>NC_086449.1:479782032-480407865 GCF_028390025.1 Pseudophryne corroboree | reverse complement strand
TCTATATAAGGAGCCGCGCGTCGCCGCCATTTTTCACACGTGCATTGAGATTCATAGGGAGAGGACGTGTCTGGCGTCCTCTCCGTTTATAGAGATTCGAGAAGAGAGTGAGACAGAGAGAGACACAGTAGTAATTTGGGGAGCATTAGGAGGAGTACTACTACTACTAGTACTTGCTGAAGTGATAGAGAGAGATAGTGTGACTGTATTATCTGACTTGTGGGGGAGACACTGACAGTGGGGAGCAGTTAGAGTCTGAGAGCAGGACTCAGGAGTACATATAACGTACAGTGCACACTTTTGCTGCCAGAGTGCCAGCCACACTGCCATTGTTTGTGACCACACTGACCACCAGTATAATATATATTGTGATTGTCTGCTTAGGACTCAGGAGTACTACTTGCAAGTTGCTGATAGTGTGACCAGTGACCTGACCACCAGTTTAATAAATCACCACCAGTTTATGAGTTTAATATATATTATATATATATATATATATATATAATTGTATATAATATATATATAATATTGTATACCACCTAGCACCTACCCGTGTTTTTTTTTTTTTCTTTCTTCTTTATACATACTAC
Source organism: Pseudophryne corroboree (assembly GCF_028390025.1). Taxonomy (NCBI): domain Eukaryota; kingdom Metazoa; phylum Chordata; class Amphibia; order Anura; family Myobatrachidae; genus Pseudophryne; species Pseudophryne corroboree. The sequence goes on along the minus strand of NC_086449.1, from coordinate 480,407,275 downwards.
TATAGTAGCTTACTGTAGCAGTCTGCGGTGCTGCTGAGCTGACAGTGTCCAGCAGGTCCGTCATCAGTCATTACATAATAAATATATAATATATACCTGTCCGGCTGCAGTACTAGTGATATTATATATACATATATATTGATTTCATCTCATTATCATCCAGTCTATATTAGCAGCAGACACAGTACGTTAGTCCACGGCTGTAGCTACCTCTGTGTCGGCACTCGGCAGTCCATCCAAAATTGTATACCACCTACCCGTGGTTGTTGTTTTTTTCTTTCTTCTTTATACATACTACTATAGTAGCTTACTGTAGCAGTCTGCGGTGCTGCTGAGCTGACAGTGTCCAGCAGGTCCGTCATCAGTCATTACATAATAAATATATAATATATACCTGTCCGGCTGCAGTACTAGTGATATTATATATACATATATATTGATTTCATCTCATTATCATCCAGTCTATATTATCAGCAGACACAGTACGTTAGTCCACGGCTGTAGCTACCTCTGTGTCGGCACTCGGCAGTCCATCCATAATTGTATGCCACCTACCCGTGGTTGTTGTTTTTTTCTTTCTTCTTTATACATACTACTATAGTAGCTTACTGTAGCAGTCTGCGGTGCTGCTGAGCTGACAGTGTCCAGCAGGTCCGTCATCAGTCATTACATAATAAATATATAATATATACCTGTCCGGCTGCAGTACTAGTGATATTATATATACATATATATTGATTTCATCTCATTATCATCCAGTCTATATTAGCAGCAGACACAGTACGTTAGTCCACGGCTGTAGCTACCTCTGTGTCGGCACTCGGCAGTCCATCCATAATTGTATACCACCTACCCGTGGTTGTTGTTTTTTTCTTTCTTCTTTATACATACTACTATAGTAGCTTACTGTAGCAGTCTGCGGTGCTGCTGAGCTGACAGTGTCCAGCAGGTCCGTCATCAGTCATTACATAATAAATATATAATATATACCTGTCCGGCTGCAGTACTAGTGATATTATATATACATATATATTGATTTCATCTCATTATCATCCAGTCTATATTATCAGCAGACACAGTACGGTAGTCCATGGCTGTAGCTACCTCTGTGTCGGCACTCGGCAGTCCATCCATAAGTATACTAGTATCCATCCATCTCCATTGTTTACCTGAGGTGCCTTTTAGTTGTCCCTATTAAAATATGGAGAACAAAAATGTTGAGGTTCCAAAATTAGGGAAAGATCAAGATCCACTTCCACCTCGTGCTGAAGCTGCTGCCACTAGTCATGGCCGAGACGATGAAATGCCAGCAACGTCGTCTGCCAAGGCCGATGCCCAATGTCATAGTACAGAGCATGTAAAATCCAAAACACCAAATATCAGTAAAAAAGGGACTCCAAAACCTAAAATAAAATTGTCGGAGGAGAAGCGTAAACTTGCCAATATGCCATTTACCACACGGAGTGGCAAGGAACGGCTGAGGCCCTGGCCTATGTTCATGGCTAGTGGTTCAGCTTCACATGAGGATGGAAGCACTCAGCCTCTCGCTAGAAAAATGAAAAGACTCAAGCTGGCAAAAGCACCGCAAAGAACTGTGCGTTCTTCGAAATCCCAAATCCACAAGGAGAGTCCAATTGTGTCGGTTGCGATGCCTGACCTTCCCAACACTGGACGTGAAGAGCATGCGCCTTCCACCATTTGCACGCCCCCTTCAAGTGCTGGAAGGAGCACCCGCAGTCCAGTTCCTGATAGTCAGATTGAAGATGTCAGTGTTGAAGTACACCAGGATGAGGAGGATATGGGTGTTGCTGGTGCTGGGGAGGAAATTGACCAGGAGGATTCTGATGGTGAGGTGGTTTGTTTAAGTCAGGCACCCGGGGAGACACCTGTTGTCCGTGGGAGGAATATGGCCATTGACATGCCTGGTGAAAATACCAAAAAAATCAGCTCTTCAGTGTGGAAGTATTTCAACAGAAATGCGGACAACAGGTGTCAAGCCGTGTGTTGCCTTTGTCAAGCTGTAATAAGTAGGGGTAAGGACGTTAACCACCTCGGAACATCCTCCCTTATACGTCACCTGCAGCGCATTCATAATAAGTCAGTTACAAGTTCAAAAACTTTGGGTGACAGCGGAAGCAGTCCACTGACCAGTAAATCCCTTCCTCTTGTAACCAAGCTCACGCAAACCACCCCACCAACTCCCTCAGTGTCAATTTCCTCCTTACCCAGGAATGCCAATAGTCCTGCAGGCCATGTCACTGGCAATTCTGACGAGTCCTCTCCTGCCTGGGATTCCTCCGATGCATCCTTGAGTGTAATGCCTACTGCTGCTGGCGCTGCTGTTGTTGCTGCTGGGAGTCGATCGTCATCCCAGAGGGGAAGTCGTAAGCCCACTTGTACTACTTCCAGTAAGCAATTGACTGTCCAACAGTCCTTTGCGAGGAAGATGAAATATCACAGCAGTCATACTGCTGCAAAGCGGATAACTGAGGCCTTGACAACTATGTTGGTGTTAGACGTGCGTCCGGTATCCGCCGTTAGTTCACAGGGAACTAGACAATTTATTGAGGCAGTGTGCCCCCGTTACCAAATACCATCTAGGTTCCACTTCTCTAGGCAGGCGATACCGAGAATGTACACGGACGTCAGAAAAAGACTCACCAGTGTCCTAAAAAATGCAGTTGTACCCAATGTCCACTTAACCACGGACATGTGGACAAGTGGAGCAGGGCAGGGTCAGGACTATATGACTGTGACAGCCCACTGGGTAGATGTATGGACTCCCGCCGCAAGAACAGCAGCGGCGGCACCAGTAGCAGCATCTCGCAAACGCCAACTCTTTCCTAGGCAGGCTACGCTTTGTATCACCGCTTTCCAGAATACGCACACAGCTGAAAACCTCTTACGGCAACTGAGGAAGATCATCGCGGAATGGCTTACCCCAATTGGACTCTCCTGTGGATTTGTGGCATCGGACAACGCCAGCAATATTGTGTGTGCATTAAATATGGGCAAATTCCAGCACGTCCCATGTTTTGCACATACCTTGAATTTGGTGGTGCAGAATTTTTTTAAAAACGACAGGGGTGTGCAAGAGATGCTGTCGGTGGCCAGAAGAATTGCGGGACACTTTCGGCGTACAGGCACCACGTACAGAAGACTGGAGCACCACCAAAAACAACTGAACCTGCCCTGCCATCATCTGAAGCAAGAAGTGGTAACGAGGTGGAATTCAACCCTCTATATGCTTCAGAGGTTGGAGGAGCAGCAAAAGGCCATTCAAGCCTATACAATTCAGCACGATATAGGAGGTGGAATGCACCTGTCTCAAGCGCAGTGGAGAATGATTTCAACGTTGTGCAAGGTTCTGATGCCCTTTGAACTTGCCACACGTGAAGTCAGTTCAGACACTGCCAGCCTGAGTCAGGTCATTCCCCTCATCAGGCTTTTGCAGAAGAAGCTGGAGACATTGAAGGAGGAGCTAACACAGAGCGATTCCGCTAGGCATGTGGGACTTGTGGATGGAGCCCTTAATTCGCTTAACAAGGATTCACGGGTGGTCAATCTGTTGAAATCAGAGCACTACATTTTGGCCACCATGCTCGATCCTAGATTTAAAGCCTACCTTGGATCTCTCTTTCCGGCAGACACAAGTCTGCTGGGGTTCAAAGACCTGCTGGTGAGAAAATTGTCAAGTCAAGCGGAACGCGACCTGTCAACATCTCCTCCTTCACATTCTCCCGCAACTGGGGGTGCGAGGAAAAGGCTCAGAATTCCGAGCCCACCCGCTGGCGGTGATGCAGGGCAGTCTGGAGCGACTGCTGATGCTGACATCTGGTCCGGACTGAAGGACCTGACAACGATTACGGACATGTCGTCTACTGTCACTGCATATGATTCTCTCACCATTGAAAGAATGGTGGAGGATTATATGAGTGACCGCATCCAAGTAGGCACGTCACACAGTCCGTACTTATACTGGCAGGAAAAAGAGGCAATTTGGAGGCCCTTGCACAAACTGGCTTTATTCTACCTAAGTTGCCCTCCCACAAGTGTGTACTCCGAAAGAGTGTTTAGTGCCGCCGCTCACCTTGTCAGCAATCGGCGTACGAGGTTACATCCAGAAAATGTGGAGAAGATGATGTTCATTAAAATTAATTATAATCAATTCCTCCGTGGAGACATTGACCAGCAGCAATTGCCTCCACAAAGTACACAGGGAGCTGAGATGGTGGATTCCAGTGGGGACGAATTGATAATCTGTGAGGAGGGGGATGTACACGGTGATATATCGGAGGATGATGATGAGGTGGACATCTTGCCTCTGTAGAGCCAGTTTGTGCAAGGAGAGATTAATTGCTTCTTTTTAGGTGGGGGTCCAAACCAACCCGTCATTTCAGTCACAGTCGTGTGGCAGACCCTGTCACTGAAATGATGGGTTGGTTAAAGTGTGCATGTCCTGTTTATACAACATAAGGGTGGGTGGGAGGGCCCAAGGACAATTCCATTTTGCACCTCTTTTTTCTTTCATTTTTATTTGCGTCATGTGCTGTTTGGGGAGTGTTTTTTGGAAGGGCCATCCTGCGTGACACTGCAGTGACACTCCTAGATGGGCCCGGTGTTTGTGTCGGCCACTAGGGTCGCTAAGCTTAGTCACACAGCTACCTCATTGCGCCTCTTTTTTTCTTTGCGTCATGTGCTGTTTGGGGAGGGTTTTTTGGAAGGGACATCCTGCGTGACACTGCAGTGCCACTCCTAGATGGGCCAGGTGTTTGTGTCGGCCACTAGGGTCGCTTATCTTACTCACACAGCTACCTCATTGCGCCTCTTTTTTTCTTCATTGCGTCATGTGCTGTTTGGGGAGGGTTTTTTGGAAGGGACATCCTGCGTGACACTGCAGTGCCACTCCTAGATGGGCCAGGTGTTTGTGTCGGACACTAGGGTCGCTTATCTTACTCACACAGCTACCTCATTGCGCCACTTTTTTTCTTTGCGTCATGTGCTGTTTGGGGAGGGTTTTTTGGAAGGGACATCCTGCGTGACACTGCAGTGCCACTCCTAGATGGGCCCGGTGTTTGTGTCGGCCACTAGGGTCGCTTATCTTACTCACACAGCTACCTCATTGCGTCTCTTTTTTTCTTTGCGTCATGTGCTGTTTGGGGAGGGTTTTTTGGAAGGGACATCCTGCGTGACACTGCAGTGCCACTCCTAGATGGGCCCGGTGTTTGTGTCGGCCACTAGGGTCGCTTATCTTACTCACACAGCTACCTCATTGCGCCTCTTTTTTTCTTTGCGTCATGTGCTGTTTGGGGAGGGTTTTTTGGAAGGGACATCCTGCGTGAGACACTGCAGTGCCACTCCTAGATGGGCCCGGTGTTTGTGTCGGCCACTAGGGTCGCTTATCTTACTCACACAGCTACCTCATTGCGCCTCTTTTTTTCTTTGCGTCATGTGCTGTTTGGGGAGGGTTTTTTGGAAGGGACATCCTGCGTGACACTGCAGTGCCACTCCTAGATGGGCCAGGTGTTTGTGTCGGCCACTAGGGTCGCTTATCTTACTCACACAGCTACCTCATTGCGCCTCTTTTTTTCTTTGCGTCATGTGCTGTTTGGGGAGGGTTTTTTGGAAGGGACATCCTGCGTGACATTGCAGTGCCACTCCTAGATGGGCCCGGTGTTTGTGTCGGCCACTAGGGTCGCTTATCTTACTCACACAGCTACCTCATTGCGCCTCTTTTTTTCTTTGCGTCATGTGCTGTTTGGGGAGGGTTTTTTGGAAGGGACATCCTGCGTGACACTGCAGTGCCACTCCTAGATGGGCCCGGTGTTTGTGTCGGCCACTAGGGTCGCTTATCTTACTCACACAGCTACCTCATTGCGCCTCTTTTTTTCTTTGCATCATGTGCTGTTTGGGGAGGGTTTTTTGGAAGGGACATCCTGCGTGACACTGCAGTGCCACTCCTAGATGGGCCAGGTGTTTGTGTCGGCCACTAGGGTCGCTTAGCTTACTCACACAGCTACCTCATTGCGCCTCTTTTTTTCTTCTTTGCGTCATGTGCTGTTTGGGGAGTGTTTTTTGGAAGGGACATCCTGCGTGACACTGCAGTGCCACTCCTAGATGGGCCAGGTGTTTGTGTCGGCCACTAGGGTCGCTTAGCTTACTCACACAGCTACCTCATTGCGCCTCTTTTTTTCTTCTTTGCGTCATGTGCTGTTTGGGGAGTGTTTTTTGGAAGGGACATCCTGCGTGACACTGCAGTGCCACTCCTAGATGGGCCAGGTGTTTGTGTCGGCCACTAGGGTCGCTTAGCTTAGTCATCCAGCGACCTCGGTGCAAATTTTAGGACTAAAAATAATATTGTGAGGTGTGAGGTATTCAGAATAGACTGAAAATGAGTGGAAATTATGGTTTTTGAGGTTAATAATACTTTGGGATCAAAATGACCCCCAAATTCTATGATTTAAGCTGTTTTTTAGTGTTTTTAAAAAAAAACACCCGAATCCAAAACACACCCGAATCCGACAAAAAAAATTCGGTGAGGTTTTGCCAAAACGCGGTCGAACCCAAAACACGGCCGCGGAACCGAACCCAAAACCAAAACACAAAACCCGAAAAATTTCAAGTGCACATCTCTAGTTTATTCATGTTTTTTTTAAAGCCTTCTCTGACTATTACAAGTAGAAAGCTATTTTTTCCACTATCTGAATTTCTTGTCTAAAGAAATTATTGTTTTTTATGAGTGAAAGTATTACAAATAATATTTACTATACAAAAAATACTCCTCAGTAGTAATTCTTTATTTATTTAAATATAACTTAATACAATTCGTAACCATATTTAAATTAGCTATTATTACAGTATTTATAGAAAACTAAATGTTTCTGATCAACCAATAAATATAGTTAATTGTTTTATATATATATATATATATATATATATATATTTTTATAAACATACAATATATTCAGGTAATATTTTACCTATGTGTAATTCTTATCTATTTTTCTGTTTTGAAAAATGTGATGCAACACGTCCATTACATTTACACTCAGAAATAATTGCACTTGGCAGTTTTTGTTTGCAGCCATACATGGAAGGCTGAAGGCTTTTGTACAGTTCAAAGAGCACATTCCACAGATCTACCAGTTGTTGGTTGCCTGCAGGGATCATTTGAATTCTGCAAAAAGATCAACATTAGTGTCCAGACCACTTGATAGTGTATTTTTTTTATATACACAGACAGCTGTGTGAGAGGGACTTAAGATAATGTAAAAAAAAAACACAAAAACTTATGTATTAACTCGTAATATGCCTTTAATAAAATATTGTTGCATAACTACTTTAGCTCATTACATGAGCCAATGCTTAGAATATTTTTTATTGTATGTATTATGCTTATTATCTACGTTAGAATCACCTAGCATTGTACTAGTATTAGTCTGTATGCATGAACATACTGTACAGAAACAAACAGGTCATACTAATTATTATCATTATGTTTGAACAAGTGTTATGTACAAAAAAACAACAACATTGAAACGGTATACACTTATATAATATAGGGCCTATTTCAGACCTGATTGCTCCCGTGCAAGTCTGCGTACGCCATGTGAAAAGCTGTTTAGACACTGGTTAGCTGCAAATCCATTCGCAACTCACTCACCATCAATTTTTTTCCCCAGTCAGTGCATAGCCTAGGACCTACTACTATGGGTTGGATATGCGTGTCTCCTGACCACCAGTCACCATACCGACGCTGGGATCCCGGCATCGATATGGCTGGCAAGAAGAAGGGGGAGCGCAACAAGCCCCATGCGGGCTCGCTGCGGTCGCCATGCTGCGGTCGCCACGCTGCAGGATCGGTGTCGAACACTCTGTGGGTGTCATGGACACTCACGAGTGGGAATAGTCCCTGCTTGTCTGCATGCCAACTGTCAGGTTTCTAAGGGGGCGGGATGTAGGGGTAGGTTTTGTGATAGGTGGTCTTCTGATCGCCGGTCACATAACTACATCCCACTCCTACAGTGCAATAGAAACAGGCTGTTCGGGGCCAGAGCTGACGTCACACACCCTCCCTGAAGACGGCCAGTTACCACCCCTAAATATCTGCTTCCTGTCAATCAACTTGCGTACACCTAGCGATCAAAAAATATGCAGGATTTTTTCAAAGTTAGGCCTCACGTGTGTACACTATTATCCGTACGCATGCGCAGTCGATTGATAATTGGCCACCTTGCAAATTTGCACAACAGCAATCAGGTCTGAATTACCCCCATATTTACCTTTATAATATTGCTTTTCTACATAAAGCATTTTATCTACTAGAAGTTACAAACACAGATATGTTGGCCTTATGTATCATATTTGGATAATAGTAACAATTATTCTTAAATTTAAGTACAGTATACTGTGTTTAATACAAGCTCCATAATTGTTTTCCTATTCTTATCATCAGCAAGCACATACATAGGCCAGATTATACAGTATATTAGTGAAAAGTATAACAGCTATGCCTTTTAAAAGAGCCTACTTTAGAAATGTTTTGTATTTTTCTACATTTTGATTAAAGCTATGCCAAATATAGTTAAAAAAATGAGTTTGTTATTTAAATGGAATGTGATATTGGAATGATTAGAGTTAATGTTTTACAGTTACTGTACCACACCTCCCAACTTTGGCTGCCTTGAAGCCGCGCGCTCCCGAAAAGGGGGCGTGGCCTATGAAAAGGGGGCGTGGCTTCACGGGAAGACCCGCGATCGCGAGCCAAGCCCCCGATTTCATCACTGAGGGGGCATGCCCAGCGCTCCGTGAGCCGCTGGCATGCCCCCTCTCCCTCTGTCTACAATGAATAGACGCTGTGCGCATGCGCACAGCGTCTATTCACCGCTGCTCTGCTAAGCAGGGCAGCAAGAGACTGAGCCTCCCAACTGTCCCCCCCCCCCACCGCGGGACACTGCGGCCCGCGGGTGGGACAGCGGGACAGACCCCAAAAAACGGGACTGTCCCGCGAAAATCGGGACAGTTGGGAGGTATGACTGTACTTGTACTAGAAATAACAATCATTATTGTACACAGATTGTAAGCTCCACTGGGGCAGGGACTGATATGAATGGCCAAATATTCTCTGTAAAGCGCTGCGGAATATGTGTGCGCTATATAAACAACTGGTAATAAATAATAATAATAAATAATAATAATAATAAATTTGCTCTGCTCTACAGTGAAATATATCATTTGTTTTTATCTCTTAGTGACAGTGGGAAAACTCCTGGAGGCAGGCCCGGATTTACTACAAGGCAACCTAACAACCTACCTAGGGCTCCGTGAGTCCCAAGGGGCCCTTGGACAGGCCCCGCGAAGAAATCCGGCCTGATAAAATCGTTCCCAGAGTAGCACTGCGCAACTACTGTGTGGCGTTATGATATCATGCGGACTCGCCCATAACCCCAGAGTCCAGTTGTCTGCACTGTGCATGTTAATTACTTGTAATATACATGTAATGTAAGGCAGTCCTGTCCACTTCCCACCTACCATAAAAAAATAAATCCTATTGTGTCTCCCTGTATGCTTTTAATGATATCTATCAATTGCAGATAGGGCCAGTGCAAGATTTCTTAGCACCCTAGGCAAAGCTTAAACCCACTGCCCCCAACCACCACCAATACCCACTTCCCAGCCCTTCAGAGGAAAGTGTGACTTATAAGTTCCACAGCCATCACTTGCATTAATTACAGCAAGGATGTTTATTTTAGAGACATCTTTAATTGGTGCCTCTCCAGAACCCGCCACCCTGGACAGCTGCCTAATGCTGCCTAATGGTTGAGCCGGCCCAAATTGAAGGTTATTCAATTGGGTAGTCAGTGTCTAGCTTGTAAAATTACCCTGGCACCGCAGTAATGTCACTGTTATATTAGGCAGGCACCCAGTGCTTGCAGTGAGAAAATGCAAATGAAAGCCCTGTGCAACTCAGCCTGGGAGAGATACACTAAGCCCACCATAGTCTGTGGTGATAACTCATTATCATTGTTATATATCAAAGGCACTAAGCAGGGCACAGTCACACACATTACTGTGCATGTACCTAACCCACCACATTAACAGCTTTTTGTGTCCACACCACAGCATCCACTGCAGATGCCACCCGGCAGCGACCTTCTAATCCCTAGAACTCTTTCAGATCAAAATTGTGTGTTTTATATAAGGAACAATGGGGAGAGGCCCCTCACCTTTATAGTACTAAGAGGGAAAAACTGAGGGTTAGGGCATTAAGGTTAATTTAGAGGTTTCAGTTAGGATATTAGGGATAATGTATTAGGGATTAGAGATGTGCGGTGGACACTTTTTGTGTTTTGTGTTTTGGTTTTGGATCTGGATCCCCGCTCGTGTTTTGGATCTGGATTGGTTTTGCCAAAACCACCCTTTCGGGTTTTGTTTTGGATTTTGGATCTGGATGATTTTTTGAAAAAAAAAAAAACATAAAAACAGGTAAAATCACAGAATTTGGGGGTAATTTTGATCCTACGGTATTATTAACCTCAATGACATTCATTTCCACTAATTTTCAGTCTATTCTGAAAACATCACACTTCACAATATTGTTTTTAGGCCAAAAGGTTGCACCGAGGTTGCTGGATGACTAAACTAAGCGACACACGTGGGTGGCACAAACACCTGGCCCATCTCGGAGTGGCAATGCAGTGGCAGACAGGATGGCAGTTTTAAAAACTAGGCCCCAAAGAGCACATAATGCAAAGAAAAAAAGGGGTGCATGATGGAATTGTCCTTGGGCCCTCCCACCCACCCTTATTTTGTATAAACAGGACATGCACACTTTAACAAACCAATCATTTTAGCGACAGGGTCTGCCACACGACTGTGGCTGAAATGACTGTTTTGTTTCGGCACCAACAAAAAAAGAAGCAATTAATCCCCCCACCAAAAAAAGAAGAAATTATTCTCTCCTTGGATAAACTGGCTCTACAGAGGCAAGATGTCACAAATCCCTGGGAGAGTCTAAGTGGGGTAAGCCATTGTGCGATGATGTCCCTCAGTTTCCGTAAGAGGTTTGTCAGTGGTGTGCCTCTTACGGAAACCAGTGATACACAGCGTAGCCTGCCAAGGAACGAGCTGGCATTTGTGAGATGCTGCTACTGGTGGCGCTGCTGTTGTTGCTGCGGGAGGCAATACATCTACCCAGTTGGCTTTCACAGTTTGCCCTGCTCCACTTGTCCACATGTCCGTGGTTAAGTGGACACTGGGTACAACCGCATTTTTCAGGACACTGAGGGCACTGTTCTTAATATCCCTGTACAGTCCGGGAATCACTTGCCTAGTGAAGTGGAATTTAGATGGGATTTGGTACCAGGGACACAGTACGTCCATTAACTGTGTAAATCCCACTGCAGTAATGGCGGATACTGCATGCACGTCTAACACCAGCATAGTTGTTGTTATGGCCTCAGTAATCCGTTTTGCAACATGGTGACTGCTGTCATATTTCATCTTCCTCGCAAAGGACTGTCGGATAGTCAATTGCTTAGTTGAAGTAGTACAAGTGGTCTTCCGATTTCCTCTCTGGAATGACGATCAACTCCCAGCAGCAACAATAGCAGCGGCAGCAGCAGTAGGCATACCACTCAAGGATCCTCCGGAGGAATCCTGGTTAGGAGAGAACTCGTCAGTCATGCCAGTGGCATTGCCTGCAGTACTACTTATTTTACTGACTGAGGAGGGAATTTAAATTGAGGGAGTTGATAGTGTGGCTTGCAGGAGCTTGGATATAACAGGAAGAAGGGATTTAGGTGTCAATGGACTGCTTACGCTCTTACCCAAAGTTTCTGAACTTGACAATGACTTCTGATGAATGCACTGCAGGTGACGTGTAAGGGAGGTTGTTCCTAGGTGGTTAACGTCCTTACCCCTACTTATTATGGATTGACAAAGGTTATACACAGCTTGACACATGTTGTCCGTATTTGTGGAGAAATACAGTAATTCCACACCTAAGAGGTGGCTTTTTTGGTATTTTGCCCAGGCATGACAATGGGCTTTCTCATCCCATGGACAACAACTGTCTCCACTGGTGCCTTATTCAAACAAACCAGATCACCATCAGAATCCTCATTGTCAACGCTCTCCTCAGCGCCAGATACACCCATATCCTTGTCATCCTGGTGTAAGTCTACAGATTGTAAGCTTGCGAGCAGGGCCTTCCTACCTCTATGTCTGTCTGTTTTTACCCAGTTTTGTTCTATTACTGTTGTTTAAATTGTAAAGTGCAACGGAATATGCTGCACTATATAAGAAACTGTTAATAAATAAATAAATAAATAAATAAATAAATACAGTGACATTCTCAATCTCAATACCAGCAACGGGACTGGCAGTGCTCCTCACAGCACTTGCCTGGGGCATGCAAATGGTGGTAGGAGCCTCCTCTTTGCATACAGTCTTTGGAAGGCCAGGCCTAGACATCGCAACCACCGACACATTTGGACTCTCCTTGGGGATTTGTGATATCTTTGAATGCACAGTTGTTTTTTCCTGTGCTTTAACAAGCTTAATTTTTTTACATTTTTCGAGTGGGAGGAGGGCTTCCATCCTCATGAGAAGCTGAGCAACCAGTCATGAACATAGGCCAAGTGTCGTGAATGGCATATTGCCAATTTTTTACGTTTGTCATCAGATAATTTTTTTTTTTCCTGATTATGAATTTTTGCTTTTTGGATTTTACATTCCCTCTATGACATTGGGCATCGGCCTTAGCAGACGACGTTGATTGAATTCCATCGTCAATGTCATGACTGGTGGCTTCAGCAGCTACAGCACTAGTATTAGGAACTGGAAGTGGTTCCTGATCTTCCACCATTTCACAGGACAGAACCCCTTTATTATTACAGCACACAGAACAGTGCCCCTTTATTATCACAGCACCCATGTATTCTTACAGCATACAGGACCAGTGTGCTTTTATTTTAACAACTGCACCCCTGAATTATTACAGCATACAAGACTGGGCCAGCACCCCTGTATTTCTACACCATACAGGGTAAGTGTGCTTTTATTTTAACAACTGCACCCCTGAATCATTACAGCATACAGGGCCAGTGTACTGTAATATTATTTAACAGCAGCATCCCGGTATTGTTACAGCATACAGGACCAGTATGCTTTTATTTTAACAACTGCAACCTGTAAATATTACAGCATATAGGACCAGTGTGCTTTTATTTTAACAACTGCTCCCCTGAATTTTTACAGCATACAGGACCAGTGTGCTTTTATTTTAACAGAAGCACCCATGAATTTTTACAGCATACAAGACTGGGTCTGGTGTAGTATGATATGCCGGCGGCCTGGATCCCGGCGGCCAGCATAACTGCGCCAGGATCCCGACCGCCGGCATACTGGCAGCTGGGCGAGCGCAATTGAGCTAAACAAAATTGTGACTGGTCCCTAGCAAGCTGACAGGCTGCATTCTCAGGATTATTGGTTCAGTACCTTGTATTTCTTGGACTGGACAGGATCTAGGTGTATAGATGAGTGTGTAAAGGAGACTGCAATTCCACCTTACACAGCAGTTGAAAACTGTATATTCTGGGCCTGGGCCTGAATCTACACAAAGATATTTAGATCTCTAAATCCAGGACGCATATACCATAATCCTGACAATAACTCATCCCTAACCCCAAACCCCTAACCGTAATACCCTAACCTTAAACCTAATCCACTAAACCCTACACAACCCTAATACCATATCCCTAACCAAAACCCCAAAACTAACCCTAATACCCAAACTCAAACTGCTACACCAACCCTAATTAGAGATGAGCTGAATGGGTGGTCTTCAGGTTACCGGTGGCCGGCCTCCCAGCAACCACCATACCGACACCGGAATCCCGCCCGCCGGCATACCGACATCTTTTCTCCCTCTTGGGGGTCCACGACCCCCCTGGAGGGAGAATAGATAGTGTGGCGTGCGTGGCGCGCGTAGCACGCCACCATGCCCGCAAGGGGATTATTTGAGCTCACCCAGCTGTCGGTATGCCGGCGGTTGGGATTCTGGCACTGGTATGCTGGTCACCGTGACCCCGACCGCCGGCAAACCATACTACACTCGAGACGAATAATAATCCTGATAATGCAGACTGTCGGCTTACTAGAGACTAGTCACAATTTTGTTTAGCGATGTTCTTTGATAAGATGAGAAATGTTTGGCAACACAAAATGGTTTCATCCACTGTATGTGGGTGGTCATTTACTTTAAATGTGACACAGGTTTCAAGTGTGCTTCCAAAAGACCTAGGTCCTGATTCACATTTGCACGCAATGCCAATGTTCATGCAACTGAGCTATTACTGGTAGTTTTTGTACATGCTGCGATCGCACTACATATGCACCAAGACACTTTTGTGATGCCGCTCGCAACCAGGAATGAAAATATAGTGCTATGGATTATTGAAGGAGGGATGTCCTAAACCGATGTCTTGTCTAGGAACCCATGAGGTCTAAATCCATCTCTGCCTGGAGGCCATGGAAAAATTGACCTCTGAGTTCCAACTGTCAGGGGGCAAAAGGGGCACTGCCAGGGTGGCACAGATAAATACATTTATAACCGCTGCCTGTGCCCTGTTGTTCACTGCAGTAGTGAAGGTAGTGTTTCTATCTTTGCAGTTTCCTGGCAGCCACTGTTGCTTGCCGGCAGCTGCCTTGTACAATATAGGTTTTGTTTTTTTTGTAATTGAGACAGTCACATGTGATGGCATGATCTCACATGCAGTGCTGACATGGAGGAGCTGCCAGATAACACAGGAGAGGTGAAGTGTTTGTGGATTGCAGGGGGCTGTATGTGGGGATGGAGTTAGAGATACAGATGGGGGCTGGGGTTGGAGAGAGACAGAATGGCTGAAGAGACAGACATGGGCTGGCTGGAGAAACAGAAATGAGGCTGGCTGGAGACAGAAGGGAGGCAGGCTGGAGAGACAAAAGTGGGGCTGACTGGTGAAACAGAATGGGGGCTGGCTGGAGATTCAGAAGGGGGCCTGGCTGATGAGACAGAAAAGGGGGCTGGCTGGTGGGACAGAATGGGTTATGGTTGGTGAGACAAAAGGGGGATGTCTAGTGAGACAGAAGGGGAGCTGCCTGGTGAGACAGATGGGAGGCACCACCGTTGTTTTCGTCATGCTCAATGATAATCTGTGTGGCTTAATGTGCAGTAGAATTTTCACTATTTTCATATTATACAGAAATATAGAATATGTTTATAGAAAAAACATATTTAGCAAAAGAAATAAACATGCCAGATAACAATTAGATCAACAATTATGTACATTAATAGTATATACTATTAGTACATATAATTTTAGGAGTTATAGAAGTCACCACATTATGTTAATGAAGATTGATATGTGATCAAATTTTGCAAGACAGGAAATTATAAGCTTGTAGTAGCATGCTAACAGATCAACATTGTGGAGGTTGTCAACCTCCTGACACAGTTTCACACAGCACTGGAGCGGATGGACACTGGACAGCCACTTAATGGATACAGCACAGTCACATCTCGATAGACACAGCACAGTCACTTAATGAACAGAGCACAGCCACTTAAATTTAGATGGACACAGCACAGCCACTTGTACATGGAGTCTGGACACAGCACAGCCACTTGTATGAATGGACAAAGCACAGCAATTGTCTGGAGTCTGGACACAGTACAGAGACTTGTGTGGAGTCTGGACACAGTACAGAGACTTGTGTGGAGTCTGGACACAGTTTGAACACAGCACAACCACTTGAACCAGCAGAGTAAAACTCAACACACAACAGCATGCCTGAGAACAGAGTGAAATGGCATCAAGTCACCCTGCAGGCCCCTTATATAGAATCCAAATCCCATGAGAATCCAATGCTGGGATGATGACATTTTGCATTGATTTGGAATCTGATCCGGCAGGAAAACAACTGCTCGGATTGACTCGTTTACCGGAAGTTTGAGTGGCCTCAGATTCCATGGAATCCGAACCACTGATCTCTACTATGAATCAATTGCTTTTACCACTTTCTTTATGTTTGTGTGTGTGTCTGTGCCTTTCTTAAACCCTCTTTTTGTGTATGTGTTATGCACACCAGTGCCTGCAGGAAAGTACTGGTGTCAGGACTGTTATGCACTCCAGTGCCTGCAGGAATGTACTGGTGTTTGAACTGTTATGCAAAACAAATGGACTTACAGACAGACTGGGGAATATGACATAACGTACACAGAAGGTGATAGGGTAACAAAATACACACAAAGTGAACAGAGAAGCCCAGAGGCTAAGGAACTGGGTATCTCCCTTGTATTAGAACTGCTCAGATGAGAAAAGCAAGATGTTGTGTTTTAATACGTAGAGAACCCGAAATGCTGTTGCTAAGGGCAACAGCAAAACCCTAAAGGGTTACCAACGGGTGTGGCAGTAAACTCCTTGGTCAGAGATGGAATGATAGACACAAGGAGAGTCTCCACAATCCTAATTCTCACTTGCAGTGCACAGGTTCAGCTTACTGCCACTAAACTGACCCCTGACACCTAGCAAAGTGAGACAGGATTAGACAGGCAAGTCTTAGAATACAGCCGCAAACTTGCTAAGTTCACAGAGTAGTAACAGAACCCCAGCAAGCTAAACGACTGACTCCAGTCTTACTGCTAGGTCTGGATTGGCAGAGTGTAATACCAAATCCCCAGGCCTATTTGCAGTAAGCAACAAACAAATACAAAGCTACACAGTACTGGCTAACTTTCAGAAACTGACTAACCAACAAAGATTCAGCAGCATCTGCTTACCCTGAGAAGAGGCCTTATAAAGCAGGTGCTGTCCACGCCCCACTCAGACCTCACAGACTGTGAGCACAAAAACCAGCACCGGATCCCCTGCCATGCACAGAGCCTATAACCACTGCACAGCAAAAGACCCGAACCGGAGTATCAGCTGCGCTCAGGTCACTCCGCTAGCACTTGACTCCCGGTTGCCATGACGACGTGGCAGCACAGGGCAGGAGACCCTAACAGTACCCCCCCTCTGACGAGGGGTCAAAGAACCCCTACCACCAGGTTTATCGGGGAACTGCGAGAAGAAAGAGCGTATCAGTCTGGGGGCATGAAGATCACAACTGCGCACCCACGACCGCTCCTCCGGGCCATACCCCTTCCAGTGCACCAAAAATGACAGCCGACCCCGAACCACCTTGGAGTCAAGAATCCTTTCAACAACAAACTCCCTCTGGCCACGTATCAGAAGAGGGGAAGGTCTTCCACTGGAAGAAGGATTACTAATCACCCGTTTTAAAAGGGAACAATGAAATGTTTTATTGATACCCAAAGAACGGGGCAGATCTAACTGAAATGCTACCGGATTGATAACCCTGGTGATCTTATAAGGGCCGATGAACCGGGGGCCTAACTTATGAGATGGCAGTCTCAACTTCAAATTCTTGGTAGACAACCAGACGAAGTCTCCTAATTTGAAGCTGCAGGGTCTTTTCCGCTTATCAAAAACCCTTTTGGTCACTAAAGACACAGACACAAGGGCTTTCTTCACTTTCCGCCAAATACCTCTAAGGACCGAAACCACAGAGGAACCACCAGGCGTGGAGTCCAGGGGGTCAAAAGAATTGGCCTTAGGATGATGCCCATACACACAAAGGAAGGGAGAGATCCCTGTAGCAGAGTGAGCCGCGTTGTTATAGGCAAACTCCGCCATGGACAGATGAGCAGCCCAGTCAGTCTGACACTTGGAGACATAACACCTGAGGAACTGCTCCAAGGACTGGTTCACCCTTTCAGTCTGCCCATTAGACTGCGGATGGTAGCCCGACGACAAGCTGACAGAAATCTGGAGATCGGAACAAAATGCCCTCCAGAATTTGGCCACAAACTGGGATCCGCGGTCAGAGACCACATCAAGTGGCAACCCGTGGAGACGCACAACATGCAGCATAAATAATTCAGACAGGCGTCTGGCCGATGGCAGCCCAACCAGTGGAACGAAGTGCGCCATCTTCGAAAACCTGTCAACGACAACCCAGATGGCTGTCATCCCCGAGGATTTGGGCAAGTCCACCACAAAATCCATTGAAATGTGGGTCCATGGCTTAGATGGGATAGAGAGTGGATGTAATGGGCCAACAGGAACCCCTCTAGGAGTCTTATTTCGGGCACAGATGTCACATGCCCGAACCCACTGATCCACATCCTTAGCCACCGAGGGCCACCACACCGCCCTAGATAGCAACTCCCGAGTTCTGGCAATACCCGGGTGACCTGCAGACTTCTTGGCATGGAATTCCAGGAACACTCGCTGTCTTAACCTAGGAGGCACAAACAAAAGACCTACCGGAAGGTCTGGAGGAGCCTGCTCCTGTGCTCTAAGGACTAATGATAAGAGGTCCTGGGTAATGCCCACTTTAATACATGATGGGGAAACAATGGGCAACGGCTCCTCGGTGGTCTCCTGGATTGGAGCAAAACTCCGCGAGAGCGCATCAGCCTTGATGTTTTTTGACCCAGGGCGATATGTTATCAAAAAATTAAAGCGAGCAAAAAACAAAGCCCATCGTGCCAGCCTTGCATTGAGACGCTTCGCTGACTCTAAATATGCCAGATTCTTATGGTCAGTGAGAATTGAGACCACAAACTTAGCCCCCTCAAGCCAGTGTCTCCACTCCTCGAGTGCATCCTTAATAGCCAACAATTCCCGGTTACCCACGTCATAATTCATCTCGGCAGGCGAAAATTTACGGGAAAAGTAAGCACAGGGATGAAGGCGATTATCAGACACTCCCATCTGAGAAAGCACTGCCCCAATACCCATCTCAGAGGCATCCACCTCCACCACAAAAGGACGCTCTGGATCTGGGTGTCGCAGCACCTTGGCCGAAACAAATGCCCTTTTGAGACGGGCAAAAGCCGCTTTAGCCTCACAAGACCAGTGAGCAACATCCGCCCCTTTCTTAGTGAGTGCCACCAAGGGCGCCACTATAGACGAAAATCCAGCGATAAATCGTCTATAAAAATTCGCAAAGCCCAGGAAACGCTGAAGCGCCTTCAAACTAGTGGGCTGCACCCAATCCAGGACTGCCTGTACCTTGGAACCCTCCATTTGGAAACCTTCTGGGGAGATAATATATCCTAGAAATGCGATTTGCTGAACTTCAAATTCGCACTTCTCCAGCTTCGCCCCAAGCCGGTGGTCTCTGAGTTTCTGGAGGACTAAGCGTACATGCTTCCGATGTTCCTCCAGGGAATGGGAGAAGATTAGGATGTCATCTAAGTATACAACTAAGAATCTATCCAAATATTCCCTGAGCACATCATTCATGAAATCCTGGAAGACTGCCGGGGCATTACAGAGCCCAAAAGGCATCACCAAATATTCATAATGCCCTGAGTGGGTATTAAAGGCAGTCTTCCATTCATCCCCCTCTCTTATTCGGATTAGATTGTACGCACCGCGTAGGTCAATCTTAGAAAAAATGGTGGCAGTACGAAGCTGGTCAAACAAGACCGAAATGAGAGGCAGTGGGTATGAGTTTTTAATCGTGATACGGTTCAATTCCCTGAAGTCGATGCAGGGTCGCAACGAACCGTCCTTTTTACCCACGAAGAAGAACCCCGACCCAACTGGAGACTGTGAAGGTCTGATAAATCCCTTAGCCAAGTTCTCCTGAATGTACTCTGCCATAGCCTGAGTCTCAGGACGTGACAGGGAGTACAACCTGCTCTTGGGAAGCTTAGCATTTGGCAACAAATCAATGGCACAGTCATAGGGGCGATGGGGAGGTAGTACCTCTGCAACTTTTTTGGAGAACACGTCCGCAAAATCTGCATAACACCCTGGCAATCCTGGCAAACTTAGCTGCGAGAGCCTGACTGGAAGGCTCAAGCAACTCCTGAAACAATCAGTACCTCAACTAAGAATCTCCCCAGAGACCCAGTCAAATTGAGGATTGTGGGCCCTTAACCAGGGTAACCCCAACACCAATGGGGCAAAAGTACAGACAGTCACATAAAAGGACAATTTTTCAGAGTGTGTGGCTCCAATAAACAAAGAAATCTGGCTAGTACAAGAGGTAATTTTACCTTGGGATAATGGTTCCCCGTTTAACCCACAAATCTCAATTTCCGATGCCAAGGGTACTAAGGGAACAGAGTGTTTCAGGGTGAATTGGCGGTCCATAAAAACCCCGTCGGCCCCACTGTCCACAAAGGCCTCAGTCTTGACAGTTTGACCGAGGATCTTCAAGGTCACCGGAATGATAAAAGTCTTCTTGGGAAATTCTGACTTCTGGCCTGACAGGATATTTCCCATCACCCTCAGGCCCTGAAGTTTTCCGGCTTTTCTGGGCATGATACTACCACATGACCTTTATTCCCACAGTACAAACACAACCCCTGCTGTCTCCTCCGCGTCTTCTCACGCGAGGAGAGGCGGGTAGCCCCAATCTGCATAGGCTCCTCGGAAAATTCCTCAGAGTCTGAGGATCCCTTGGGAAGGAAGGAAATCTCAGTCTCCCTTTCAAGCCTACGCTCTCTCAGCCGTCTATCCACCCGGATGGATAACTGCATGAGCTGATCCAAGCTATCAGGCAAGGGATATTGTACCAGTTGGTCCTTTATCTGGTTAGAAAGACCTCTTCGGTACTGGTGTCTCAGGGCTGGGTCATTCCACTGGGTATCATGGGCCAACCTCCGAAACTCCGTACAGTAAACCTCAACTGGCCTTCGCCCTTGCTTAAGGATCGAAATCTGAGCCTCGGCTGAGGCCGTCTTGTCAGGGTCATCATACAACATGCCCAGTGCCGTAAAAAAAGCATCAACACTTTTAAGCGACGGACAGTCAGGCTGCAACCCATATGCCCAGACCTGTGGGTCTCCTTGTAGCAAGGAAATCACTATGCCCACCCGCTGAATCTCCGACCCAGAAGACTGAGGCCTAAGCCGGAAGTATAGCTTGCAGCTCTCCTTGAAACAAAAGAACTGCGAGCGATCTCCAGAAAAACGATCCGGGAGATTTACTTTCGGCTCCTTAACCCCTGCAGGTGCTGCTGCTGCGGGAGCTCCGCCAGCAGCCTGGGAGGTGTGCATTTTAATGGACAAATCATTAAATTGTCGAGTCAGGACCTGCACCTGATCGACCACCTGTTGCAACGTATTTTGAGGGGTATGCTCCATATTCCCACAAAATTTCAACAGGAGTATTAGGCTGCTGAATATGTTATGCACACCAGTGCCTGCAGGAAAGTACTGATGTCAGGACTAGTACTGGTGTCAGGACAGTTATGCACTCCAGTGCCTGCAGGAATGTACTGGTGTTTCAACTGTTATGCAAAACAAATGGACTTACAGACAGACTGGGGAATATGACATAACGTACACAGAAGGTGATAGGGTAACAAAATACACACAAAGTGAACAGAGAAGCCCAGAGGCTAAGGAACTGGGTATCTCCCTTGTATTAGAACTGCTCAGATGAGAAAAGCAAGATGTTGTGTTTTAATACGTAGAGAACCCGAAATGCTGTTGCTAAGGGCAACAGCAAAACCCTAAAGGGTTACCAACGGGTGTGGCAGTAAACTCCTTGGTCAGAGATGGAATGATAGACACAAGGAGAGTCTCCACAATCCTAATTCTCACTTGCAGTGCACAGGTTCAGCTTACTGCCACTAAACTGACCCCTGACACCTAGCAAAGTGAGACAGGATTAGACAGGCAAGTCTTAGAATACAGCCGCAAACTTGCTAAGTTCACAGAGTAGTAACAGAACCCCAGCAAGCTAAACGACTGACTCCAGTCTTACTGCTAGGTCTGGATTGGCAGAGTGTAATACCAAATCCCCAGGCCTATTTGCAGTAAGCAACAAACAAATACAAAGCTACACAGTACTGGCTAACTTTCAGAAACTGACTAACCAACAAAGATTCAGCAGCATCTGCTTACCCTGAGAAGAGGCCTTATAAAGCAGGTGCTGTCCACGCCCCACTCAGACCTCACAGACTGTGAGCACAAAAACCAGCACCGGATCCCCTGCCATGCACAGAGCCTATAACCACTGCACAGCAAAAGACCCGAACCGGAGTATCAGCTGCGCTCAGGTCACTCCGCTAGCACTTGTCTCCCGGTTGCCATGACGACGTGGCAGCACAGGGCAGGAGACCCTAACAGTACCCCCCCTCTGACGAGGGGTCAAAGAACCCCTACCACCAGGTTTATCGGGGAACTGCGAGAAGAAAGAGCGTATCAGTCTGGGGGCATGAAGATCACAACTGCGCACCCACGACCGCTCCTCCGGGCCATACCCCTTCCAGTGCACCAAAAATGACAGCCGACCCCGAACCACCTTGGAGTCAAGAATCCTTTCAACAACAAACTCCCTCTGGCCACGTATCAGAAGAGGGGAAGGTCTTCCACTGGAAGAAGGATTACTAATCGCCTGTTTTAAAAGGGAACAATGAAATGTTTTATTGAACCCAAAGAACGGGGCAGATCTAACTGAAATGCTACCGGATTGATAACCCTGGTGATCTTATAAGGGCCGATGAACCGGGGGCCTAACTTATGAGATGGCAGTCTCAACTTCAAATTCTTGGTAGACAACCAGACGAAGTCTCCTAATTTGAAGCTGCAGGGTCTTTTCCGCTTATCAAAAACCCTTTTGGTCACTAATGACACAGACACAAGGGCTTTCTTCACTTTCCGCCAAATACCTCTAAGGACCGAAACCACAGAGGAACCACCAGGCGTGGAGTCCAGGGGGTCAAAAGAATTGGCCTTAGGATGATGCCCATACACACAAAGGAAGGGAGAGATCCCTGTAGCAGAGTGAGCCGCGTTGTTATAGGCAAACTCCGCCATGGACAGATGAGCAACCCAGTCAGTCTGACACTTGGAGACATAACACCTGAGGAACTGCTCCAAGGACTGGTTCACCCTTTCAGTCTGCCCATTAGACTGCGGATGGTAGCCCGACGACAAGCTGACAGAAATCTGGAGATCGGAACAAAATGCCCTCCAGAATTTGGCCACAAACTGGGATCCGCGGTCAGAGACCACATCAAGTGGCAACCCGTGGAGACGCACAACATGCAGCATAAATAATTCAGACAGGCGTCTGGCCGATGGCAGCCCAACCAGTGGAACGAAGTGCGCCATCTTCGAAAACCTGTCAACGACAACCCAGATGGCTGTCATCCCCGAGGATTTGGGCAAGTCCACCACAAAATCCATTGAAATGTGGGTCCATGGCTTAGATGGGATAGAGAGTGGATGTAATGGGCCAACAGGAACCCCTCTAGGAGTCTTATTTCGGGCACAGATGTCACATGCCCGAACCCACTGATCCACATCCTTAGCCACCGAGGGCCACCACACCGCCCTAGATAGCAACTCCCGAGTTCTGGCAATACCCGGGTGACCTGCAGACTTCTTGGCATGGAATTCCAGGAACACTCGCTGTCTTAACCTAGGAGGCACAAACAAAAGACCTACCGGAAGGTCTGGAGGAGCCTGCTCCTGTGCTCTAAGGACTAATGATAAGAGGTCCTGGGTAATGCCCACTTTAATACATGATGGGGAAACAATGGGCAACGGCTCCTCGGTGGTCTCCTGGATTGGAGCAAAACTCCGCGAGAGCGCATCAGCCTTGATGTTTTTTGACCCAGGGCGATATGTTATCAAAAAATTAAAGCGAGCAAAAAACAAAGCCCATCGTGCCAGCCTGGCATTGAGACGCTTCGCTGACTCTAAATATGCCAGATTCTTATGGTCAGTGAGAATTGAGACCACAAACTTAGCCCCCTCAAGCCAGTGTCTCCACTCCTCGAGTGCATCCTTAATAGCCAACAATTCCCGGTTACCCACGTCATAATTCATCTCGGCAGGCGAAAATTTACGGGAAAAGTAAGCACAGGGATGAAGGCGATTATCAGACACTCCCATCTGAGAAAGCACTGCCCCAATACCCATCTCAGAGGCATCCACCTCCACCACAAAAGGACGCTCTGGATCTGGGTGTCGCAGCACCTTGGCCGAAACAAATGCCCTTTTGAGACGGGCAAAAGCCGCTTTAGCCTCACAAGACCAGTGAGCAACATCCGCCCCTTTCTTAGTGAGTGCCACCAAGGGCGCCACTATAGACGAAAATCCAGCGATAAATCGTCTATAAAAATTCGCAAAGCCCAGGAAACGCTGAAGCGCCTTCAAACTAGTGGGCTGCACCCAATCCAGGACTGCCTGTACCTTGGAACCCTCCATTTGGAAACCTTCTGGGGAGATAATATATCCTAGAAATGCGATTTGCTGAACTTCAAATTCGCACTTCTCCAGCTTCGCCCCAAGCCGGTGGTCTCTGAGTTTCTGGAGGACTAAGCGTACATGCTTCCGATGTTCCTCCAGGGAATGGGAGAAGATTAGGATGTCATCTAAGTATACAACTAAGAATCTATCCAAATATTCCCTGAGCACATCATTCATGAAATCCTGGAAGACTGCCGGGGCATTACAGAGCCCAAAAGGCATCACCAAATATTCATAATGCCCTGAGTGGGTATTAAAGGCAGTCTTCCATTCATCCCCCTCTCTTATTCGGATTAGATTGTACGCACCGCGTAGGTCAATCTTAGAAAAAATGGTGGCAGTACGAAGCTGGTCAAACAAGACCGAAATGAGAGGCAGTGGGTATGAGTTTTTAATCGTGATACGGTTCAATTCCCTGAAGTCGATGCAGGGTCGCAACGAACTGTCCTTTTTACCCACGAAGAAGAACCCCGACCCAACTGGAGACTGTGAAGGTCTGATAAATCCCTTAGCCAAGTTCTCCTTAATGTACTCTGCCATAGCCTGAGTCTCAGGACGTGACAGGGAGTACAACCTGCTCTTGGGAAGCTTAGCATTTGGCAACAAATCAATGGCACAGTCATAGGGGCGATGGGGAGGTAGTACCTCTGCAACTTTTTTGGAGAACACGTCCGCAAAATCTGCATAACACCCTGGCAATCCTGGCAAACTTAGCTGCGAGAGCCTGACTGGAAGGCTCAAGCAACTCCTGAAACAATCAGTACCCCAACTAAGAATCTCCCCAGAGACCCAGTCAAATTGAGGATTGTGGGCCCTTAACCAGGGTAACCCCAACACCAATGGGGCAAAAGTACAGACAGTCACATAAAAGGACAATTTTTCAGAGTGTGTGGCTCCAATAAACAAAGAAATCTGGCTAGTACAAGAGGTAATTTTACCTTGGGATAATGGTTCCCCGTTTAACCCATAAATCTCAATTTCCGATGCCAAGGGTACTAAGGGAACAGAGTGTTTCAGGGCGAATTGGCGGTCCATAAAAACCCCGTCGGCCCCACTGTCCACAAAGGCCTCAGTCTTGACAGTTTGACCGAGGATCTTCAAGGTCACCGGAATGATAAAAGTCTTCTTGGGAAATTCTGACTTCTGGCCTGACAGGATATTTCCCATCACCCTCAGGCCCTGAAGTTTTCTGGCTTTTCTGGGCATGATACTACCACATGACCTTTATTCCCACAGTACAAACACAACCCCTGCTGTCTCCTCCGCGTCTTCTCACGCGAGGAGAGGCGGGTAGCCCCAATCTGCATAGGCTCCTCGGAAAATTCCTCAGAGTCTGAGGATCCCTTGGGAAGGAAGGAAATCTCAGTCTCCCTTTCAAGCCTACGCTCTCTCAGCCGTCTATCCACCCGGATGGATAACTGCATGAGCTGATCCATGCTATCAGGCAAGGGATATTGTACCAGTTGGTCCTTTATCTGGTTAGAAAGACCTCTTCGGTACTGGTGTCTCAAGGCTGGGTCATTCCACTGGGTATCATGGGCCAACCTCCGAAACTCCGTACAGTAAACCTCAACTGGCCTTCGCCCTTGCTTAAGGATCGAAATCTGAGCCTCGGCTGAGGCCGTCTTGTCAGGGTCATCATACAACATGCCCAGTGCCGTAAAAAAAGCATCAACACTTTTAAGCGACGGACAGTCAGGCTGCAACCCATATGCCCAGACCTGTGGGTCTCCTTGTAGCAAGGAAATCACTATGCCCACCCGCTGAATCTCCGACCCAGAAGACTGAGGCCTAAGCCGGAAGTATAGCTTGCAGCTCTCCTTGAAACAAAAGAACTGTGAGCGATCTCCAGAAAAACGATCCGGGAGATTTACTTTCGGCTCCTTAACCCCTGCAGGTGCTGCTGCTGCGGGAGCTCCGCCAGCAGCCTGGGAGGTGTGCATTTTAATGGACAAATCATTAAATTGTCGAGTCAGGACCTGCACCTGATCGACCACCTGTTGCAACGTATTTTGAGGGGTATGCTCCATATTCCCACAAAATTTCAACAGGAGTATTAGGCTGCTGAATATGTTATGCACACCAGTGCCTGCAGGAAAGTACTGGTGTCAGGACTGTTATGCACTCCAGTGCCTGCAGGAATGTACTGGTGTTTGAACTGTTATGCAAAACAAATGGACTTACAGACAGACTGGGGAATATGACATAACGTACACAGAAGGTGATAGGGTAACAAAATACACACAAAGTGAACAGAGAAGCCCAGAGGCTAAGGAACTGGGTATCTCCCTTGTATTAGAACTGCTCAGATGAGAAAAGCAAGATGTTGTGTTTTAATACGTAGAGAACCCGAAATGCTGTTGCTAAGGGCAACAGCAAAACCCTAAAGGGTTACCAACGGGTGTGGCAGTAAACTCCTTGGTCAGAGATGGAATGATAGACACAAGGAGAGTCTCCACAATCCTAATTCTCACTTGCAGTGCACAGGTTCAGCTTACTGCCACTAAACTGACCCCTGACACCTAGCAAAGTGAGACAGGATTAGACAGGCAAGTCTTAGAATACAGCCGCAAACTTGCTAAGTTCACAGAGTAGTAACAGAACCCCAGCAAGCTAAACGACTGACTCCAGTCTTACTGCTAGGTCTGGATTGGCAGAGTGTAATACCAAATCCCCAGGCCTATTTGCAGTAAGCAACAAACAAATACAAAGCTACACAGTACTGGCTAACTTTCAGAAACTGACTAACCAACAAAGATTCAGCAGCATCTGCTTACCCTGAGAAGAGGCCTTATAAAGCAGGTGCTGTCCACGCCCCACTCAGACCTCACAGACTGTGAGCACAAAAACCAGCACCGTATCCCCTGCCATGCACAGAGCCTATAACCACTGCACAGCAAAAGACCCGAACCGGAGTATCAGCTGCGCTCAGGTCACTCCGCTAGCACTTGTCTCCCGGTTGCCATGACGACGTGGCAGCACAGGGCAGGAGACCCTAACAGTATGTCTCTATAACCCTCTGTCTCTATTCCCATTTGTATGTGTGCATCAATGTCTCCTCTTTGTGTTTGCCCATGTTTTCCCTTTGTGTGTGTCTGCCTCTATTTATGTAAAGCTGTGTCTCCTCATCTGTTACTCTCTGCCCTCCTCATGTGTTTGTGTGTCTTTGCATTTTGGGTATTCTACTTTGGACATGAAAGTTAATACAAATTTAAAAAACATTAAAAAAGTTTTCCTTTTGTGATGTACCAAACTGTGTATACATAACATACAAGTTCTGTGACTTTGCAGGCTGTACCGCACTGTGTATCCATACCATACAAGTACTGTGACTACTGTGCATGCATTATATACAAGTTCTGTGAAAGCACAGGGGGTACACCACAGAGTATCCATGACATTTAAGTATTGTGACTCTGCAGTGAGCTGTGATTTTTGAAAAAAAAGGTTCAAGTAAATAAATAATACTATTAAACGGTAGTTGTTTTTGTAGAACATGAGTGTATTCATCAATATGGACACTGTCAGTTGAGAGAAGAGCAGGAGCAGCAAGCAAATACTTTTGCTGCAGCTGCTGCAACCAGCCATGATGACTATGCTAGTCCTTCAGCATCATCTAAAGCTGATACTCAAGGGCATAAAGGGTTTAAGTCAGAACATCTAAAATAAAATTAAAACAATATACAGTGGTAAAGAAAAAAACACCTCTATTAAAAGGGAAATTGCAGTGCAGAAAAACACAAAATTGGCAACATGCCATTCACCACATGCAGTGGCAAGGAAAGACTCAGGCCTTGGCCTTTATTTATAAGTGGTGCTTCTGCAACTGTCAGTGAGGCATCATCTGCCTTTCATGATGATGCAAGACCATTTCACTCAGAATCTAGAAGAGAAAAATAATGAAAACCTCTAAAGCAGTAGGACAAACTGTGCATTCAGGAACAGAAATGTCACAAGTTCCTGAGAAGAGTCTAGGTATGTCCAAGAGTGCTATGTGTGAGCCTCTCTGATACTGTACTTGCAGAGATGCCACCTTCTACCATTTCTGCACCCTCATTCCTGCTATATTTGAAATTATCGCAGGAATGTATTAAAAGTCACATTCCAAGGGCAGAGCTTGCAAGAAAGCTCTGTATCTGTGAATCCCCTCACTGTATTTCCCATGCAATTTTCTGTATATTAGAGCATGCGCCGCTGTTGCCTACCCCTCTACTACACCTTGGCTAGCTCTGTGTCTCCCACTAAACCCTGATTCTCACCCTACCTACAGTATGTGTTGCCTGCATCCTCTACTGCCAGGCTCCTAGTTAGAATAGAGAATAATAAAATTAAACTTACCTGTGCCAGGGTCTACTGTATGATTGTTTGGCTCCTTCATTGTGACCCAGTCAGCTAAGGTGCCTGTCAGGACTTTTACTACACCTCAGCTGACTGCATAGAGAAGGAGCCCACCGATCACAGATCCTTGAATGGAGGTACTAAAAGGTATTTACTGAAAAAAATGCGAAGATAAGGAATTGGAGTAGGTTTTTAAATTTTCTAAAAGCCCCCTGATACATTTAGGTGATGCTAAAATAAAGTGAAAAGGGTGTGAAACAACGGTTTTCACATCAATTTAGTAGACAAAATATTGATAAATATTAGTGATGTGCACCGGACATTTTTCGGGTTTTGTGTTTTGGTTTTGGATTCGGTTCCGCGGCCATGTTTTGGATTCGGACGCGTTTTGGCAAAACCTTCCTGAAAATTTTTTGTCGGATTCGGGTGTGTTTTGGATTCGGGTGTTTTTTTTACAAAAAACCCTCAAAAACAGCTTAAATCATATAATTTGGGAGTAATTTTGATCCCATAGTATTATTAACCTCAATAACCGTAATTTACACTCATTTTCAGTGTATTATGAACACCTCACACCTCACAATATTATTTTTAGTCCTAAAATTTGCACCGAGGTCGCTGGATGGCTAAGCTAAGCGACACAAGTGGCCAACACAAACACCTGGCCTATTTAGGAGTGGCACTGCAGTGTCAGGCAGGATGGCACTTCAAAAAAATTGTCCCCAAACAGCACATGATGCAAAGAAAAAAAGAGGCGCACCAAGGTCGCTGTGTGACTGAGCTAAGCGACATAAGTGGCCGACACAAACACCTGGCCCATCTAGGAGTGGCACTGCAGTGTCAGGCAGGATGGCACTTCAAAAAAATAGTCCCCAAACAAAACATGATGCAAAGAAAAAAAGAGGCGCACCAAGGTCGCTGTGTGACTAAGCTAAGCAACACAAGTGGCCGACACAAACACCTGGCCCATCTAGTAGTGGCACTGCAGTGTCAGGCAGGATGGCACTTCAAAAAAATAGTCCCCAAACAGCACATGATGCAAAGAAAAAAAGAGGCGCACCAAGGTCGCTGTGTGACTAAGCTTAGCGACCCAAGTGGCCGACACAAACACCTGGCCCATCTAGCAGTGGCACTGCAGTGTCAGGCAGGATGGCACTTCAAAAAAATTGTCCCCAAACAGCACATGATGCAAAGAAAAATGAAAGAAAAAAGAGGTGCAAGATGGAATTGTCCTTGGGCCCTCCCACCCACCCTTATGTTGTATAAACAGGACATGCACACTTTAACGAACCCATCATTTCAGCGACAGGGTCTGCCACATGACTGTGACTGAAATGACTGGTTGGTTTGGGCCCCCACCAAAAAAAGAAGCAATCAATCTCTCCTTGCACAAACTGGCTCTACAGAGGCAAGATGTCCACCTCATCATCATCCTCCGATTCCTCACCCCTTTCACTGTGTACATCCCCCTCCTCACAGATTATTAATTTGTCCCCACTGGAATCCACCATCTCAGGTCCCTGTGTACTTTCTGGAGGCAATTGCTGCTGGTGAATGTCTCCACGGAGGAATTGATTATAATTCATTTTGATGAACATCATCTTCTCCACATTTTCTGGAAGTAACCTCGTACGCCGATTGCTGACAAGGTGAGCGGCTGCACTAAACACTCTTTCGGAGTACACACTGGAGGGAGGGCAACTTATGTAGAATAAAGCCAGTTTGTGCAAGGGCCTCCAAATTGCCTCTTTTTCCTGCGAGTATACGTACGAACTGTCTGACGTGCCTACTTAAATGCGGTCACTCATATAATCCTCCACCATTCTTTCAATGGTTAGAGAATCATATGCAGTGACAGTAGACGACATGTGAGTAATCATTGGCAGGTCCTTCAGTCCGGACCAGATGTCAGCACTCGCTCCAGACTGCCCTGCATCACCACCAGCGGGTGGGCTCGGAATTCTTAGCCTTTTCCTCGCACCCCCAGTTGTGGGAGAATGTGAAGGAGGAGATGTTGATGGGTCACGTTCCGCTTGACTTGACAATTTTCTCACCAGCAGGTCTTTGAACCTCTGCAGACTTGTGTCTGCCGGAAAGAGAGATACAACGTAGGTTTTAAATCTAGGATCGAGCACGGTGGCCAAAATGTAGTGCTCTGATTTCAACAGATTGACCACCCGTGAATCCTGGTTAAGCGAATTAAGGGCTCCATCCACAAGTCCCACATGCCTAGCGGAATCGCTCTGTTTTAGTTCCTCCTTCAATGTCTCCAGCTTCTTCTGCAAAAGCCTGATGAGGGGAATGACCTGACTCAGGCTGGCAGTGTCTGAACTGACTTCACGTGTGGCAAGTTCAAAGGGTTGCAGAACCTTGCACAACGTTGAAATCATTCTCCACTGCGCTTGAGTCAGGTGCATTCCCCCTCCTTTGCCTATATCGTGGGCAGATGTATAGGCTTGAATGGCCTTTTGCTGCTCCTCCATCCTCTGAAGCATATAGAGGGTTGAATTCCACCTCGTTACCACCTCTTGCTTCAGATGATGGCAGGGCAGGTTCAGGAATGTTTGGTGGTGCTCCAGTCTTCGGCACGCGGTGGCTGAATGCCAAAAGTGGCCAGCAATTCTTTGGGCCACCGACAGCATCTCTTGCACGCCCCTGTCGTTTTTTAAATAATTCTGCACCACCAAATTCAATGTATGTGCAAAACATGGGACGTGCTGGAATTTGCCCACATGTAATGCACGCACAATATTGCTGGCGTTGTCCGATGTCACAAATCCCCAGGAGAGTCCAATTGGGGCAAGCCATTCTGCGATGATGTTCCTCAGTTTCCGTAAGAGGTTGTCAGCTGTGTGCCTCTTCTGGAAAGCGGTGATACAAAGCGTAGCCTGCCTAGGAATGAGTTGGCGTTTGCGAGATGCTGCTACTGGTGCCGCTAATGCTGTTCTTGCTGCGTGAGGCAATACATCTACCCAGTGGGCTGTCACAGTCATATAGTCCTGAGTCTGCCCTGCTCCACTTGTCCAGATGTCCGTGGTTAAGTGGACATTGGGTACAACTGCATTTTTTAGGACACTGGTGACTCTTTTTCTGAGGTCTGTGTACATTTTCGGTATCGCCTGCCTAGAGAAATGGAACCTAGATGGTATTTGGTACCGGGGACACAGTACCCCAATCAAGTCTCTAGTTGCCTCTGAATTAACGGTGGATACCGGAACCACGTTTCTCACCGCCCAGGCTGCCAAAGCCTGAGTTATCTGCTTTGCAGCAGGATGACTGCTGTGATATTTAATCTTCCTCGCAAAGGACTGTTGGATAGTCAATTGCTTACTGGAAGTAGTACAAGTGGTCTTCCGACTTCCCCTCTGGGATGACGATCGACTCCCAGCAGCAACAACAGCAGTGCCAGCAGCAGTAGGCGTTACACTCAAGGATGCATCGGAGGAATCCCAGGCAGGAGAGGACTCGTCAGACTTGCCAGTGACATGGCCTGCAGGACTATTGGCTTTCCTGGGTAAGGAGGAAATTGACACTGAGGGAGTTGGTGGTGTGGTTTGCAGGAGCTTGGTTACAAGAGGAAGGGATTTAGTTGTCAGTGGACTCCTTCCGCTGTCACCCAAAATTTTTGAACTTGTCACTAACTTCTGATGAATGCGGTCCAGGTGACATATAAGGGAGGATGTTCCTAGGTGGTTAACGTCCTTACCCCTACTTATTACAGCTTGACAAAGGCAACACACGGCTTGACACCTGTTGTCCGCATTTGTGTTGAAATAATTCCACACCGAAGAGCTGATTTTTTTTGTATTTTGACCAGGCATGTCAATGGCCATATTCGTCCCACGGACAACAGGTGTCTCCCCGGGTGCCGTGACTTAAACAAACCACCTCACCATCAGAATCCTCCTTGTCAATTTCCTCCCCAGCGCCAGCAACTCCCATTTCCTCATCCTGGTGTACTTCAACAGTGACATCTTCAATTTGACTATCAGGAACTGGACTGCAGATGCTCCTTCCAGCACTTGCAGGGGGCGTGCAAATGGTGGAAGGCGCAAGCTCTTCCCGTCCAGTGTTGGGAAGGTCAGGCATCGCAACCGACACAATTGGACTCTCCTTGGGGATTTGTGATTTAGAAGAACGCACAGTTCTTTGCTGTGCTTTTGCCAGCTTAAGTCTTTTCATTTTTCTAGCGAGAGGATGAGTGCTTCCATCCTCATGTGAAGCTGAACCACTAGCCATGAACATAGGCCAGGTCCACAGCCGTTCCTTGCCACTCCGTGTCGTAAATGGCATATTGGCAAGTTTAAGCTTCTCATCAGACGCTTTCAATTTTGATTTTTGGGTCATTTTACTGAACTTTTGTTTTTTGGATTTTACATGCTCTCTACTATGACATTGGGCATCGGCCTTGGCAGACGACATTGATGGCATTTCATAATCTCGGCCATGACTAGTGGCAGCAGCTTCAGCACGAGGTGGAAGTGGATCTTGATCTTTCCCTATTTTAACCTCCACATTTTTGTTCTCCATTTTTTAATGTGTAGAATTATATGCCAGTATCAATAGCAATGGCCTACTACTATATATACTGCGCACAACTGAAATGCACCACAGGTATGGATGGATAGTATACTTGACGACACAGTGGTAGGTACAGCAGTGGCCTACTGTACCGTAATCAGTGGTTAAAGTGGGCCGGAACGGGGCGGAAATGCTTTCCGTCACCTCTAATTGCAGGCGGAACCAGTTCCGCCTCCGTCCGGCCACAGCATCAGGTCCCGGCTGCATTGTAAAGTTTGCAGCGTCCGCCAGCCAATCCCGGCTCGCGGACCAGCTGCAGATCCAATTAAAAGAAGGGGCGGCTATTTCAAAAGCTGGCGTGAGCCAATCACGGCTCGCGGACCGCCAGCCAATGAGAAGCTGCCTAGTGGCAGTCTCTCATTGGCTAACAGTCCGCGATACATGATTGGTGCACAATCGGCGCTAGATTCAAAAGCGCAGCCCATTCCCCTATACGGATACTGGGACCGGCAAATCTGTCTCCCCACAGCACAGCGTAATGGGACCGCCGGAGCCCGTGACAGTGGGTCCCCCCGCACACATGCATAGGATCATAGGTGTGCGCACCCCCCACACGTGCCCTACATTTATTGCTGCACATTCCTGTGCCCTTCTCCTGCTGCGCCCGCCATCAGGTCATGTGAGTGAGTGTGCTTTCTTTCCTCGTCGGCGGCCGCGCACTTGAATCACCCTCCTGGACTCGTCCCACGATGTTACATGATGACGTCACGCCGCGTGTCCTCCCTCTCCACCTGCCTGCACTTTCTCCTCGTGTGCCGACATGCGCCATGCCAATGCTACAGCCTCCCGTACCGCAGGCCTGCAGTTGAGGTTAGTTTCTGCAGGGGAAAGAGAGGGGGCCTTCCAGTGTGTGTTCCCCAAGACAGCACTCCTCATAAAATCAATATGATCATTATTTAGGCATACATGTTTCTCCAGCGGCACACAATAAGGACAAGAGTTGGCTTTAGTCACTAAAGCCGACTCTTGTGCTTATTGAGTTCTGCTGGAGAAACATGATATATATATATATATATATATATATATTTGTTTACTTATTTAATGGTGAGCACTACTGGGGGCATTCTGTAAGCATGTGGGACGGGCAATGTGAATAAGATTGTGCTACAGTGAGGCATTATTTTGAATTTGGGGTACTTTTGTGTGGCCACGCCACTTCCTTATGAAACCACACCCTTTTTTGCGGCACGCGCGCCGAAGGCGCGCGCTAAGGGGGAGGGGTTGTGGGGGAGATGAGTTCCCCCACCTCTCCAGGACCACTTTAAGCCCTGACCGTAATGCTATATATTATATACTGGTGGTCAGCAAACTGTGCAAAAATGAAATGCACCACAGGTATGGATGGATAGTATACTTGACGACACAGAGGTAGGTACAGCAGTGGCCTACTGTACCGTACTGCTATATATTATATACTGGTGGTCAGCAAACTGTGCAAAACTGAAATGCACCACAGGTATGGATGGATAGTATACTTGACGACACAGAGGTAGGTACAGCAGTGGCCTACTGTACCGTACTGCTATATATTATATACTGGTGGTCAGCAAACTGTGCAAAAATGAAATGCACCACAGGTATGGATGGATAGTATACTTGACGACACAGAGGTAGGTACAGCAGTGGCCTACTGTACCGTAATGCTATATATTATATACTGGTGGTCAGCAAACTGTGCAAAACTGAAATGCACCACAGGTATGGATGGATAGTATACTTGACGACACAGAGGTAGGTACAGCAGTGGCCTACTGTACTGTAATGCTATATATTATATACTGGTGGTCAGCAAACTGTGCAAAAATGAAATGCACCACAGGTATGGATGGATAGTATACTTGACGACACAGAGGTAGGTACAGCAGTGGCCTACTGTACCGTAATGCTATATATTATATACTGGTGGTCAGCAAACTGTGCAAAACTGAAATGCACCACAGGTATGGATGGATAGTATACTTGACGACACAGAGGAAGGTACAGCAGTGGCCTACTGTACCGTAATGCTATATATTATATACTGGTGGTCAGCAAACTGTGCAAAACTGAAATGCACCACAGGTATGGATGGATAGTATACTTGACGACACAGAGGTAGGTACAGCAGTGGCCTTCTGTACCGTACTCCTATATATTATATACTGGTGGTCAGCAAAATTATGCACTGTACTCCTACTATATACTGTCTAAGTACAATGCAGCACAGATATGGAGTGTTTTTCAGGCAGACAACGTATACTGGTGGTCACTGGTCAGCAAAACTCTGCACTGTACTCCTCCTATATAATATTATACTGGTGGTCCCCAGTCCCCACAATAAAGTAGCACACTGAGCACAGATACAGTATGGAGTGTTTTTCAGGCAGATAACGTATACTGGTGGTTACTGTCAGTAAAACTCTGCACTGTACTCCTGCTGTATAATACAGCTGCTCCCCAGTCCCCACAATTAAGCAGTGTGAGCACAGATATATGCAGCACACTGAGCACAGATAAGGAGAATTTTTTTCAGGCAGAGAACGGATAAAACTGGTGGTCACTGATCAGCAAAACTCTGCACTGTACTCCTCCAATATTATACAGCTGCTCCCCAGTCCTCCCCACAATTAAGCAATAAAGCACAAACAAGTTCAACAATAAACGGAGAGGACGCCAGCCACGTCCTCTCCCTAACATTTCCAATGCACGAGTGAAAATGGCGGCGACGCGCGGCTGCTTATATAGAATCCGAATCTCGCAAGAATCCAACAGCGGGATGATGAAGTTCGGGCGCGCTCGGGTTAACCGAGCCATACGGGAGAATCCGAGTATGCCTCGGACCCGTGTAAAATGGGTGAAGTTCGGGTGGGTTCGCTTTCCGAGGAATCGAACCCGCTCATCACTAATAAATATGTCCAATAATAATATTTGCGAGGATCCACTCTCATGGATTAGATATGAATGAAATCAGTGAATGTAAAAAAACAAATACAATTAGTGCAATGAAGTGCATGCTTATTAATATAGTATGTTATTTTTTTATTTTATGTGGTCAATATTATGAACAAGGGCCCTCATTCCGAGTTGTTCGCTCGCTAGCCGCTTTTCGCAGCAGTGCACACGCTAAGCCGCCGCCCTCTGGGAGTGAATCTTAGCTTAGCAGAATTGCGAACGAAAGATTCGCAAAATTGCGAATAGAAATTTCTTAGCAGTTTCTGAGTAGCTTGAGACTTACTCTGCCACTGCGATCAGTTCAGTCAGTTTCGTTCCTGGTTTGACGTCACAAACACACCCAGCGTTCGCCCAGGCACTCCCCCGTTTCTCCAGCCACTCCTGCGTTTTTCCCAGAAACGGCAGCGTTTTTTCACACACACCCATAAAACGGCCAGTTTCCGCCCAGAAACACCCACTTCCTGTCAATCACACTCCGATCACCAGAACGAAGAAAAATCCTCGTAATGCCGTGAATAAAATACCAAACTTCTTAGCAAATTTACTTGACGCAGCCGCAGTGCGAACATTGCGCATGCGCAGTTAGCAGAAAATAGCACCGATGCGAAGGAAAATAACGAGTGAACAACTCGGAATGAGGGCCAATATAAATTTAGCTTTGACAGTTGAATTCTGCATTTTTCTGATCTGGGACATAGAATTAGAGTAAAGGTTCCTTATACAAAGTTCTTAGTTGAGATAACTTTAAAAGCAGTTAGGCAGAAGATCATCTCGGACTGTTTCTGCAATCATTGTCCCTTTAAGATGACGTCCTGCCAAATGGCACTCATGCTGAGAATCTAGATTGAATTGTGTAGAAGCATTTTTTTGCTTGTGACCCCTTGCGTTAAGGGGGATGGAACAATGGGCTGAAGGCAGTGGCGGACATACATTTTTGGGACCCTGAGGCTTGAACTGTTATGGCGGCCCCTTCACAACCAGCAACACTAGGGAAACATCCAACAAGGTCCAAAGGCCCTTGCAAGGACCTTGATTCCCAAATTATTTTGAACAACATAGTGGGGTGAGTGACAAGGTGTGATTCTGTGGGGCATGTCTGGGTAAAGCACCCACCCATCTTCCCCGGGCCCTTTAATGTCTACCTCTCAAAACATTCCCTCCGTCAATATTCACCTACAGCAACCCCCTTCAGTAATCACCTCACAGAGGTTCTGTGACAGAACCCTTACTTCAATAATCACTTCACAGCAATAAGCCCCATCCCCCTGACAGCACACACTGCTCGGCACCAGCAAAATGACCTTATAAAATGCCTCATTGTACTGGGCACCTTTCATTGCTCCCAGCCTCCTTCCTAGGACAGGCCCTCTCAGGCTCTGCCATTCCTGGGAATGTCACATAATACAGTTCTGCAGGTTGTCGGGAATTGTAGTATAAAACGGATGCCTGTTTCACGCTATTTACAGAGTGCAAATCATAGAGCTACACTACAACTCCCAGCAGCTCCAGCGGTACTAAGTGATGTGCATACAAGCTGTAATAGCAGATATGATGTACTAGAAGCTTGTTTGTCATGGTGTTATTGGCAATGAGCTATAACCATACAGTACATAAAAACAAGAGGTGAAAATCTGATTTTTGGTGTTAAAATGCACAAGCGAGATGAGTGCATCCTGAATTGTGAATTTGGGTGTCTTTTTATGGTTTCAATTGGCTATAGCTTAAGGGTTGAGCTATAGAACTATTAAGTCATGCACCAATGAAGAATTCTAGGATCCAACTGGCAAAATGTAGGCTATGAATAAATTCTGGTGAGCTCAACGAGCCCATACAACTGGGAGTTTGGGTGCTGCAAGTCCCCAAGAAATTTTTTTAATTAGACCAATTAGTACATTTTAAGGCCACATGAAATGGGTATTAGAGCATATTCTAAGGTCAATATTAAGTACTTCAACCCACTGGCTTATGATTCTATCACTAAAATAACCTTATTTTAGTAACACAGAGTTAAAAAACTGCATCATTGATGAAAAATGTACTCATAAAAAAAACCTGCTTCAGGGCCCCTCCCGGATTAAGGGCCTTATGGGTCTAGGTCTGAAACTGTTCAAGGGCCTGTTATGAGAAGTGAAGGAGGTGAGGCCAATGCCATGTAGACCTCTTACATTATAAGCCCTAATGTCTCCCTAAACATATAAAAGTACAAAAATGACAATTTTGTGTGGAAAATAGAAATACAGTTTTAATACTCATGATTCATGGCCAACTGTGTTGCCAGCTGGTCATCATCATGGGCCTATTTTTATGTGAAGCCCTGGAACTGTAGCCCAGGGATTAGAGTCCCTAAAGATTAAGCTTCTTTAGTTTAATAGTAGATCCACCCCAGATTGGAGAGGATGTGTAAGTGCAGATACAGTGAGGACATGTTCACACAAAATGCTTTTCATGCTGACCCCAATTAAGATTAATTTTCACCTGTTTGGAGCCAGATCCCTAGCGAGTGCTTGACCTCTGGTGAAAAGAGTGAACTGATTTTGATAATCTGCATCTGCTTCTTATTGGCTGAATGTGTCTGAATCTCTCCTATTTATGTATTACTGTAGTAATTATGGCTTTTGCAATTATTATAGTGATATTTGCAATCAGTCCAAAGCCATAAAGCATACTTAATTATTCATGTGTTGAAGGGGACAGCAATGGATCTGTGTCTTGATTTGATTTTAATACTTTCATTTTGTATTTGCATCCTGTTTTAATTCCCTTCACATTGTACTGTAAATGCAACTCTATATATATATATATATATATATATAGAGAGAGAGAGAGAGAGAGAGAGAGAGAGAGAGAGAAATGGAACAGGCAGCTCGGATAAAAGAAACTTGAATGCAGGTATGAGAAATCAACGTTTCAAAATTTAATTCATCATCAGGACATAAAATAACACACAAAACATACCTTATATACGTGTGGTCACAGGTAAACGTGGCTCCGGTGTGAAGGCGCCGTGCAATGGTGTCATCACTCCTCTCCGGTCACCATAGTGACCTAAATAACAACAGCAAAAATAAAACACACAACCACATACATGGAACACGGCTGAGTATGATGCAAATAGACTCTAGCCAGTGGTATTGGGAATGGCCGTGAAGGGGCTGGTCATCTTAACAAACTATTGCAATATTTTGGAACTAACATTTCCTGAATTCAGATGAATTACAGTTTGAAGTGTTAATATTAGGTGAGTGATGAATTTGTATGATTTTTTATTTATTTAAATGGTGTGGTCATAAATGCCACTGGCACCGCGGATGTATGAGTGCTGTGTATTCTAGCCTATTGTTTATATTGTTTATATAAAAAATGTTGTGGTCGCACTTTTTCTTGCACCCCTATTGTCCATATGTAAATGAAATGTTAAGAAATTCCCCAGGTTTTTATTAACTGATATGCTTGGGTGTGGTTCCTGTCTTTTTAAAAGAGTGAGACATGGGCTAAACCCATGAAAGAAGCATTCTGTGTATTTAAAATCCAAAAGATGCCTGAGACTGAGAGCAATGCTCATATTTTTGAAAGTCAGTGTAGGGACTGACCAAAAGGGAAGTGGCTGGTCACCTTAACAAACTATTGCAATATTTTGGAACTAACATGCCCTGAATTCAGATGAATTACAGTTTGAAGTGTTAATATTAGGTCAGTGCTGAATTTGTATGATTTTTTCATTTAAATGGTGTGGTCACAAATACCGCTGGCACCGCAGATGTATGAGTGCTGTGGATTCTAGCCTTTTGTTTATATATATATATATATATATATATATAACTCTGGATACGACCGGCACTCCTACAGCAGTAAGTAAATACCAGGGTGCCTTCCCGTGGTACTACAGGGCCCAGCAAACAAAAATAGCGTAAAGGGCGGCACTCCAATGGTTTTGGAAAAATAAACAGCTCACCAAGCCAGCTTCATTTCAATCAACGTTTCAGGTGTCTTTATTAGCACCTTTCGTCAGGATACAAAAATACAAAGTTACATACCTTAAATAGCACCAGCGTGTACAGCACGCCACGCTCCCCCTATTTCCGGCATCCGGCGCCGACGTCATGAGCACCGTCCCCTACAATGACGTAGGGTGTGGGCGGATTAGTAGTCATGGCAACGGCCCGGAATTTGAACATATCACGTCCTATTTCCACAGGCAGTGCTGACCACGCCTCATGGGCGCGGCTGTTACCATAGTAGCATGCTAAACAACTCGACAATGCGCCCGGTTACCGGAGTAGGGAGCCCGTGGCAACCCCGTGTGAGAATACCGCTTGGTACAGCGGATCTCTCCCCATACAGAGTAAGAAGGGCTGAGAGACATTACAATCAGTCCAAAGCACTCTAAAGGGGATATCAACGTGAAAAAGCATCAACCCACACCTAATACCACCACCAAGAGGGACAGACAAAAGAGAACAGATAATATATATATACTGTACATAGAAAGAAATCACATATCCAGGATGAAAAGTACAACACTCTTTATTACCAGCGCAGGCAGGTTACAGCTTAAAATAACACGTTTTTCAGTCCAGATTATTAGGCAGTTCTCCAAACGGCATATATTACAGCAGTACAGGTTCATATCAGCTTAGCAGTACAGGATCATATCACAGATCAGTGGCCCTGACATTTCCACACCCCCTCCTGGATACTAGTTACCATCAGAAGCAAAGTCCCTGTGCCCTGAACACATACGTAAAGGCTGATCACAGGTGCAGTTAAATTAATTAGCCTAGCTCCTGGCTGACAACTGATGCTGTCAGCCAGGAGCTGATTTTGCTCTGCTAATCCTGGGATATCTGGACGTTCCATATTAACTTCATGTGGAATTATGCTGTCCCTGCAACACTCCTGTCCCTTTATTTCAACCACACTACGAAATTTTCAGGTGAGCTAAATGTCTCACCCATATCTATTTGTGTATTTGTATCTGTTCACGTACACAACCCTTTACCCTTTTTTCAGAGCTCGCCTTCTTCCCCCTCTTCCTCCTCCTCCTCCCCTAGCTTCACCGTTCAGGTGCTTAGGGGATCGGGATCGGCAAACCTTCTGAAAAGGGCATCAGCATTGAGGTGCTGTTTCCCAGGTGATGCCGCACCTCAAAATTAAATGGCAGCAAAGCCAAAAACCAGCGGGTCACACAAGCATTTACTTCTTTGTTCGTGTGCATACACTGTAAAGGGGCATGATCTGTAACCAATAAGAACTCCCACTCCACAAAATAATATTTTAACAAGTCTACTGCCCACTTCATTGCTAAACACTCTTGCTCTACAGTTGAGTATTTGTGCTCCCTGGGTGGCAATTTTTGGCTATGGTAAAGGATGATTTTCTTTTCCCCACTTGGGAAAGGAATGCCCCCAATCCTGTACCTTAGGCATCTGTCTTCAATATAAATTGCTTTTTGAAATCAGTAGCCTGCAAAACAGGCTCTGCACACAAGGCATGCCTGAGAAACCTGCGCCTGTACCTTGTTCCCAGGGACACCTCTAGTGCACATGTGCAAATCACTTGATTTATGCAACAACAGTTATATAATCACTGATATTGTATAAACAAAATACTAAAAATAATTAGAGATGTGCAGCGGACACATCTAAAACATAAAAAACAGCTAAACATAAAACCAGCTAAAATCACAGAATTTTGAGGTAATTTTGACCCTACTGTATTATTAACCTCAATAACATTCATTTCCACTAATTTCCAGTCTATTCTGAACACCTCACACCTCACAATATTGTTTTTAGGCCAAAAGGTTGCACCGAGGTAGCTGGATGACTAAGCTAAGTGAAACAAGTGTGCGGCACAAACATCTGGTTCATCTAGGAGTGGCACTGCAGTAGCAGACAGTATGGCAGTTTTAAAAACTAGGCCCCAAAGAGCACATAATACAAAGAAAAAAAAAGAGGTGCAAAATGGAATTGTCCTTGGGCCGGCCCTCTCACCCACCCTTATGTTGTATAAACAGGACATGCACACTTTAACAAACCAATAATTTTAGCATCAGGGTCTGAAATGATTGATTTGTTTGGGCCTCCACAAAAAAAGAAGCAATTAATCCCCCCACCAAAAAAGAAGCAATTCATCTCTCCTTGCACAATCTGTCTCTACAGAGACAAGATGTCGTCCTCATCCTCCAATTCCTCACCCCTTTCAGTGTGTACATCCTCCTGCTCACAGAGTATTAATTCGTCCCCACTGGAATCCACCATCACAGGTACCTGTGTACTTTCTGGAGGCAAATGCTTGTAAAGGTCTTCCTGAAGGAATTTATAATTAATTTTGATGAACATCATCTTCTCCACATTTTTTGGAAGTAACCTCCTATGCCAATCGCTGACAAGGTTACCAGCTGCACTAAACACTCTTTCGGAGTACACACTTGAGGGGGAGGGGGGGGGGCAACTTAGGTAAAATAAAGCCAGTTTGTGGAAGGGCCTCCAAATTGCCTCTTTTTTCTGCAAGTATATATACGGACTGTCTGACATGCCTACTTGGATGATGTCACCGATATAATCCTCCACCACTCTTTCAATGGTGACAGCATCATATGCAGTTACAGTAGACATGTCAGTAATAGTTGGCAGCTCCTTCAGTCCAGACCAGATGTCAGCACTTGCTCCTGACTGGCCTGCATTACTGCCAGCGGGTGGGCTATGAAATTTTATTATTTTCCTCGCAGCCCCAGTTGCAGGAGAAAATAAAGGAGAACCCGTTGACGGGTCACGTTCCACTTGAGTTGACAATTTTCTCAACAGCAGGTCTTTGCACCACTGCAGACTTGTGTCAGCCGGAAAGAGAGATATAACGTAGGCTTTAAGCCTAGGATAGAGCACGGTAGACAAAATGTAGTGCTCTGTTTTCAACAGATTGACCACCCTTGAATCTTGGCAAAGCGAATGAAGGGCTCCATCCACAAGTCCCACATACTTAGCAGAATCACTCCGTCTTAGCTCCCCCTTCAATTTCTCCAGCTGCTTCTGCAAAAGCCTGATGAGGGCACTGACCTGACTCAAGCTGGCAGTGTCTGAACTGACTTCATGCGTGGTAAGTTCAAAGGGTTGGAGAATCTTGCATAACACGAAAATCATTCACCAATACGCTTGAGTCAGGTACATTCCCCCTCCTTTCCCTATATCATAGATGGATGTATAGGCTTGAATGGCCTTTTGCTGCTCCTCCAATCTCTAAAGCATTTAGAGTGTTGAATTCCAACTCGTTACCACCTCTTGCTTCAGGTGATGGCATGGCAGGTTCAGGAGTGTTTGATGGTGCTCCAGTCTTCGACACGCAATCGATAAATGTCAAAAGTGGCCTGCAATTTTTCAGGCCACTGACAGCATATCCTGCACGCCCCTGTCATTTCTCAAAACATTCTTCACCACCAAATGAATTGTATGTGCAAAACATGGGACGTGCTGGAATTTGGCCAGATGTAATGCACGCACAATATTGATGGCATTGTCAGATATTACAAATCCCAAGGAGAGTCTAAGTGGGGTAAGTAATTGTCCGATGATGTCCCTCAGTTTCCATAGGAGGTTGTCAGCGGTGTTCCTCTTATGGAAACTGGTGATACACAGCGTAGCCTGCCTAGGAACGAGTTGGCATTTGTGAGATGCTGCTGCTGATTCCGCTGCTGTTGTTGCTGCGGAAGGCAATACATCTACCCAGTGGGCTGTCACAGTCATGTAGTCCTTAGTCTCTCCTGTTCCACTTGTCCACATGTCCGTGATTAAGGGGACAGTGGGTACAACTGCATTTTATAGGACACTGAGGACACTTTTCTTAATGTCATCTGTACAGTCCGGGAATCGCTTGCCTAGTGAAGTGGAATCTAGATGGGATTTGGTATCGGGGACACAGTACGTCCATCAAGTATCAAATCCCACTGCACTGATTGA
The DNA here is from genome assembly GCF_028390025.1 of Pseudophryne corroboree. Taxonomy (NCBI): domain Eukaryota; kingdom Metazoa; phylum Chordata; class Amphibia; order Anura; family Myobatrachidae; genus Pseudophryne; species Pseudophryne corroboree. Next base: position 480,363,145 of record NC_086449.1, on the reverse strand, counting down.
GGACATCAGATGCACATCTAACACCAGCATAGTTGTTATGGCCTCAGTAATTCACTTTGCAACAGGGTGGCTGCTGTCATATTTCATCTTCCTCGCAAATGACTATTGGACTGTCAATTGCTTAGTTGAAGTAGTACAAGTGGTCTTCCGACTTCCTCTCTGGGATGACGATCGACTACCAGCAGCAACAACAGCAGCGGCAACAACAGTAGGGGTATCACTCAAGGATCCTCCAGAGGAATCCCGGATATGAGAGGACTTGTCAGTCATGCCAGTGACATGGCCTACAGGACTACTTACGTTCCTGACTGAGGAGGAAATTGACATTGAGGGAGTTGGTGGTGTGGATTACAGGAGTTTGGGTACAACAGGAAGAAGGGATTTAGGTGTCAGTGGACTGCTTATGCTATTACCCAAAGTTCTGAACTTGAGAATGACATCTGATGAATGCACTGCAGGTTACATATAAGGAAGGATGTTCCTAGGTGTTTAACGTCCTTACCCCTACTTATTACGGATTGACAAAGGCAACACACAGCTTGACACCTGTTGTCCGGATTTGTGAAGAAATAATTCCACACCAAAGAGGTGGTTTTTTTGGGGGGGAATTTTGTCCAGCCATGACAATGGGCTTGTTCATCCCATGGGAGAACAACTGTCTCCACTGGTGCCTTATTCAAACAAACCACATCACCATCAGAATCCTCATCGTCAACTTCCCCCTCAGCACCAGCTACACCAATATCCTCATCCTGGTGTGCTTCTAAAGTGACATCCTCAATCTCAATATCAGCAACTGGACTGGTGGTTCTCCTCCCAGCACTTGCAGGGGGCATGAAAATGGTGGTATGAGCATCCTTCTTCCATATAGTCTTGAGAAGGTCAGGCATAGATATCGCAACCACTAACACACTTGGACTCTCCTTGAGGATTTTGAATGCCCAGTTACTTTTTCCTGTGCTTTAACAAGCTTAATTTTTTAATTTTTCGAGAGGGAGGAAGGCTTCCATCCTCATGAGAAGCTGAGCCACCAGTCATGAACATAGGCCTTCATGTCATGAATGGCATATTGCCAATTTTACATTTCTCATTGGATAATTTCTTTTTTTTCTGATTATTAATTTTTGTTCTTGGATTTTATACACCCTCTATAACATTGGGCTTCAGCCTTAGCGGACAACATTGATGGCGTTGCATCATCGATGTTATGACTGGTGGCAGCAGCAGCTTCAGCACTAGTACTAGAAACTGGAAGTGGTTCTTGATCTTCCACTATTTTTTTCTCCAAAGTTTTGTTTTCCATTTCACAGGACAGCACCCCTTTATTATTACAGCACACAGAACAGTGCCCCTTTATTTTCACAGAGCACACACCGACCACACCCGATTCCACCACCCACAGAGGTCTGTTTCCCTCACTCTTCAAGTCCGATGTGAAAATGGCGGTAATGCGCGGCTGTTTATATGGAAACCAAAACCCGTGAGATTCCGACAGTGGGATGATAACGTTTTGCCTCATTCTGGTTTCTGAGTCTTGCAGTAAGTCCCGAGCCAGACTCGGTTCCCAGCTTGGAACGTGAAGTTCGGGGGGTTAGCCGCTCATCTCTAAAAATAATACAGACATGCTGGGAAATGTAATAGGGTGCGAGTTTGCGGAGGAACTATATTTCAGCTGAGATTGCCAGTATTTTTAAAGTGTCAATCATGTTCAAAGCAAAACCAAGTTGTTTTTGACTTATACATGATTGCCTCTTTAAAAATATAGGCAACTTCAGATGAAATTGCAGACCCTACCACAAGAAAAAAAGCGCTGACAGAATATATTTTAAAATATATTTATATTTTTATTTTTATTTAGCTGTTTTAACTTGCTATAGTAAAATATATACTTTTTAAATAGCTCACTGTGAACCAATTACACTAACAATAATTAAAACAATAAAAAACAATATTTAATTGTTCTCTGGCTCAATACATCCTTTACCTTTACCAATCATCACAGAAAAAACTGTTATTTATAGAATACCAGCATGGTGTCAATATACTGTTAATATAACAACCAATTCCTAACCTAATTAACTTGCGGCATGCAGATACTTATATCTTACTTGCAAACAATTATTTAATGCAGATAGTCCATACTTTCAAGATCCAAATTGCTATAGGACCTTTCTTGCCAGGTTTAATTATTTTGCAATTTGCCAAGCAAAAGGAAGATTGTTGATTAGTTTGCCAAGCGTAGAAAAATTAGTATGCAATTCAATTTGAAACAGTTCCTGTATGTATTTAGCAAATGTTGTTTTGAGCATGCAGATAAAGGTGATTAGTATGCAGGATTTTTTAAAAGGTGCAATTGCAAATAAGCATGGCCATGCTTTTTTAATAGCAGATAATTTACCGCATCCTCACTGTGGGTAGTATGCTTCCATTCTCTCCCGGCTCTGGTGCTTTAAACCTGTGGTATGAGCCTTATCCGGAGTTGTAGCCCGTCCCAGTAGTGTGAGGTATTGCAGCGAATTCTGTCAGTGAGGTCCCACCAAGCGGTTAGATCGAGACGCGTTTCCGCACCTTACAGGCAGCTCTGTAATTCAGTGGCTTCCTCAGTCAAGTTGATTGACTGAGGAAGCCGGTGGCGTGAGAATGATTTCACGTTGGGGGGCAAGGTTAGAATTTTATTTTGGCACCCATGCATTAGTGCCGGTTTCCTCTCCTTCTACCCCATACCCCCCGCCTCCTCTCAGTGTTGGGGAGCACATACTTCCACATCCCTATGGGCAGCTTCACCTTTAAAAGTAGTCTGCTGGGAGGAGGCATGGCCATGGTGAGCCTGTTGGGAAATTTCGGGGCCACAGCCATGCCTCCTCCCAGTAATGCATCAGTGAAGAGACAGTCAGCTATTACAGAAGAAATACACTGCACCCTGCGACAGCAGACTACTTTTAAAGGTGAAGCCGCCAACGGGGATCCGAAAGTAAGTGCTCCCCCGTACCCGCACCTCCATCATGTCTAGGGGGGGGGAGCTGCCCCCTTCCCCCCCATTCCGACGCCTCTGTATTTCTCCAATGGTTTGTATTTTTATCTCTATAATGCATTTGCCAGCAACCCGTTTGTCTTTTCAAAGAGAAATATTTCATATTTAAACCATACCAAAGTATTTTAGTATTTTTTTTGTATATGTATGCTGATTTTTTAAACTTTCCACATATGTATTAAATATACATTACTCATCCACAAAAGCCATATATTTGTGGTAATAAAATAGCTAATATTATCTACCAAATATGAATCACACCAACAGTCTACAATCTGACCAAACACTTCATACAAAATCTGACCCTTTATTTTGGAAAGCAGAACCTGCATTTCTTGTAGGGAAGGGTGGGCTTTATAATTAATAAATAATACATTGCACATTCAGATAGAAATATGTCATACAAACTAGATAATTTAGGTAATAAGATATTATATTGGAATCTTGATGGAAAAACGGAAATATCACAATCTGGAAATACTTTCTGATTATTGGGTTTTTACAAATGACGCATAGATTGCAGTCTATTAGAATGTAATTGATTGAAGGTCTCAGGTTACTGATTACTTGAGGTCTTCATTAGCCTTTATTCATGGGACTGGCACTTGAAAAATATGTATGATTGGTACACAAATGGTCAGAAGGCATGCATAATTAATGGTGCCTGCTAACAGATACAATCATATAATATCACACATATTTCTCTTTCTCAGTTCCCTGGCAACCAAGGATAACAAGAAAAAGGAATGCATTTATATTGTTGTGTAGTGTAGCGGTGGGTGTTTAGCATTTAAACTCTTTATAAATTATTCTCTTGTAGAAAACTGAATTCCATAAATAACAATGATGATTTTTCTATTTTAGAAAATGAAATTAAACCAACAACAGTTACAATACAATCACACATATTTTTATTTCAAATACATGCAGTACAGAATTGTGTGAAATGATAGAATTCAAGTAGCTTAAAAATGTGACGTGTTGATATACAATAGCACATACACCTGTGGCATTGTAATAGCTAGATAGATAGATAGATAGATAGACAGACAGACAGACAGACAGACAGACAGACAGACAGACAGACAGACAGATAGATAGATAGATAGATAGATAGATAGATAGATAGATAGATAGATAGATGGGCCTAATCTTTATCTATCTATCTATCTATCTATCTATCTATCTATCACTTTTTGCATGATTTATGCCATGTTGTCCTTCTTCTGAACTAGAAGAGGTGTAGTTTTTTTTTGTGGGGTTTTGGCGTTGGAGCTACAGAAACCATGTTGACTGCTTAGTGGATTCCATGATGAGCAGCAATTCAGGCTTAGGGCTTAGGGCATGTTCTATAGTACATGGAGCACAGCGTAGAGCTTACAGATGAGGCCCCTCTGTGTATAAAAAACTAAATACAGAATACTGAATAGTATAGTAGTTCTGTGCTGTAAACAAGACAGTGGTACACAGAATGGTAGTTGTTCTAATCAATTTATTGGTCTATCACAGGTGCATGTAAAGGAGGGGTTAATCTAGACAAGAAAAACAGCACAAATTCCTCCAGAACACTGCAATGGACCAGTAAAACAGAAATTCATCCTACATGATAATAGTAATGCAGAGAGCTCAGTTACATAATTTGCAAACACGTGGTAATTTACAAACCACTGCAAGGCACCTCTACTCTGGCGGTCCTAAACTACGTGATAATAGAACCTACTTTGGGTCATACATTTATGTATTTCTGACTTGAGAGTCAACTCCCCTGGAGGCACCCCATGTTCATCTAATATGACACTACAAGGATCAGCATACCCTCCAACTACTTATCACATCCATGCCTCTCAGAACAGTGATACACAATTTATTGGTCCATTACAGATGCATATGGGAGGGATTAATCCAGACTAGAAAAATCAAATCCCCCCAACATACTATAATGGTCCAGCATAAGAAACATACAGTGTATATGGTAATAGTAATGCAGAGATCTAAGTTACATACATTTGCAAACCTATGATCGCCACCAGACTTCTTTGTTCTGGTGGTCCTATACTACATGATAATAGCACCTACTTCGGATCATACATACATAAATACAATTTTCTTCCATGCAAGGATACCACTGCCTGTTGTTGCATGTAGCAAACCAAAACTGGACAGCTTTATTTTAATACTATGGTTTAGAGCTGAGCTAGAGCATGTCACCTCCCAAGCACAAATCTGTTTGCACAATTTACATTTGCCTGCGCTTCATAGGATCATAATTTTGCCAAACTGCAAATTGTACCTCATTACAGTATTTACTAACTCTAAATAAAACCTAAAGAGAGCATGACCTTACTGCAATTTTGGTGCTTATATCGTGGATTTCTTAAGGGCATCTGAAATAAATAATGAAGCCATATCTAAGGCTATGTGCATACCACAACAATATTGCTAACATGCAATTTCGTCTGTGATGGGACCCCGACATTGGCAAGTGCATACACACTTGTCGATGTTGGCTGAGATTATCGGCATGGTCCCACGTGTAAAGCAGCATACTACTTGCAGGAGTGTGCATCATACTCTATATCGAGCATACACACAATACAATATTGTGAAGAACCAGTCGATATCAGACGGATCGTATGCAATATCATATAGCGTGTATGCACCTTTACATTTCTTGGCCATTCATACAGAGCTCAAATGGCAGTTGATTTTGGAACATGTTTGCACAACCCATCTCGTTTGCATTATTGGCTTGCTGAATCCTTCTGATCATTGCTTTTTGTGCACAGTCAATAGAATTAAGCAGTAAACTGACAGCTGTAGCATTTAAAATAATTGAGGCTTTCAACTAGAGATGTGCGGCGGGCACTTTTCGTATTTTGTGTTTTGGTTTTGGCTCTGGATCCCCGCTCATGTTTTGGATCTGGATAGGTTTTGCTAAAACCACCCTTTCGGGTTTTGGTTTTGGATCTGGATGATTTTTGAAAAAAACATAAAAATAGCTAAAATCACAGAATTTGGGGGTCATTTTGATCCTACGGTATTATTAACCTCAATAACATTAATTTCCACTCATTTCCAGTCTATTCTGAACACCTCACAATATTGTTTTTAGGCCTAAACGTTGCATCGAGGTCGCTGTATGACTAAGCTAAGCGACACAAGTGTACAGCACAAACACCTGGCCCATCTAGGGTTGGGCACTGCAGTCCCAATGCACCAATGGCGGATACCGGATGCACGTCTAACACCAACATAGCTGTCAAGGCCTCAGTTATCCGCTTTGCAACAGGATGACTGTTGTCATATTTTATCTTCCTCGCAAAGGACTGTTGGACAGTCATTTGCTTAGTTGAAGTAGTACAAGTGGTCTTCCGACTTCCCCTCTGAGATGACGATCAACTCCCAGCAGTAACAACAGCAGCAGCGGTAGCAGCAGCAGCAGCAGTAGGAGGAAGTGGTTCTTGATCTTTTCCTATTTTATCCTCCAAATTTTTGTTCTCCACTCTTTTTCTGGAGTTATATAACAAAATGCAGCACAGAGTCCATTGATACTGCCATATAAATCCAGTGGTACTGTCCTGTGCTGTGTATTATTTGCTCCAAATAAAGGGGTTATTAATAGTTAATGCAAGTAATTTTTACAAGGTTTGCCCTGTGTTTTGTAGACGTATGCTCTCCTGTGCCACATATTGTGTTATATAACTCCAGAAAATAATGAAGAACAAAATTTGCAGGATAAAATAAGGAAAGATCAAGAACCACTTCCTACTAGTGCTGAAGCTGCTGGTACTAATCCAGACGATGAAATGCCATCAATGTCGTCTGCCAAAACCGATGCCCAATGTGATAGTAGAGGGCATGTAAAATCCAAAAGCCAAAGTTCAGTAAAAAGACCCCAAAAAATAAATGTAAATGGTCTGAGCAGAAACAAAAACATGCCAATATGCCATTTATGACACGGAGTGGCAAGAAACGGCTAAGGCCCTGGCCTATGTACATGACTAGTGGTACAGCTTCACATGATGATGGAAGCTTTCATCCTCCCGCTAGAAAAATTATAAGCATTAAGCTGGCAAAAGAACAGCAAAGAACTGTGCGTTCTAAGATGGAATCCCCAAGGAGAGTCCAAGTGTGTCGGCGGTTTTGATGCTAAATCCCCAAAAAGCCTCCTCTTCGGTGTGGAATTATTTCTCCAAAATCCGGACAACAGGTGTCAAGCCGTGTGTTGCCTCTGTCAATCCGTAGTAAGTAGGGGTATAGACGTTAACCACCTAGGAACATCCAAACTGATATGTCACCTGCTGCGCATTCATCAGAAGTCATTGTCAAATTCATAAACTTTGGGTAAGTGTATAAGCAGTCCACTGACACCTAAATCCCTTCTTCCTCTTGTACCCAAGCTCCTGCACGCCACACCACCAACTCCCTCAACTTCAATTTCCTCCTCAGTCAGGAACGTCAGTAGTCCTGCAGGCCATGTCACTGGCAAGACTAAGGAGTCCTCTCCTAACCGGGATTCCTCCGGAGGATCCTCGAGTGGTACGCCTACTGCTGCCGCTGCTGTTGTTGCTGATGGGAGTCGATCGTCATCCCAGAAGGGAAGTCGGAAGACCACTCGTACTACTTTAACTAAGCAATTGACTGTCCAACAGTCCTCTGCAAGGAAGATGAAATATGACAGCAGTCATCCTGTTGCAAAGCGGATAACTGAGGCCTTGACAGCTATGTTGGTATTAGATGTGCATCCGGTATCCACCATTAGTTCAGTGGGAGTTAGAGAATTACTGGAGGTAGTGTGTCCCGGTACCATATCCCATCTAGATTACACTTCTCTAGGCACATAATACCGAGAATGTACAGAGACGTTAAGAAAAGTGTCCTCAGTGTCCTAAAAAATGCGGTTGTACCCACTGTCCCCTTAACCACGGACATGTGGACAAGTGGGACAGGGCAGACTAAGGACTATATAACCGTGACAGCCCAATGAGTAGATGTAATTCCTCAGGCAGCAACAACAGCAGTGGCACCAGTAGCAGCATCTCACAAACGCCAACTTGTTCCTAGGCAGGCTACACTATGTATCACCGCTTTCCATAAGAGGCACACCGCTGACAACCTCTTATGGAAACTGAGGGACATCATCACACAATGGCTTACCCCAATTAGACTCTCCTGGGTATTTGTGTTATTGGACAACGCCACCAATATTGTGCGTGCATTACATCTCTGCAAATTCCAGCAAGTCCCATGTTTTGCACATACAATTAATTTGGCGGTGCAGAATTTTTTGAGAAATGACAGGGACGTGCAGAAGATGCTGTCTGTGGCCCAAAAAATTGCGGGCCACTTTCGTCATTCAGTGGCTGCATGCCAAACACTGGAGCACCAGCAAACACTCCTGAACCTGCCCTGCCATTACCTGAAGCAAGAGGAGGTAACGAGTTGGAATTCAACACTCTATATGCTTTAGAGGATGGAGGCGCAGCAAAAGGACATTCAAGCCTATACATCCACCTACGATATAGGCAAATGAGGGGGAATGCACCTGACTCAAGCGCAGTGGAGAATGATTACTGTCTCCAACCCTTCGAACTTGCCACACGTGAAGTCAGTTCAGACACTGCCAGCTTGAGTCAGGTCATTCACCTCATCAGGCTTTTGCAGAAGCAGCTGGAGAAATTGAAGGAGGAGCTAAGATGGAGCGATTCCGCAAAGTATGTGGGAGTTGTGAATGGAGCCCTTCAATCGCTTTGCCAGGATTCAAGGGTGGTCAATTTGTTGAAATCAGATCACTACATTTTGGCCACCGTGCTCAACCCTAGGTTTAAAGCCTACGTTGTATCTCTCTTTCCAGCAGACACAAGTCTGCAGAGGTGCAAAGACCTCCTGGTGAGAAAATTTTCAACTCAGGCATAACGTGACCCGTCAAAAGCTCCTCCTTCATTTTCTCCTACAATTGGGGCTGCGAGGAAAAGGGTAATATATCCTAGCACACCCCTGGCGGTGAGGCAGGTCAGTCAGGAGCAAGTGTTGACATCTGGTCCAGACTGTAGGACCTGCCAGCAATTACTGATATGTCTACTGTCACTGCATATGATGCTGTCATCATTGAAAGAATGGTGGAGGATTATATCGGTGACAGCATCCAAGTAAGCATGTCAGACAGTCCGTATGTATACTGAAAGGAAAAAAGGAGATTTATGGTAAGAACTTACCTTTGTTAAATCTCTTTATGTGAGGTACACTGGTTTCCACAGGGAGTAACATCGGGGTGTAGAGTAGGATCTTGATCCGAGGCACCAACAGGCTAAAATCTTTGACTGTTCCCAAGATGATCAGCGCTGCCTCCTCTATAACCCTGCCTCCGTGCACAGGAGCTCAGTTTTGTTAACCATTCCAATGCAGTAGCAGGTAAAAGAGATGACAACAGTTAGTAGCCACAGACACCACATTCTAACTACAGGAGAAGGTATCAGCGGCTAATGCCATACCAACCCAAAGAAGCTAAGTGCGTCAGGGTGGGTACCCTGTGGAATCCAGTGTACCTCGCAGAAAGAGATTTAACAAAGTTAAGTTCTTACCATAAATCTCCTTTTCTGCAGTGGGGTAAACTGGTATTCCAAAGGGAATAACATCGGGGATGGCCTAAAGCAGTTCCCTAGGGTAGGGGACGCACTGTAGCGGGCACAATAACCCGGCATCCAAAGGAAGCATCCTGGGAGGCGGATGTATCAAAGGCATAGAACCTTATGAACGTGTTCACTGAGGACCACATAGCCGCCTTGCACAATTGTTCAAGGGTCGCACCACGGCGGGCCGCCCAAGAAGGTCCAACAGACGGAGTAGAATGGGCTTTGATGGTAGCAAGAGCTTGAAGGCCAGCCTGTAAAGAAGCATGTACAATCACAATTCTAATCCATCTGGCCAAGGTCTGCTTGTTAGCAGGCCATCAACATTTGTGAAAACCAAACAGTACTAAGAGAGAATCAGACTTCTAACGGAGGCTGTCCTCTTCACAGAGATACGGAGTGCCCATACCACATCCAAAGACCGCTCTTTGGGAAATAAATTTGGAGAGACAAAGGCAAGAACCACAAACTTGTGGTTGAGGTGGAAAGAAGACACCACCTTAGGTAGATAACCAGGGCAAGTCCGAAGAACCACCCTGTCACGTTGAAAAATCAGATAAGGGGACCAACAAGACAAGGCACCCAAATCTGATACCCATCTAGCAGAAACAAGACATTGAGGGAAAGCCAATTAAGGTCCGCAGATTCAAGAGGTTTGAACGGAGACTCTTGCAAAGCCTCCAGAACCACCAACAAATCCCAAGGAGCCACAGGTGGGACATAGGGATGTTGAATCCGTAAAACACCCTGAGTGAATGTATGAACATCAGGCAGAGTCGCAATTTTTCTCTGAAACCATACCAACAAGGCAGAAATATGAACCTTGAAGGAGACCAGCCGAAGGCCAGAGTCCAAGCACTGTTGTAGGAAGGCCAAAAGTTTGGCCGTACTAAACTTGTAAACATCAGATGTTAGATGCGCACCAAGCAAAGTAAGAATTCCAGACCCAATGGTAAATCCGAGCAGAAGCTGGTTTACGGGTCTTCAACATAGTTTGAATGACCGCCTCAGAAAACCTTTTGGCCCTCAATACAGAAGCTTCAAGAGCCATGTCATCAAAGCCAGTCGGGCCAAATCCTGGTAAACACAAGGGCCCTGAACGAGGAGGTCTGGTTGTTGCGGAAGCAGAAGAGGATGCTCTAGCGAGAGACCCTGCAAGTCTGAGAACCAATGCCGTCTGGGCCACACTGGAGCTATTAGAAGAAGGATTCCTCCTTCTTGCTTGAACTTCCTCATTACTCTGGGCAGGAGTGACACTGGAGGGAACACGTACGGCAGCCAAAAGTTCCATGGAATTGCCAGTGCATCCACGAACACCGCTTGAGGATCCCTTGTTCTTGCTCCGAAGACCGGAACCTTGTGATTGTGTCGAGACGCCATCAGGTCTACATCTGGTAGGCCCCACTTGTTCACTAGGAGTTGAAATACTCCTGGATGAAGGCTCCACTCTCGGCGTGTACATCCTGATGACTGAGGAAGTGCGCTTCCCAGTTGAGGACCCCCAGAATGAACACTGCCGATATGGCTGGCAGATGGCGTTCCGCCCATTGAAGAATCTTTGACACTGCCATCATTGCCATGCGTCTTTGAGTGCCACCTTGATGATTAATGTACGCCACCGTGGTGGTGTTGTTTGACTGTACGTGAACAGGCCTGTTCAGTATCAGATGCTGGGCCAGTTTCAGAACATTGAACACTGCCTGCAATTCCAGAATGTTTATGAGAGACTCCTCCCTGGTCCACCGACCCTGAAGAGAGTGTTGCTCCAACACCGTGCCGCAACCCCTCAGACTGGCATCCATCATCAGAAGGACCCAGTTGGAGATCACGAAGGGATGACCCCTGCTCAATCGGTGGTCTTGCAGCCACCAGGTCAGTGACAGGCAGACCTTCGGAGACAAGGAGATCATTTGAGACCGGATTCGGTGAGGCAGGCCATCCCACTTGCCAAGAATCAGTTTCTGCAGAGGGCGGGAATAAAATTAAGCGTACTCCACCATGTTGGAAGCTGACACCATGAGGACTAGTACTTGCATCGCCGAGTGTATCGACACACATGGACGAGAGAGAGGAAGCAACGTATCTTGTCCTGAAGCTTCAGGACTTTCTCCTGTGACAAAAACAACCTCTGGTTGTGTGTGTCCAACAATGCTCCCAGATGCACCATGCTCTGAGCAGGGACCAGGGATGATTTCTTCCAGTTGATGAGTGTCGAAGTCGGAAAAAGAAGACAATACAAACTACACACAGAGTGGCGCTTCTCGATGGTGGTGTAAGGACGCAATTGACGTATATGGATTCACCATGCTTCTTTACCATACATCATGCAAAGAGTCGCATGGCGTGCGCGCTGCAGTGTGGTGGGTGTATATACGGTAAAAGGTGCAATCACTGAGAAACGCCATAATGATGCACACAAACACATATTCATACAACACATAAATTACACATAGACAAAACATGTCAAGCACCAGACTTGTATTATATTGTATTTATATAATAGAGTGTAAAATCCGATATATATGTATTATTGGGATGGAAAAAGTTAAGTATATCATGCTTAGTGTCAAAATGGTCAGGAGGATGTGTGGATTAATTTGATAGCTATGGATAAATTGTAGCACATTGCAACGATTAGTTATGATCAAATGTATGAATATAAAGTCACATTCTACGAGAACAAAGGACTTCCTGAGAAAGCATGTGGGCAAAATCCCAGTGGTTAACCCCTGTACCTGCATCTTGAAACTGGTCATTGCTTACATATGAACTGACCAATAACACACAATGAATCAGAAACCTCCCTCTCCTGGATCAATGGAAGGAGACCGAAACCAACAACCTGTTAACTCCCACTGTTTGATATATATAGTTTCTAGGGCTTAGAGAGTTAGTTGCTGAGAGGAAGACATGGGGGAATGTCCTATGGGATAGGGTGATATATACTGGCTGTGACTGATTCCTATGTTACTGTAACTCTGTATCACTCACTTAGGCTTATACATGTTATACTGAAAGATACACTGTACATGTTATTTTGTAAGCATAACTTTTAATATCAAATACATATATATCTCTGAGCATTGCACCTCAGTATACCATGTGTGCAGCTACTTGCTTTCTCTTAAGGGACATAGTGCTGCGACGTTTAGCGCACTATTTTTGTATATGGTAATAAGATGCCCCTTGCGTCCTCAGTATATATTACCGCTGGTTTTAAATGGTTATTTGAAATAATGAAAATTCACAGTTGGGGGCTACGTCCACGATATCACGTACTTAATGATGCGCAGTACAGATGCACAGTGGGCTACCGGCTAAGGATGGACGCATCTGATGCCGATGAACCACATCCGTTTTTGCCACTATCAGTAAGGCACTAATATGAATCAAGGGACAATAGATTTCTTTGTTGCCTTGAGTGTGACAAAAAGGCACAATATTAGAACTGTTACAGTGTACTCTTTATTGTTGCTAACAGGGTTCAATAAGTCATATTGTGTTTGATTCAGATTTGATTATCTGTTAAGTAATTTTAAAGAGCGTTTAAAAGTTGGTGCATGTGTCTAATTCGCATAGTACAGATATAGCTTGGTTACTATGCTGCGTCTTATTTGCATAGTGCTAACACAGGCCTGAAGTAACAAAGCTTCGCTCACGCTGAAAAAGTGTGTGGAAGTTTTGTTAGCATGCAGTGGGAATAGTCCATCAGGGCGACTTCCGGTGCTTGTATAATTTTGGATTTACTTGTGACAAAAGAGAGTATGTATTCTGGCTAAATGGCATGGACTCCATTTTGTGTCCAAGCACATGGCTTGGAGGGGGGAGGAACAGTGGCCATTTTAGGTCTAATGTAGTTACAGCTGCACAATCTGCATTGGTCTTATCAAAACCAACATAATTTAAAGTCACTCCCTATCCACCTAGCAAACAGCTGACTTTCAGCTGTTCCTGAAAGCCATTGATAAACAATCTGTTACCTTTGTCACAAGTAAACAATATATATGTACAACTCCATCACCATTTAAAAGCTACCAATGAATTTAACTAACCCATGTCATAGTGAATTATAAATAGTGTTTCAATTAGACCTAGTGAGATTTATAGTGAGATAAATACTTAGCTTGATGTAAGAAAAAAAATACACTCAGATGAGAAAGTTTTCTTCATGATTTGTCTTAGAACTGGAAGATAATGAAAGTGTAAGATGAGCCCTTTGGGCTAGGCAATTTAGATGTTAATGAACGTGTTCAACGACTCTGGAACAGGAGTAGAGTATGTGGACATCTGTTGAGATGCAAATTAGGCTGCTGTGTTAGCTACATTTAGTATATGTGTATAAATATATATGCTGTGTGAGTGTTTCATAGAGTGTAATAAATTAATGTGTGTATACATATATATATATATATATATATATATATATATTTTATACTATTATTATATAAGTGTATGTATATTTATATCAAAGTATGTTCTGCAAGATAGCTATCCAATCTGAATATCTGAATCATAGCATTTAAATTATAGTCAATAGCAAATATGAATTGAAGTGTAATACCTCTGGGGGGATGTTATCAATCACTGGTAAAATGATTCCTTTTCTGTACAGAAAAATATTGTGAATTCATGTTGGTTGAAAGTAAGTGTGAGTGGATTGAACCCCAGAAAGCGGGATCCCGTAGGTTGATACTTAGCTAGGAGAAGCTGCAGTGGCGTGGGTACTCACAACCACACACTAGTATAGACAGGTGTGGAGTTAGCACATTTATAAAACACTCCAGGTGACGGAGACATAGCCTACTGTAAAAGTAAAATTGTCTTCATAATCGTAAGGCACACAAATAACAAGTATTTGTGAGTCGTGCGATTTGACCGCATTTCTGCTTATGTGATACGTGTCGCAACGTGATAGGTTTTTGCGTCATTTTGCACAAATAGCATCATCATATGGGATCCGGTCTCTATGTCGACAGTAACTAGGTCGACAGTGTCTAGGTCAACCACTATTGGTCGACAGTAACTAGGTTGACATGGTTTCTAGGTCGACAGGGTCTCTTGGTCGACATGTTCTAGGTCAACAGGTCAAAAGGTCGACATGAGTTTTTCATGATTTTTTCCTTTTTTGAAGCTTTTCATACTTAACGATCCACGTGGACTACGATTGGAACTGTAATCTATGAAGTGGTAGCGGAGCAAGGCACCTTGCCCAAAGCATGGCGAGCGAACACGGTGCACTAATTGGGGTTCCCAGTCACTCTACGAAGAAAATGACACACAAAAAAAACAAAACCTCATGTCGACCTAGTTACTGTCGACCAATAGTTGTCGACCTAGTTACTATCCACCTTCCGTACCATACCCCATCATACGTGTTGTGTTAGCATACGCAGAGGTGATAGAGTAAAGAGTTAAGAACTTCACTGCTCTCCCAGGAAGATTCTTAGTGGACATTCATTGGATGGGGTGATCAATAAGTTGTTTCTCACCCGGAATTCCAGTGGATAGAAACCCAAAAGTAGCAGGCCTGTAACCTCCACTGGAAAGGCGTGGTATTACTCTTTTAATACATTTTGTTCTCCCAGTGTCTGATTGGTCTGATAGGGTCCTCTCTGATATACGCGTGGGGCGTTGTATACTCGGTTGAGAAGGAGTTGGTGAAAGAACTCGGAGGACTTTCACCGTTTGCTCGTGTTGTCCATTTGGTGATCGTGTTAAAAGGCCCACGATGGGAGCCAAATGCACAAGCGAGAAACATTCGACAGCCAGGGTTCAGGCTGAAGGACAGGGGCCGAAAGGGTCCGCTGGTTATATTATGTGTATGGATAGGGGCCGAAAGGGTCCACTGGTTATATTATGTGTAGGAAGTATGTTCCCTACATGGATGCTTTTAATAATGATTGGGTAAAAATGACAATGAATCAGTGAATGTCATTGTGATTGGTGGTTTTGATCCTGAGGTATAGCTGGTAGTATGAAAACAAATATGTTTAACCAAAGTCATATAAGATAAGAACGAAAACATAATAACTGTTTGAACTCGTAGCAACAATGGGGAGAAGTAAGTAAAAAGAGAAAGCAGGTACACCATCACCGCCATATGTGGAGGGGGAAGCAGTTACAGCCAGTATACAAACTATAGAAAATAAATATAAAAATATGAAAAAGAAATGTAACCTATACTATGTACTAATGAATTTCAAAAGTATTATTCAGGAGGAGATGGTGACCCGGCTCTGGTTTCGGCCATTTCTCAGACACTCAGAGGAGTAATATCCAACAGGTAAAAGAGGAGCTGTAGCCTTCAGGGGAAGTGGCTGAGACCAGTAGAACTGGTAAGTGTGGTGCCATTCAAGTACATATATAGTAAGACCCAAAAATAAAAAACCAGGAAAGTAATAACATAAATGGAGAATATCCTGTCTGCACATTAGTATTTCCCAGTAGGAAAGTGGACAGAGAAGGGGAAACCCCAGGGTGCTTCTTTGTAACTATCACTTAAGAAGTATTCATTTCTAGGAAATAGGTCATCGAGATGAGGGGAGCTAGGAATGACCTTGTCTAGAAAAGCTCGGTAATGTTTGATGGACCATTTACAGACCCCTAATACGGGATGAGAAGGATTAAATCAATACTTCACATGACCTAGAAGCTCTTTTTTGTAGTACTAGAAAAATTCTCTGTTAGGAAAAAAAAATCACAGGTAAACACTAATTCGGCAAATGGGAGTAACGAGAGAAGTGCAACATTACCCTTTGATAAAACCTGCAGAAGTTACAATTGGACCTCTATGATGCTAAATTCTTTTCTTTTCTCCTAGCAGCAGTGGCCCCTGACTAACTTACTCAACAGAGATTTTGTTGTGTAAATTGAAATGTGTAATGCATATGTTGTACTCCTACTCAGGAATTACAAAGTATGTTAGATACTCCTCAAAGACTAATGTTGCATTCCACTGTTCTAGATTCATGTCCATCACAGGTAGAGGAAATTATCTTGCAGATACCGGGTTCCCTATGAACTCAGGATGGACAGGACACTGGATTGATGGCTGAGGTAGTCCCAGTAGTGACACAGTAAGCACAAGATTTAAGGAGGGTAAAATCAAGTAGTTAAGAATCAATTCCCTGTAGTGCCCAAACCAGCTGTCATTTTAATAAAATCCTCTCCACCTCTACAAACTTTACTGTCACCAACCCCTATTCTGTTTTCTTCACTGTTCCTTCTTCATCTTTGCGTTCACAAAGGGGGTACAATACATGGACCCGACTCTCCCAAGATTTCATTGACAGCCTGAGTATTTTCTCCCAGGACTTGCATAGATGCTTACTATCCTTTCAGCCCGATAGGAGTTCAGTATTGATATGAAGTTATTACTGTGCTCCGATACATTCGTGTCTTCACTGGCGGATACTGAAAAAAAACTTTTGTTTCATCTCTTCCAGACAGGACACAAGGTCTCAAGGGATAAACTGCAGTTGTGTAGAACAAGGGTCAAATACTTAGGACGTAGTACTGGTAATTTGACAGTTCATACACCACATGCCGTATTGGTCCTTCAGAATTCTGCCCGAACCCGGCATGTCTCATCAGCATGAGTTAGCTGTCACGAATGACACCAGTATATTACTGCATGTGCCTTGTAATGCACACAGGGTGGAGGATGAGAATACTTTTGAAAGAAAATTTTGTATGGACGCTGATATGCATGATTGTATGGAATATCTGAATCAGACTTTTAGTACAAGACCAGACATAAGTGACAGCCCGTTAGTGAACGCAGACCTGATTTTTTTCTAGACTGACAGTAGTTACCCCAGACAGACAGACTTATGCACAGGATATGCTGTTGTAGATGACCAAGGTATTATAGAAGCTGAAACCTTTGGGCAGACCGCATGCAGCACTGGTCACCGAGCTGGTCTCACTGACCAGGGCATGCGAGTTGGCAGAAGATACGTCAGCCAATATATATACCAACTCTAGAGATGTTTTTGGAGTGATGCTCATGGTACTCTACATTGCAAACACACAATAATTAAATTAAGATGCAAATTTGTGTTCCCTACAGGAAAAGGAGGTCTGGAAGGCATAGGGGTATGTTCAGGAGTCCTCAGGACTCTGGAGAGATGGACAAGGTAAGCCTGTAGCCCCCAGGGCGTATCTCCCAAGCCTAGCTGAGGCAGCACATGGTCTGACTCACCTAGGGTAAGGAAGATATGTGCAAATTGGTAAAAGATTACTGGCATGTACCAGGGTTCTCTTCTCAGGCAAGCAGGAAAGCAATGTCCTGTCTTACTTGCATGAGGAAGAACATTTGATAAGGTAGCACCAACAGAGCCATCCAATATTCCTCCTGCAGACGGACCTTTTCAGGAAATACAAATCGACTTCATACAGTTAACACCCTGTAGCAATATGAACAATATGTGCACTGATGTTTTCCCAAACTAGGTATAGGCATTCCCTGCCGCTACAAATACTGCTGTGTTTAACGCAAAGAAAATTGGGCAGGAATTTTTGTGTAGATATAGTATCCCTAGGATTAGGAGCAAATTGATAGCTGAAACTGGACTATTGTGGTCATAGACACCGCCACTAGTGTTATGTAGCATTGGAACCACTCCCAGATCCACACTTAACGAATCACCCTCTTTGAAAAAAAAAAAAATTTGGAAAACAACCTCATGTCATGATTGATCCACACCATGATCTTAAATACACCAATGAGGTGACAGTACAGTACCTTATCAAGATGAGCCAGCATTTGAGAACTTAGCAAAAGAACTTGAAACTGTTGATTCCTGGTATGCCAACTACTAACTGTCTTGATTGTGAACCAAGAGACTGTGTGATTATTCTTACGCTCAGGTTGCCTAATAGACAGGTGGGAAGGACCATATCAAGTTTTGTTGACAGCACGATTTCAGTGAAAGTAGCCGAGAGACTTGGGTCCACGATTCCCACTGCAAGAAAGTCGTTAGTCCGGAAGGAACTCGTAAAGGGAGTGAAGTTGCAGAAATATCACTCGAGAATCTGTTCCGTGAAGACTGAGAGGTTGCACTGTTGAACACTACCTGAGCGTACTAAAGGATTACAAAAAGACCAGTCGTTGTAAGATGGATTTGCTTTTCAGGACATTCTATTTTTGTGAGGGTTCCTGAAGTGTCGAGTGTGGGACTGGAACTCGTTCTGGAGAAAGGAGTGATGTCTTTATAGGATCCCAGGATCAGCCTATCACTTTGTTTAAAGCCAGATTATGTTATCTAGGAAGGAAATTACCTGAAATAACCCTTGTTCAATGATGAAACAGATTTGGTATACGATCCAGAAATTGAAACAATGTTCAGGGAGTGATAGGAATATATACCATGAAAATTTTATATGTCTCTTTCACGACTTGTTTGTGTGTTCTCCCTCTACCCAGCAAAACCTCTATCGAATCCGAACATCAGTGTACAAAGACGTAGGTGCATGTATGCATCGATCATCGGAAGAGGTATCCGGAACATGCGTGGATTGAGAGGAAGTAACAGCCCGCTTAGCGGACTTCTTAGGTTTAGTCTTAGGCGGGACAGGGTCATGAATAAGTTTGTCCAAAGAGTTATTCAAGTGCTGTAACTGAGTGGACAGAGTATCTATCCATGGCGAATTAACCGCAGGGACCATATAAAGCTGATAAGGCACAGGAGGTCCCATAGGGGGCACAAGTCTAATTACCAGCATAGTCAGTAAATTAGAAAAAGCAGACCAATGCAGGCCCTGATGTGCCCCCATTGTTACAAACTGACTGGGGGGTACAGAACACCCAAAACCTGAACCCCCCGCAGCCATGTTATCCTCAAATGCATCTGGGACATCATAACCGTGTCTTAAAGGGACCACTTCAATTGGGTCAATACCGTAAACTTTGCTGGTCACCAGTTAATCCACATATACATATATTAGGTATATATTAAGTATATTAACATTGCCTGACGCTGAATTTATGTATGTAGAGAAAGAAAAGGAAAAAAGATTAGTAGTGATACTGCTGTTGGTGTTCACCCTTAAAAAAGGGGAATAGTCCATCATACTCATTTACCATTACACCTCACCTTATAGTCACCCTTTAACTGTAACTGTATTAGTTTGTAGTATATGTGGACACGACTTACATTGTCCACATGGAAAGGAGCCTGTTGAAATTGGCTTCTTGGATATTGATGTTAGCAGATGGCTCCGAACTAATTGATCTTTGATGTTTTTGGATCTGCGCCAGCTCATCTGCAATGAGGGGCCCACGAATGGAGATAGATCAGGATCCATCTGAAGTATAGATAGGTGTTTGGTTATAGCCTTTTTCAGCATTTTCCACTCAGGGCAGAAAGTTCCTATAAATCTGATAGTTTCTTCTTTTTCTGGGGCTTCCTTCTCCTTCCCAAAAATCAGGTGTTCCCTCTTGACCAGTGTGGTGGCTTGATATGCTCGTTTGAGTGACCGTTTACTGTAACCCCTAGCATGAAGGCGGTTGGTAAGTTCCCAGCTTTTAGTTTTGTAAATGTGGTCCTCGGAACAATTACGTCTCAGCCTGAGGTATTCTCCTTTGGGAATATTCTCAACGGTCGGGGGGAAATGTGAACTAGTTTGGAAGAGGAGACTGTTGGTTGCAGCCTCCTTTTGATATAGTTCCGTTTCCAAATAGCCCGTGTTGGATCTGTAAACGTTTAGGTCATTAAGAGACCTCTCTCTCCGTTCCAGATAATGAATATATCATCGATATATCTCAACCACAATATCACATGAGTAGTATATTTCTCATTGACTGTACTGAAAACATAGAATGCTCCCACCATCCCAAAAACAAATTGGCGTAGGTGGGGGCACAAGCTGCGCCCATTGCTGTTCCCCTTATTTGTAGAAAAAAATTGGTCCTGAAAAACAAAATAATTCTTGGAAAGAACAAAGTCAAGTAGCATCTGAAGGAAGTCCGAGAAACCTCCCACACCTCCTTGATCCAGATAATATTTGACGGCTGTGATTCCTTGGTGATGGTTAATACTAGTGTAGAGTGCTTCTACATCTAGGGTTACCAGAAGGAAATTGTCTTCACAGTGTATATCATGGATCTTACGTAATAGATCTGATGTGTCCTGCAAGTAAGAGGGAGAAGAGAGAACAAATTCCCAGAGGTGAAGGTCCAGGAACCGGCTTGGTTGTTCCAATAATCCACCGTTACCGGACATGATTGGTCTTCCAGGTGGTTTGGAGGCGTCCTTGTGTATCTTGGGCAATAAATAGAATGTGGGTGTTTTCGGGTTCTGGACTGTCAAATATTTTAACTCTGGTTTTGTGATGATACCTTGGGTTGCGGCATGCTGTATTAAGGAATTGTAGGCATTCAGAAACCTAGTAGTTGGGTTATTGAGGAGTTTCTTGTAACATGAAGTATTGTGAAGTTGTCGTTGAGCCTCAGTAATATTCATTTCTCGTGGCCAAAGTACGATGTTGCCACCTTTGTCAGATGGTTTAAAGATGCTATCGTGCCAGGTTTCCAGTTCTTGTAGGGCTTTTTGCTCTTTAAATTTAAGGTTCCTTGGAAATCAATGAAGGCCAAGTCTGGTTTGAGCATAGATATCATCAAAATCTTTGGATACTCGGTTCAAGAAGACTTTAATCTCCGGGCTGTTGTTATCGGGAGGAAAAAAAGAGGATTTGGGTCTACACTGAGGTCTGTGAGTGGCTAAATCATCCATGTTAGATTCTACTTGAAGTTCCTCCAATTCTTGGATGGCATTGAGATCATCGATGGTAAATTCAGGATCTATGGCGGTCTCTGACTGTCTCACTGGTTGTTTGTCAAAAAATTTTTTTAGGAGAAGCTTCCTCCCAAACAATCTCAAATCTTTTTCCCAGGAAAATCTATTGAAGGATCTGGATGGCGAGAAGGAGAGTCCCTTGGTGAGTATTTCCATATGGTCAGGGGAAAGGGGTCTTGCAGATAGATTGATAACTTGTAGCTTGATAGAGTTGTTGGAGTCTATCTCAATGTTTTCCTCTGACGGGCCAGGTATCGAGCAGTCCTTGGTATGTCCCAGTCTTGATTTCGTCCGTTGTTTCTCCTTTCCACCTCTCCTTGTTTTCCTCGCGTTCTGGTGTGGCCTCTTGGCCTCTGACCTGAGCCTAAAAAACGGGGGTGGAAATTGTCGACTTCCTCCTGATTCTCAAATGTTTCACTGGCTGAGTCACCACTAGTGGAAGATTCAAATTCTGAGAAAGTTGTATCTTCCCTCAATTTCCTATTCCTACTAAGAGGTGTAGGATTCCACCTGAAAATGTCACCTCTCGCGAAATCTTGTTTGTCTGTGATGAATTTTTTACGCTTGCGATCCACTATTGTCTGTTCATACAAGTCAATTTCCTTCTTGTGTTTCTCAAACGCTGCTTGGAAGGATAAATCCTTTTTCCAGACTTCCAGTCTCTTCCCAATTTCGTCTATTTCTTTCTCGACTTGGTCTATTAGCAGAGTGTCGTGTTTCACCAAAAGGTGGAATAATTCATGGGAACACTTTAAAAGGGCTGCTTCCCATTCACTCTTCAGGTTGTCAGTCGCGAGAGGGAAAGATGGAAATAACTTGGGTCTGAGGCCACGAGGTACGATCTTATGTTTGATGTAGATTTCTAATGTGGTAACGTCCCACGATAGGCATGTCCTCTTCTGTAGATTCTTCTGTAATCTGGAGAAAGAGGTCCGCCAGTCTGAATTGGGAGTAGTTTGTTCATAATCCCCTACTTGGCTTACTATCCTTCTGTGGACTCTCATCCACGATCCAAGGCGCACAATGCCACAACAGTGGTGTTTGTTGCACCTTGCCTAACATGGAAAGCAGATCCACATATTATACTTTCCTCTTTCTTAAAATCTATAATTTCTACCATTCGTATATAGGTGCACTCTCATTGGTATATAGCTCCTCTACTATCATACCACGCTGCCAATGCCCGATCTCGTCCGATCTTGGAAGCCAAACAGTACCTGGAGAGGAGACTTCCTGGGAATACCTGGTGTTGTAGAGTAGGAACTATTCCCCTTTTTTTAGGGTGAACACCAACAGCAGTATCACCACTAATCTTTTTTCCTTTTCTTTCTCTACATACATAAATTCAGCATCAGGCAATGTTAATATACTCAATATATACCTAATATATGTATATGTGGATTAACTGGTGACCAGCAAAGTGTATGGTATTGACCCAATTGAAGTGGTCCCTTTAAGACACAATCATGACCTCTCCTTTGTCCCATTAATACAGAATTTCTGTACTGGTCAGGAGAAACGGGTGTTAGACAATCAGGTGTCTACAACCTTTCTAATCACTCCTTGTGAAAACAGACCAGAACATTTTAACATTTTTTCACACTTTCTTTATTCACATTTTTTGGATCATATATGGGTAATCATTTTTAATTTTAAATAATAAACAGATGTTTTAAAAATATTTTCTTGACATATAATCGAAGAATTCTTCTTCTTTGTATAAGAGTACGCCCACACAAGAGCTTTCTTTTTCTCCCCTTGTTAGTACTTGTACTCTCTAGCTCTGGGCGTACCACCAACTAGGACTATAATTGAAAGATATAAATTTTCTTTCCATGAATTATAATCGTCCACTTTTGGTCTTTTACTAATAAACTGTAATCTAATCTAGACCAGTGCCCGGCCGTCCTTTGTTTTGTCACATCATAACCGTGCACGGCAGAATCAGTCCCAGACCCATCGCCCTCTGTAGCTGACATAATATGAAAGCGTAAACCACGGGTGACACAGTACAACATCAAGAAATAGAATTCCTAACACAAACCCCCTGTGCAGTGTGACAGCACAAACAGAGGATTTCTGAGGTAAAATGTGACTGAAAAACACAGAGGAAAATACAAAATATGTATATCCTGTGAAATACCTATATTTATCTAATAACCCTGACACATGGAGCCCCCTCAGGTTACAGAATATAGGGATAGCAGTAGGAGTGAGATACACAGAGTACAAATCACCCAGAAGCTATGGCCCTCATTTCGAGTTGATCGATCGCTGGCTACTTTTAGCAGCCGTGCAAACGCATTGTCGCCACCCACTGGGGAGTATATTTTCGGTTTGCAGAAGTGCAAATGCTTGTGCAGCAGAGTGCCTGCCAAATAATTTTGTGCAAAACAAGACCAGCCCTGTAGTTACTCTTCGTGTGCGTTGATTCTAACGACGGAGGGATGGCTTTTGACATCACACACCCACCCAGCATTCGCCCAGCCACGCCTACATTTTTTAAGAGACGCCTTCGTTTTTGTAAGCACTCCCTGAAAATGGTTGATCCCCAGAAACACCCACTTCATGTCAATCTTCCTGTGTTCGGCCGTGCAACTGGAATCTTCGTTAGACTCTATTCAAACCCACGAGGCTCATTGTACCCGTACGACGCGCCTGCGCATTGCGGTGCCTACGCATGTGCAGAAATGCCAATTTTTAGTCTGATCTCTGCGCTGCGAACAACGGCAGCTAGCGATCAACTCGGAATGACCCCCTATATGCACACACACAGTCACATGTACAATGCAGGAATTATGATAAACAATAAAACTGCACTGGACTAGCAATACTATTACTGAGTAAGGCTATGTATATAAACAGATATATCAATGCACAGTAAAAATTGGATGAATATCACAGGGTACTTGTACTAAATAACCTTGAAGTATGCACTTGTTCTTAACTAACACTGTCTAAACGACAGTCAAAGCTTTTAGCCGATGTTATTCCCCGTGGAATACCAGTGTACCCCGTTGCAGAAAGAGGCAATTTGGGGGCCTTTGCACAAACTGCTTTTATTTTACATAAGTTGCCCACCTTCCAGTGTGTACGCCGAAAGTGTTTAGTGCAGGCGGTAACCTTATCAGCCATCGGCATAGGAGGTTACTTCCACAAAATGTGAAGAAGATGATGTTCATCAAAATTAATTATAAATTCCTCTAGTAAGACCTTTACCAGCAATTGCCTTCAGAACGTACACATGGTGATGGTGGATTCCAGTGAGGACAAATTAATACTCTGTGAGGATGAGGATGTACAAACTGAAAGGGGTGAGGAATTCGAGGATGAGGATGAGGTTGACATATTGCCTCTGTAGAGCCAGTTTGTGCATGGAGAGATTGATTGCTTCTTTTTTGGTGGGGGGATTAATTGCTTCTTTTTTTGTGGGGGCCCAAACAAACCAGTCATTTCAGCCACAATCGTGTGGCAGACCCTGTTGCTGAAATGATCGGTTTGTTAAAGTGTGCATGTCCTGTTTATACAACATAAGGGTGTGTGGGAGGTCCCAAGGACAATTCCATCTTGCACCTCTTTTTCTTCTTTGCATCATGTGCTGTTTGGGGACTAGTTTTTTAAAGTGCCATCCTGTCTGACACTGCCGTATAAGTCCAGTCCAGTGGTGCTGTCTTGTGCTGCATCAGTCCAGTGGTGGTGTCTTGTGCTTCCATAAGTCCAGTGGTGGTGTCCTGTGCTGTATATTATTTACTCCAAATAAAAGGGTCTTATATTATTATCCAAATAATTTTTACAGGGTTTGCCCTGTGTGGTGTAGGGGTACGCTCACCTGTGCTGCATATTATTGTAATAGCTCCAAATAAAAGGGTTATTATTATCCAATTCAATTTGACAGGCTTTGCCGTGTGTGTGTGGTTTAGGGGTAAGCTTTCCTGTGCCACCAATATTGTGCGTGTATCTGGGCAAATTACAGCATGTCCCATGTTGTTTGTGCCGGACACTTGTGTCGCTTAGCTTAGTCATGCAGCTACCTCATTGCACCTCTTTTCCTTATTTGCATGATGTGATGTTTGGGGCTTAGTTTTTTAAAGTGCCACCCTGTCTGCAACTGCAGTTCCACTCCTAGTTGGTCCAGGTGTTTGTGCCGCACGCTTGTGTCGCTTAGCTTAGGCATCCAGCTACCTCATTGCAGCTCTTTTTCTTCTTTGCATCATGTGCTGTCTGGGGCCTTTTTTATAAATCTGCCAACCTGTTTGACACTGCAGTGCCACTCCTAGATAGGCCAGGTGTTTGTGCCGCACACTTGTGTCACTTAGTGTGCGTTTTTTTTTTTGCCAAGTACGTGGATTATAACTTTTAAGAAGAGGACCGATCTACACCGGATTCTTTGTAAGTATAATTTTATTTACAGGTGCCCCTGGATTCTACTGGACAAGAGGACCGAGTGCTTGGGGCAACAAAGGTAAGTATGTGTGTATGTAAGTGTGCATGTATGTACATTAAACTTTTACTTTCACGGTGTCTGTGTTTTGGTTTTATTTGGGTATTTTTTTTGTAGTAGAACTACAGGTACCAGCAGGCCCATTTCCCCCCCGCATACTGGTACTTGTGGTTCTCCAAGTACCAGCTTGCGGGGGAGGCTTGCTGGGACTTGTAGTTCTGCTACAAAAAACAATATTCTTTTTTTACACAAAAGGCTATCTGCCTCCCATCCACCGCCAACGGATGGGGGGACAGCCTCGGGCTTCACCCCTGGTCCTTGGGTGGCTGGAGGCGGGGACCCCTTGATTTAAGGGGTCCCCACTCCTCCAGGGTACCCCGTCCAGAGGTGACTAGTTGGGGATTTAATGCCAGGGCCGCAGGGACCGATATAAAAGTGTACCCCGGCTGTGGCATTATCTCTCTGACTAGCGGAGCCCGGTGCTGGTGTTAAAAATATGGGGGACCCCTACATTTTTTGTCCCCCGTATTTTTTGAACCAGGA
The DNA here is from genome assembly GCF_028390025.1 of Pseudophryne corroboree. Lineage (NCBI taxonomy): Eukaryota > Metazoa > Chordata > Amphibia > Anura > Myobatrachidae > Pseudophryne > Pseudophryne corroboree. The sequence continues at coordinate 480,336,703 of NC_086449.1, read as the reverse complement.
CCAGGCGCAGAGCCCGGTGCTGGTTGTTTAAATATGGGGGAACCACAGTCATTTTTTTCCCCTGTATTTTTATAACCAGGACCGGCTCAAAGAGCCCGAGGCTGGTTATGCTTAGGAGGGGGGACCCCACGCAATTTTTTTTTTCAATTTTAACCCATTCCAACCCCTTCCCACTGATAAACATGCACGGATCCCACTGATCCGTGCATGCCTATCAGAATACGGGGGGAAAAAGCAGGTCTATTTGAAAACTACTTTTTTTTACGATTTGTACTTTTTCCCGGCAGCATTTGGCTATTGACGGCAGTGATTGTGAATACGAATTTTTAGTAAATTACTGAGCTCTATAAAATAACAGGCGTATTTGACCGACGGTGTATTCATTCGTATTTTTTTTCTCTTCCTTCAAAAAAAAATACGAATACCCTCATCATTGCTGAGATTTGAGTTTAGTAAATTCCCGAGATGACACTTTGAAAAAAAAAAAAAAAATCGGTCAAAATCGGGAGCTTAGTAAATATACCCCCAGGTGTTGTAGCTGGAGTGGAATCAGGGAGACCTTGGCGAAAACTGGGAGGCCTAATGTAACTTTTCTTCATGCAGGCACCGTAATAGAAGCAGTGATAGCACTACTACTAGGATTAAACCAGTTAACTACAGGAACCGGCAATGGTGCTGATATTGAGATTGGACCAGTTAAGATCAGGAGCCAGGGAGCACTGGAGATGGATATGGCACTGATAGTCTCAAGTTGGATTGGTAACTGTGAAGAAAAACAAGTATAGTTTACACCAGGTAACAAAAAAACAAAGCACTGCAGCTTGTGAGTATCCAGGAAGTTTCCTTATTCCCCCTGGCGAGGCAGAGATTGGCTGCTGCATCTCACAGGACAGTCCCCAGTCTCCCATTGGTGGCGCAGTGATCATGTGACTAAACCGAATATAATGGCACCCAGACACCGGCATCATGTGGAACGCTGCAGGAGCCGAGCTCGGCCGTCACAGGTGCTGCAACAACTATCGTGTCTATGAACTAAGCCTTGAACGGAGATAAAGTGGAAGGAGATAAAGTACCAGCCAATCAGCTCCTTACTACCATGTCACAGGCTGGGTTTGAAAAATGACAGTTAGGAGCTGGTTGGCTGGTACTTTATCTCTGCACTTTATCTCCATCTAAGGCTTAGTAAATAGACTACTTAGAGTGTATCTGGGACCGAGCTGTCTGTCTGAGGGGGAGCATGCTGTGTGCCAGGAGACGGCATGCCATGATAGGTGAGTAATCATGCGGCAGGTGAGATACAGCCGTTGCTGTTTAAAGACAGCAGTCTGAGAACAGTAAGGGCATGTTTGTGTATTTGCAACTCAGACTTGCATAGTCATGCAGATAGTGTGAAGACAATGGGGGAGGGAACAAGCGCCTAATAGTGTAATCATTTGGGGTAAAATAATGACAAACGTATATAATGTAGGTGGTACCCGTGCCAGATTCTGGTATATATATCAGCCTATAGTCAGATCATTGATGAAGCAGCTCCTGAGACATGTATTCACTCTCAAACCCCCCCCCCCACAAAACATAGAAATAGTGTAATACAGTTGCGGTGAAATGGTCAGCAGAGAAATGCTTATCTGTGTACCTTAAAATTATATTGATCTTGCATGTAACCAATTGAGACCTTTAGGGTGTAGTTTTCTCATATGCTAATGCTTCCGGCAATAATTCTGGATCTCAGAGATAAAGAAAAAACTGCATAGTGTAGTACTGTTGTCTCAAATGGCACACCAAACAAGAACAGTTATGCCTGTACCTTTCTATGTATAAACAACCACATATATCAATGTTCTTTCAATTTAGTAGAACCTCGGCTTGGACTCTTGTTCTCAAAATAAAAGAGAGTACTGCATATTGTAACACCGTTGTCACCAAGATTACACCACACAAATGACTATATGTGTACCTTCAATTATTAAAAAAGCCACATGTAGAGATATCTCCTCAGGTGCAGAACTTTGCACAATCCTTTTATATCTCAAATCACCCCAGATGGTAACAGGATAGCAGGCTTCAAGTGAGATAAATGATAACCAGGACACAGGGCCGGATCTAGGCCTTGTGGTGCCCTGGTGAAAAATAGGGGCGTGGCTTCGGAGAAGGGGCATGGTCAGTTAAGCCCCCTGTAGCTGTGCCCTCAGCAGTTGTGCCCCCAGTACTGTGCTCCCTGTACTGTGCCCCCAATACTGTGCCTCCAGTAGCGCCAATCACCCCAAAAAAAAATACTCACAATCCCCGCTCCTGCTTCCCGACCGCTGCTGTCCTCCGTCTCCGGCCACCGGTGCCGCTCCTCGGATCTATGGGAGAGACGTCATGACGTCTCTCCCATAGCACAGCATAGACACGAGAGGTTAATTATGACCCCTAGCGTCTATGTGCTGGTCCCACAATGCTGTGCAAAGCACAGCACTGGACAGCACCGGGGGGCACCACCAGTAGCGGTTCTTGCCATGGTGACAGCGCCCTCCAGATGAGTCACAGAGATCCATGCAGATAGACCTGTGCAGGGGTAGATCCAGAACAAAATGACAGAGGGGGCACCATGAAAGGAAAAAGGGTGGCAGTGGGGGTCATTTTCAAGTGCCGGAAAAGTGGGCATGCGCTCAAAGGGAATGCCATATATGTATGACGGTGAGAGGGTGATGACATAGAGAGGCAGAGAGTGAACGGATAGAGAGTGTGATGGGGAGACAGTGATGCTGGGGAGAAGCAGAGGGTGAGGCAGTGAGTGATGAATAGAGATAGTGGAAGATGGAGAGGCAGAGGATGACAGGAGAGGGTTACAGTAAAAGGCAGTGGGTGACACCATGGAATGGTTCACTTGGGGAGGCAGTGGGTGATGCCAGGGAATAAGTGAGGGGGAGGAAGTGGATGATGGCAGGGGGAGGCAGTGGGTCACAGAGAAAGAGTGATAGGAGAGAAAGATGATGATGAGAGATAGTGGGAGGTGGAAAGGCAGTGGTTTACCAGAAAGGGTAATGGGGAAAGGCACTGAACAGGAAACAAACAATCCAGTTACTGTGACCCAGCAACAGTGTGAAGATGTCAGGGCAGCCTTAGTCCCTGAGTATGAATACAGACTGAGTAACACAATCCCAGCCGCTCCTCCTCTCCTCCGACATTTGGCGCTGGGGAAGATTGTAACATCAGATCCTCAGTGCTGGTGTCAATGGCATAACTAGAGTTAGTGTTACCTGTAACGGTAATGCATAAGGGTGTGGCAAAATCTTGGAGGCATGGCCACACCCACTCCAGGCTGCAAAGGGGGACATTTGGAACTCTCAGCAGTGCTGCAACATCTTAGTGATGCCATTGCCCAGCCTACAGAATATCCTCCCAATAATTTGACTCACAGTCTTCCATACACAAGAAACATTGCATGCACAAATAAAACACAAACAACCAGAGAACAACATTCATAAGTACCTATCCACATCTCAGGCACAGTGGTGATCTTCCCCATCCTGCTTATACTCTCCAGCTGCCTGCTATTCACCATCTATCACTCCCAGCATTATCAGCCTCCACACCTTGTGTCCCAGAGACAGGATGGCATCTCCAGCAGTGCCTCCGCAGGTCAGCATGAATGGTGGGGGTGGTCGTGCTCTGCTCCATGACAACAGTAAAGAAGGCAGGAAAAGGGCTGGGACAACTTAAATACCACACAGTCCAGTGCAATAACCCTGCCGCCAAGCCCCACATAGAGGGATAGAGGGCGTGGGATCACACCAGGTGTAGGAGGATTAAAGGGGTAGGGTCATAGGTGAGGGTATACTTGGCAGAGTCTGTCACTTGTTACTGGCGGTGGGACCCATTAGTTCTGACTCTGACGGCAGGTCCTAGTACCTGTCCTCTCTATTGAACGGAGACAGCACAAACTGCTGATCTTCTTTAGAAAAATAAAAAATGGCCAGGAATAAAAGACGGGGCACGCCCCTCCCCCCACTCCCGTTGGATCCACCACTGGACTTGTCAGTAACATTGGGGCAGATGTATTGAGCCTGGAGAAGTGATAAAGAAGTGTTAAGTTAAAGGTAATAGTGCACCAGCCAATCAGCTACTAGCTGTCAAATTACAGGCTGGGTACTGGCTTGTGCATTATCACCTTCTACTTATCACTTCTTTATACTTCTGCAGGCTTAAAACAGCTGCCCCTGTGCCACTTATGTGTGACTGAGGGCTGGTGCATATACTCACTGATGATGTGGATGATTACCAACTGTAGCTTGCAGACTCTATATGATGGTCTCTGAAGCTGATAATGCTCTCTTCATTTACCGTGCCTATATTATATGATTTTATAGACACAGTTTACACCTACTGTATTATAAAGGGTTTTATTTAAATCAAACTTGCCAGCATTATGTGCTATCAATTTTTTTTCTCGTGCTTACAGTATGATCTGGTTGGCTGTAAGTGTATCTAATGCACACCCTCCAACATTTTACACATGAAAACCGGTACAAATTAGGGAAGGGGGTGTGGCTACAGGTAAAAGGGGTGTGGACACGTATCCTTTCCTATACTTTCAATCTTAGGCGGATCCAGGGGGGGGGCACTCGGCCCCTGCCCCCCCCTGTCGTTTCTGACTTCTTCTATTTTTCAAAAAGGAGAACAGCCGCAGCACTACTGCTATTTCCGTCAGTCAGATTTGATAAAAGAGCCGGCAGGCACTAGGACCCGCCGCGGCTCTAACAGCAAGTCCGTGTGATAACCAAAGGGGAGGCTGGAGCTGCAGCTCCAGCCTCCCCATGCTCATAACCACAACCTGCCTCCTGCACTGCCAGCCGGCCAGAGTCCAGCCCAGGCGTTGGGTTCAAATGCCAGCATCGAGTAAGACCGTTACTTATGACTGCGCAGAAGACTTCATTAGCCCTCACTGCTCCGCACAGCTTCCCAGCGCTTCTTCCTCCACTTCGTTCCTTTACCACCATGCTAGGTGCAGATGTCTCAGGGCTGTCCTGCAGAGATCCAGCTGGCTGCTTCTGCTAATCAAAGATGGGCAGTTCGTGTCCTGGAGTCTGAGTCTCACTGCAGTGCCCAAAACAAGGTATGCTGCACCTGCCACCACCTACTAAAAACTTTAATAACTATATTGTGCTGGGGTGCCTTCCAGGCTCCCATAACTAATGGAACAGGTGACCAACATTTCAAGGCCCAATCAGCCTTTTCATCAGGGTGAAGCATTGGCAATAAACCAGGATGCACTCCTACAACCAATCATTGCCTGATGGCATATTCTGTGAGGCCACGCCCCCTGTGATACCACACCCCTTATCTGGGAGCACGCGTGCCTTAGGTGCATGTAAATATTACCATTGCCCTATCATGGTGCCTCCCCTTTCGTTTTCTTCTGGATCCGCCCCTGCTTTCAATGCTAATTTGGAGAGAAAAAATTGGTACAAAGCTCTTTTTGGCAGGTACAGACCATACAAAAAGTACCGTACCTGCCAAAAAGGCACAGTTGGAGGGTATGCTAATGTGCTCCTGACATAGGGGGTAATTCCGAGTTGATCACTCGCTAGCTAGTTTTAGCAGCAGTGCAAACGCTATGCCGCTGCCCACTGGGGAGTGTATTTTAGCTTAGCAAAAGTGCGAACGCATGTGCAGCTGAGCTCTACAAAAACAGTTTGTGCAGTTTCAGAGTAGCTCTGAACCTACTCAGCGCTTGCGATCACTTCAGCCTATTCGTGTCCGGATTTGACATCATACACCCGCCCAGCCACACCTGCGTTTTTTTCAGACACGCCTGCGTTTTTACAAACACTCCCTGAAAATGGTCAGTTGACACCCAGTAATGCCCCCTTCCTGTCAATCTTCTTGCGGCCACCAGTGCGAAGGAAAACTTCGCTAGAACCTGAGCACAATCACAAAGAGCTTTGTACCCGTACGTCGCGCGTGCGCATTGCGGTGCATACGCATGCGCAGAAATTACATTTTTTCACCTGAACCCTGCGCTGCGAAAATCAGCAGCGAGCGATCAACTCGGAATGACCCCCATAATCTGATGCCTATGCTACTGGAGCAAAGTTGGGTGTATCTTGAGGAGATACTTTAATGCTTATCTTTTTAAAACTGTTTTTTTTGAGTGTATATACGTTCTACCATCTTAGCATCAGCTGAAGTGAATGTAGCTGGCACACATAACATACAGCAATACGTCAGGATAACCTGCATAACCATTATAAAACAAAGCTATATTCTTCCACCTTAAGCTTCAGAAGAATGACTTAACACGACCAAGCAAAAAATTATTTTTAGTGTTGAGGGGGAGATGCATCAAAGCTTGAAGAAAGAAAAAATGGAGAGAGATAACATACTGTACCAACCAACCAATCAGCTCCTTGCTGTTATTTTTCAAACACAGCCTTTAAAATGGCAGTGTGTAAAATGGTATCTCTCTCCACGGTTTGATACACCTACTAACTCTTAGCTGGAATTTGGCAACAAAACATGGCTCACTAACTTTTAATTTGGCATTTAATATATATATATATATATATCATTTATATATATATATATATATATATATATAGTTTATTTATTATTTAGTTTATTAATTTTATTACCAGTTATTTATATAGCGCACACATATTCCGCAGTGCTGTACTGTACAGAGATTATTTGCCCACTCACATCGGTCCCTGCCCCAGTGGAGCTTACAATCTATATTCCCTATCACATTTACACACAAACACATTCACGCTAGGGTTAATTTTTTTGTCAGGAACCAATTAACCTACCAGTGTATTTTTGTATTGTGGGAGGAAACCGGAATACCCAGAGGAAACCCACGCAAATATGGGGAGAATATACAAACTCCGCACAGTTAGGGCCATGGTGGAAATCGAACCCATGACCAATTTGTATGACCAACATGTTTTATTCGTTTTCCAGTGTTTGGGAACAAATGATAGATTGTAATTTGCTCTCATCCATTACCAGATTTTTATTCCAACCAGCTAGATGTGACAGATTATCTGCCAAAAAGTTGTATAGTGTGTACCTAGCTTTAGACCGGGATTCAATTAGCTGCAGTAGATTACTATGAGCTAATTAAACCCCCAGGGCTATCCAATTATGCTGGTCATTTCCACATTTGCAGAGGGTGCAGAAATGGTGGAAGTAGGCTTCTCTGTGAGTACAGTAGCAGAAAAGTCAGGTTCACACAGAGCACTCATGGACACACTAATATCCCTTTTCCACTAGCTCTACAAACATGGGTAAATGCGCGGGGGCGCACATTTACCCGTGTTTTTTCCTAGTGGAAAAGGGTCCCCCTGCAAATTCCCAGATCAAGTGATCCGGGAATCCTACCCGGGTAACTTGCCGGGTTGAACACGTGTTCAACCCGGTAAGCTGTGTAGTGTAAACGGAAGCCGTGTCGCTCCCGTTCACAGTGACTGGAAGGTCGGCGCTGGGAGATCATGTGATCTCCCAGCGCTGCCCCTGCCACGTCAGCAGCAGCGTTACCAACCCGGCAATATGCCGGGTTGGTGGAGCTAGTGTAGAAGGGGGCTATAGCACGGGTCGCAGCCATGTATAGCTCCCGGCTGCGACCCGTGATACAAGTGGAAAAGGGGTATTAGACTCTCCTCAGGGATTTGTGTCCTTTCTGAACACACAGTTTGTTCTACTGCTCTAGTGGGTTTTATCAGCAGCAATTTCCAGTTTTCATTTACACCTCTTCTAGGCTCTGAGTGAGAAGAACATGCCTTACTGACAGTTGCAGAACCACCACTCATAAATAAAGCATACAGTATGAGCCTTTTCTTGCCACTGTGAGCGGTGTGCGGTGTACGGTATAGTGGCAAATTTATGTTTTTCTGCAGCCATTTTCTCTGTTATTAGAGGTGTTTTTGTTTTTTTAACATTGTAAAGCATTGTACAGTATTGTTTTGACTTCAGATGTCCTATCTTAAAACCTCTATGCCCTTAAGCACCGGCTTTAGTAGATAGTGAAGTGCTAATATTTAGTGATGTACACCGGAAATTTTTCGGGTTTTGTGTTTTGGTTTTGGATTCGGTTCCGCGGCCGTGTTTTGGATTTGGACGCGTTATAGCAAAAACCTCCCTGAAAATTTTTTGTCGGATTCGGGTGTGTTTTGGATTCGGGTGTTTTTTTTACAAAAAACCCTCAAAAATAGCTTAAATCATAGAATTTGGGGGTCATTTTGATCCCATAGTATCATTAACCTCAATAACCATAATTTCCACTCTTTTTTCTGTCTATTCTAAACACCTCACACCTCACAATATTATTTTTAGTCCTAAAATTTGCACCGAGGTCGCTGGATGGCTAAGCTAAGCGACACAAGTGGCCGACACAAACACCTGGCCCATCTAGGAGTGGCACTGCAGTGTCAGGCAGGATGGCACTTCAAAAAAATAGTCCCCAAACAGCACATGATGCAAAGAAAAAAAGAGGCGCACCAAGGTCGCTGTGTGACTAAGCTAAGCGACACAAGTGGCCGACACAAACACCTGGCCCATCTAGGAGTGGCACTGCAGTGTCAAGCAGGATGGCTCTTCAAAAAAATAGTCCCCAAACAGCACATGATGCAAAGAAAAAAAGAGGCGCACCAAGGTCGCTGTGTGACTAAGCTAAGCGACACAAGTGGCCGACACAAACACCTGGCCCATCTAGGAGTGGCACTGCAGTGTCAGGCAGGATGGCACTTCAAAAAAATAGTCCCCAAACAGCACATGATGCAAAGAAAAAAAGAGGCGCACCAAGGTCGCTGTGTGACTAAGCTAAGCGACACAAGTGGCCGACACAAACACCTGGCCCATCTAGGAGTGGCACCGCAGTGTCAGGCAGGATGGCACTTCAAAAAAATTGTCCCCAAACAGCACATGATGCAAAGAAAAATGAAAGAAAAAAGAGGTGCAAGATGGAATTGTCCTTGGGCCCTCCCACCCACTCTTATGTTGTATAAACAGGACATGCACACTTTAACGAACCCATCATTTCAGCGACAGGGTCTGCCACACGACTGTGACTGAAATGACTGGTTGGTTTGGGCCCCCACCAAAAAAGAAGCAATCAATCTCTCCTTGCAGAAACTGGCTCTACAGAGGCAAGATGTCCACCTCATCATCATCCTCCGATTCCTCACCCCTTTCACTGTGTACATCCCCCTCCTCACAGATTATTAATTCGTCCCCACTGGAATCCACCATCTCAGGTCCCTGTGTACTTTCTGGAGGCAATTGCTGGTGAATGTCTCCACGGAGGAATTGATTATAATTAATTTTGATGAACATCATCTTCTCCATATTTTCTGGAAGTAACCTCGTATGCCGATTGCTGACAAGGTGAGCGGCTGCACTTAACACTCTTTCGGAGTACACACTGGAGGGGGGGCAACTTAGGTAAAATAAAGCCAGTTTGTGCAAGGGCCTCCAAATTGCCTCTTTTTCCTGCCAGTATACGTAGGGACTGTCTGACGTGCCCACTTGGATGCAGTCACTCATATAATCCTCCACCATTCTTTCAATGGTGACAGAATCATATGCAGTGACAGTAGACGACATGTCAGTAATCATTGGCAGGTCCTTCAGTCCGGACCAGATGTCAGCACTCGCTCCAGACTGCCCTGCATCACCGCCAGCGGGTGGGCTCGGAATTCTGAGCCTTTTCCTCGCACCCCCAGTTGCGGGAGAATGTGAAGGAGGAGCTGTTGACGGGTCACGTTCCGCTTGACTTGACAATTTTCTCACCAGCAGGTCTTTGAACCTCTGCAGACTTGTGTCTGCCGGAAAGAGAGATACAACGTAGGTTTTAAATCTAGGATCGAGCACGGTGGCCAAAATTGACCACCCGTGAATCCTGGTTAAGCGAATTAAGGGCTCCATCCACAAGTCCCACATGCCTAGCGGAATCGCTCTGTTTTATCTCCTCCTTCAATGTCTCCAGCTTCTTCTGCAAAAGCCTGATGAGGGGAATGACCTGACTCAGGCTGGCAGTGTCTGAACTGACTTCACGTGTGGCAAGTTCAAAGGGTTGCAGAACCTTGCACAACGTTGAAATCATTCTCCACTGCGCTTGAGTCAGGTGCATTCCCCCTCCTATAGGCTTGAATGGCCTTTTGCTGCTCCTCCATCCTCTGAAGCATATAGAGGGTTGAATTCCACCTCGTTACCACCTCTTGCTTCAGATGATGGCAGGGCAGGTTCAGGAGTGTTTGGTGGTGCTCCAGTTTTCGGCACGCGATGGCTGAATGCCGAAAGTGGCCTGCAATTCTTCGGGCCACTGACAGCATCTCTTGCACGCCCCTGTTGTTTTTTAAATAATTCTGCACCACCAAATTCAATGTATGTGCAAAACATGGGACATGCTGGAATTTGCCCAGATGTAATGCACGCACAATATTGCTGGCGTTGTCCGATGTCACAAATCCCCAGGAGAGTCCAATTGGGGTAAGCCATTCTGCGATGATGTTCCTCAGTTTCCGTAAGAGGTTGTCAGCTGTGTGCCTCTTATGGAAAGCGGTGATACAAAGCGTAGCCTGCCTAGGAATGAGTTGGCGTTTGCGAGATGCTGCTACTGGTGCCGCTGCTGCTGTTCTTGCTGCGGGAGGCAATACATCTACCCAGTGGGCTGTCACAGTCATATAGTCCTGAGTCTGCCCTGCTCCACTTGTCCACATGTCCGTGGTTAAGTGGATATTGGGTACAACTGCATTTTTTAGGGCACTGGTGACTCTTTTTCTGAGGTCTGTGTACATTTTCGGTATCGCCTGCCTAGAGAAATGGAACCTAGATGGTATTTGGTACCGGGGACACAGTACCTCAATCAAGTCTCTAGTTGCCTCTGAATTAACTGTGGATACCGCAACCACATTTCTCACCACCCAGACTGACAAGACCTGAGTTATCCGCTTTGCAGCAGGATGACTGCTGTGATATTTCATCTTCCTCGCAAAGGACTGTTGGACAGTCAATTGCTTACTGGAAGTAGTACAAGTGGTCTTCCGACTTTCCCTCTGGGATGACGATCAACTCCCAGCAGGAACAACAGCAGCGCCAGCAGCAGTAGGCGTTACACTCAAGGATGCATTGGAGGAATCCCAGGCAGGAGAGAACTCGTCAGACTTGCCAGTGACATGGCCTGCAGGACTATTGGCTTTCCTGTGTAAGGTGGAAATTGACACTGAGGGAGTTGGTGGTGTGGTTTGCAGGAGCTTGGTTACAAGAGGAAGGGATTTAGTGGTCAGTGGACTGCTTCCGCTGTCATCCAAAGTTTTTGAACTTGTCACTGACTTATGATGAATGCGCTGCAGGTGACATATAAGGGAGGATGTTCCGAGGTGGTTAACGTCCTTACCCCTACTTCAGCTTGACAAAGGCAACACACGGCTTGACACCTGTTGTCCACATTTGTGTTGAAATAATTCCACACCGAAGAGGTGATTTTTTTTTTATTTTGACCAGGCATGTCAATGGCCATATTCGTCCCACAGACAACAGGTGTCTCCCCGGATGCCTGACTTAAATAAACCACCTCACCATCAGAATCCTTCTTGTCAATTTCCTCCCCAGCGCCAGCAACACCCATATCCTCATCCTGGTGTACTTCAACAGTGACATCTTCAATTTGACTATCAGGAACAGGACTGCGGGTGTTCCTTCCAGCACTTGCAGGGGGCGTGCAAATGGTGGAAGGCGCAAGCTCTTCCCGTCCAGTGTTGGGAAGGTCAGGCATCGCAACCGACACAATTGGACTCTCCTTGGGGATTTGTGATTTAGAAGAATGCACAGTTCTTTGCTGTGCTTTTGCCAGCTTAAGTCTTTTCATTTTTCTAGCGAGAGGATGAGTGCTTCCATCCTCATGTGAAGCTGAACCACTAGCCATGAACATAGGCCAGGGCCTCAGCCGTTCCTTGCCACTCCGTGTCGTAAATGGCATATTGGCAAGTTTACGCTTCTCATCAGACGCTTTCAATTTTGATTTTTGGGTCATTTTACTGAACTTTTGTTTTTTGGATTTTACATGCTCTCTACTATGATATTGGGCATCGGCCTTGGCAGACGACGTTGATGGCATTTCATCGTCTCGACCATGAATAGTGGCAGCAGCTTCAGCACGAGGTGGAAGTGGATCTTGATCTTTCCCTATTTTAACCTCCACATTTTTGTTCTCCATTTTTTAATGTGTGGAATTATATGCCAGTATCAATAGCAATGGCCTACTACTATATATACTGCGCACAACTGAAATGCACCACAGGTAAGGATGGATAGTATACTTGACGACACAGACGTAGGTAGAGCAGTGGCCTTCCGTACCGTACTGCTATATATACTGGTGGTCACTGTCAGCAAAACTTTGCACTGTACTGCTCCTATATAATATACTGGTGCTCCCCAGTCCCCACAATTAAGCATTGTGAGCACAGATATATGCAGCACATTGAGTACAGATATGGAGTGTTTTTCATGCAGACAACGTATACTGGTGGTCACTGGTCAGCAAAACTCTGCACTGTACTCCTCCTATATAATACAGCTGCTCCCCAGTCCCCACAATTAAGTAGTGTGAGCACAGATATATGCAGCACACTGAGCACAGATATGGAGTGTTTTTTAGGCAGACAACGTATACTGGTGGTCACTGGTCAGCAAAACTCTGCACTGTACTCCTCCTATATAATACAGCTGCTCCCCAGTCCCCACAATTAAGCAGTGTGAGCACAGATATATGCAGCACACTGAGCACAGATATGGAGTGTTTTTCAGGCAGACATCGTATACTGGTGGTCACTGGTCAGCAAAACTCTGCACTGTAATCCTCCTATATAATACAGCTGCTCCCCAGTCCCCACAATTAAGCAGTGAGAGCACAGATATATGCAGCACACTGAGCACAGATATGGAGTGTTTTTCAGGCAGACAACGTATACTGGTGTTCACTGGTCAGCAAAACTCTGCACTGTACTCCTCCTATATAATACAGCTGCTCCCCAGTCCCCACAATTAAGCAGTGTGAGCACAGATATATGCAGCACACTGAGCACAGATATGGAGTGTTTTTTCAGGCAGACAACGTATACTGGTGGTCACTGGTCAGCAAAACTCTGCACTATACTCCTCCTATATAATGCAGCTGCTCCCCAGTCCCCACAATTAAGCAGTGTGAGCACAGATATATGCAGCACACTGAGCACAGATATGGAGTGTTTTTCAGGCAGACAACGTATACTGGTGGTCACTGGTCAGCACAACTCTGCACTGTACTCCTCCTATATAATACAGCTGCTCCCCAGTCCCCACAATTAAGCAGTGTGAGCACAGATATATGCAGCACACTGAGCACAGATATGGAGTGTTTTTCAGGCAGACAACGTATACTGGTGGTCACTGGTCAGCACAACTCTGCACTGTACTCCTCCTATATAATACAGCTGCTCCCCAGTCCCCACAATTAAGCAGTGTGAGCACAGATATATGCAGCACACTGAGCACAGATATGGAGTGTTTTTCAGGCAGACAACATAAACTGGTGGTCACTGGTCAGCAAAACTCTGCACTGTAATCCTCCTATATAATACAGCTGCTCCCCAGTCCCCACAATTAAGCAGTGTGAGCACAGATATATGCAGCACACTGAGCACAGATATGGAGTGTTTTTAAGGCAGGCAAAGTATACTGGTGGTCACTGGTCAGCAAAACTCTGCACTGTACTCCTCCTATATAATACAGCTGCTCCCCAGTCCCCACAATTAAGCAGTGTGAGCACAGATATATGCAGCACACTGAACACAGATATGGAGTGTTTTTTCAGGCAGACAACGTATACTGGTGGTCACTGGTCAGCAAAACTCTGCACTGTACTCCTCCTATATAATACAGCTGCTCCCCAGTCCCCACAATTAAGCAGTGTGAGCACAGATATATGCAGCACACTGAGCACAGATATGGAGTGTTTTTCAGGCAGACAACGTATACTGGTGGTCACTGGTCAGCAAAACTCTGCACTGTACTCCTCCTATATAATACAGCTGCTCCCCAGTCCCCACAATTAAGCAATAAGCACTGCAGTAGCACAAATATTATTAATAAACGGAGAGGACGCCAGCCACGTCCTCTCCCAAACATTTCCAATGCACGAGTGAAAATGGCGGCGACGCGCGGCTGCTTATATAGAATCCAAATCTTGCGAGAATCCGACAGCGGGATGATGACGTTCGGGTGCGCTCGGATTAACTGAGCCATCATCATGACTATCAGCAGCCACAGCACTAGTACTTGGTTGCTGTACCTGTTCTTCCATTGATTGATCATGATCCAAATTGATTTACAGCGCTTTTATTATTTACTCATTGGAACTGCTTGGCACTGAACACACACAAGTTTTATAAAAAAAAACAAAAATATTTCTTTCTATTTTTTTAAAAAAGAACAATAATTTCCCACTGCTACTCTCACAGTGCTTACATATTATTAAAGCGGTGATATGGCTTGGCCCTAATCACATACACAATGTTTTAAATATTCCTATTTTTGTACATTTCTTAATTTTTTTTAAAGGAATGACAGCAACTTTACCCTGCGACTCACAGCGCTTATATTATGAATACAGTGGCACGGCCTGGTCCTGAACACACACGTTTTACAGAAAAAATTAAAAACTTTTTTCTGTCTTTTAACAATTGATAACAGCTTCACTCTGCAACTCACGGCGCTTATACTGCAAATGCTATGGCATGGCCTGGCTGTTTTTTTTACTATATATATTTTTTTACACACTGCCTCAAATCACTGTGCTTTTATTATTAACACAGTGGCACAGGCTGGTCCTGAACACACACAAGTTTTATATACAGTATATAAAAAAAATGACCATTTCACACTCTGACTCTCAGTGCTTATATTATGGAACACCATGGCTCTGAAAACACACAGGTTTTTTTTATTTTTTGCATATATTTATTTTTTACACACTGTTGCACGTCATTGCGCTTATATTATAGTAATGGTGGTATGCTCCAGTGTGCACCAATAAGGGATTAATGCTGCACTGCAGGCAGTGACAAAAAAAAGTTTGAAGCAAAAGTTAATTATGGGCTGCACTGTGGGCAGTTACAGCATCAGTGTGCACCAGTAAAGGGTTAATGCTACCCTATATCAGGAGCTCTGGGCAGCACCGCACGCAGTGACAAAAAAAAGATTACCAGTGTACATCAAGGGTTAATGATGCTCCTGTATTAGGAGCTCTGGGCTGCACTACAGGCAGTGAAAAACAACAACAACAGTGTGCTTAGAACCAAGGGTTAATGCAGTAGCGGCTCTTGCCATGGGCAAGCAGGCTTTTTGCCCGGGGCTCCGCTGCCCCAAGGGCACTGCCGCCGCCATGGCAAGAGCCGCTACTCCTGATCCCGGTGACCCCCCGCTCCCTGGCTGCAGCGGGGTGCCGTGGGCTGTGTGAGCACCCACTGCCGCCGGCTCCAGTGACAAACACTAGAGGTCTTAATTGACCCCTAGTGTCTGTGCGGCGCTACTATGGGAGAGACGTCATAGTAGAGAGGAGCCGGTGGCCGCAGACGGGGGGAAGCGCAGCAGAAGAAGTAAGTATAATGTGCGTGTGTGCGGCGCTACCTGGGCACAACTACTGGGGGCACTGGCACAGCTACAGGGGGCACAACTACTGGGGGCTCTGGCACAGCTACAGGGGGCACAACTACTGGGGGCACTGGCACAGATACAAGGGGCACAACTAGGAGGCACAGCTATGGGGGTCACAACTACTGGGGCAATGGCACAGCTACAGGGGGCACAACTGCTTGGGTCACAACTACTGGGGACACACCTACAGGGGGCACAGCTACTGGAGGCACAACTACTGGAGGCACAGCTACAAGGGGCACAGCTAGGGGGCACAGCTAGTGGGCACAGCTACTGGGGGCACAGCTACAAGGAGCATATCTACTGGGGGCTAATCTACTGGGGGCAAAGCTACAGGGGCACAACTACTGGGGCACATCTACTGGGGGCACAACTACAGGGGTCACAACTACTGGGGGCACTGCTATTAGGGGCACTGCTACAGGGGGCACTGCTACAGGGGTCAAAGCTACTATGGGTGCAACTACTGGGGGCACAGCTACAGGGGGCACTGCTACAGGTGGCACAGATACTGGGGGCACAGATACAGGGGTCACAGCTACAGGGGTCACAACTACTGGGGGCACAGCTACTTGGCTCATAACTATTGGGGGCACTGCTACAGGGGGCACAGCTGCTGGGGGCACAACTACTGGGGGCAAATCTACTGAGGGTACAGCTACAGGGGGCAAAGTACAAGGAGATAACTGTGGCCATGCCCCTTCCCTGTGAAGAAGCCACGCCCCTATTTTTGCCCGCACCAACTATGTTTTACCTGTACGGGGGGGGGGGGGGGGCACAGGAAACGTGTTTTTTTGGGGGGGTGCCACAGGAAACTTTCACCCTAGGCGCCGCAAGGTCTTGAACCGGCCCTGGGTTAATGCTGCAGTTAAGTTACAGCTTCAGTGTAACACACTTGGCCAAAATAATATATAGATGTTCATTTTCTGCCCTATAAAAATAACAAAGACTGTTTGGCTAACCGCCTACATCCATCCAGCTCGGTCAGTATTAATAATACTAAGGACATGTAGGCATGTGGGGCCAGTATTAATAACACTAGACTAGTGGAGCCAGTTGTAATAACACTAGACATGTGGGGCCACTATTAATAACACTAGGGACATGCATGTGACCGTCAGTGTCCACACTTTAAGTCTTTGCTAAAGTTTCCTCCCCTCCAGCAGTGCAGTGTGAAATGATGCCCAAATTACAGTGGGAGGGACTTATATTGAATCCAAAATACGCAAGATCTGATGCTGGGAAGATAACTTTTTGCTTCATTTTGAAATCTGAGCCTGGAGGGAAACCTGATCCAGGGCTCAGATTCCCTGAGATCCTAAAAGTTCAGGTGGGCAAAGTTCTCAGATAAAGAGTTTTGCCACTTTATGTTTTATGTACAGTATCTTTTTGTCACTTTGCTCAATATGTCAATATGTAATTTATCACACTTATCTTGATTCACATGATAGACTATATCAGCAATCAAAGTTACAAAAGGATGATCAACAGGACTCCAGAAAATTATCAATTTATGATTAAGCAGTGTTTGAAGCCTAAACTCTGCCACATGATTTGTTAATCCTTTTGTGCTTGCAATGGGATTTTGTTGGCATTATGCCTATTGTTGGCACTTGACAGTGAGAATTTATAAGAGCCAAGAAGTCTCTGTACCATCTGAATTGCTACTTGCCCTTCTTAATATGACAAACAAATGCGATTTACTTATCTACATGACTAGCATTTATCATTCAACATAAATCTTGTTTTACTTTATAAAAAGCTCTTAGAAAATATCAAGCAATTACCACTGTTATTGTTAATTGCATTTCCTTAATTTGTCCAATTAAGTGTTGTAATTATTTCTTTATGAGGTTATTAAATAATTCTGAATGAGACCTTCCTTGTAAATTACTCTCCGGTGGCACAGTGCTTGTTTTGACCTTCTTTATTTCAATATACTGTACTAGTCAGCTGATGAAAATGTATTTTAATATGTTTATGTATAAATAATTGTAGAACAATATTCTAAATCCAAAGTGTGCAACTAATTTAGTAAATAAGCAGCTCATAAAAATAAAACAGTAAGAAATGTTTACTATTATGTCATATTTATTAATGTATTGTGTATTTGTTTAAGATTTAATAAGAAAAAAATAATTATGTCACTACAAAATCAACATACAATAGATGCACAATTTTGCACAGATCACATTCTATAGCAAAACAGGCCATTTTGTTGTGGTGAACCTTCAAGATGCACTCGGAATGGGAAATCCTGTTATAGTTTCATTTAAAATATTGTGCACATGTACACACAGGGCCTGATTCTGGGTTGCAAGCAATGTTGATGTACTTGAGTGATTGTTTTGCTCTCACACGTATGCTAAAAATCCCTAAAAACTTGTACGGCACATCCATTGCACTGTGAGTATGCACGGTGTCATGCTATCAATTGAAATGCATGGTGTGCGAAATGTATTGGAAATGTATTGGGTGCTCCCGGCCAATTACTGGGAGACGGCTATTCAGACCCACAGAAGTGCACCACCTTATGGACATATTATGTGTGTGTTGCAGAAGAGTCATTGAACTGGGTGCGAACTCACACACTTAATTGCTCACATAAGAGGCCATACTCTAATGGAGATTCTGTTTCTATTATGGGACTGGTGCAAGTTCTGATGGTGCATCCAATGGTTGCATCTAAAGACATTCAAACTGGTCATCCCAGTCCCTGCACATTCAGACGCAATGATGCACATAAGAGGAATGGCTGATACTAGCATTAGCAGGGCCGCCATCAGGGGGGTACTGCGGGGACTGCAGTGGTGGGCCCGAAAACTTAGACAGAGAGGGAGGGCCCGGCCTGCTCCTACCCACCGCACCACTTCTACCACCCATATCACTCCTACCACTCACTAACTCCTACCACTCACACTGCTTCTACCTGCCACCTGCTTCTACCACCTGCCTGCTACAACCAAAAGTGAGAGGGGGCCCCAGTCCTACCGCCCGCTTTCTGCTGCTTGTGCCTCCGACAGGACAGCGCTGTCACACCAGTGATCCTCAGCATGACAGCGACAGGGGAAGTCACAAGTCAGGCAGACAAGGATACCCACTGCAGCTCCAGAATAGACCCCAGAGCAGACTCAGCAGGACACTGACACAGATGTCCCAGACAGTATAGCCGGCGGGTCCAAGATCAGGAGAGGGCACAACACTGCCAGCGGGGGCCACGCACCACTAGCTAGAGGCAACCAGCAGCCTAGACAGTCAGCCCAAGGAGGATTCAGCCAGGAAGAGCCCACCCCAACCTCCCACCAGCAAACAGCAGGAGATGATCCAGTTGAGTGGGATGGAGTTGTTCACAGTGACCGCTCAGGGCACCCCCCTCATCAAGCCACCAGACACCACATGGAATCAGGCGAGTCGGTGTCCCATAGGCACTGCAACCACCACACTAATTTTAATGCCAAAAAGATTTCAGTTCATGCAGGCCGTCACTATCAGTCGGTAGACTTTGACTGAAAGTTAATTTCCCAACTTGATAAAGGCATGAGAAGCATCCACCTCACTTATTATCAAGGGTGCCCTGCCTATGTTCAGTTCCGGGCCCCACAATTTCTGAAGGCAGACCTGAGCATTAGTATAAAGTTGCAGACTAAGTGGCTAAGGCAAGAAATGCTAAAGCAGTCGCAGCAGCGTGTGACTCAGAATAAGCCTCAGTATGCAGAAACAAATACTGTACATCAATAGTAGCTACATAAAATCAGTGACATTTTAAAACTTTCTCTGTAAAATCTTCAAACCATCCCTTACCTTCTAGAAGATGTATAAATACCTGTATAGTGCAGCATGGCATTTGCGGAAGGGTGATGCAAAGGTGTTCCTTGGATATGAAATCAAAATTGTACTGCCAACAAGTATGAGGCCCTTGAATTGGCCAAACTCAGATTTCAAACTAGTACATACAGTAGAACTTGAGGCTCTCTGTCCCTAGCCATTGAATTACACTAGTTGAATCACTGTTTCCTAGTTGTACTTTATCCAAGACTGTTTTCCTGTACTTTTTTTTCCATGCTTCCATTCTTACTGAATATTTTATTCACTAGTTGTTATTTTTTACTTTCCATTCCAGTTCTTAATTATACTTTAGAAATAGTTTTGAATATCATGTCACCTGTAGTATATATATGTAATGAACGTTCATCCTTCCATGTTTATATATTTTAGGAAATTATTTCTCAACCAATTTTAAAAACCTTCAATACAATAATTTTGCCCAGGGGGTAGGCAACCTGCCCTGCAACAGTTTTAGCGTGCACTAATAGCAAAGCTGTGGCAGTGCATGCTGGGATGTGCAGTTCCACAGCAGCTGTCGTGCTACAGGTTACTTAGGTCAGTCCACTCTCCAGATTACAGTACCTGTTCATTGCCTGTCTTCATTAGAGACACTGCTGGCCTTATTGTTATTGCATGCCACTATGATTATCTCCACATTCCCAGCAACCATTCTACTGTACTCAGCTGCTGTACTGGCATCATATAGCCTAGTGAGGGCCAATACAGATTGTAAATGATGTGTCAATAAAAGAAAATGATGCCTAAACAGGATGGTTGGTTGCAGACATTTTAATGTAAATTTAAGTATATTCAGTTCTGGCCCACCTCACAATTACAAACTAATTAAGATTAACATATAAGGGTTTATTCTATAGGGGCTAGAAGATGAGAGAACAGAAAGTTGAACACATTAATTTATCTAGCACTCTCATAGTTTTGCTTTTTGGATTCAATTTGACTACCTAGACATGTAAAGATTTGTTTGCTTTCACGTGCATAGCAATTATTTAGGAGGTTAGTCCGCACATTGAATAGCATAACCAGGGATTGATTTATTAACCAGGTAGCACAGGAGGATGTGAGACAACACAGGGTTAATGCATGAACATGCAGTATGAACAAATCCAGCCAGGAGGGGGATAATACAGGTAGCGTGTGGTGTCTGCATACCTGTAGATACATGCATTGGTGGCAGTGGAACACACAGCATCTATGAGGAGACAGCGCAGAGGGATATAAAATGGTATATACCTGGTGTAAAATGGTCGTCTTATGAACTAATGTACTATTGCATTTGCAATTACCAGTGCTAAATTAATTGCTAAGATTTTTTTTAGCTCAGTCATTCATCACTGGTAACAATTTATTATTATTATCATTTATTTATATGGCGCCACAAGGGTTCCGCAGCTCCCAATTACAGAGTACATAAATAATCAAACAGGAAAAAAGCAACTTACAGTTGATGACAGTATAGGACAAGTACAGGGTAAATAAACATAGTTACATCAGCAGATGACACTGGAATAAGTATCAGGTGGCAGAAGACTGCTGGAGTTGATGCAGTTGAAGATTATTAAAGTAAGAAAGGATAAGCACATGAGGGAAGAGGGCCCTGCTCGTGAGAGCTTACAATCTAAACAATGATACTAAGGGACATGGTTAGTAAACATATTTTTATTTGTTGGAAAAGTACTCATACAGGACTATATGTCATTATGTAAGCTGTAATATTGCCATATGTATCAACCTTTAAAACACTTATCTTGTGAGGCATGTACTTAGGGGTGACTTGCTGGGGGGCGGCACAGCATGCTCCATTGCATGAGAGAGAGCCCTGCTAGGCTACTGGGCAGATGAGACCAGATGATTCTTTTTTTGCTTTGTCATTATGACTTTTTGTTTTGTAACTAGTGAGGAAAGAGGAGGCAATGGTCAGTAAATTGTGGTGAAGCGGTGGGGAGGGGGGGTATTGGGGATGTTTTGGCAGTCTGGAGGCTTTGGGTCTAGCCCTGACATAAAGGGAGCATTGACATGTTGTGGGCGACCAACAATGTTATGCCTAGGGGTGGCCTGACCCCTGTTTTCTCCTCTGGCAGGCAGGGAAGCTCTGAGACCCATAGAAGAGCCATTGTAGATTGATACATGCTGGAAATTGTAAATAGTCCACTGCTCCTTTCCTGTGTGTAGTGCCTTGCTATGTTTTTTCTGTACTACTAGGCATGGATACTGTCTCCTGACCATGGCTGCAGACATTGTGGCTGGACCCAGGTAATGAGGGCATGGACTAATATAAGGAGATGTGACCACGCCTCCTTACATAAAAAATTCTAATTAAAAATAGTATTATGTGCAGCCCAGTCAGGAGCTTACAGGTAAGGGAAGGGGGGGAGGAGGTGTGAGCGGGTGAGCGGTGGACCCGCCCCCCTTGGCCCACTCCATCAGACCGGGTAATTAGTACCCTCTCCCCCCTCTCTCTGTGCCACTGCTCCTGCATGGTGACTTGAAGCTACCCACTACACTAAAGTAGCATAATAAAAATGTAAACAGGTGTTGGGGAAATGCTGTAAGACAGAAGCATTAGTAGTAGGCAATTTTAGAACAAGCTAGTGGTGAATGCAATTTTTGTTGTATGTGAAGAAGCTATACAAATGGGACAACATGACCCAATAGTGAATGGTCTTTGAATTCTAGGTACTAAAACATTTATTAGGGGTTCAATATGATAAACTTTCTAAACTCTACTGGCTGTAGAGAGTAAAATAACACTTCTATGTTTTTCAAAAATGAGTGTGAGATCACATTCCATAGCATTCAAGATTTGGATTCTTAATCTCTTGATATTTGTTGAATTATTAGGGATAGAATAACGGAGTGCTGAAGTAAATCATATAGCCTTTTAACCCCAACGCTGTTGCAAGCAGTGTGCTACTGTAAATTACATTTTGACATTGTAGTCCTTTTTTTTGTGCTGAATTTGTGGTGATAGTTTTTATTGTCCTGTAGCTGTGTCTATACTGGGTGGATGACTGTAGATCAGCCTTTTGTGTCCTGAATTTTACTCCCTCCCCTCTATGTTGTTTGTCATCTTTGCCAGCTTTATGAATGATGGACAAAAATGAACACCATTCCATAAGCCATCTTGATGCACTTGTGAAGTGCACTCCCCTTCAATACACAACTTAGGCTTATTTCACTCTACTGGGTTCGGCGGCTATACCCTGTGAGGGCCTTACATGTGTTATTGGTATGGGACTAGGAGTCAAAGACCTCTCAGTTCCCTGCCATTGATGTTAGGGCAATTAGCACATGCGTATGTTGTTTGATGTAAACTTGCAAAAGTCAAGTAGTTTTACTGATCAGCTGGATGTCCTTCCTTGTCCTACTATACTCTTATTTAAATAATAAAGCTGACCAGTTTTTTTTACATCATTTACATAGTGTGTCTGTATTTATTTAGAATGTGTCAAGGTCGTATGGTTATTCACTATGCATTTGGGACATGAGCTGTAATCATCCATTTGGGCATTTATTGCAAAGTGGTACAAGAACACCTTGTATGGCAGTGTGGATACTTTGTACCACCTTATAAATAAAATAATTTGATGTAGGTAATAGAAGAAGAGGACACTGCTGATCAGAAGGAGCAACAGATGCAATAATAGAGCTCATCCCAAGTGTTATGGTAATCATTTCCAATGACCTCTGTCTATGCATGGAAGATTTACAGTGTAAAGCTACCACAATACAACCATTTGGAGCTGTAAATGCTAACTGTTGCAAATGTTGTATTCACTTGGACAAATAATATAAAATTGGACTTTTCTACTAAATGTTTTGGATATGACCATCAAATGTTTCAAAGAAGAGTGAAATATGGTAGCACAGAAGAGATTATGGATATGGAATTATTTTTTATGAGCTCAAATACCTATTGTACTTAGGGGGTTATTCAGTACGGATTGCAAATTCTGCTGAAAAGCAGAATTTGCAATCCATTCTTTCGCTTACTGGGCTCCGCCCATCGCAGGGCAAGGCTGCCCACTATGCTAAATGGCGGCCACCAGCTGCGACTGCAATTTACATTGTAGTTGCAGTAATTGTGGACAACCCCCAGTAGTCGCAGCTAGGCTGCGTATGCAGGCAGTCAGCCACCAGTTTTCCCATCGGAGCGGCTGCTTGTGATGTCATGCAGCTGCCCCAAAAATGCAGCAGCCCCGGTATTCCCCATGCCATACACCGCAATGCTCCATCTCTGCCGCCACCTACCCCGTGAATGCCTCTGCCTGTCAATCAGACAGAGGTGTTCGCACCTGCTCCTACCCAAACGCACTTGGTGGCCGTGCTCCAGTTAAAAATTCCAGCATTACTGTTTCTTTCTTTTTGGCTCTTGTGAACTGCTTTAACCAATGTGAAATACTTAAATTTATGCATATTAATTTAAAAATTAATCTTACCTTAAAAGAAAAGATAGCCTGAATTGGGAATATTATTTTTGACCATGTGTTTCGATATATTATATACATTTTAAAAGCAATGGACTTTTAAAAATGAATAAAAATGTCTGACAGTATAAATCAAGTATTGCCTAGTTTACATATCTGTATGTTCTACTTTATATAATGTTTAGTTACTGGCTTTTCTCCTGTTTACACATTGTTTTTATTGCAACATCTCACTCTCCCTTAGCTAATTCTAAGTTAATGACATATGCAAACCATTTGCCAAATGCTGAGATTGGAATTCACAAGAAGGCTTCATTTTTTCATGCAATGGGTAACACTTCTCTTGTAATGTAGAGACATTGCTGTCAGTTTCACTGTGGACTTGAACATCTGTTCTCTTTTGTTTAGCTAATTGATGTAGGTCTTCAGTTTTGTTACTGTACTTGGAACGTTGCCCAATGTCAGAGTAGGAATTGTTCTTCATTTTTTTTTAGACTCATTAGATCTATGCTAAACAAATACATTTTATTTATTTTAACAACTTGGTTTGTCACTTAAGAAAATCAGATTCTTAGAAACAATAAAAATAGAAATCCCAGAAAATATCATGTTACATAAAATAAAAGACAGCCACATTGTATCAGATATAGCTATAATATTTATCACTTTTTTTCTCCTTAAATATGCTTTAAAATTCATTATTACCATTTTCTTGTTTTTAGGGATATGAAAAGGTGCAATTTATTTAATTAATGTAAGACCTTCATTAAATTGGCTGCTTGAGATATTTCAAATACAGTGAGATCAAGTTATCACTTGACCTAGCATTAGCAGTAGATTAAAAGAACAGAAATATATTTAAGTCTATACCATTTTCAATTCTCACATTATTATATTATCAAAAGTTTGTTGAAATATTCTAAGATGTTTAAGTGCCTATAAGACAAGTTAAAAGGTTCCAAAACACAAACCAGGAACAAGGAACTGAGAGCTTTCAGTTTGTCTCATTCTGTGAGCACTCCCAACTGTCTAACTAGATATTCCATGACAAAAGGTAAAAAAAAGGACATACAAAAACAGGTATACTCCCTGTACAAGGTAGACAAAACAAAAGCAGACATGAAAACAAAGAGTAGGGAGGGTCATGTTGATGATAGGAATTGGGATGACAAACAAGGAGAGTGAGTGAGGTTTAGAGTGGAGATTGTGATTAGAGAGTGCATTACTGTGGGTAGTATAGTCTGAATCTCTGTAAGCTCTAATAAATAGAGGAGTCTTCTGGGACCATTTTTAAAGAATTCAAAGATGTTGGAAAGTATGCTTGGATGTGGAAGGGAAAACCATTAGTGGTTAGCAGCACTGGAGAACACTTTTAGGCGAGATGAGGAAAGGTGCAGGTCAGAGGAACTGTAGATCTAAGGGGTGAGAATGAGAGTGTTTTTATTTAAAATTGAAGATATATGAAGGGCAGGTTTTGTTTTGGGAAAGGGTAAGTAATTTGAATTGGATTCTAGTCTGGAGAACACAAGCAGTCAGTGTAGGGATTTGCAAAGTGGTGCAGTAGATGTAGAGAAGTGAGAGTAGAGACTAGTCTTGCTGCAGCATTTAAGAGGGATTGAATATGGTATAGATAGCAGGATATTGACAGTAGTTAAAGCAGGAGATGATAGGAGTGAAAGCATCTTGAGTATGAAAAAGGTATATTAGTAATATTTAAGGTGGAGGCAACAGACTGAATGTGAGGCATAAAGTATGGAGTCAAGTGTGACAACAATGCAGCGGAATTGGGAGACAACTATGGTATTATTGATGGTGAGGGAGGTATGGTGACTCTGGGATGAGGGGAAAAGATAAGTTAGTTTGGATATGTTGAGCTTTAGGTACAGTAGCTTTGGTACATTAACATGGAGAAAGCAAAAAGACAGTTGGTTACATAAGATAATATAGAAAAGGAGAGGTAAGATACCTAACTAAGGGCTCATATACTAAGGCAAGATAAGGGGGCAAACAAAAATGGCAGAAAAAATTCCTATACATATTGCTTCTCAATATACATTATGAAGGATTTCTTTGCCTTTAGCCAGCTAGTGCTAGAATATCTGCACTGCCTCTCATCAGAGAATGCATAGGTGAGCTCTCTATCATTTGCCTGGGTGTCAAAAAAATCCTCTTTGCTGTAGATGTACAGGACAGGTGAGAGGAGACTAGAGTTCACAATTCAGCTTAGATGAAATGTGTCTCTCCTGTCACCGCCGAGGCGACGACTTGATGCTCACTCTCATCGCTGGGGATATTTTTAGTATAGATCACATAAAAAATAGAGATAATTGTGTTTTAAGATTCCACTCATCAATGCACTGTTATTACTCGAATCACCATTTTCACTCTCTAGGCAAAACAGAGTAGCTACTACAAGCAAAAATGTACACCCTCTCTGGTTACATTAGGTAACATAGGGAAACTTGTATGCCTCTATTATACTTGCATTTTAATTATCAGTGATAAACCACGTTACAGCTACAACAGCTAATATGTGACACAAAGGCAGTTTTTCAAACAACAAAAATGAGCCCTTAGTAGGTGGCAGCTACAGTAGACATCATTTTGTTTTACTACATTTGCAATCAAATAGCAAAGATATACTTAAGGGTAAATGTTTTGTAGGCAACTTCAATGTTTTGGTAAGAAGAAACACTGACAACATTTATGTTCTTTTTAGTATCCACAATGATTATTTATTATGATGGGACACTATAGTAAATAAATAGAACAAACAAGAACAATTAGAAAAGCTCTTAGATTGCATGTTACGTGTAGTGGAGCATGCTGTCCACATAATTTGAGAAAGCATATTTTAACAAATGCATGGGAATGATAATGTTTTTGTTTTTCAGCAACATTATCCTTTTAATATTACCATTGAGTGATCTAATTATATATTACGTTTTTAAATTAATTTACAGTTAGTTAAAGTTACATTTACAATATACAGTTTGTGATAATTATATAACCATTTGAAATGTTACATATAAAATGGAATGCATTTATTGCATTAACAAACCAGCTTTATTACTGTATGTGTTTGTGATGTTTAATATAACACATAGTAAAATTCAGAAACAAGATAGTTATTTAATATAATTTACTTGGACAAAATATCTTGTCTGGATTGATTACAATCTATCACAGATTAGTAAAATCATCAGATGACAGCTCATAATTTGGTTGAATTATTGAATCCCAAGGTGAATCTATTTTTGATGCAAGAAAGTAATATTCTTGCCTACCACACAGAGAAAAAAATAATTTGCCTCTATCTGAATTTGACAGAAATGTCCTATAAAAAGAAAAGTAATATGAGTTTGATGATCCTCATTATTCGTTAGGAAAGTTGACACATACATACCTACCAATTTAATCTAATATAGGAATAGCTGTAATTGAGTTCTATGTTTTCTTCCAGAGATTAACTCTTTGGATCTCAGTTTCTGTATTTTAGCATTATATTAATATAAGAGCAATAACAACAACAATGCAATGATATGATATTTTAATTAAAACTTTTTTTGATTTAGTGATTTAAATATCTATGAATGATGGATAACATGTTGTTTATGAAATAATATGTATCAGTTTACTCATTTATATAATACTATTAAAATGGTTTACATTAATTTGCATGAAGAAATGCAAGATTACTCATGATGGTAAAGTACCAAACAATAGTAAAAAAAATAACCGTTATTTGCTGATTGGTTAGGACTTTATCTCTCTCTACTTTATCTCTCCCCAATGTTTGATACATCTTCCACTTATGAGCATGATTGTATCTTGTAAGATACAATAAAATGTGTATCTTGGAAGTGCAAAGCAGAAGACAGCCAAACAGTAGTGTTCTATATTTACAGTGCACTTCAGTGCACAACATTTCATGACCTAGTGCCTGTTATTAAAAATGGCTTATCTGCAGATCCTGAGAAGTTCCATACGTGTTCTTCATCACTGAGAATATTTCCATGAACGTATCTCATTAGGCATAATGCCTTTTGCAAAATACATAGAAAATAAATATTGTTTCCATAACACATCAAAAACACAATTATTTTCAAGCAAAAGGGTTATATCACAATTTAAATCAATAAAACAGCTTATTTGAAATAAGTGTGCCTCTGTAGAACATAGAAACCTTCCTCGGTTGGAACAGCCAGTATCTTTACTGCAACTAGACATGTACTGTAGGCTGAGGGAATTCTACTGAATGAATAGTTGGACTGAAATGGAAAATAAATGAGGACTGCAGATACATTTCCAACCCACCATGCTTTGTTCAATAAGATTCCTCAAAGAGTTTTTCCACAACACTGACTGATGCGCATATACATACAAAAAATAAAATGTACACTATAGTTATCATAGCTTTTATTAAGAGCTGACATGGAAAATAATTATACTATCAGGTTTATTTAGCAATTAGTAATTAAGATACTTATAAAAGCTAAAACAAATTCTTAAAGCTGAGAATATTTTGGATGCTATTTGACATATGCACCTAAAGAATACAATGATTGTATATGTGCCTATCTAAAAACAAACATTGGTCTAATACTATAGTCCATTTGAAATTTGTAGTGGAAACAGAGTGAACACTGCCATGATATTATCTATCAAATTACAGTAAATTAAAACTGGCACAACAAGCATGTATAAATAGGACCTCTTATATAATATATACGGAGAATCCCGCACTCTCACCCACCTAAACAGCAGCTGGGGTGCCAAATCAGAGTCCAACCCACCAAAGGGCGGGACCCATAGTACAGTGCAGTGCTTTCCACAACAGTGGAAATGATAGCATTCTCCAGACTCTTAGAATATCAATAGCAAAAACAAATTTATTAGAGAAAAATAAAAAAAAATACCATCTCACAGTTCCATGAGGTATGCAGAGTTCACCAACGTTTAGGTCCAAACCAGGACCTTTTTCAAGGCACAACAGCAGGGTCACAGCAGCAAAATGGTCACAGATGTAAACAGCAGGGAAATGAAACTGGGGACTAAGCCTACCAGGTCCTTGTTAGATACCCAATATTAAATGGTGGAAAGGGTGCCAATCCCACCCCATCAGACTGGCCGGTGCGCTCCACAGCCTGGAGCACATGCGTCACAACCGGTAAGGCCGGAAGTGCCCGTCTGGCATGGGTATAACAACATCAAATAATAAAATACATTGCAGCAGCGCTAACTGTATACCTATGCGGCTAGTCAATGGACTATATGGATCAAGGGGCAAAGTGAGGTACACAATGAGGTGCAACAGAGCTGCCACATCCGGGCAATCTGTTTGCGTTCCACGGCCTGGAACGCAAACGTTACTTATTGTAAAAGCCGATGTGAGCCACGCTAGTTAGGAAATACAAGTGGCTCTGTATTTAATGATACAAAGAAGTGTATTAGACATGACCCAATATAATAGGTAATTGTCCAATCAATACAAATGTGTGGAGGAGCCCAATAAAAGGAACATAATTTGTATATGCTGTGATACATCATGGTGGTAGCATCACCAAGGTGTCAGGGGGTATAACAGAGACCTGGGAGAAAGCAAATACATATATAACATACAAACAGATATGAAGTACATGTACTGATAGTATGGTCTACGCAGACATAATCTTATAAAGTTAATTATACAAAGTGAGGGACACCAGTGGTGAAAATCAAGTAATACATCTCAGGTGGTAGAGGTGTGTTTGACATTACCCAAACATACAATGTCAAGAACCAAAAAAATAAATGAAGGTGAAACCATGAGGTTTATCAAGGGATATGGGGGAAAGAGGGTATAATTCATGGTAAAGTAGTATTATAAGCTAACGGTGATGGTATCCTGTAAATAAATAACAATCGGAGAGAAAAAACTCAATACTCAAAGAGAGAAAAAAAGATAATTTTCTGGTAATTCACATCAATGAGATGTCACTAGTTGATTCCTTACAGCCATTATTTAAGAAAGATGGATAATGGATTATTCTCATTCATGCCTCTTGGGGCGATAGTGTCTAGTCTATGGATCCAGTAGCTTTCCTTCTTGCACAGTGAGAGAGCTCGGTTACCTTTGTGAACCAGTGGGGGAATCCAATCAATAAGTTTACAACGTAATAGGTTTTATTAAACATTAATCATTAAAAAATAGTTAATTGTCTAATCCAAAAATTTGCTAAACAGATCATTTTTGTGAAGAGATGTGGAGTGACAGGACAATGAAAGTAAACATTTTTGTGGAGTTGTGTTGGTGACTGTTTTACCTTTAAAAGCCACAAATTTGGCAAGTGATCTTTAAACCGGGAAAGCACATTTTCTCCTATGACATAGCAGTTGGCAGGTTTCCAAAAAAATCTATGTGAAAATTTATGTGATAGAGTAGGACTTGCAATGAAATGGGGTCCCGTGATGTGGACTGCATGCTTAAATGCATTGTATAATTCATGAACTAAAACCCCATTATTTATCCGGTTATACAGGTTGAGTCTCCCTTATCCAAAATGCTTGGGACCAGAGGTATTTTGGATATGGGATTTTTCCGTATTTTGGAATAATTGCATACGATAATGAGATATAATGGTGATAGGACCTAAATCAAAGCATAGAATGCATTTATGTTACATATACACCTTATACACACAGCCTGGAGCTCATTTTAGCCAATATTTTTTATAACTTTGTGTATTACACAAAGTGTGTCTACATTCACACAATTCATTTGTTTCATATACACCTTATACACACAGCCTGAAGGTCATTTAATACAATATTTTTAATAACTTTGTGTATTAAACAAAGTTTGTGTACATTGAGCCATCAAAAAACAAAGGTTTCACTATCTCACTCTCACTCAAAAAAGTCCGTATTTCGGAATATTCCGTATTTCGGAATATTTGGATATGGGATACTCAACCTGTATATTAAAGTATTAAGGTGAATTAAACTACTAAGGAGAGAACTGGGTTTTCTGTATATGTATATTTGAGCAGATGGTCAGAGACCACTGCACTGTAACCTAGGGCTGGGGAGTACATGTATGCACCCCTCTCCTGTGAATGGCAAGTTCCATGGTTTCCTTTATGTGTATAATAGGGTTAATTTCTATTTGGCCAATTTGTGATCATATCACTCTCAAGCAACCCTAAGCTCATTTACTTTAAACCTGGGTCAGCTGCTTATTAGCTGTGTTGGTGACTTTCTCACTTTTAAAAGCCAGAAGCCAGTTGGCAGGTGAGCTTTAAACCAGGTAAGCACATTATCTCCTATGAGATAGCAGTTGCCAGGTTTCCAAAAAAATCTTTGTGAAAATGTATGTGATAGAGCAAGACTTGCAGTGAAATGGGGTCCCTTAATTTAGGCTGCAAGCTTAAACGCATTGTACAAAACCCCCATTATTTATCCAGTTATGTACAGTATTAAAGTATTAAGGTGAATTGAACTACTAAGTAGAGTACAGGGTTCTCTGTATATGTGTGTATATATATATATATATATATATATATATATCATTAGAAATGAGCGGTTCAGATTACTTGGAATCCGGGCACCCCCAAACTTCCAGTCTCCAAGTCAATCCAAGCCCTGGCCATGGTTTTCCCACCAGACTCGGATTCCAAATTGAGACGTCGGATTCTCACAGGTTTTGAAATCTAT
Organism: Pseudophryne corroboree; assembly: GCF_028390025.1. Classification (NCBI taxonomy): domain Eukaryota; kingdom Metazoa; phylum Chordata; class Amphibia; order Anura; family Myobatrachidae; genus Pseudophryne; species Pseudophryne corroboree. The sequence continues at coordinate 480,305,060 of NC_086449.1, read as the reverse complement.
ATAAGGACATGGTAGCGGTGACTCGGTGCCAGTTCACTCCAGTCACAAGTGACTGTGCTGTGTCCATTAAGTGGCTGTGCTGTGTCCATCCACAAACTGTGTCCAGTCCCCTTAGACTAATTCAGTCATACAGTGGTGCTGCACAGACTCTGCAGGCCATACCCTACCCACTGCGTTCACATACAAGCAATGTGACTGCATTGTCCATTGCCAAGCACAAAAAATAGTAAAAAAGACAAGAAAATTGTTTTTTTTATGTTTGTACAACATGTGTACGCTGTACTCCAGTGCATTATTTCATAGTTAATAAAAAAGCCTATGACCCCATGCAATGTGAGCCGAGCTGATAGTTAAAAAAAACAATAAAAATATATTATTGTACAATATGTTTTTACTGTTCTGTGCACTCTACCCCAGTTTGCTCTGAACCCCAGTGCACTTTGTTCACTTCATGTACATATAAAAGTGGTCTGACTCTACGCAGTGTGAGCCAACCTGCTAGTTAAAAAATAATGTAAAAAATATTGTTGTGTAATTTGTTTGTACTGTTCTGTGCACTCTACCCCACCCCAGTATGTTCTGTACCCCCGTGTGCTTGGTTCACTTCACATACATAAAAAAGGCGTCTGACTCCACTCAGTGTGAGCTGAGCTGCCAGTTAAAAAATGGATAACAATCAGTTTAGAGGAGAGCAGGAGAAGCATCCAAATACTATCACTACAGCTGACTCAACTAGTCATAATGACGATACCAGTCCTAAAGCCAATGCTCAAGGGCATAAAGGGTTTATGTCAGGACATCTGAAATAAAAAATATATTTTACAGGAGTAAAGACAAAGACAAAACCGCTCTATTAAAGTTAAAGTTTATTTCATCTTCTGCCAGACTGGGTTGATTTCGGGGTTCCCTGTGCCCCAGAGGCAAACCCTTTATAATGTTAGGGACCTGTCTGATGAGGTTTACCTTGATGATTGGTAGGCCGGTTCAAAATATTTGCCAATTTTATGGCAAAAACCTCAGATATGATGTATAATTGTTAAAAGTATTATACTTCTATGGTTGTATGGTGCACCTGCTTTCTTTTTTCATGTTGTAGAAGAGGTGTCAAAAAAATTAAAACCACAAAGGCAATAGAACAAACTGTGTTCAGAACGATCATACATCCCTGAGGAAAGTCTACAGGTGTCCACGTTTGCTATGTGTGAGTCTGATATTGATGACACTGTCCTCATAAAGAAGCCTCTTTCACCATTTTACACTATTTCTGCACCATCTGCACATGTGGGGAGAAATTGAGGATGCCTGTGTGGAAGTTACATAGTTGTTGTTGAGGTTTAAAAAAGACAGATGTCCATCAAGTTCAACCTGTATTATAAAATGTGATATCATTCAAATGTATCCTTGGATATTTCTTTCAATTAGGAATTTGTGTAATCCATTTATAAACTTATTGATTGAGTCCACCATTCTGGGCCATTTCTAGACAATTTGGCTCCCAGTGCGAGATTTCAAAATGCGCCCCCCCCCATTGCTATAAAAAAAAATTGCGTGCCACCCCATATAGCTATTAAAAGAAAAAGCATGCGCGCGCCGAAGGTGCGCGCGCTCCCGACAAGGGTGTGTGGCCTGATTAAAATAGGCGTGGTCTCATTAAAGTGGGCGTGGCCTCGTCTGATATCATCACGCCCACCACAGGGGAAAAGAATAAAAATAAAAAAGTCCCCATTTTACACATTACAGCAGGCAAGTGTCCCCATTTTACACAGCGCGGCAGGCAGGTGTCCCCATTTTACAGAGCGCGGCAGGCAGGTGTCCCCATTTTACACAGTGCGGCAGGCAGGTATCCCCATTTTACACAGTACGGTAGGCAGATATCCCCATTTTACACAGTACGCAGGCAGGTGCCCCCATTTTACAAAGTGCGGCAGGCAGGTATCCCCATTTTACACAGTACGGCAGGCAGATATCCCCATTTTACACAGCGCGGCAGGCACGTGCCCCCATTTTACACAGCACGCCAGGCAGGTGCCCCCATTTTACACAGTGCGGTAGGCAGGTATCCCCATTTTACACAGTGCAGCAGGCAGGTATCCCCATTTTACACAGTGCGGCAGGAAGGTATCCCCATTTTACACAGTGCGGCAGGCAGGTATCCCCATTTTACACAGCGCGGCAGGCACATGCCCCCATTTTACACAGTACGGCAGGCAGGTGTCCCCATTTTACACAGTGCGGCAGGCAGATATCCCCATTTTACACAGTATGCAGGCAGGTGTCCCCATTTTACACAGTGCGGCAGGCAGATATCCCCATTTTACACAGTGCGGCAGGCAGGTATCCCCATTTTACACAGTACGGCAGGCAGATATCCCCATTTTACACAGTGCGGCAGGCAGGTACCCCCTTTTTACACAGTTCGGCAGGCAGATATCCCCATTTTACACAGTACGCAGGCAGGTGCCCCCATTTTACACAGTGCGGCAGGCAGATATCCCCATTTTACACAGTACGCAGGCAGGTGCCCCCATTTTACACAGTACGGCAGGCAGGTGTCCCCATTTTACAAAGTGCGGCAGGCAGATATCCCCATTTTACACAGTACGCAGGCAGGTGTCCCCATTTTACAAAGTGCGGCAGGCAGATATCCCCATTTTACACAGTGCGGCAAGCAGGTATCCCCATTTTACACAATACGGCAGGCAGATATCCCCATTTTACACAGTACGCAGGCAGGTGCCCCCATTTTACACAGTGCGGCAGGCAGATATCCCCATTTTACACAGTACGCAGGCAGGTGCCCCCATTTTGCACAGTGCGGCAGGCAGATATCCCCATTTTACACAGTGCGGCAGGCAGGTATCCCCATTTTACACAGTGCGGCAGGCAGGTGTCAAGTGGGGGGGAGGAAGGGGGAGAGAGAGAGATAATACTTACATCTTCCCGCTATTCGGGTCCGGCCGCCTTCTCCTTCCAGGCTAATCTCCTCTCCTCCCTCTTCCCGAGCGCTCCTGCTCAGGGAGCGGGGCTTCGCGGAATGACGCGTTTGCGTCGTGACGTCACGACGCAAACGCGTCATTCCGCGAAACTCCACCCCCCGAGCAGGAGCGCTCAGGAAGAGGGAGGAGAGGAGATAAGGACACACAAAGTGCCGTGGCGGGCGCCCCATGCGGTTGCAAGGCTCGCCCGCCGCTAGAAACGGCACTGCCACCATTACTACCTTCTCTGGCAGAGAATTCCAAATCCTTACTGCTCTTACTGTGAAGAACCTTTTTCTCCATTGTGTATTAAATGTATTTTCTTCTAACCTCAAGCCGTGTCCTCATGTCCTGTGTAGCATTTTTTATATAAACAGACCATCTGATAAATCCTTGTATTGTCCCTTTATGTACTTATAAATATAAATAATGTCCCCTCTCAGTTGCCTTTTTTCCAGTGTACACAAATCTAACCTTTTAAGTTTTTCCTAATAATTCAGTGCCTCTAATCCCTTAACCAGTTTGGTGGCTCGCCTCTGAACCCTTTCTAGTTCCAAAATATCTTTTTTTATAGTGAGGCACCCAGAACTGTACACAATATTCCAGGTGTGGACGCACCAATGATTTATACAGTGGTAGAATGAAACTCTCATCCCTTGTTTCCATTCCCCATTTTATGCATGCTAACACCTTATTTGCTTTTGTTGCTGCAGTTTGACATTGCATACTGCTACTAAGTCTATTATCGATGAGCACCCCCAAATCTTTTTCAACTACCGTTATACCTACATTTTCCCCATTTAGTTTATAGGCTGCCCTATTGTTCCTAGTCCCAAAGTGCATAACTTTACATTTGTCCATATTGAACCTCATTCTCCATTTGTCTGCACAGACCTCCAGTCTAGATAAATAATTCCATAGAGACTCAACATCCTTGTCTGAATTAATTACTATACATAGTTTAGTATCATCTGCGAAAATTAACACTGTGCTTTCTAGGCCCACTCCTAGGTCATTAATGAATGGCCATAGTACTGAACCCTGCAGTTTTCCACTGAGCACTGAGGCCCATTCAGAGAACATCCCATTTATCACCACTCACTGTTCCCTGTTGTATGGACAATTACTCACCCAAGTACAAATAGCGTTTCCTACCCCATGCTCTCTTAATTTGAAAATTAGTGTCTTATGTGGGACTTTGTCAAAAGCCTTAGCAAAGTCCAAAAAGACCACATCCACTGCTTTAGTTTGACATGACCTGTCATTCACAAAACCATGCTGATTCCTAGTAATAACCTTGGTGGTATCCAAGTACTCTAGTATGCTATCCCTAAATATACTTTCCAGTATTTTCCCCACTATAGATGTCAAACTTACCATTCTATAGTTACCGGGAAGAGTTTTAATTCCCTTTTTAAATATTGGGACTACCTCTGCTATATTCCAGTCCTTTGGTATTATTCCTGATGTAGTTGACTCACTGAAAATCAATTATAAGGGTCTTGATAGCTCTGAGTTAAGTTCCATAAGAACCCTGGGTGAAGTCCATCTGGCCCAGGAGATTTATTTTTCTTAATTTTACTTAGTCTCTCCCAGACTACTTCCTAGCTTAACCAAGTACTTAGCAATGGGTCATAATTATAGCTTATGTTGTACTGTACTGTCATCAACCGGTCCTCTCTCGTGAATACTGATGAAAAGAATTTATTCAGTAGCTCTTTTTCCCTATCATCATTAATCAAGACATCCAACTCGCCCTTTAATGGTCCAGTATTCTCCTTTTTTAACCTTTTACCATTTATATACTTAAAGAACTTTTTGGGGTTTGTTTTACTCTCCTTTGTGATTTGTTTTTTTGTCTTCTATTTTAGCTGCTCTGATTACGTTTTTGCATTTTTTGTTACATTCCTTGTAGAACTGGAATGATTCTGCCTTCCCGTCAGACCTAAATGCTTTGAAAGCATGCCTCTTTTTATCCATTTGTTCCTTGATCATCTTATTAAGCCACATTGGTTTGAATTTACTACTCCTGTGTTTGTTGACCTTGGGAATGAACAAATGAGTGTACTTATTGAGTTCAGTTGTAAAAACATCCCACATTTCAGCTGTATTCTTACCATTAAATACAATTTCCCAATTGATGTCCTTCATTGCTTGTTTCAGAAAGTTGAAATTAGCTTTTTTATAAACATATGTTTATTTGTTTTTTTTTCCCATTTTTTTTTTAACATCATAACATACAGGTACATAAAAAGAAAATACAGCAAAAAAGTTGTAAGAACATAGTGGTCTCAAAAATGTGTTAACAATGTGTAAAAGTCATGCAATATTGTATATAAAATAAAGTGAATCTTTGTTACTGATAGTGTCTTCTGTATTCATTAGCTTTTATAAAGTTTAAAGTCATAGTTATACCCTTATAGTGTTGTTTTTGGGAGCTGATATCGAATGTGACCATATTATGATCGCTATTTCCCAAGGTCTCCCCTACTTTAGTATTTGATATTATCTCCCCTTTATTAGTTAGTACTAGGTCCAGTATAGTTCCATGCCTAGTTAGTTCCTCGATTACCTGGACAAGTAAGGATTTTTTAGCATGTTTAAGAACCTGTTACCCCTAGCTGTATTTACTGTTTTGGTGTTCCAATTTATGTCTGGGTAATTAAAGTCCCCAATGATAATGACCTCCCCCATTCCTGCAGCTTTTTTGATTTGCTGCAAGAGTTGTAATTCATCAGACACACTAATATCTGGTGGTTTGTAGCATGTCCCTATTAAAAGCCTTTTTGTATCTTTACCACCACTCGAAATCTCAACCCATAATGACTCCACGTTATCTCCAGTCCCCACGTAAATGACCTCCATTAAATAAGTTTTTAAGAATGGCTTAACATAAAGACAAACACCCCCTCCCTTTTTATTAGTCCTGTCTCACCTGAAGAGGGTGTACCCCTCCATGTTTGCTGCCCAGTCGTGATAATTGTCCCACCATGTCTCTGTAATGCCTATTATATCATATTAGTTATTAAATGCAATAATTTCTAATTCCTAATAAGTGAAATAGGATGTTGGGGATATGTGTGTGTAATACTGCTACTATCTAACACTGAGGATGAGGATGTTGATTATTATGTTGTTTCTGTAAGTCAGACACCAGTAGCTGCAGTTCTTGCCTGTGACAAAAATAAAGCCATTGTGATGCCTGGGCTGAGACCAAAAAAGCCACCTCTTGGGTGTGAATTATTTTTACTCAAATCCTGACATTGCTTGTGAAGGCATCTGCTCAATATGTAAGGCTAAAGTTAGTAGAGGTAGGGATGTTATCCATCTAGACAATGCCTCAAAGTTACACCATTTGCAGCAAGTTCATTACATTTATTTTACAAAATTATAATAATTTGTTGTAATTAACACCCTCACCATCAACCTTTTCATTAGTGATTGGAGGTAGTCCTTCCAAACACATTTTGTTTGTTAAACTGTGTATGTCCTTTTTAATATCCAAAATAAGGATGGGTGGGAGAGCCCAAGGACAAATCCATCTTGCACCACTTTTTGTCACTGCTGTGTGCAAGCTTTCATAGATGTGCTATAGACTGCTGTGTGTTTGTGCCGCTGCTCTGTCGCTTAGTAACCAGCTAGCTTACTTCAGCCTTTGGTCTAAACTGTATGAAAACAATATTAAGAGCTGTGAGGTGGTCATAAATGACTGGAAATCACTGGAAATTAATGTGATTAAGGTTAAAAAACTGTAGGAACAAAAAAAAGGCCCATATTCTGTGACTTTTAGTTTTTTTTAAATCAACTTTTGAAAAAAGAGAGATCCAAAACCAAAACCAGTGATGTGGTTTTAGCATAACCAAAACCTGATAATGAATTAGAACCAAAAACCCCAAAAATGGGCCAGTGCACATCTCTAATGTAAATATATGTAACCCCTTGGCTGCCAGCCAGGAGAGATCTAGTTGAGAGATAGAGGCTAGAAAAAAATGTCCCATACTAGGATACAAAATGATAACTGCTGTCAACCAATGTGGATCAAGGTAGCATTTCCCAGGAAAAAAAGAGGGTGCAGTTTATCAGGGGAAGAAAATATGATTATAAAGGCTTTTTTGGTGTCAAATGAGGAAATAAATAAGGGGGTCTACTCATTTAGCCTAAATTTCTACAAAAATATGTGAAAATTAAAAGTTTGTCTGAACAGATACTGACTGCTTAGAGAGAATCTTTGATCCAGTCCCCAGTTTGTCCACTGGCAGGTACTCATAAAAGTGCAAGTAAGTTCCCTATCCTGTGACTGAGCTATATGATTCCATATTCTGTGATTGAGCAAGACAAGGACATATGGTTGCACCTGGCTAAATTGTACAAAGCTTCCTTGATTGACCAAAGAAGTTACCATTTGTCTATTATACACATATTCCTCAAGACTGTAATTTCACCAAGACACGCCACAGTTCAGAAGTCTGCTCAGCTTATACCACACTTTTTCCTTTACAGTAGTTCATACATTTCAGTGAACCATGACCTGTAGCAAGAATTTCAATGGCACCCAACAAGTTCAGTACTGCAGAATTGTTTACAGTAGCTAGTGTAGATTGTTAATAATTAGTATTAGATAAAACCTGAATTATGGATAACCAGTACAGAATTGTGTGTACCACTGAGAGATGTGCATTCTGTATGTGTGCATGACTTGGTGGGAGGAAGAGTTAATCTCATTAGTTCCCAGTGGAATTATTGTCTGTTGCTACAGTTCTTAATTTTAGTATTTGGTTTATGGTTATTTTGTGTATTTTGTGGCTGCCACTGATCATTTTGTTCATTTACCGACATTTTCCTGTCTTTCAAAAAATGTTTGCCAAGGTGGCTTTTACAAAAGTTTTATGTCTGTGCTGTTGTTCGGTACAATAGATTTGTGTGGATCCAAGGAATCTTCCAAGTCAGCCCCTGGTGCAAAATTGCTCTATCCACAACACCCTATCCTGAGTTGAGAAAGGGAGTGTTACGTATATAAAATACATAACTGATGACATCAAAAAGAAAATTTCAAACATAATTCCATCACTGGTCACTGAAATCAAGTAACATGCACTATACAGTAAGTCAATAGTGACATCAACAACCTTGTTCAAAGATGCCACCATAGAATACATATTTTTCAGTAAAGTATATGGTACCTACAGCTGAAGGACCACTGTCTACTTAGACTAGCTTATTTACTTAAACTATCAATTAATGTCTGATTAGTAGCTAAAGTCTATTGAAATTTTTATTGTTTAGCAATGCATGCAGTGCTAGCAGATAATATTCCCAGCACTAAAAATAGAATGTGCATCATTATCCATTGCCAATAAAATGGAATTCAGTTTGCCATTGTTTTCGCAGTAGAAGAAATTACCATCCTACCCACTGGTAGTTTTGTGATGTGTTAAAGTTCAAGTAGTAAGAAAAATATTCAAACAGTTAAATATATTCATATATTTTCAGAATTACATCACTTTGAATAAAAACTTAATGGGAAATCAAATTATCCAAGCAGACCAGAATGCACCTCACAAAATGGTTGTCAATGTCACAAAGTGGAACTTTTCTTGGTCTTGTTTAGGGTTATGAGGTCTATCCCCACCATGCTCTCTGATTTGGTTCTCAGTTCTCCACTGCTCTTGTTGATGCCTGTACTTCCTCTAGGCACATGGGACTCCCAAGACACACTTAAAGTGGTGGTCACATAAATGGTAGCACAAAATAATAACCTACGTAGAAATGAGTGGACTCAGTTCTCTGAGAACTGAGCCCACCTGAGCTTCTGTGATCCAAGGGAATCCGAGCCCTGGCTCAGGTTTTCCCACCAGGCTCAGATTCCAAAATGAGGCAAAATTATATCTTCCCCGCATCACATCTCATGTGTTTTGGATGCAATATAAGTCTCTCCCATGGTAATTCGGGCCCAATTTCACAGCAGATGCCTGAGAGCACAGCCACTAGACTGCCAGGGTAGGTTTAAAAAAATTACAAAATTTACCAAATATCGACCAAAAATAAACCCAGTTTGATTATTAGTAAATATACTTCTAAATCCCACATTTACTAACAGATGATTTTAGCAAATGTGTGATTTAGACCATGAAACACAAAATCGATCAAAATCGACCCAACATTGACCAACAATCGACTTTTAGTAAATAATATACACCTTGGTTTTACTTTTTTATGGGGTCATATAGTTTATTGAACTGCCATCCTGCCTGCCACTCCATTTCCTAGATGTACCATGCTGGGAGTTTAAGTGCCACATGTCTGTGCCACCCACTGCTGTCTCTTAGCTTAGTCATCCAGCTGCCTTAGTGCAATCTTTTGGGCTAAACTGAATGAAATCAATATTATGAGCTGTGAGGTAAACATTGACTATAAATGAGTGGAAATTAATGTTATTGAAGCTAATAATACTATAGACAGAACCAGGCCCAAATTCTGTGATTTTAGCTGCTTCTATGATTTTTGTAAAAAAATACAGATCCAAACCAAAATGAGGTCCGTTTTGGCAAAAGTAAAAACCAAAGCCAAAACCCGAGGATGAATTAGAACCAAAACATGGGGAACAGTGCACATCTCTAATTTAAGCACTATTCTGATCACTATTCATTGCAGGATTAATCTAGATCAGTGGTTCTCAAACTGCTTGCCGCCACGGCACACTTGCAGGGGTGCCCTGAGTTGGTGGCACAGGACCAATTTTAATTATTTATGGTCAGTGTAGTAGGGAAACCAAGTTTGACAGCTGGTGGCTGTCAATCAAAAAATATGTGGACAAACAGAAGCAAATCCTGTCCCTCATCGCAAAACTGAACCTAATTGATTATAAAAAGTTTTGGAACCACTGGTCTAGATTGATCTCCTGTGTCTCTACTTTCTTTTGACTCAGACTTTCCTTCAGTGTCATTGCCCCTGACCTCTACTTGAATTACTGTTTATATATTTAATCAGAAATTTGCTAATTCTTTTCCTACATACAATTCAACTATACATGTTTCTGTGTAAAGTTTCACAATATTTTTTGTTTGTGTTTTATACTGTACTTTGACTAGCTTCGCTACGGAATTTCAAATATTTCTGTGCGTATGTCTATAACTTTAATTTTGAAGGACTGCCTGGTAAACTAATTAGACTTACAACAGGACATGCTCCGCCCACCACTGCCAATCTTTGTCAAGCTGCACCTCCAGGTGGGCCTTCCCCGGATTGATGATATAAAAAGGCTGGCACTGAGAAGAATAATCCGCCTCCTTCTTTGCCCCGTCCCGCCTCTGATGCTGCCCTGCTCAGTGCTCTAAATGCTGAGATGACAGGACAAGCTCCGCTCATTGTATGTTAAATATGTAAGATTTTCAGGGAAAGGCTGACTCATTTTCAAAGGGCCCTAGGTTTCCTTACTTAGTTTCTCGCTCTCCATAGGGCTCCTCCTTTGAGGTAAAAAGGTAAAGATTTTCGCACAACATTTAAGGTCACTGGGAGAGCTGTCAATACCCTTAACATAGCAGATAAGCAGTTTCTGACTGTCAAGCTTCCCTTTAATGCATTTAAGAGTCAAAATAACTATGTCTTCTTTCCTCCTATTGCTCTCTGAGAGGTTTGGCAATGTTTAGTTCACGTGACAGGTTAACCTCTGATAACTGGGACACTTTCCTCTCCTGACTGGTTTGTCTTTTATATATATAATCTTACACTTTACTACATTCTCTATGTCTGTCTGTCTTTGCCCAGTTTTGTTCTATAACTGTTGTTCTAATTGTAAAGCGCAACGGAATATGCTGCGCTATATAAGAAACTGCTAATAAATAATAATAAATAATACTGTACAATATGTTATAAAACAGAGGGACAATATTTTACATATAAGAAACATACTTTAAAATTTTTCTTGCAAACTGTACCTAAAAAACGTAAACATTAAACAAGCATTGTGTGTATGTTTTATACTGTACCATGTTTTGCTACTTAAAATAAATACAGCATATTTAATAGAGCAGTGGCTAATTGTAAGCCTTATCAACTAGTCAGAGATCAGGTTAAATTACTTTGACTACACAACTGTAAAATGCTGTTATATATATATGGTTGCTATGGGTAACAACACATCATAACATTATGCCATGATATGCAATAAGACCAAATGTACTATTTTAAATTTTCTGTTATGTAAGATTATAGTATATGTTTTAACATGCTCTGGAAAAGTAATAGTACTATTTTTTATTTTGATATATTTAGTGCAAATTTTAAAGAAACATTTTAGGGTATTAAGAAAGACTGCACCTTGCATTTTTCTGTTATCTCTAAATTATTTTACATATTTAATTTAAGGTTAACGTTTACTTAGCAGAGTCTACAATGACATTATGTTCAGTATATGACTTTGAAAATAAAGCCAACATGCCTGGAAAAGTAATAAACTGGTCCATAAGTGGCAGTGAAAGTTGGAGACAGCTGTTTTTCAGTTCTGTATTAAGCACCAGTCTAGTCAAATGGGAAATTATACACATGAATGTAAGAATGACATGATTGTCTGCCAAGCCAATAATAATACTAAAAATAACTTTCAAAATTCTGTTATAACAATTAATGATTTTTTTCAACTATGCAATGCCTGAAATATAAACAGTAAAAGGAAGCATATATGAGTGCATTTAGTATTTTCTTCATTTTAGATTTATGTTGTTTTAGTTCATAATTAAGTTATTCATTATAGTTCATATTTATTAATATAGCCACAAATGTTATTTAGTTTTTTTTGTGAACAGGAAAAAAATCACTCCGATTGAAAAAAATAAATAAATATAAATAAAATCCACTTAAAGTAAACAATACTTTCCTTTAATCACTGTGTATCAGTGATGCTTTTTATTTTTTTAAGATGTGTATTATTGTCATATTGCTGCATTGCATATATGCAATATTTCATAGGCTGTAAATTTACTGACAGTATCTTTTTAATGTAGAAAAAAATATAATGCGGGTGCACTAAAAATACTGATAAAACAATTATCATAAACTCTATTAATAAAGTTCTTAGTACATGTTTGGCTAAAAATGCTTGCCCATCTACTATGTTAATGTGAACCTCATCAGATGGGTGCCTATCATCCCTAATACTGACACATTATATAAATGTATCCAGGTCTTACCTATAATAGTGTCCATTCTAATGCAAGGAGCCATATTAGTAAAAATCACCTAAGGACAGGTCGGTGGGGTCCTAGTCCAAGCAGAAGGAGTCTCACCTTCAAGTGTACACAAATTCAAAGGAAAAGATTTGTAGTGATTAGTGCTTAGAGCAGAGTTTCTCAAACTCGGTCCTCGGGAGCCCACACAGTGCATGTTTTGCAGGTAACCCAGCAGGTGCACAGGTGTATTAATTACTCACTGACACATTTTAAAAGGTCCACAGGTGGAGCTAATTATTTCACTTGCGATTCTGTGAGGAGACCTGCAAAACATGCACTGTGTGGGCCCCCGAGGACCGAGTTTGAGAACCTCTGGCTTAGAGTATACTTAGTGTCTGTTTTTTTATTTTTTTCTGCTTGGCAGTACAAGGTGTCTATTCCTGAAGAAGTGAAAAGAGTGGAGAAGTGAGCCAGTGGAGAAGTTGTCAATAGCAACCAATCAGCATTTAAGTAACATTTATCAAGTGCACTCTATAACATTATGTGTAGCAGCTGATTGGTTGTCATGAGCAACTTCTCCACTGGCTCACTTCTCCACTCTTTTCACTGCTTCATGAATAGACACCTAAGTATGGTAGCACCTCTTTTATGTTTAGAATTAAATTGTGAAGTCAAGCCCCACCCCTTTCCTCAGTAATTTGAATGTTCATTTGTTTCATGTTTGTTTTGTTTGCTCTTAGAGAATACCAACCATATTGGTGACCTCACATATTCCTTTTATTTTAAGAACCATGTATTAAAACATAAGGGAAGATAAATATAATGTACATGCCTCCACTTCACATGATAATCATACTGACATGTCAAGCTTGCTTGCCAGATTACCAGGGCCGGATTAAGCCTTGGGTGTGTGTGTGTGTGGTACTTAAGGCAGGGGGCACGGGTGAAAAGGGGGGTGTACTATACACTGTGTATATTAGATTGTGCAAACCTCCCAACATGACCCATACCAGGAGGGACAAAATGCTTTCTACCTGGATGCCCCTCTTAATATGGGATTCGCAGTGCCGTAACTGTGCTGTGTGCAAGAAACAGCCTCAGGCACGTGCCAAAAAAATAGGGGTATGGCTTCATGAGAAAGGGGCGTGGCCATAAAATAATACCAAATCATATTACATTGTACAGAAGTCTCCATTATTCAAATTACGCTGCAGAGTAGTGCCACTTACACTCATTACACCAGGTAAAGCCCCTTTTACACATTATGCCAGGTAGAGTCCCATTTTACACAATACTCCAGGTAGAGCCCCTATAACACAAAATGCCAGGTAGACTCCCCTTTTACACAGTACGGCAGGCAGAATCCCCTTTTACACAGTACGGCAGGCAGAGTCCCCTTTTACACAGCACGGCAGGCAGAGTCCCCTTTTGCACAGTACTGCAGGCAGAGTCTCTTTTTTTACACAGTACAGCAGCACAGTCCCCCTTTTTACATATTACGGCAGGCAGAGTCCCCCTTTTGACACATTACAGCAGATAGAGCCCCCTTTTTACAAATTAGGCAGCAGAGTCCTCCTTTTTAAACATTACTGCAGAAGAGTCCATTTTTTTACACATTAGGCAGGCAGAGTCCCCCTTTTTACATATTATGGCAGGCAGAGTCCCTTTTTACACATTACGGCAGGCAGAGTCCCCCTTTAATACACATTACGGCAGGCAGAGTCCCCTTTTTACACATAATGGTAGGCAGAGTCCCCCTTTTTTACATATTAGGAAGGAGAGTCCCCTTTTATTTACATGTTACAGCAGGAGAGTGTCCCTTTTTCACACATTAGGCAGCATAGTTCTCCTTTTTACACATTACAGCGGCAGAGTCCCCCTTTTTTACAATTAGGCAGGTATAGTCCTTCTTTTTTACACATTAGGCAGGCACAGTCCCCCTTTTTTACACATTGGGCAGGCAGAGACCCCCTTTATACACATTAGACGGGGGAGAGAGAGAGAGACTTGCCTGCTGTCGGGGGAGCCGCTACTCTTCCGGTGAGTCCACAGCATGGGGGAGGGACCCAACAGCACGGGGAGCAGCTACTCCTGACACAGTAGGTGAGACCAGCTGGAGACCACAAGCTGCAATGCCCGGCATCCAATCTATATCAGACGCTGACAAAATTGCCAGGCACTGCAGCTTGTCGGCTGCACGCAGGTCTCCCTTGTGTGGCTTGGCCCTATTCAGCATGTGTGTGCCAGCAGATACCCCCACAGTGCAGATGCGCTTTGGGCAATGCACCGCTGGCACACACCTAGATACAGCTATGCAGTAGTTTAACATTTATTTTCTTGCACTAGCACAACCTATAAATAAAAATAAGTGTGGGACTCTTTGACTTGCTATATAGGTGAGATGCAAACCACATATTTTATGCCTCTGAAATAATCTGTAAAGGATGAGAACAAAAGTACCTTCTCTTTGAAGAAAAAGATGTGTGTCAAAAGTACCAGAACATCTCATGAAGCTGCTTCATGAGGAATGCACTTGTATTAGAAGTTACACAGTGTGCAGACTATTAGTGGAATTTCAGTGTGAGGAAGTAAGTGCAATGTACAGGATCACCGTGACGGATCCTCCCTGTTGAAGACTAGCAGCTGCAGAGCGGTGGTTCTGTGAGCTGCCAGGTACACACTCACTGATTTATATACACCCTGGTCCTACGTCTCCACACTACGGTCTGATATAGCTCTATGCACGTGACTGCTGGAGTCAGTAGGTAAATGTAGTAGAATGGTAATTTATTTCAGATCACTGCAGTGGCTAGTTCCACCCAAGGAAACCTGCGCTGTGTGCAAGGCACACTTCGCACACTGCTTACGGCCCTGGTGATTCGCATCACCTGTGTTGAACTATTTAATTAATATAGGCTGACCATATTATCCCTTTAACCTGGGACACTCATGAATTACACAGCTTCTGTGGCTGCTTAAAACAAGCACATACAGTATATGCAGTATATAAAATAAAGGACCATAAACACAAATGTTAGTGGCTGTGGTAGTAATGGTATCATTTTCCTAACAGTTTAAATGCTGTTGCTGTAATTATAAAAATGCTTGTAGAAGTACTGTATTTTGAAGCCTGTGGATGGAATGTGTTTAGCATTACAATTGATTGGATGCCGGCGGTCATGTGACTGATGCCAGAATCCCGACGAGTGGTATTTCATACCGAACCCCTGTGGATAATGGTCACATGTGCCATAATTTTCCAAACAACTTTGCTATTTTTTTGTTTTAAAACTGTGTTCTAGTATATACCTTTGCGTTTGTTATATAAATGTATAAAAACTTGTGTATCGTTTTCCTTTTACATTGTAAACATCCAGTGTGTAGAATTTAATAAACTACAAAACTGCAAAAGCCCTCACTCACTCACTCACTTACTAACTCACTCACTCATCACTAATTCTCTTATTTCCCAATATGTTAGGAAGCTGAAATTTAACATAGGTATTCTGCAGGTGGGAAATAGGAAAACTACATAATTAGAATTTTTAAAAACCTCCCCTAAGGGGATGAAAGATGGGTTTACATAATGACATCATTACCGATGTGTGGCTTGAGTTGCATGAATGATGATGCCCAAACGGACAATCGGATAAAATTTGGATTGCACCTCCAGTGTGTAGAATTTAATAAACTACAAGAATGCTAAAGCACTCACTCACTGACTGACTGACTGACTGACTTACTGACTCATCACTATTTCTCTTACTTCCCGATATGTTGGGAAAATTACATTTAACATAGGTATTCTTCAGGAGGGAAATATGAAAACTATGTAATTAGAATTGTCAAGGCCGGCTCCAGCACCCTGAGCGAGACACATTACTTGCACCCACATTGCCAGGTGCACATAATGTAATATGCCCGCACACTGTCAGGTACACATATGCCTCCACAGTGTCAGATACACATGTGCCCCCACAGTGTCAGATATATATGTGCCCCCACAGTGCCAGATACACATAATGTGCCCCCACATTGTCAGATACACATGCCCCCACAGTGCCAGATACACATAATATGCTCCCACATTGTCAGATACACTTACTCCCAGAGTGCCAGATACACTTACCCTCAGGGTACCAGATACACTTGCCCCCAGAGTGCCAGATACACTTACCCCAAGAGCTACAGATACACTTGCCCCCACAGTGTCAGATACACTTGCCCCCACAGTGCCAGATACACTTGCCCTCATAGTGCCAGATACACTTGCCCCCACAGTGCCAGACACACTTACCCTGAGAGTACCAGATACACTTGCCCCCAGAGTGCCAGATACACTTACCCCCAGAGTATCAGATACACTTACCCCCAGAGTGCCAGATACACTTACCCCCAGAGTACCAGATACACTTGTCCCCACAGTGCCAGATACACTTGCCCCCAGAGTGTGAGATACACTTACCCCTAGAATGCCAGATACACATGACCCTGCGTGTGTTCGGCCATGGTGGCATGGCATGCCATGCATGGGAGGGAAGGGACAGCTGCACTGAGTCTGCAGCAGTGTCTGTCGCTGGGTCCTATCTGTGGCCTCCTGGGTCCTAACAGTAGATGTGCCAACGAGGTGGAGTGCTGTGGGCGGACTAAAGCTAAGCTACTCTGTGAGCGCTGTGCAGCGCATGGAGCAACTTAGCTTTAGACAAAACTAAACACAGAGTAGTTTAGCTTTGTCCTACCCACAGCACTCCCTCTCTCTCATCGTCACACACAGCCGCTGCTGCTAGTGCTAGGGAGGCGGGCCGGGCTGGATGCTGCTGTGCTGCTGCAGGACCTGGCTTCAGGCAGGCTTCAATGTGGTGGCGTGAGCGCGCGGCACCCTTTAAGGGTGGCGTCCTGCGCAGCCGCTCTATTCGAACGTGCCTGGAGCCGGCCCTGAGAATTTTAATAATCCTCCCCTAAGGGAATGAACAGGCGGTTGACATAATGACATCATTACCAATGTAAAAGTCATCTAATTCCACAGGGATCCACTTAGTTTCCTATACCTTTTAATTAAATGGGGGGGAAAAATACCATATACAGTACGTAGCCCAGAAAGGAATAACAGGTCTATCAACCTGTAACTACATTTACAGGGCAACTTCTTTTTGATGAGAAGGCAGTTCTAATTGCTTAGTTGCAGCTAAACTCTACATGAATTTTAAGTGAACATTTTAGAAGCAAACTCAACCAAGCCTCCAAGTGTTTCTATTATTAGTTTACTTACTCTCATCTTAGCATTGTGGTCCTGATATAAGGCCTTTGTAGCAGTGTAGACTTGGGGTCTGATTCAGAGTTGGGAATAAGCCTGTTTTGTAGAAAGAGCATGTATTCTATCTGAGCACATTCAACTTTGAGCAACTATGCACAATTCACTTATATGCATCTCAGCTGGCAGCTGCATCTCCACTTGCAGCTGAGTACAGTAGGTGTGACTTGGTGACAACAGAGCATTTAGTGTTTTGAGGGTGCATTGTAAGAATTTAGACAGAATTTCAGGATATTCAGAGATGAACATACGCAGAGATCCATCTGATTTCTGACATATCGCTTGTACCAAACACTGGGTTGGTGCATGACGCGTTTATACTGATAACAGCTACCAAGTAGATGGATGCTAGTAGTGTGGCCATATAAATATGACCACTTCTCAATGCATTTATTTTTGAGCATGCAATAGGGTCGCATCTGTGGACTGCTTGCAGGCACCTCTAGCTCAGCCTATTGGGGTGTATTTAAAAAAAAACAGCAAATTGGATTTGAATCACACATTTCTGCTCTACTCAACAGCCATGTTTTGAACATACGGTTGATAGGGTACTTGTTTACTTAGCTAGTGGTTACCAAAACACATGACCAGTATAGTTATGTTAAAACAAGCTAAAAGACTATTGCTTTCAAAACATTTTATTCAGATTGTTCTTCTGGTTGATAGGCAAAGTATGAGCCTGGTGACCTTTCCATGAGGGCCTTTTTTCATCTATAAAACGGGCTCTATGGTCTCTGAAGAAGTCTAGTTCTACTCTAATGCCCTCCTTCCCTATCATTTTTCAACTTGGTGAATCCTTGTAGTAACTGTCCAGTGATATTACCATACCTTGAACATGCTGCAACCACTTTGTTTAGTACACTGCAGGTCTGGCTCTGCTTTGAACCTCAGTGTTTAGTGCTCTGAGGCAGGGGTGTTTTAAAAGAGGATGGGACCCGTGTGCAGCCTCCACTGCAGGCCCCCTCCTCTCCGGCAGCAAGTAGTGTCTACTGCGCATACGCAAGTATCCAGGAACATGGCGCCCACACCTTGTTCCTGGGGTCATCTCCAGTGCACATGCGCAAATCACTCAGATATGGGATTTCGGAGGGGTAAGTATAATATATGGGTGCAGGGTGTGCGGTGTGGGCTCCCCTGGACCCAGGGGCCCTTGACCACACACACTGCACCCATTATAGAAACACCTATGCTTGGAGGCCTCTGATTTCACTACCAATGCCCAACTCCACAGCTCCTGACCACCTCTTCAGATGTCATCAAAGAATTGCTGTACTACACTAACTTTGATTGCTGCATTGATCTTATTGCCCTTACTGACTGGTCCCCATCATGTGTGCCTCTACTCCAGATAGCCTGTTCACTACTGGTTGCAGAAACTGACCTGCTTTCTACAATTAGTATCCAGTTTCACTGGGACCTGACCTAATGCCTACCTTTTTCTTCATACCAAGCAGCTTATGCTGATTAAAATTATATGCGGCATGCCTACAGTATATTCTGTGTGTGACTGCAGCTGTATCTGCATACGAAATGCTACATTTACAGTGTATTCCTGGAAATCACTGTAACGTAGCATTTTGTATGAAGATACAGCCACAGACGCACACAGAATATAGGCATGACGCATATCATTTTAATCAGCAGAAGCTGCTCGTGTGTCCTTATCACATAGCAATGAAAATAGCAATAAAAAGGTACCCGACGTTAGCAGAGCTGGCCTAGAGCGGTCAGCTGACTCATGCCAGGCATCTTTTGCTGCATGGCATATTGAGGCAAGATGTATGAGGATACCTCTGTATTCAAGCAGAAGTAGAGGTCACAGTGTTAGTGGCCATGTGAGAAATGTGTACAGGTGGGTTGGTTGTGCAATAGTGTTTGGCATATCTGTAAGGGCATTATGTGTGTCATGTGTATAAATGCATTAATAATGTTCAGTATATGTGTAAGGGACATAATGTGTATAAGGGCATTAATAAAGGATGGCATAATGTGCCAGGTGCATTATGTTTATAAGGACATTAATAATGTGTGTCATATGTGTAAGGGGCATTACTGTGTAGCATTATGTGTATAAAGGCATTACAAATGTTTGGCATTATGTGAATAAGGTGCTCTACTGTGTGGTGTAATGTATAGAAAGGGCACTACTGTGAGGTCTAATGCCAAAAAAGAGCAATATGTTGTGGTGTAATGTGAATAAGGAGCACTACTGTGAGGAGTAATGTATATAAGGTAAAGTGGTACTACTGTGTGATGTAACGTGAAGAAGGGACACTATAGCATGATAAAATATGAATAAAGTTGCACTACTGTGTGGCGTAATTTGAATTGGGGGTACTATTGGGTGGACATGCCCATTCCCAACAAGAATACACCCCTTTTTGGGCTGTGTGCTGAATGTGCACACTGTTCCTATTTAAAATATAGGGGATAGGAGCACCAAAATGAGGACTGGTATGGGTGAGGATTGATGGTGCTGGGAAAAGGGTGCAGGGTCAGAGGTGGAACTAGCAGTGATGCTAGGGGGCATCAGCCAAAATATTGCCTGGGGCATCATATTGGTTAGGGCTGGCTCTGGTCCCACATCCAGTCAAATCTCTGTAGCTTCATTCTTCCTTCCTTGTTCATGCACTAGCTCATTTCTACTTCCTTCAGTTCATTGAATGCACCACATCCTCCCCCCTTGCTTTCTTCAGCCCCTTAGAATTCTACTTTATCCTGAACTTGGGGGTAAATTTACTAAAGCATCTAAAACAGAGAATTGGTGATATTGCCCATAGCAACCAATCAGATGCTGTCTATCATTTCTCTGTTGCCTTTTGGAACATCACCAATTCTGTTTTAGAAGCTTTAGAAAATTTACCCCATGGTCAGCCTCATGCTCTCTCAGCCTTGTAATCACTAAGACTTGAATCTCCAATTCTGATACCACTTCTATAGCTGTGTTATGAATTACTAACCTGCTAAATGTTTCTGTGGACATACCAGTCCAGTTTTTCACCACTTAAGGGCATGGGGGTATATTTACTAAATGTCAATTTTGGTCGATGTTGATCAGTTTGGGGTTTTTTTTTGTCGATGTTGGGTCGATTTTTGATTGATTCAGGGTCTAAATTCCATATTTGCTAACAGAAGATTTTTGACATCCTTTTTAAAAAAAATGTCAAAAATTATATTAGTAAAAGTGGGAGTTAGGGGTATATTTACTAAAAATCGATCTGGGTCGATTTTTTGTCAATGCTTGGTGGATGTTTGGACGATTTTGTATTTAAGAGTCTAAATTCCACATTTACTAACAGATGATTTTTGACAATTTTTTTAAACAATGTCACAAATCATCTGTTGGTAAATGTATGATTTAGACCGTTAACCAATTGCCTGGCATGGTCGCATCAGATGCAACAATATCAGCAAGTGCTTTAGTTGACCTGATTGCTCAGGATGTGACCAGCCAGATAAACAGTGTTAGCAGCTGTAGGGAAGGTAAACTTCCCTCTGCTTCTGCTCTCAGGGGGACCAGAAGGTCCCTCTGCCTCCCTGCACCCTTTTTTCAGAGTTGCCGTGCTGCTGAGCAATGCTGATCGGTCAGCATGGCATGCCACCCATCCAGCGGCTGCAGACAATAGTAGCCGCTGGGACTGCTAAAAAATTTGCTGCTGCGATCAGATCTGAATTAGGCCCCCCCTAGTCTTCACTGCTATGCTGCACAGGTCATGGCTCTCCAGGAAAGCACCAGACATGACAAGGATGGGTTAAACTGAACATCAAGGCACTTTGGGGGCAGAAGGCATATACATTAATTAACAGGCTGGGTCTTGTCAGGTGATAGGAAAGAAGTGATCTAAAATTTGTGCCAAGATCAAAGTAGGAGAAAAAAGAACAAACAAGAATAATATCAGGTTCAAGGCAGGCAACTAACAAAAAGAAGTCCAAAAATAGGCCAAGGTCATTATTCGAGAGATCAGAGCAGTCAAAACAATCCAGTTGAATTACAAGAATCTTCAAATTGACAAAAGGAGGTTCAGGTACAATGAGGGGTGTATTGAGGGTGGGAGCCATGAGCTCCAGGCGCCAAAAAAGTTAGAGGGCATGATGCCGGCCACCACCCTTCTTCCTGCAGGCCACTGTACTGGCAGCCGCAAAGCAGGAGGAATAGAAGCAAAGGTGGCACACACTGACTCAGACTTGGAGACTAGGTAGGGAATGGGGGAGGCCAGAGGCGACAGCAGGAGACACTGACAGTTGCCACATGCCGGAGCACTGCCCACCCTTTTTACATGTCACACTGTCTGCTTGCAGCTGTGCAGCAGGGTTTCTTCTGTCCTGCAGCACCACTCTCTGCCCCCGCTGCAGCAGCGCCTCTCTCTTTCCTGGAAGCTGTAGCACATGTCTCAACTTCAAATGCTGCAGCAGCTCTCTCTGCCCTACCTGCTGCAGCACCTTTTTTTGCTCCGGTTGCTGCAGCACTTCTCTCTACGTTAATGCTGCAGCTCCTCTCTCTGCCCCAGCTGCTGCTGCAGCACCACTTTTTGCCACAGCTGCTGCAGCACCTCTCTCTGCCCTAGTTTCTGCAGCACTTCTCTCTACATAGTAATATCTCTTCCTCATTAAAATATACCCTTGTCTCTGTAGAGCCCTCCTCTCACCCTCTCAAACTATCACCTCATCTATAGTCTCCATTTTGCCACCAAAGTCTAAGTTTCAGTATTCTATTCTCTTCATTCATCACCTGTCAGCCACTTTTTATTCTGCTGACCTTCCTTTCCTACATCAAACTCTTTACTCTTTTGGGCACCAGGACACTGGCCTCTCGTTGCTATCCTACTATCTTTATGACTGCTCCTTCTCTATTTCCACCTTCAGTTCTGCCAACCACTCTTCTTCTTTCTTTTGCAGTTCCTATGGTTCTGTCCTTGGTCTTCTCTTCTCTCTCTATGCTTCTTGTCACATGATCTCATCATCTCCATCAGTCTGCAATAACATCTTTATGCTGAGGATACACATCTTCCCTTCAAGGATCCCCTTTTCCTCCTATCTCACTGTTTCTGTTGCTAACACTAATCTCTCTCCTTTTAGGTATGCTGCATGGGTGTCATCCTTGACTACTGCCTACCATATAATAATAATAATAATAATAATAATATCCTCTTGGTGTTTACAACATACAGTTTTGTTCTATGAGTGGTCAGTTGAAATCCTGTTCTGCAACTTTCACCAGAAATAATCTAAGGTGATCTTGATATTCATTCTAAAAATTTAATTAAATTGTTCTGAAGACAAATTCCACTCTTTGTAGCCTTTTTACAGTACATCCTTTCTTGGCACTTTAAATTCTGTCACTGCCAACCAAAATATAAAATCAGCAAGCTATATAGTTCCTCTACGTCTGCCAACTCAATTGCTTCCACCAATATCTCTCCCAGACATGCTAAAAAAGGATAAGTAGTAAAAAGAATACAAGAAAAAGATGTCTACAAAAAGAAAAAACTCTTTCTCTATAGCTCTCTGCCTGATGCATTTCATGGACGCCTGTATTTACATAGCTGAGCCAGAAGTGACATCACAATGCAAATTCTGAAATGAACTGCTATTTTGGGTGGACCAAATATTTTTATAATATTACTTACAAATTGACCTGTCATCCTTAACTGTAATACAAATAACAATATGAAATCCATGGCACAATTAACATATATTTATCCAATCCATTAAGAAATAACTTTCAAAACTTTTAATACACATTTTTGTAAGTAAAATGCCATAAATTGGCTCATTGATATCATGTTTACATAATAGCAGTATGACAATTTAGCAGTTTCAGATTTTGCAGCATAGAAAATCTGGCCAGCATGTGTGGAGTCATCCGGAAACGCAATGTGCTGGTGACTGTCTCACTTTTAAAAGCCAGTAGTCATTTGGCATGTGAGCTTTAAACCAGATATACACATGAGTAGAGTTGTGTTGGTGATTGTCTTACCTTTAAAAGCCAAAAGAGTGTTGGCAGGTGAGCTTTAAACCTAGTCCACCAGAAGCTTCAAAAGATTCTTTCCCAAGTGGTCCGCCTACTAAACTTCTGAACATTGATTGACTAGATGTACATGTAACTCACTTGTGTCCCCACGGTATTTCTGCCTTTCCCCCCTTTCCCCACCTGCTTATCTGTTACCTACTTGGCTGTTGTATAGCAAACCAAAAACAAATTCCTAGTATAAGCAAGTATACCTGGCCAATAAAGCTGGTTCTGATTCTGATAGCATGGGCTTTCTCTGGGATCAATTTTGTCATGCCCCTCCCCCACGAGACATGCACCTTATGTCCCTATTGGAAAAATGGTGAGGGGTGGGACATTTTTTTTCTGGTACAGGGCATCAAAAAGTCTAGTTATGGCTATGCAAAAGCAAATGCCTTATGCCTATGGCTATGCTGTAGTTGTTTATCACCCAATTAGCTAACTAACGTTTCAGTGCAATCACTAGAGATAAACTGCAGGGGGATTCTAATTTCTTTTTATCTAATAATAACCATTCAAACATGCAGCACATCAGTAAAAATAGTCTGCAGCTTTAAATTTCTTGTTACCTAATCATAACCATTTAAACATGGAGCACATCAGAGAAATAGTGTGCAAATTTCTATTTCTTTTTATCTGTTGATGAGAAGAAATCTTCCACATGCGGTGGCTGAATGAATGCTGAAAATGTCCCAAAATTTTATGGGCCACAAACAGAATCTCCTACATTCCCTTGACATTTCAAATGAAAAAAAATCTGAACCATCAAGTTTAATGTGTGGGCAAAACTGCCCCCTCCCTGATAAATTTTCTTAGTTAATCAAACAATGATATTAAATTAGCTAATCAATCAATCAATCAATCAATCAATCAATCAATCAATCAATCCTTATTTCTTTCTTTTACAGCAAATGATGAGAGAAATGGCCATGAAAAAATATTTTTTTGATCATTACTGTCCTCAGTGCACCCATAGATTAAAATTTTTGGCAACAAACAATGAAATTAAATGAATTTATAAATTAATCCTTCCTTCTGATCTAATTCTTGATTCATGAAAATATTCTTGGTTTCACTTTTCTATGGAGTCATATAGTTTATTAAACTGCCATCCTCTCTGCCACTGCAGTGCCACTCTGCTCCTATATGTGCCATGTTTGAAGTTGAACTGCCACGTGTTTGTGCCGCCCACTGCTCTCACTTATCTTAATTAGCCAGCTAGTTCGGTGCAACCTTTTGGCCTAAACTGCATGAAAACATTATTATTAGCTGTGAGTTCATCAAAATTGTCTGGAAATGACTATAGGAACAAAAAAGGATCCATTTTTTTTATTTTAGCATTTTTTTATTAAAAAAAATAAAAAATACAGATGCAAAACAAAAACACATGAGGGCGGATTTGGCACAACCAAAACCCGACAACAAATTAGAACCAATACCAAAACACACTTGTTAGCACAAATCTGTACTATATACACATATTTTTATTGTTATTTACACTGACATTTCCAAAATGTATTTCTGATATGTTCCCTTTAGGTTATTTGCCAGGATGGCAGTAATAATCAAACTCACAATTAATTGGGATTTTGCTACAGTATATCAAGCATTAGTTTAGTATAGTTAGGCTCTCTATTATTTCTAAATGGTCCAACTTGTTCAGCATCGATTGCACTGCCCACAGAAATAAAAGCCTTATAATACACAGGCCCCTCCCCCAGCTATTGCCTACTTAACAGTAGAGATGAGCGCCTGAAATTTTTCGGGTTTTGTGTTTTGGTTTTGGGTTCGGTTCCGCGGCCGTGTTTTGGGTTCGAACGCGTTTTGGCAAAACCTCACCGAATTATTTTTGTCGGATTCGGGTGTGTTTTGGATTCGGGTGTTTTTTTCCAAAAACACTAAAAAACAGCTTAAATCATAGAATTTGGGGGTCATTTTGATCCCAAAGTATTATTAACCTCAAAAACCATAATTTACACTCATTTTCAGTCTATTCTGAATACCTCACACCTCACAATATTATTTTTAGTCCTAAAATTTGCACCGAGGTCGCTGTGTGAGTAAGATAAGCGACCCTAGTGGCCGACACAAACACCGGGCCCATCTAGGAGTGGCACTGCAGTGTCACGCAGGATGTCCCTTCCAAAAAACCCTCCCCAACCAGCACATGATGCAAAGAAAAAAAGAGGCGCAATGAGGTAGCTGTGTGAGTAAGATTAGCGACCCTAGTGGCCGACACAAACACCGGGCCCATCTAAGAGTGGCACTGCAGTGTCACGCAGGATGTCCCTTCCAAAAAACCCTCCCCAAACAGCACATGACGCAAAGAAAAAAAGAGGCGCAATGAGGTAGCTGACTGTGTGAGTAAGATTAGCGACCCTAGTGGCCGACACAAACACCGGGCCCATTTAGGAGTGGCACTGCAGTGTCACGCAGGATGTCCCTTCCAAAAAACCCTCCCCAATCAGCACATGATGCAAAGAAAAAGAAAAGAAAAAAGAGGTGCAAGATGGAATTATCCTTGGGCCCTCCCACCCACCCTTATGTTGTATAAACAAAACAGGACATGCACACTTTAACCAACCCATCATTTCAGTGACAGGGTCTGCCACACGACTGTGACTGATATGACGGGTTGGTTTGGACCCCCCCCAAAAAAGAAGCAATTAATCTCTCCTTGCACAAACTGGCTCTACAGAGGCAAGATGTCCACCTCATCTTCACCCTCCGATATATCACCGTGTACATCCCCCTCCTCACAGATTATCAATTCGTCCCCACTGGAATCCACCATCTCAGCTCCCTGTGTACTTTGTGGAGGCAATTGCTGCTGGTCAATGTCTCCGCGGAGGAATTGATTATAATTCATTTTAATGAACATCATCTTCTCCACATTTTCTGGATGTAACCTCGTACGCCGATTGCTGACAAGGTGAGCGGCGGCACTAAACACTCTTTCGGAGTACACACTTGTGGGAGGGCAACTTAGGTAGAATAAAGCCAGTTTGTGCAAGGGCCTCCAAATTGCCTCTTTTTCCTGCCAGTATAAGTACGGACTGTGTGACGTGCCTACTTGGATGCGGTCACTCATATAATCCTCCACCATTCTATCAATGTTGAGAGAATCATATGCAGTGACAGTAGACGACATGTCCGTAATCGTTGTCAGGTCCTTCAGTCCGGACCAGATGTCAGCATCAGCAGTCGCTCCAGACTGCCCTGCATCACCGCCAGCGGGTGGGCTCGGAATTCTGAGCCTTTTCCTCGCACCCCCAGTTGCGGGAGAATGTGAAGGAGGAGATGTTGACAGGTCGCGTTCCGCTTGACTTGACAATTTTGTCACCAGCAGGTCTTTCAACCCCAGCAGACCTGTGTCTGCCGGAAAGAGAGATCCAAGGTAGGCTTTAAATCTAGGATCGAGCACGGTGGCCAAAATGTAGTGCTCTGATTTCAACAGATTGACCACCCGTGAATCCTTGTTAAGCGAATTAAGGGCTGCATCCACAAGTCCCACATGCCTAGCGGAATCGCTCCCTTTTAGCTCCTTCTTCAATGCCTCCAGCTTCTTCTGCAAAAGCCTGATGAGGGGAATGACCTGACTCAGGCTGGCAGTGTCTGAACTGACTTCACGTGTGGCAAGTTCAAAGGGCATCAGAACCTTGCACAACGTTGAAATCATTCTCCACTGCACTTGAGACAGGTGCATTCCATCTCCTATATCGTGCTCAATTGTATAGGCTTGAATGGCCTTTTGCTGCTCCTCCAACCTCTGAAGCATATAGAGGGTTGAATTCCACCTCGTTACCACTTCTTGCTTCAGATGATGGCAGGGCAGGTTCAGTAGTTTTTGGTGGTGCTCCAGTCTTCTGTACGTGGTGCCTGTACACCGAAAGTGTCCCGCAATTTTTCTGGCCACCGACAGCATCTCTTGCACGCCCCTGTCGTTTTTTAAAAAATTCTGCACCACCAAATTCAAGGTATGTGCAAAACATGGGACGTGCTGGAATTTGCCCATATTTAATGCACACACAATATTGCTGGCGTTGTCCGATGCCACAAATCCACAGGAGAGTCCAATTGGGGTAAGCCATTCCGCGATGATCTTCCTCAGTTGCCGTAAGAGGTTTTCAGCTGTGTGCGTATTCTGGAAAGCGGTGATACAAAGCGTAGCCTGCCTAGGAAAGAGTTGGCGTTTGCGAGATGCTGCTACTGGTGCCGCCGCTGCTGTTCTTGCGGCGGGAGTCCATACATCTACCCAGTGGGCTGTCACAGTCATATAGTCCTGACCCTGCCCTGCTCCACTTGTCCACATGTCCGTGGTTAAGTGGACATTGGGTACAACTGCATTTTTTAGGAGACTGGTGAGTCTTTTTCTGACGTCCGTGTACATTCTCGGTATCGCCTGCCTAGAGAAGTGGAACCTAGATGGTATTTGGTAATGGGGGCACACTGCCTCAATAAATTGTCTAGTTCCCTGTGAACTAACGGCGGATACCGGACGCACGTCTAACACCAACATAGTTGTCAAGGACTCAGTTATCCGCTTTGCAGTAGGATGACTGCTGTGATATTTCATCTTCCTCGCAAAGGACTGTTGAACAGTCAATTGCTTACTGGAAGTAGTACAAGTGGGCTTACGACTTCCCCTCTGGGATGACCATCGACTCCCAGCGGCAACAACAGCAGCGCCAGCAGCAGTAGGCGTTACACGCAAGGATGCATCGGAGGAATCCCAGGCAGGAGAGGACTCGTCAGACTTGCCAGTGACATGGCCTGCAGGACTATTGGCATTCCTGGGGAAGGAGGAAATTGACACTGAGGGAGTTGGTGGGGTGGTTTGCGTGAGCTTGGTTACAAGAGGAAGGGATTTACTGGTCAGTGGACTGCTTCCGCTGTCACCCAAAGTTTTTGAACTTGTCACTGACTTATTATGAATGCGCTGCAGGTGACGTATAAGGGAGGATGTTCCGAGGTGGTTAACGTCCTTACCCCTACTTATTACAGCTTGACAAAGGGAACACACGGCTTGACACCTGTTGTCCGCATTTCTGGTGAAATACCTCCACACCGAAGAGCTGATTTTTTTGGTATTTTCACCTGGCATGTCAACGGCCATATTCCATCCACGGACAACAGGTGTCTCCCCGGGTGCCTGACTTAAACAAACCACCTCACCATCAGAATCCTCCTTGTCAATTTCCTCCCCAGCGCCAGCAACACCCATATCCTCCTCATCCTGGTGTACTTCAACACTGACATCTTCAATCTGACTATCAGGAACTGGACTGCGGGTGCTCCTTCCAGCACTTGCAGGGGGCGTGCAAATGGTGGAAGGCGCATGCTCTTCACGTCCAGTGTTGGGAAGGTCAGGCATCGCAACCGACACAATTGGACTCTCCTTGTGGATTTGGGATTTCAAAGAACGCACAGTTCTTTGCGGTGCTTTTGCCAGCTTGAGTCTTTTCAGTTTTCTAGCGAGAGGCTGAGTGCTTCCATCCTCATGTGAAGCTGAACCACTAGCCATGAACATAGGCCAGGGCCTCAGCCGTTCCTTGCCACTCCGTGTGGTAAATGGCATATTGGCAAGTTTACGCTTCTCCTCCGACAATTTTATTTTAGGTTTTGGAGTCCTTTTTTTACTGATATTTGGTGTTTTGGTTTTGACATGCTCTGTACTATGCCATTGGGCATCGGCCTTGGCAGACGACGTTGCTGGCATTTCATCGTCTCGGCCATGACTAGTGGCAGCAGCTTCAGCACGAGGTGGAAGTGGATCTTGATCTTTCCCTAATTTTGGAACCTCAACATTTTTGTTCTCCATATTTTAATAGGCACAACTAAAAGGCACCTCAGGTAAACAATGCAGATGGATGGATTGGATACTAGTATACAATTATGGACGGGCTGCCGAGTGCCGACACAGAGGTAGCCACAGCCGTGAACTACCGCACTGTACTGTGTCTGCTGCTAATATATAGACTGGTTGATAAAGAGATAGTATACTCGTAACTAGTATGTATGTATAAAGAAAGAAAAAAAAACCACGGTTAGGTCACTGGTATATACAATTATGGACGGGCTGCCGAGTGCCGACACAGAGGTAGCCACAGCCGTGAACTACCGCACTGTACTGTGTCTGCTGCTAATATATAGACTGGTTGATAAAGAGATAGTATACTCGTAACTAGTATGTATGTATAAAGAAAGAAAAAAAAACCACGGTTAGGTCACTGGTATATACAATTATGGACGGGCTGCCGAGTGCCGACACAGAGGTAGCCACAGCCGTGAACTACCGCACTGTACTGTGTCTGCTGCTAATATATAGACTGGTTGATAAAGAGATAGTATACTCGTAACTAGTATGTATGTATAAAGAAAGAAAAAAAAACCACGGTTAGGTCACTGGTATATACAATTATGGACGGGCTGCGGAGTGCCGACACAGAGGTAGCCACAGCCGTGAACTACCGCACTGTACTGTGTCTGCTGCTAATATATAGACTGGTTGATAAAGAGATAGTATACTCGTAACTAGTATGTATGTATAAAGAAAGAAAAAAAAACCACGGTTAGGTGGTATATACAATTATGGACGGGCTGCCGAGTGCCGACACAGAGGTAGCCACAGCCGTGAACTACCGCACTGTACTGTGTCTGCTGCTAATATATAGACTGGTTGATAAAGAGATAGTATACTCGTAACTAGTATGTATGTATAAAGAAAGAAAAAAAAACCACGGTTAGGTCACTGGTATATACAATTATGGACGGGCTGCCGAGTGCCGACACAGAGGTAGCCACAGCCGTGAACTACCGCACTGTACTGTGTCTGCTGCTAATATATAGACTGGTTGATAAAGAGATAGTATACTCGTAACTAGTATGTATGTATAAAGAAAGAAAAAAATACCACGGTTAGGTCACTGGTATATACAATTATGGACGGGCTGCGGAGTGCCGACACAGAGGTAGCCACAGCCGTGAACTACCGCACTGTACTGTGTCTGCTGCTAATATATAGACTGGTTGATAAAGAGATAGTATACTCGTAACTAGTATGTATGTATAAAGAAAGAAAAAAAAACCACGGTTAGGTGGTATATACAATTATGGACGGGCTGCCGAGTGCCGACACAGAGGTAGCCACAGCCGTGAACTACCGCACTGTACTGTGTCTGCTGCTAATATATAGACTGGTTGATAAAGAGATAGTATACTCGTAACTAGTATGTATGTATAAAGAAAGAAAAAAAAACCACGGTTAGGTCACTGGTATATACAATTATGGACGGGCTGCCGAGTGCCGACACAGAGGTAGCCACAGCCGTGAACTACCGCACTGTACACTGGTTGATAAAGAGATAGTAGTATACTCGTAACAACTAGTATGACGACGGTATAAAGAATGAAAAAAAAACCACGGTTAGGTGGTATATAATACAATTATGGTTGGACGGACTGCCTGCCGAGTGCCGACACAGAGGTAGCCACAGCCGTGAACTACCGCACTGTACACTGGTTGATAAAGAGATAGTAGTATACTCGTAACAACTAGTATGACGACGGTATAAAGAATGAAAAAAAAACCACGGTTAGGTGGTATATAATACAATTATGGTTGGACGGACTGCCTGCCGAGTGCCGACACAGAGGTAGCCACAGCCGTGAACTACCGCACTGTACACTGGTTGATAAAGAGATAGTAGTATACTCGTAACAACTAGTATGACGACGGTATAAAGAACGAAAAAAAAACCACGGTTAGGTGGTATATATTATAATACAATTATGGATGGACGGACTGCCTGCCGAGTTCCGACACAGAGGTAGCCACAGCCGTGAACTACCGCACTGTACACTGGTTGATAAAGAGATAGTAGTATACTCGTAACAACTAGTATGACGACGGTATAAAGAACGAAAAAAAAACCACGGTTAGGTGGTATATATTATAATACAATTATGGATGGACGGACTGCCTGCCGAGTTCCGACACAGAGGTAGCCACAGCCGTGAACTACCGCACTGTACACTGGTTGATAAAGAGATAGTAGTATACTCGTAACAACTAGTATGACTATGACGACGGTATAAAGAAAGAAAAAAAAAACCACGGTTAGGTGGTATATAATACAATTATGGATGGACGGACTGCCTGCCGAGTGCCGACACAGAGGTAGCCACAGCCGTGAACTACCGCACTGTACTGTGTCTGCTGCTAATATAGACTGGTTGATAAAGAGATAGTATACAATACTACTAATATACTGGTGGTCAGGCACTGGTCACCACTAGTCACACTGGCAGTGGCACTCCTGCAGCAAAAGTGTGCACTGTTTAATTTTAATATAATATTATTTATCATGTACTCCTGGCTCCTGCTATAACAACCTGCAGTGCTCCCCAGTCTCCCCCACAATTATAAGCTTTATATACAATACATTGATGTGCAGCACACTGGGCTGAGCAGTGCACACAGACTGAGTCACTGTGTGACTGTGTATCGTTTTTTTCAGGCAGAGAACGGATATATTAAATAAAACAAACAACTGCACTGTCTCTGGTGGCCACTGGTCACTGTGGTCGTCAGTCACTAAACTCTGTCTGCACTCTGCACTCTCTTCTAATCTACAGTATCACAGCAATCTCTCTCTCTCTCTCTCTTCTAAATCTAATCTAAATGGAGAGGACGCCAGCCACGTCCTCTCCCTATCAATCTCAATGCACGTGTGAAAATGGCGGCGACGCGCGGCTCCTTATATAGAATCCGAGTCTCGCGAGAATCCGACAGCGTCATGATGACGTTCGGGCGCGCTCGGGTTAACCGAGCAAGGCGGGAAGATCCGAGTCGCTCGGACCCGTGAAAAAAAAAGTGAAGTTCGTGCGGGTTCGGATTCAAAGAAACCGAACCCGCTCATCTCTACTTAACAGGCATCAAATCCATATCCCCGGAATCAAATATAACTTACCTCCCATAGATAAAGGTGATTAGATAAGATGCTCTATCTGGTCAATTTCAAGGCCTCCTTACAGCTACTCCCTTGGGCCTGCTATCTGCATTAGAAGGCTCTCTGCTAAACACAGGTGCCATGAATACATCTCAGAAACATTAGCATTTTACATATTTTATTCAGAGCATTTTTCTTTTAAGCTAGTGTTTATAATTAGTACTAAAATATTTCATAAAAATGTGTCACATATTTTGCGTAATATGATGACAAGTTTAAATTTTTATATTTTACTTAATGAAAATGACAGTTTTACATAGGCCCTTATGATTTTGAAACTATTTCTGTTTTCTGTTTGACCTAAATGTTCAAGCAACATATGATATACTATTTTAAATTCCATCACAATGTACAATATTTCAGTCTTTACCAATAGGTCTTTGTCAAAATTATTTTAAATCATAACTGTATAATGTAATATTTTTAAACAATTATAAAACTTAGAATAAAACAGAACAGAACACTAACAGAACTTGACAGTAAAATTGTCTTCAGAATCATTTCACACAAAAATGCTAAAAGAGCATAATACATAAAACAAAGAGGATTAATGGACATATTTAATATTAATTATAGTCTGCCACCAATAGCATTGCTCCTCACCACTGCAATTTGCAGCAATAAGGAATTTTTGATCACCCGCATATATTATATCTGAGTCCTCAGGACAGGAGCTCCAGAAGGAGCCCAGCCTGGAGATCAGTAAGAAGTACAGTGATCACACATGTAATCACTTTACTTCCTGCTTCAGTGACCCTCTACAAATCTATCTTCTGAAACAATCTAAGGCAAAAAGCCCAAATGTTACAGTGGTTAATGCCACTTGAAGATAGAGATATTCCTTAAACCTCCTTTGCCTTACGTTTGTTTAGATAAGATTTGGTTACTACCAGGATAAATGTTGTGGTTTCTTTGCTGGCTGATTTGCTAGATCCCATTAGTAGTTAAGAGTATTGAAAAATGGCAATCATGTAAATGGGTGAGATGGGCTGTTGGGTCTTTTTAGGTGAAGACATTTTAACAGGGAGTAGTGTAGATGTGCTATTACATTTGTTTGCTGTCTGACTTGAACTCTTTTCTTTCTTTATCCTCAATTTACCTACTCCTTTTCAGTATCTTCTCTTAATTTCTCTCTTCTGTGCCATCCGGCCAGCAAGCTTTCTGTACTCTGTGTTGGAGGGAAATGGCAGGTCATGGATTGCGGCACTCCTGATATCTTCTCATTCCGCAAGTGTGCAGATGGTTTACCTGTTCAATTTGTACATGCCAGATATAGCTGCTTTGGTAACTATGTCAATGCTGGCATGGCTGTGCCAGGTAGTGGCCCTTTGTGCGCAGGTCTGGCTTCCACTATCAAGGGATCACTGGTGTGGGGCAGCAACAAATTCTGGGATCACTGAGTGTTGCTCCTGATGTTGTAATCTCTGGGCTGCATGACCTCATGGGTGAAAGAACTCAGACAGCTCCTTTCACCTGTTCCCCCAGTTACTGTCATGTCAGACAGTGCTCCTGATTGTGGAGGGGTTGGAGGGGGGAGGGCAGGGGTTATCATTATTGTTGCCTAATCTTTCCTTCTCTGGGGTTTTGGTTGCAATGTCAGCAGTGCTAGTTCCACTATTAGTCCAGAATCTTCCTCTGTATGCTTTGGCCTATGCTGGTGCCTGGGGAGTCTGTCTACTGTGTCTTACTCCGTGCCTGGCCAGACTGTTCCTTCTCTTTTGTGTGATTTTTCTGTTTCTGGCTTCTCACTGTCTATTCCTCCTAGTTACCCTTTCATGACTTATTCTTTTTTTTTACATTTGTCAGTGCGTTGGCTCCTGCAGTCCCCATTGCAGGGTCAGTTGGTGTCAATCCTCAATCCATTGGAGTGTTTCATGTTGTGCCTTTTTCATATAGTCATTAGCAGTCTACCTCTGCATGCATTACTGCATCTAGAGGTCTCTTGTAGAGGACATCATGGTTAACTGAGCAGGTGTCATGCAGGGTCATGGATGGATGGCGAGCACTGATTCTCTCATTGGCCTTTCATATTAAGGCGAAAAACAAGCCCTTATGATGGCCTAAGGTGGTGTGGGGAATAAGGTGTTCTGCTGATATTATGGTTTAGTGGTATCTATAGCTTCACCACCTGCTAAACTCTTTATTTTGTAATATATATTGATTAGGCTTATCGGAGTAGAAATTTTAGGTCAATGGGAGATTTAGTAGGGCAGACGCTCCAGTCGGCATGAAGAAGATTAAACCTCCTTGGCCTTGACCTTGTTTAGATAAGGTCCAGTAACTATAGGGTAAGAAGTTGTGGTTCCTATGTCTACTGATTTGCTAGAGCCCGTTAAGGGGAGGGGTTGGTGGGAATAGTATACAGTAAAAAAGTGGGTTAAGCATAGTTAGGACTCCTTGCCTGACTACATTTTACCCACCCTCCCTCCATGTTTTTGTTTTTATTTTATTGCATGTTGTTCTCTGGTGGCTGTCAAGTCTTTCAGCATTATATGTTTGTTGTACACTGTACATTTATTCTGTATAAATCCACCTAGTGGTCATCCTGATAGTAGCCTAATTCTGAACTTCACATGCTTCCTTAGTTAGTTCCAAATGCATCCTGGGTAGGTAACAAGGAAAGTCTCCATCTTAGTTTTCACATGTCTGTTGCAAGATATGCACAAATCTTCCTAACCTCAGCACAGCATCAGTGGTAAAAATGCTGATTTACATTTTCTACCATAGATCTGCTGAGTTATATTTATGGTTGCAGTGCATTATTCAATTCAGGTTGTTATTGCTTTCTACTCATAGTTGCCTACCCTCCCGCATTCTGCAAGAGACTCCTTGAAATAGCAGCAATCTCCCTGACTCCCTAAATAGTCTATCAATCTCCCTGATTGCACCTTATCCCTACTATGCAGCTGTTAAATTATTGAGGGAAAAAATAAATCAGATATACATACATTTAAATGGTCTCATAAGTGCCATTTCCCTGCATTGGTGATATGGTACAATGATACCTATACTGTAGCTACATGCATTTTAAACAAGGTTTCTCATGGCCACTTACAGTATGTGGAGCCTCTTGTAAAACATAATACACAAACAAATCCTGAAAACTATTGGTGTCTTGTGTAGAACTGACTAACTTTGCCTCTCAGATGTAGAACTGTACGTCAGCGCTGATAGGTGTAACTTTCATATTCTCCCTGAAATGTTTTTCAAAAATAGGCACTAATTGTCGTCACATCTACATTGTTTTATTGAAAAGAAGGAGTGGTCATACTAATTTCAATCATACTATAGTGAAAACAGAACAGTGGCTGTAAAGCAGAGTAAACAGTGGCCATTTTGCACTTGCACAAGTTAAGTACAAGTGCATTCTTACAATGCCTCCTGCATGAGTTATGTTGATCCATTTAATTGTAATTGAGGATACATTTAAAGTGTATTTAATTTAGGAAGTTTTTATTTGGAATGGATGCTCTTTTTATTTAACATGGTAGCATAATGGTAAGTGTTATATCCCCCTGATTGATGGTAGGAGTTTGATGGGTGATTGGTCTCATTACTGTTTGTCAGGGGTAGATTGGAATGGAAAACTAGCTGGGAAATTTGTGGAAGCAGCCCTAATGGAGGTGGGGTCTTTTGTGGGGGTGAGGTCTGTTGAGGGGGTGGGATTCATCCTCATAGGGTCTGATTCTGAGTTGGATGCAGTTGTGGCCTTCCATACATCTTTTGATGCAGTTGCCTCTCTGACTTTATGCTAATGATGCTGCAATGCCCTTTCCTGGTGTACGTGCATGCATCCAAATATACATGGACTGAGATGCCCACTTTCAGTGTTTACAGGTGCTGTAATCTTGCTTTGTGCATCTTTAGATGCCTCCGAAGGCTGCACCAATAAAAGTTTCACCAGCCCTATGCTAGAGCAATTCAACATCTCAATATGCACCCACTATCAACAACACACCCACACTACTTTACATCTGTGTATAATAAGCCAACCCCCTGTAACCACACAGGAATGCCCTCAACACATTTCTAATAAAAATCTTGGTGTGTGTGTCTAACTCTGTACTACGAACACCACTGTGGTGCATGCATGCGTGGTGAAACCA
Organism: Pseudophryne corroboree; assembly: GCF_028390025.1. Taxonomy (NCBI): domain Eukaryota; kingdom Metazoa; phylum Chordata; class Amphibia; order Anura; family Myobatrachidae; genus Pseudophryne; species Pseudophryne corroboree. Next base: position 480,268,483 of record NC_086449.1, on the reverse strand, counting down.
AGACGCAAGCACAGCTAACAATCATTGCACAAGAAAAAAATAAAACACATTGGATCCAACAGGCAACAACACACACATTGGCTTCACAGAAAACAATAAAACAAATTGGCCTCCACGGGGGGGAAAAATATATAATATAATGTATCATTTGGTGTTACAATTTGATTGAAATTTTCACTGCTTTTGAAAAGCCTAGTGACACCAAGAGGTTTTATTCTTGGCTGTAACATCTATATATTAATTTATTTATTAACATTTATGTAGCCCTAGCATATTCCATTGCACTTTCTTTCAAATATTGTCACGTTAGGATTGGGAACTGAAAGTGGCCTCACATGGTCAGCACCACATGTATACCGTGTAACATGTCAACAAAGAAAACAGGCCACATATGCACATTGGCCCATTGGGAATCTTACCTGTGAGCCCTATAGACAATCCACCTCTGCTGTTTCTCTGTGCTAAAGTTTGAAACCAGTCTTGTCAGCATTAGTAATTTAAATGACTGAATTAATAAATTTGATTACAATTTGCCTTGTCTTTTGTTATTTAAATTGGTTATGCTTATCTAGTAAAGGATATAGGGAAATGGAAGATTAATATAATATTTTTTTGTGGCGGAGGCAATGATTGGATAGTGCAATTAATGTATTAAAAAGTATAATACAAAACAATTACAGTAAATATAAGTAAATATAATTTTGTTATTGCACTTTAAATTGTTTGGAGATCACAGTAATCATGCATAAAGTGGTGAGAGATGCTCTCATGTTAACAAACGTGTGATTATGAGTTGAACGCAGATGCAGTCTTTACTGTGTCTTTTTCTGCGTTTCATCTGTGTTGCTTGGATATTCTCACTGAGACACCCCACTGGCTGTGGTGCTAATCCGTCTCTGTCCGTATTTAATTTCACCATTAGTATGTATGGTGCAATGGTAACATTACTGTCAGCGACATGCACACCCCTAAGCACACCCCTTTTACCTCCTAGGTACACCCACTAAAATTAAATCTCACTACATTGGATGCAAGCACAGTGTTACTTTGATACATGTGTAGACTTAAAACATCAGGACCTCTGATTTAGGCTCAATGTGAAATTGATAACCAAGTCAGTAAATGACAGTCTGTGTGGATCAAAAAAAGACCAGGATAGCATCTGCTCAGAATGTTGTTCAGGACATTCAGTAAGGTCCTGCTACTAAGTCATACTCAATGCTGATATTGATAACAAATAAGTAGAGATGAGCGGGTTCGGTTCTCAGAGAACCGAACCGTACTGAACTTCACGCTCTGAACCCGGTTCCGAGTCCGGCTCGGGTTTTCCCGCCTGACTCGGAAACCCGTCATCATCCCGCTGTCAGATTCTCGTGAGATTTGTATTCCTTATAAGGAGCCGCGCGTCGCAGCCATTTTCACTCCAGTCTCAGAGAATGTAGTGAGAGGACGTGTCTCTGTCCTCAGTGTCTGTGTGGGGGCGGGAAAGTGGGGTGGCGAGTCTTGTGCTGTGTTGTGCTGCTCAGTCCAGTGTAGTCAGTGTATTGTGCTGCATCAGTCCAACCAGTCACAGTGTTGGTGTCCTCTGCTGCTATATGTTCCCAGTGCTGCTGGCTGCTGTATAAATCTCTTGCAGTTTTGCTGTGTTGTCTTGCATTAGACCAGGGGTAGTGTCTCTCTTGTGCAGCATCAGTCCAGTGACCAGTCACACTGGTGGTGTCCTCTGCTGCCATAGATCCAGTGTAGCTGTATAAATCCCTTTCAGTGGTGCTGTGTTGTCCTGCATCAGACCAGTGGTAGTGCCCTGCCCATCAGTCATTCCAGTGACCAGGCAGTCACAGTGGTATACGCTGCTGCTATATGTCCACTGCTGCCATATAATAATAATAACAACAACAACAATAATGCACCTGACTCAAGCGCAGTGGAGAATGATTTCTGTATTGTGCAAGGTTCTCCAACCCTTCGAACTTGCCACATGTGAAGTCAGTTCAGACACTGCCAGCTTGAGTCAGGTCATTTCTCTCATCAGGCTTTTGCAGAAGCAGCTGGATAAATTGAAGGAGGAGCTAAGATGGAGCGATTCCGCAAAGTATGTGGGACTTGTGGATGGAGCCCTTCATTCGCTTTGCCAGGATTCAAGGGTGGTCAATCTGTTGAAATCAGAGCACTACATTTTGGCCATCGTGTTTGATCCTAGGTTTAAAGCCTACGTTGTATTTCTCTTTCCGGCAGACACAAGTCTGCAGAGATGCAAAGACCTGCTGGTGAGTAAATTGTCAACTCAACTGGCAGGAAAAAGAGGCAATTTGGATGCCATTGCACAAGCTGGCTTTATTTTACATAAGTTGCCCCCCTCCAGTGAGTACTCCGAAAGAGTGTTTAGTGCCGCCGGTAACCTTGTCAGAAATTGGCGTAAGAGGTTACTTCCACAAAAAGTGGAGAAGATGATGTTCATCAAAATGAATTATGAATTCTTCCGGGAAGACCTTTACCAGCAATTGCCTCCAGAAAGTACACAGGGACCTGTGATGGTGGATTCCAGTGGGGACAAATTAATACTCTGTGAGGAGGAGGATGTACACAGTGAAAGGGGTGAGGAATCGGAGGATGAGGATGAGGTCGAAATCTTGCCTCTGTAGAGCCAGTTTGTGCAAGGAGAGATTGATTGCTTCTTTTTTTGGTAGGGGCCCAAACAAACCACTCATTTCAGCCACAGTTGTGTGGCAGACCCTGTCGCTGAAATGATTGGTTTGATAAAGTGTGCATGTCCTGTTTATACAACATAAGGGTGGGTGGGAGGGCCCAAGAACAATTCCATCTTGCCCCTCTTTTTTTCTTATCATCATGTGCTGTGTGGGGGCAATTTTTTTTAAGTGCCATCCTGTCTGACACTTCCGTATATGTCCAGTGGTACTGCCATTTAATTACTGTAATTTGGACGTATAATTCCAGTGATTTTTCCATTTAATTCCAGTGATTTTGCCATTTAATTCCAGTGATTTGGACGTATAATTCCAGTGATTTTGCCATTTAATTTCAGTGATTTTGCCATTTAATGCCAGTGATTTGGACGTATAATTACAGTGATTTGGACATATAATTCCAGTGATTTTGCCATTTAATTCCAGTGATTTGGACGTATAATTCCAGTGATTTGGACGTATAATACCATTGATTTGGACGTATAATTCCAGTGATTTGAACGTATAATTCTAGTGATTTTGCAGTATAATTCCAGTATTTTGGACATATAATTCCAGTGATTTGGACGTATGATTCCAGTGGGAATTGTTTGTGTCACTTGGCTTAGTCATACAGCTACCTCATTGCACCTCTTAAACATCTTTGCATGAGGTGCTGTTTGGGGCCTAGTTTTTTAAAAGTGCCATCCTGTCTGACACTGCCATATGAGGCCATAGGTACTGCTGTATTAGTCCTGAGGTACTGCCATATAAGTCCACCAATTGCAGATTTTTTTAAAAAATGACAGGGGCGTGCTAGAGATGCTGTCAGTGGACCGAACAATTGCGGCCCACTCTCGACATTCAGCCACTGCGTGACACTACTAGATGGGCCAGGTGGTTGTGTCGCTTAGCTTAGTCATACAGCAACCTCGGTGCACCTTTTTTTCTTCTTTGCATTATGTGCTGTTTGGGGCATAGTTTTTAAATCTGCCATCCTGTCTGACACTGCAGTGCCACTCCTAGATGGGCCAGGTGTTTGTGCCACACACTTGTGTCGCTTAGCTTGGTCATACAGCCACCTCGGTGCAACTTTTAGGCCTAAAATCAATATTGTGAGGTGTGAGGTGTTCAGAATAGACTATGAAAATTAATGTTATTGAGGTTAATAATACAGTAGGAGCAAAATTACCCCAAATTATGTGATTTGAGCTGTTTTTATGTTTTTTTTTCCAAAAAATCATCCAGATCCAAAACCAAAACACGAAAAGGTGGTTTTGGCAAGCCAAAACCAAAACCAAAAGTGGAATTAGAACCAAAACCAATACACAAAACACCGCACAGCTCTACAAATAAGGGATCCGGTCAGGGTCCCGGCAGTCAAAACTGATGCCAGAATCCTGATACTGCTTGGAATACCAGCGCCGGCTTCCCGACTGGGATCACAATCCCAGCGCCGGCATCCAGACACCCAGGATCTCAAACAAGACACTACTGGCCCACCGGAGAGGAAATCCATGGGGGGAAGGTTAGGTTTAGACTGCGGGAGGAGGATTAGGGTTAGGCTGCAGGAAGGGACGTTAGGTTTAGGCACCCTCATGGATGGTTGCGCAGTTGCAATTGTCCTGCATGCTATCTGAAGTGTCTTGAAAAATGTGCATTCCTGAGTGATGGCTATTCAAACACACAAAGATGGTCTATCATATGGGTGTGTTATGGGATTTTCATGGGTGCATCACTAATCTGGTTGCAAAATGAGATGCTTAAATGCTCACATTTGAGGCCATACTCTGATGGAGAATCTGCACCTAGCATGGGGCTGGTGCAAGTTTCGATGATATGACCAACGGTTGCATGTAAAGATGCACCAATTGGCATTTCAGTGTCTAAAGATGCAATAAGCAGTATTTCTGCTCTAAGGATGCTTAAATTTGGTGTCTTAGTAACTTGCACATGCGAACACTTGGACATACACCAGGGAAAGGCTTGTAGTGGTATTAGCATAACATCACATAGTGTACTCCAGCAAAAAATGCACAGACACTTTAGCATCTAACTCAGAGTCAGCCGCTAAGTGTGGTCAAATGATCAGCAACTCTAACATAGGCAGATATTGTTTGAAGGACCCCAGATTGATCTTTTAAATTTGTCTACACACAGGTACAGTATGTACAGCATTCTGCATGGAAACATGGCTACAAAAGTACAAAACTTGACATTCTCCTCTGATACACTATAAAGTTTGTGTACTTCATGGAGGCACCCTATTAAACTGTTTGCAACCAATGCTTTGTCAGATTTTAGGCATTTATCTAACACCCTTAGAAAGAGTCCCATCATAACTTTATATATATGCCTCACAGCCTCATCATATTCCTTTATAGGCTATAAAGTTCCATTCTGCCAGCCGGAGCAAATTTAAGGGTCAAGGCACCCCTATGCACTACATTAATTCCCCACCCCCCTCCACTACCAAATTGTTTTTTTCACGGTTTGGTTATAAACCCTCATTTGGCAATTGGCAGTTAATAATATATTTAAAAACAAGCCATGAGCTATGACATTTAATTTTATTTTTAATTATGTATACAGATGTAATAATAGGACAGCTTATAGCAGCAGTCAGCGCATGTCCTAGCCATCCGCACTCCCAAATCAAGTGGTATTCTGTACAGTAGATTAAAATATTTTGTTGTTACAAGTAAAACAAGCATAAAAGTGCTGCCCCCCAGCAACTGGCACCCCTAGATACATGCCTCATGGGAAATGCACTACTGCCTCCCACAATACTTCAAAATCCCCTCATGCACTTTAATATGCTGCAGAGCTCCCTTATAACCCTTTTATATGCAATGTTACATATAAGAAATGGTATGTTATATAGAACAGATGGTATGTTATAGGATAGATGGTATTCACATAGGACAGATGGTATGTTATATAGGACATAGAGTATGTTATATAGGACAAATGTTATGTCATGTAGGATAGATGGTATGTGTTCAGTAGAGGGTACTCTTTGCAGGAAGCTAGGTGGGAGAAGGTATCTCTTGTGCATTAGATATTCAATGCTTGGAGTAGTTGAATCAATTCAGGGAGAGCCTCAGTACAATAGAGGTATAATTGGATTAAGACTGAAACTGAATTTCTCTAACTGGAATGAAACTGGTGGACACTGGAACAGAAGTCAGTGTGGGAACTGATTTGTATTGGATTATTGGAACTGGTCTGGAACAGTGAACACAGGAAAAGGAATCAATGTGGTAACAGACTTGTACTGGATTACTGAAACCGGACTGAAACCGGTTAGCTGGAGTCAGTCTGGAAACTGACCAGGAAGCAAGTTGTCAGCAGTATACACAATTAGCGCATTAGAGGGAGAGAGCTGGATGCCGGAATCACAGTGCTGGGAATATAGGCTGAATGCTAGTACAGATCTCTGGAATATCTCTGGAGAGAGAGCAGAACTACTAGAACTGATACTCAGAAGGAGACTTCTTCTTGGCAGCTTGCTGAAGCCACCAGCATTCATTTTATCCCCCTTGCCATTCAGTGATTGGTGAATGGAGACATGTAACCGGGCATATGCTTGTGGTTGGTGGAGCATATGTCAGCTGACGGCTGTAATATGGTGGTGCCCAGTATCTGAAGAAGGCAGGAAAGATAGTAGGGAGACTGAGCATCGTCGTGCGGTGCCAGATCAGCCACAATAGAGAGAAGAATGGTTGCCAGAATGCCACCCATGGGACACTTAGAGCTGGACTAGGTAAGACGCAGGGTACGGATGTCTGGTGCCTGACAGTATGGTACATAGGATAGATGGCACAGTATGTTATATAGAACAGATGGTATGTCATATATGACAGATAGTATGGTACATTGGATAGATGGTATACTATATAGGAGAATGTGATGTCATATAGGATAGATAGTCATTAACCCTCTGCACTTTTTCAAAGCAAAGAGCTTCTGGCATTAAGAAGAGGAATTCTTGGTTTATTTGTTACAATGTTATGATAGACCATTGCATGAAGTGATCCCTATTTGGGCCAGTGTCCAAAATATTAAGTAACAGAAATTCAGTAAGTATATAATAATTTTTCTATGGGCTGAACTTTAGAGATAATCTGACAAAAAGGCACTGTGCATCCTACTTGCAGATACTACACAATACAGCACTCATTCTGATCAGATAGTCAGCAGCAACCAGCTGCAACTAAACAAGAACACTTAACAGAAAGAGGATTCTCAATTGGTCAGTAAGGCTGAAGACTCCTTTTGTAGGCCTACTGGAAGGTCATGCTTCCTTAGCTTTCCTGACCAATGACCCAATAGACTGCTTTGCTTCCTCCTTTTACAACAATGCAAAGCTTAGTCCTAATGTGAGGGGGCAGGGATTCTGGAAATGTACAGCCAGGGAATATTACAGTTATATAAATCAGTGGGCAGAGAATCCCAGCAGCAGCTGATAGGGTGCACTGACAGTGTGAGATTTCCAGACACTGCTTATGCAGGATTAATAGCCGTCCAGACTCTGCACATTTCTTCTGATTTCTGGACTGCCTAGAGGAATCATAGATGGGTGATAAGCCTAAGAGATATAATAGCACAGGGAAAAACTAATAGTGTGACAGTGGAGAGATCAATACAGTACATTTTCAATATAATGTTAGGATTACAGAATGAACAATGGTTAAAGTAATGAGTGTGGTTAGGCTTGTACAGTAGTTGGGCTAGGATGGGTTTTTACCCCAGTAAACAGAATATGGTTAAAGTAAGGTACTTTAAGTTTTGGATTAGTGTAAAGACAAGTATATGAACAAAAATTGTAACATTTAAAAAAAATAAGGTTGTGCAACTGAGAAGCTGATGGTGACCCTATTAGAATTGGGCCTCTTGCATTTGCATTGTTGCCAGTCTCAAATGTGATGGTAAACAGGTTGTATTTTTTTAATTGCATAACTAATTATATTAAAATTAATTTCATTGATTCAGCTAAACAAAATATTATTAAACCTCAGATTGATGATTTCTATCCAATATGGAAGGCAACAACTGTAGCAAAACAACTATATGGTGTATCAACATATGTAGAAAAATAAAGTATTCCATTATGATAATGTCAGTAACTAAGAAATATCTTGATGAAGAAAGTGTTAAGAATGGAGGTCTTAATTCAGCGTGGATCGTTATTCTGAGAAATTGCAATTGTCTGCGAGTAAAAAGGCGCTGTCCCAGCAGGAAGAAAAATGCCCCATGCAAGTTTGCGAATGCATCGCTGATTGCTATCCATTTGAAGATGCATATGCAATTTTCGGAACATCGAATATTTTTTGCTGTCTGAGCAAATGTAAGTAGGTATGAGGCTGCCACTAATCTGCGACTGAGACGGCCTTGAAGTGGTCTGCGCTGATGTCAGAGACCCTCCCCAAAAACACCTGGGCACGCCTGCATTTTTTCTGACACACCCAGAAAATGGCAGGTTTCCATCCAGAAGCTCCGGCTTCCTGTAAGTCAAACAGTGGCTACATTGCGATTACAATCTGTATGCAATTTCTGTCGCTATTACCCCTCGCGCATGCGCAGTCATTTGATAATTGCTCGATTTGCCATTTCTCTGAATAACGATCCATGCTGAATTAGGCCCTGAAATAATAAGCATCTCTGCATTTTAAATATACGTGTTTCTGTAATAATAAAAAATTTCAAAATATACACATTTGAATAGTACACCAGGGACTTTTCATAAGCATTTTCATAGAGTTTACATTATATGTGTATATATATATATATATACACACACACACACACACATATATATATATATATATATATATATATATATATATACAGTATGTATGTACAGCATATATGTTTCTGTTTCCGGACATTATGATTTGATGGCTATGATTTGATGATTTGCAATGGTCACTTAATTCACTGCCTAAAGCATTAGTCCTAATATACATATTCTTATCTCATTTCGGATGGTCATAGTAAAAAATAAACAGTGCCACTTCCCAGAAGATTTGAACAACAGTACAAAATAAATGAGTTTGTTATCAAGAGATCTCTAGAATATAACTGAGAGAAGCATAATATATGACAGTAAAAATTAACATAATTAAATAACCCACCCTCCCCCAACCTACCAAAACATTTAGATACATGGCTTATCTCGAACTCCAGAAACAAAATGAAATGCAATATAATCAGAAAGCATATGTGGGTTTCAGACTTTTGGGCCCATCATACATTTTTCTAGTTCCTGTAGGAAAACAACATTCTGAAATGTTAATATTTTACAAATGTGCAATCAACATAAGCAGGGAATATAATTTAGTAAAACACAGACCTCAAAATATTGAAGAAATATTAATCAGTAAGCAAATGAGGCTACTAAATGCTAATGTGACACCGTGATGGTGGTGAGCAATTCTCAAGTGATAGTTTGAGAAGCTGTCATTCTCTGGCAGTAACAAGAAAATCCTTATTACAGTTGCATTTTATTTCACAATGCCCTTCATACATCAAGCAAACCCAAAAGCATCCAAACTGCACATTAAGAAATAACAGAGTAATTAGTTTTATATATATATATATATATATATATATATATATATATGTGTGTGTGTATATATATGTGTATATGTATATTTATATATATATAAATATATATAGTAGTATTTATTATTTTGGGACAAAGCTTCTGTAGCAATCAGACTTTGTTAAATTATGATTTAGATATATTAATACTTTTGCTTCATTCTGACAGAATTTGTATTAAGAATATTTATTACGTAGCACAGATATATAGTCTATGTACTATTGCCTGATTACACATTCTTCCAATTTCCCATATTTTGTGTTTACGGTCAATGCTAAGAAATTTCAACAATTGCCACATTTGAATTGATCAAGCATTGCAAAGATAGTTAGTAAGATAGGTTATTAGGTATGTAGTTATCCGCCACTCACTATAACGATGCTGGGATCCCGACCAATTGACAGCCCGACAGTTGGCATGCTGACTAACAGGGACTTTTCCCAACGACACCCATAGAGCGGGAATATAACCTGCGGAAAGCACAGCAAGCCACCGGGCCCGCAAGGGGCTTTGTTGCGCTTGCTACCCCCCTCCCGGGAATCTAAAACTCGAGATCCCAGTGTCAGTATGGTGAACGGCGGGATCCCAAACGCCGGTCACTTGAACCCAACCCTGTTATGACCAGTATCCACCAAAGCCTTTCCACCAATTGCAAGGGTCAGCAGTTTAGATTAGTAATTAACTTTACATTCCTCCTAAATAGTTACTGCAGTAGAATTTGTGTCCCAGCATCTAAGGTCTTCCTGCATCTGTCCTGCTTTATGCACTGCCATTAAATAACGGCCTTGTGGGACATACTGTATAAAGGTTGAGAAGGTCACTTGTCAGAATAGCTACTAGATGTTTACATAGAGAACCGTTAAGGATTAATTTTCCTGCTCATTAGTACATGCAAATCTTTTATATAGTTTATCTCATACATTTCCACACTGAATTTAGTTGAGCCATGCCCCATTTAAAAAAAGTAGGACTCTGCAAATCATATATAAAGTATGGTTAATATGAAGTGCAAATCTACAACTGTATGTAGGTTTAATGCTCTTCATATATTTGAGCTGGTTTCCTGATTGTGCTCTCTAAATTCCACCTATAGATGTGTACTGATTTATAACAGGTTGGATACATAATTCAAATGTTTTAATTAAAGGATCAGGTATGTCAGTGTATTTGATGAAAGTCCAAGCACAGATAGAATAAATGCATTTACCAGTTTAATACTCAGCTTGGTTAATTAGCACACAGCAGCATTCAGTCCCAATACTAGCAAGCTGACGGTCATATCATCTGGAATTTCTTTACACAGAAATCCAGGGCAACATCCAGCGTTCCATGAGGGAGCTCCAGTACCTTCAGGTACTGACCAAATTTCTCATATCAATTCCAGGCACTTCAGTATTTCCGTCCTTAGAAAAAGTTAACAGGTCATATGACCACTTGGGCTTCTTACAGACTAGATTACGGTGTAGTCTATCCTAATACTATGACATAGAGGGGGTCATTCCGAGTTGATCGTAGCTGTGCTAAATTTAGCACAGCTACAATTGTAAACTCAGACATGCGGGGGGACGCCCAGCACAGGGCTAGTCCACCCCGCATGTCAGTGCCGCCCCCCCCCCCCGCACAAATACAAAAGCATTGCACAGAGGCGATGCCTTTGTATCTGTGGAGTAACTCCGGCCACACCTGCGTTGGCCGGACCGCGCCTACTAAACGGCGGCTTAACGCCACCATTCAGCCCCCTCCCGCCCATCGACCGCCTCTGTCCCAGAGGCGATCGCTGGGCACCGACGACTGCCATGCGCCGGCGCACTGCGGTGCCGGCGCATACACAGTTCCGACCCGATCGCTGCGCTGCGACAAACTGCAGCGAGCGAACAGGTCGGAATGACCCCCATAGTCAGAGTTTTCATGCACAGAGAAAGTTTCATCTCAAAATGCCCATATTAAAAAAGCTTTGAATGTAAATTAAAAGTTTATCCTACTGTAACTTCAGACAACCCCTTTTATTATTTAGAAGGCTCATTTAAAAAATGTTTTGACAAATAAAAAGTTATTTATAAAGAAACATTGTTTAAAGTACTGTTATTGTTGATGTTTATTTTTTTCAATACTAAATTTATCTGTAAAAAAAAAAATTAAGAAAATAATTCCTAAATACTTTGCAGCATGACCTACAAAAGTCGTATCTAATCTCACAAATACTTAAATGTGGGGAAACTTTAATTTTTTTAAATATTTACCTAATTTCTAGTCAACACAATTGCAGATCTGTCCTGTTTTATAAACGCTGTTCATTGTGTTTACATTACTAATGTTTATGCTTCGAAGCTTGCACCAGAAAAAAACACATTTCTAAAGGTTACTCTGTGAACTTTGATGTCCCATTGTTAGGAGATCTGTTGCAATGCCCCAATGGTTAATGTAAAACAACGCAGGTTAGCCTCTGACCTCCCACAGGAATCATAAAATAGGTTACGATGTACAGTATGTGTTATGCCTCCTCTTCCCATCATGCCTCTGGTTCTTCTGTTCTTTCTTCCTAATTCAGTCTATGTAGTTTGCCTGTGTTGAAACATTATATATATATATATATATTTTTTATATATATATATATATATATATATATACTGTTAAAAAAAAATTCTAAGTTGTAGGAACACAATCATTAAAACAAAATGTTACTTTCTGAACCTATTCAAAGCCATTTACTATGCACTAACTATGCAGAAACTAGCAATGTGTCTGTCATCTGAGTTGTCAGGAATTACACAGTGCTCCCATACAAAGGGTCCAGAGCTAGGAACTCAATGCTATAGCTCTGATTGTGAACTAGTACACTACTTGTGGTAACCAAGTGGGCAGTATGAATGCTGTAATGATTAGCATTACGGCCTCACAGCACTATGGCCACAGGTATACTCTCCTTATGCTTGTGTGGGTTTCCTCTAGGTACTTCAGTTTCCTCCTACATTCCAAAGGGTAGACTAGATGGGCCAAATGGTTCTTACCTCCCCTGAAATTCTATTGGGTCTGTTTACTAAGCCTCAGAGAGAAATCAAATGGATGGAGATAAATTATGAGCTAATCAGCTCCTAACTGCCAAGTTAGACTGGGTTTTAAAAATTACAAATAGGAGCTGATTGGTTAGGACTTTATCTCTGACCACTTTATCTCCATCCAAGGCTTAGTAAATAGACCCCCATTATGTTTCTAAATGTTCTGGGCCAGCAAGTAGAGCTGTATCTATAATTATTATCTCACTGGAGGAATTTTGTTAGTGCCTGTAATAACCAGCTTCCCAAACCCAGAAACTAGCATAGTGACTGTGTCCATGAACATTCCTTACAATAGCTACAATTGTTATCCTGCTACCTTAAGTATCACTTTCTCCATACACATTTTAGATGGGCTCATTTTGGCACCTTTTCTTCTGTTTCATGTAACTGTATGTCATTTCTTTGCATGATCGACTCCTCAATTAGCAGCACTGCATAACATGTGGGTACTTTCTAATTAAAAAGTAATAATAATAGAGACAAGCAGCAAAATAAATTCTCAGCAAATATGTCAGTTTGCCTAGCAGAAACACACTGTATGAACATATTCCTATTTTGGGCACTGCCATCATAATTTCGAGATGCAGCTATTTTTGTCAAACTACAGGTGGACAGGATAATATACATCATAGAAAGTTGAAAAATATTGCATTAAAGGTCTGCCCACTATGACTATATAATCCTCATTATCTTATATTATTTTCATGCTTTCCAATTCTATGAGAGATTCCTGAATTTCGGAGCACTCTCCCAGACTCCAGAAATAATGGGACAATCTCGCACAAGAAAAGTGTCTCACAGAGATTTGATGGCATGATTGTAATTGTGGGTCCACTCCCCATTTAAAAATGCACCAAGTTGTGGATATAAACAATGTAAGGGTAGTGTCAAAATGAAATAATCTAGCCATATCCCGCTCCCTCCGCAGCTCTGACATGGGGGCTTTTTTTAAAAATTGACAAGTGATTATTTTAATGTTTCTTTAAAGAAGCTGGGATAATATATGCCCTAATCCAAACAGTGGTCTATAGGTATTGTAAAGTGGTCTGTGTTCAAATCACCGAAGGACTCTGGAGAGTTGCAGTAGTATGTTTTTTCTCACAAAAATAATGCTGAATAATGGCTTCAGAGGCGCTTCCTATATAACAAACACTTCCTGTGTAACAAACACTTCCTTTATGACAAAGTGGATGGCAATGATGCAACTTCTCCCATCCACATATTGGTGGTCATTTCGAGTTGTTCGCTCGCTAGCTGCTTTTAGCAACATTGCAAACGCTAGGCTGCCGCCCTCTGGGAGTGTATCTTATCTTAGCAGAATAGCGAACGAAAGAGTAGCAGAATTGTTACTAAATATTTTCTTGCAGTTTCTGAGTAGCTCCAGACCTACTCCTAGATTGCGATCAGCTTTGGTCAGTTTAGTTCCTGGTTTGACGTCACAAACACGCCCTGCTTTCGGCCAGCCACTCCCCCGTTTCTCCAGACACTTCCGTGTTTTTCCCTGACACGCCTGCATTTTTTAGCACACTCCCGGAAAACGCTCAGTTACCACCCAGAAACTCCCCTTTCCTGTCAATCACTCACCGTTCAGCAGTGCGACTGAAAAGTGCCGCACAGACAACAGCAAAACTGCTAAGTTTTTAGTTAAATAACTAAGCGCATGCATGTGGTGTACCGTGAGCATGCGCATTTAGCAACAAATCGCAGCATAGCGAAAACCGGCAATGAGCGAACAACTCGGAATGACCACCATAGTGCCCCAGGAAAGCATTCACAGTGCTTCACTTTTTCCACATTTTTTTATGTTACAGCCTTACTCCAAAATGGAATAAATTCATTTTTTCACTCAAAATTCTACACACAATGCCCCACAATGACAACATTAAACAATGCCCCATAATGACAATGTTAAAAAAGTTTTTTTGTGATTTTTGCAAATTTATTAAAAATAAAAAACTATGAAATTGCATGCATATAAGTATTCACAGCCTTTGCCATGAAGCTCAAAATTGAGCTCAGGTGCATCCTGTTTCCACTGATCATCCTTGAGATGTTCCTACAGCTTAATTGGAGTCCACCTGTGGTAAATTCAGTTGATTGGACATGATTTGGAAAGGCACAAACCTGTCTATAAAAGGTCCCACACTTGACAGTGCATGTGTGAGCACACACCAAGCATGAAGTCAAAGGAATTGTCTGTAGACCTCTGAGACAGGATTGTCTCTAGGCACAAATCTAGAGAAGGGTACAGAATAATATCTACTGCTTTGAAGGTCCCACTGAGCATAGTGGCCTCCATCATCCGTAAATGGAAGAAGTTTGGAACCACCAAGACTCTTCCTAGAGCTGGCCAGCTGTCTAAACTGAGCAATCTGGGGATAAGGGCTCTAGTCAGGGAGGTAACCAAGAACCTGATGGTCACTCTGTCAGAGCTAAAGCATTCCTCTGTGAAGAGAGGTGAACCTTCCAGAAGTACAGCCATCTCTGCAGCAATCCACCAATCAGGCCTGTATTGTAGAGTGGTCAGATGGAAGCCATTCCTTAGTAAAAAAAAATACATGGCAGCCCACCTGGAGTTTGCCAAAATGCACCTGAAGGACTCCAGGAGGAAACCAGGCACCGCTCATCACCAGGCCAATACCATCCCTACAGTGAAGCATGGCCATGGCAGTGGCAGCATCATGCTGTGGGGATGTTTTTCAGTAGTAGGAACTGGGAGACTAGTCAGGATAGAGGGTTAGATGAATGCAGCAATGTACAGAGACATCCTTGATGAAATCCTTCTCCAGAGCACTCTTGACCTCAGACTGGGGTGACGGTTCATCTGTCAGCAGTACAATGACCCTAAGCACACAGCCAAGATATCAAAGGAGTGGCTTCAGGACAACTCTCTGAATGTCCTTGAGTGGCCCTGCCTGAGCCCAGACTTGAATCCGATTTAACATCTCTGGAGAGATCTGGAAATGGCTGTGCACTGACGCTTCCCATCCAGCTTGAGAGGTGCTGCAAAGAGGAATGGATAAAACTGCCCAAAGATAGGTGTGCCAAGCTTGTGGCATCATATTCAAAAAGACTTGAGGCTGTAATTGCTGCCAAAGGTGCATCAATGAAGTATTGAGCAAAGGCTGTGATTACTTATGTACATGTGAGTTCTTAGTTTTTTATTTTTTATAAATTTGCAAAAATCTCTAAAAAGCTTTTTTCACGTTATCATTAAGGTATATTGTGTGTAGAATTTTGAGGGGAAAAAAATAATTTATTCCATTTTGGAATAAGGCTGTAACATAACAAAATGTGGAAAAAGTGAAGCGCTGTGAATACTTTCCGGATGCACTGTACAGCAAAGAGTACATCTACAGGTATTTCATCTGTTATATGTGTCACTTCTGTGTATTTGAATATTTTATCTACATGAATATTTACATATAATACAATGTAATATACTGTGCTTACCTGCATGAAATGCACTTCAAGAGTAAAAAAGTAATTCCACTAAAAAGTAAAGGGCCCTACTCACTGGCCGACCCGCCGCCGAGCTGCCCGACGGCGGATACGGCCGACGAGCGACCCGGCGGCGGGGGGGCAGTGACGGGGGGAGTGAAGTTTCTTCACTCCCCCCGTCACGCGGCTGCATTGAAGTGCAGGCAAATATGGACGAGATCGTCCATATTGGCCTGCATGCACAGCCGACGGGAGACCAGCGATGAACGAGCGCGGGGCCGCGCATCGTTCATCGCAGGAGCCTCCACACTGAAAGATATGAACGAGTTCTCGTTCATTTATGAACGAGATCGTTCATATCTTTCAAAAAATCGGCCAGTGTGTAGGGCCCTTATGAGACAACTCTCCAGCACATGTCAAGAAACACTTCCCATTAATGGAATGAAAATAAAATTTAGTTATTGAATTTGGTCGCTATTAAAGGCATAGGAGTGTGATCAGAACCCAGTCACCTAAGTACACCCAATCACCCATTCAGAAACTGCAACATTTTATATCTTCCAGTAACTGCCACAGTGACATTTAGATCCATATACTTTCCATAAAAATAGTCATGTATCTACCCAAAACAGCATATACCTGGAGGCTGTGCATTTAGCATGTTGATAAATGTCTGTTAGAAGGTAAAAGTAGGACTAAGTCTATGTGGTATATTCCTTTATGGAATTTTACACTTGTGTTCTGTCAATATTTTTAAATGCTTTGGTGTCTTTCTGTATAGGAGGATAGCTCTCATTTCCTGGGTATCTGTCATTGGGGGTAAATGTTATTGAAATATTGGATCATGTTGTGGAGTGACATTATAATGGTGTGACAAATTCCAGAGTAACACCATTCCTAGCTATCCCTCAAACATTCAGTAACATAACACTCAATCTCCACAGCTAGCCTTACTGATTACTGAGATCAATCACTTTAACCACTTAACTGACGATTTTTCCTTCAAAAAAAAATATATAGTTGGTTTTTATTTTACATAATTAAATAGTTTTTTTAAAATATTTAAATATTATATTATGCACATCTGCAGAATGGATCTCCTCGTCAAAAACTGGGGGACACAATGGGACAGCCCAGTCGCATGTAATCTGACCATGCCAGTTAAGTGAAAGGGTAATAATAACCATGAGTTTCTATCATGACTGAAAATATTGACAATACTCCATTTCTTATGACACTTATACAAAAAATGTAACTTTTCTTGTCACAAACCAAAATCCCTACAGATATAACATACAAGAGATTTCATGTAAAATATTAAAAGTAGTAACAATGTTTTATTTATAATGGGTAGAGGGTTTGCAGTGCACATGGAGCCTTTGGGCACACTTCATATAGTTACACTTACCTCTCCATTGTCTCCAGAGTCCTGCCTAAACTGGTGGCCTAGTGCTGCAGTCAGCAGAAAACACAGGAAGTATTGCGCTGTAGTCATTTTCCCAGTGATTCATGCATGCTCTGTAGAGAAGCCTCGGGTATATGGCACAGTCACAACGTTCCCAGAGACTTGCACATATGCAGTAGACTCTTACACAAAGTCAGTGTCCGCAATGCTGCCAGAGAGGAGGGGGACAACCTTGTGTGTAAACATTAGAAAATAGAACTCTGTTAAGATTGATTTTCACCCCGGCCCAGCGATGTACACAGGTGGTGAACCACTTTCCACAGTAGGAGACTGTGGAAAGTTGTTAACTCGGCTTGTAAAACAGGCCGATGGATGTGACGGCCAGCGATGATGTGGGAGCGCGCATCAGTACTCACCTCTCATCGCCCGCCCATACACACTAGGAGATTTTAAGCTCAAAGTAGCTGAAAGTGCCAAAACTGAGCTACTTTGAGCTCAAATCGAATAGTGTGTATAGGCCTTTAGGATAACCATGTTCCTATGTAATTTTAAGTTTTTGAGTGCTGTAAAAAAAACATCATTAGTGGCTAATCATATCTGGCAAGCTTAAAACAATTAATTGAACCATTATTATAATGAACCAATGGCGTAAATGTATATCAATAAAAATGATACAATGTCCTACTTTTTCTATTTTCCTATAAAAAATGGAGATATAGTATGGGGCTATTTAATAAGCTCTGAAGATAGCATTATTAGACCGTTTACCCTGTGGGATAAGCCCGCTGGAGAAAAAAATCTGATCTGCTGCCTAGATGGCTGAGTTAGGACTGGAACTTGAACTACAGATTGTAAGCTTTTGAGCAGGGTCTTCCTACCTCTATGTCTGTTTTTACCCAGTTTTGTTCTATTACTGCTGTTCTATTTATAAGCGGAATATGCTGCACTATATAAGAAACTGTTAGTAAATAAACAGTGACAGCAAAAAAATAAGAATTTACTCACCGGTAATTCTATTTCTCGTAGTCCGTAGTGGATGCTGGGAACTCCGTAAGGACCATGGGGAATAGACGGGCTCCGCAGGAGACTGGGCACTCTAAAAGAAAGATTAGGTACTATCTGGTGTGTACTAGCTCCTCCCTCTTTGCCCCTCTTCCAGACCTCAGTTAAGGAAACTGTGCCAGGAAGAGCTGACACAACAAGGAAAGGATTTGGAATCCAGGGTAAGACTCATACCAGCCACACCAATCACACTGTACAACTTGTGATAACCATACCCAGTTAACAGTATGAATAACAACTGAGCCTCAGTAACAGATGGCTCATAACAATAACCCTTAAGTTAAGCAATAACTATATACATGTATTGCAGAGAGTCCGCACTTGGGACGGGCGCCCAGCATCCACTACGGACTACGAGAAATAGAATTACCGGTGAGTAAATTCTTATTTTCTCTGACGTCCTAGTGGATGCTTGGAACTCCGTAAGGACCATGGGGATTATACCAAAGCTCCCAAACGGGCGGGAGAGTGCGTATGACTCTGCAGCACCGAATGAGCAAAGGCAAGGTCCTCCTCAGCCAGGGTATCAAACTTGTAGAACTTAGCAAATGTGTTTGAACCCGACCAAGTAGCAGCTCGGCAAAGCTGTAAAGCCGAGACCCCTCGGGCAGCCGCCCAAGAAGAGCCCACCTTCCTTGTGGAATGGGCTTTTACCGATTTAGGATGCGGCAACCCTGCCGCAGAATGAGCTTGCTGAATCGTGTTACAGATCCAGCGCGCAATAGTTTGCTTTGAAGCAGGAGCACCCAGCTTGTTGGGTGCATGCAGGATAAACAGCGAGTCAGTTTTCCTGACTCCAGCCGTCCTGGCTACATAGATTTTCAAAGCCCTGACTACATCCAGTAACTTGGAGTCCTCCAAGTCCGAGTAGCCGCAGGCACCACAATAGGTTGGTTCAAATGAAACGCTGATACCACCTTAGGGAGAAATTGGGGACAAGTCCTCAATTCTGCCCTGTCCATATGGAAAATCAGATAAGGGCTTTTACATGACAAAGCCGCCAATTCTGACACACGCCAAGCCGAAGCTAAGGCCAATAGCATGACCACTTTCCACGTGAGATATTTTAGCTCCACGGTCTTAAGTGGCTCAAACCAGTGGGATTTCAGGAAATCCAACACAACGTTAAGATCCCAAGGTGCCACTGGAGGCACAAACGGGGGCTGAATATGCAGCACTCCCTTAACAAACGTCTGAACTTCAGGCAGTGAAGCCAGTTCTTTTTGAAAGAAAATAGATAGGGCCGAAATCTGGACCTTTATGGACCCCAATTTTAGGCCCATAGTCACTCCTGACTGTAGGAAGTTCAGAAATCACCCCAGCTGGAATTCCTCTGTTGGGGCCTTCCTGGCCTCACACCAAGCCACATATTTCCGCCATATGCGGTGATAATGATTTGCTGTCACATCATTCCTAGCTTTTATCAGCGTAGGAATCCCTTCATCTGGAATGCCCTTTTCCGTTAGGATCCGGCGTTCAACCGCCATGCCGTCAAACGCAGCGCGGTAAGTCTTGGAACAGACAGGGCCCCTGCTGTAACAGGTCCTGTCTGAGAGGCAGAGGCCATGGGTCCTCTGAGATCATTTCTTGTAGTTCTGGGTACCAAGTTCTTCTTGGCCAATCCGGAATGATGAGTATAGTTCTTACTCCTCTCTTTCTTACTATCCTCAGTACCTTGGGTATGAGAGGAAGAGGAGGGAACACATAAACCGACTGGTACACCCACGGTGTCACTAGTGCGTCCACAGCTATCGCCTGAGGGTCCCGTGACCTGGCGCAATATTTTTTTAGCTTTTAGTTGAGGCGGGACGCCATCATGTCCACCTGTGGCCGTTACCAACGGTTTACAATCTGCGTGAAGACTTCTGGATGAAGTCCCCACTCTCCCGGGTGGAGGTCGTGCCTGCTGAGGAAATCTGCTTCCCAGTTGTCCACTCCCGGAATGAACACTGCTGACAGTGCTAACACGTGATTCTCCGCCCATTGAAGAATCCTTGTGGCTTCTGCATCTTGTGCCGCCCTGGCGGTTTACATGGGCGACCGCCGTGATGTTGTCTGATTGAATCAGCACTGGTTGGTTTTGAAACAGGGGCTCTGCTTGACTCAGGGCGTTGTAAATGGCCCTTAGTTCCAGTATATTTATGTCTCCTGACTTGACCACTGTCCTTGGAAGTTCCTCCCCTGAGTGACTGCCCCCCATCCTCGGAGGCTTGCATCCGTGGTCACCAGGACCCAGTCCTGTATGCCGAATCTGCGGCCCTCGAGAAGATAAGCACTCTGCAGCCACCACAGCAGAGACACCCTGGCCCTTGGGGACAGGGTGATCAACCGATGCATCTGAAGATGCGATCCGGACCATTTGTCTAACAGATCCCACTGAAAGATCCTTGCATGGAACCTACCGAAGGGAATTGCTTCGTAAGAAGCCACCATCTTTCCCAGGACTCGCGTGCAGTGATGCACCGACACCTGTTTTGGTTTCAGGAGGTCCCTGACCAGAGAGGACAATTCCTGGGCCTTCTCCACCGGGAGAAACACCTTCTTCTGTTCTGTGTCCAGAATCATGCCCAGGAAAAGCAGACGCGTCGCAGGAATCAGCTTCGACTTTGGGATATTCAGAATCCAGCCGTGCTGTTGCAACACTTCCCGAGAGAGTGCTACGCTGACTTACAACTGCTCTCTGGACCTCGCCTTTATAAGGAGATCGTCCAAGTACGGGATAATTATAACTCCCTTCTTCCGAAGGAGTATCATCATTTCGGCCATTACCTTGGTAAATACTCTCGGTGCCGTGGACAGACCAAACGGCAACGTCTGGAATTGGTAATGACAATCCTGTACCACAAACCCGAGGTACTCCTGGTGAGGTGGGTAAATGGGGACATGCAAGTAAGCATCCTTGATGTCCAGCGACACCATAAAATCCCCCTCTTCCAGGCTTGCAATAACCGCCCTGAGCGATTCCATTATGAACTTGAACTTCCTTATATAAGTGTTCAAGGATTTTAAATTCAGAATGGGTCTCACCGAACCGTCTGGTTTCGGTACCACAAACATTGTGGAATAGTAACCCCGTCCCTGTTGAAGGAGGGGAACCTTGATTATCACCTGCTGGAGGTACAGCTTGTGAATTGCCGCCAGTACTACCTCCCTTTCCCTGGGAGCAGCTGGCAAGGCTGATTTGAGGTAATGGCGAGGGGGAGTCGCCTCGAACTCCAGCTTGTATCCCTGAGATACAATTTGTACAGCGCAGAGATCCATTTGTGAGCGAACCCACTGGTTGCTGAAGTTTCGGAGACGCGCCCCCACCGCACCCGGCTCCGCCTGTGGAGCCCCAGCATCATGCGGTGGACTTAGAGGAAGCGGGGGAGGATTTTTGTTCCTTTCCTCTACCCCTGGGCAGAAAGGATGCGCCTCTGATCCACTTGCCTTTCTGAGGCTGAAAGGACTGTACATGATAATACGGTGCTTTCTTAGGCTGTGAGGGAACCTGAGGTAAAAAAGTTGACTTCCCGGCTGTTGCCGTGGATACGAGGTCCGAGAGACCATCCCCAAACAATTCCTCACCCTTATAAGGCAAAACCTCCATGTGTCTTTTAGAATCAGCGTCACCTGTCCACTGCCGAGTCCATAATACTCTCCTGGCAGAAATGGACATTGCATTAATTCTAGATGCCAGCAGGCAAATGTCCCTCTGTGCATCCCGCATATATAAGACGACGTCTTTTATATGTTCTATGGTTAGCAAAATAGTATCCCTGTCGAGGGAATCAATGTTGTCTGACAGGGAATCAGACCATGCGGCTGCAGCACTACACATCCATGCTGAAGCAACAGCAGGTCTCAGTATAGTACCTGAGTGTGTATACACAGACTTCAGGATAGCTTCCTGCTTTCTATCCGCAGGCTCGTTTAGGGCAGCCATATCCTGAGACGGCAGTGCCACCTTTTTTGATAAGCGTGTGAGCGCCTTGTCCACCCTAGGGGATGTTTCCCAACGTAACCTGTCCGTTGGCGGGAAAGGGTACGCCATCAGTAACCTCTTAGAAATCACTAGTTTCTTATCGGGGGAACTCCACACTTCCTCACACAATTCATTTAATTCATCAGATGGGGGAAAAGTCACTGGCTGCTTTTTCTCCCCAAACATAATACCCTTCTTGGTAGTAACCGGGTTAACATCAGAAATGTGCAATACATTTTTCATTGCAGTAATCATGCATCGGATGGCTTTTGTTGACTGTGCATTTGTCTCATCCTCATCTACACTGGAGAAAGACTCCGTGTCGACATCTGTGTCTACCATCTGAGCTAGCGGGCGTTTATG
Organism: Pseudophryne corroboree; assembly: GCF_028390025.1. Classification (NCBI taxonomy): domain Eukaryota; kingdom Metazoa; phylum Chordata; class Amphibia; order Anura; family Myobatrachidae; genus Pseudophryne; species Pseudophryne corroboree. Next base: position 480,245,901 of record NC_086449.1, on the reverse strand, counting down.
AGCCCCTGATGGCCTCTGAGACGCCTGGGCAGGCGCGGGCTGAGATCCCGGCTGTCCCAAGGCTGCTGCGTCATCGAACCTTTTATGTAAGGAGTTGACACTGTCGGCTAAGACCTTCCACATATCCATCCAATCAGGTGTCGGCCCCGTCGGGGGTGACACCACACTTATCTGCCCTTGCTCCGCCTCCACGTAACCCTCCTCATCAAACATGTCGACACAGCCGTACCGACACACCGCACACACACAGGGAATGCTCTGACTGAGGACAGGACCCCACAAAGTCCTTTGGGGAGACAGAGAGAGAGTATGCCAGCACACACCACAGCGCTATATAACACAGGGATTTACACTATAATGAGTGATTTTTCCCAATAGCTGCTTATCATCTTATTTGCGCCTAAATTTATGTGCCCCCCCCTCTCTTTTTTACCCTTCTCGTACAGGATACTGCAGGGGAGAGCCTGGGGAGCGTCCTTCCAGCGGAGCTGTGAAGAGAAAATGGCGCTGGTGTGCTGAGGAAGAAGGCCCCGCCCCCTCAGCGGCGGGCTTCTCCGGCGTTTTGTATAGCTTAATGGCGGGGTTTTACACATATACAGTTTTCCAGACTGTATTATGTGTGTTTTGTGCCAAAAGGTATTCTTATTGCTGCACAGGGCGCCCCCCCCCAGCGCCCTGCACCCTACAGTGACCGGAGTGTGTGGTGTGCAGTGGGAGCAATGGCGCACAGCTGCAGTGCTGTGCGCTACCTTAATGAAGACCGGAGTCTTCTGCCGCCGATTTCATCTGTTCTTCTGTCTTCTGGCTCTGCAAGGGGGACGGCGGCGCGGCTCCGGGAACGGACGATCGAGGTCAGGCCCTGTGTTCGAACCCTCTGGAGCTAATGGTGTCCAGTAGCCTAAGAAGCACAAGCTAGCTGCACGCAGGTAGGTTTGCTTCTCTCCCCTCAGTCCCTCGTAGCAGTGAGTCTGTTGCCAGCTGATCTCACTGAAAATAAAAAACCTAACAAATACTTTCTTTCTAGCAAGCTCAGGAGAGCCCACTAGGAGCACCCAGCTCTGGCCGGGCACAGGTTCTAACTGAGGTCTGGAGGAGGGGCATAGAGGGAGGAGCCAGTGCACACCAGATAGTACCTAATCTTTCTTTTAGAGTTCCCAGCATCCACTAGGACGTCAGAGAAATATCTTTCCATGGATTACTTTTCTTTGTGTGGAGTTTTTCTTGTGGACTATACTGTAGTGCAATTAATTGTTTGTCTTAAATAAAATGTAAGAAAGTTTGTCACACAAATTTTTAACAATTATGCAAAGTTTTGGACTAACGTGGTAGATGGTAAATATGGACATAAAAGTGTGGCAACATGACACTGTGCTGTACTATATTGTTATGTTCAATAAAAGAACCTTTAAAACTTCTACAATGTGATCCATACTAAATCATTTGCATCCGGCCTACTAATTTATGTATTTTAATTATTATTTAGTAAAGCAGACTATAACAAAGCAATTCATACTAAACTGTGGGAACATATGTTTTTGTCATTAAAGGTAATTAACAACAATAGTTAAAAATTCCAAATCCTTTACGTCATTACTTAAATATAACTTTAAATATATATTTATTCTACTTACCTTTATAAGCTGGACACGTAATTGTTGAAATCTCAACATTTCCAAAACAATTTTTAGTATTGCTTTCAAACACATTTTTGCCCATTTCAATGACGGCTGTTATGAGACAAAGGTACTTTAAAGGGGTGCAGATTTTCTATATTTATGTGAATGCTTAAAAATCTCCTTCAAGCTTCAACTAAAACTATTGATCTGTGAAACTCATTGCACTCCAGGGAGGCAATTCACTTGACATTACATATCAAATGATGAGATGAATAGTGATCATGGTATTTTGTAATTAAGTATCTAAGTATCTTACAAACCATTTAAGTGATTGAGTGTCAAAAGGGCAAAGTACGTTGCATAAGCATCTTCATTTCTATAGCATAAGGTTTCCTAGTAAAGAAAATGAAAGTGTATGAAAGGGTAGCTCTTAATGGCAGTGATTAGATCCATATATTGACAATCTGAAATAAACAAGAAAAAGACTAAGGAATGTTAACGATTAAAAGGTTCCATTCTAAATGCAACATTTATACAATAGTAGTAATGCAGATTCAGTTGAAATATAGATTGTTTTATTTATGATATAATTTAAGCAGACAGTTGGTTGCTCATAATAGAACTCTCCTGATTTTATAATATCTAAATTATTATGTAGTAGAATTAAAAATGATAAAAATATGAAGCTACAGACACTATTATTATATTATAAGTTTCCTGTCTGTCAATGTATGCCAGTCTGTTTGCCTATAAACATTGCTGACACTGTGTAAATGTATGCCAGTGTGTATTATCAGTGTGTACAGTATGACCTGAAAATATAGTTCCTTTTTCATCTAAAATCTGGTGTCTATTGAAAATAAATCTATGATCATCATTTCCTGTCATATCCCTCTTACTAATTAATACCTATATTATTATAGCTACATATACAGATTCTTGTAAGAAATGTTTCAAATACATTTTTGAATTCTGTCAACTAATACCACGGTTGAATTGCCATTACAATAATAACCTTTTCCTAAACTCATGTTGAAAACTATTTCTTCTACTGGCAATTGATTACTATTTTTCTTCTGTGTGGATTTTGTTACAAAAATATCCATGTATTGACCTCAAATATATTCTAAGATGTTAGTTGTATAAAGTGCCTTTATTCCAAATTAAACAAAACTAGTTTTTCTAACCTCTTTATATAATTTAGTGAGGTTGCCCACATCTGATCCTTTTGGCTTAATCTAAGTCCTGTTTACAGTGAGTTTCCTAAAAATATGGGGGAATTGTATCAGGCAGTGTAAAGAGTGGAGAAGTTGCCAATAGCAACCAATTAGCATTGAGGTAGCACATTCTATAAAATGATAGGTAGAAGTTGAGTGGCTGCTATGGGAAATTTCTTGACCACGTCTCGACTTTTTACACTGCTTGATACATCTCCCCCTATATCCCATGTTCAAATCTTTAACTCATGACACTGTTTCTCATTAATAATTGTAAGCACTAAAGATATTGTTTACATAAACTGAGAACCATGTATTGATATAGTCTGATTCATATATTCATATATATGCCACTATTTTTATTGTGGAAGGTTTAGGGTTACATGTACTAAGGATGTGTGGTTTTTCAAAACCACTTATCATCAGCAGTATTGATCAATAGTATTAAAATGGCAATAGGATTGAATGCTAAATTTGACAAACCAAGGCATAGTAAGCATAATTATTACCACTACCACAGAGCATAGCTCTATATGTATCTACTTTCTTTTTCATTTATCACTTTATTATGCAGTTTACCATTTTGTCTACATCTTTCTATAGCTTGTGATCAACAAATATTTTGCACTATCAATTGTTTAAAAAAACTAACATTCTTAAAAAGAAAACATTTTTGTCATGATTAATGTGTCAAGCACTCCTGTCCATATATCTTGGTTCTGATTTGCTTTTGAACAATCTTGTAACTGTGGCACTCCATAACCCTGACATAGGGTTAGATACAATGTCAGTCCATTAATGGCAAAGAGTTGAGGCACATGAGAACATATTCCCAACATAGAGGAGCTCGCATGCCACTAAAGGCAGCTGTCAGTTGGACTGAGGGGATAAAAGGAGAATCCCCAGATACAGTTGGCAGTTCCAGTGGTATCAGAGAAGTAGGGAGCCTGATGCTGTGGAGATGAGCTTGGGGAATGCATCATAAAGAAGATGGAGCAATCAGAAGAGGCAGAGATCAATGGGATGACAGGAGCTATAGATCAAGAGCTTCTTAAAGATGGAGCCACCTTCAAAAAGGAAAGGTCTGCCAATGAAACAGATTTTACACAAATTCTTCCCTGTAATTTGCCAAAGCAATAAAGAGGATGTTAAGTCCCCACTCAAGCAAAAAGTAAACATAATTTAACAGGATGAAATAAATACTTGATTATTGCTTGACTTTACTGACTCAAATGTTACCATTGAAGGATCTAGTGTAGCAATTAAGACTGCTCCTGGTAGTTAGCTCCTTAGTTCATAAACAAACTATATGTGACCTTGTATTTCACATAGGATGCTATTAACTGTTAATATCTGCTGGAATAATTAATCTAACTAATAAGTGCTAGTCAGCTATGGAAGTATTGACTTTTATACCGGAACAAAGTAACACATTCTAGGAATTACACGCTTATATAGGACCTCTCACCTTTTGTACATTTGGCCATTCTCACTACCTGAATTTATGGTGGGGCATAGTTATAGTTATTATCTGCCTAATCTGGATATCCAACATAAAGTTATGTGCACCAATGTTTTATAGCTTTGTATACAAAAAGTACTGTAAATGGAAGAATAATTAACGTTAATCGACAAATATTACTGTATAGTATATTTCATTTTGTAAGAAAATACTCTGTACAAAGTGGGTAATAACATGGAGAGTGAATATGTGTAATATTTAACACCCTGTATAGTTAAGAATCAGAGGGTTTAACTCATTTAAAAAGAATACTTGATTAAGTTGATGTTTTAAAATGTCAATGTACCGTATTTATTAAAAAAAATCAATGTAATGAAATTTGTTGGTTTAATTAGAAGTGTTTAGAGTTCATACCGTTCCTATACAAAAAACCCTTAGACATCGTTAGTGGTATTCCTTGAAGTTAGAAACATAGAAACATAGAATTTGACGGCAGATAAGAACCACTTGGCCCATCTAGTCTGCCCCTTTTTTATTTTATCCTTTAGGCAATCTCAACCCTTTTTTAACCTTAATTCTTTGTAAGGATATTCATATGCCTGTCCCAAGCATGTTTAAATTGCCCTACAGTCTTAGCCTCTACCACCTCTGTATTGACTGGTATTTTTCTTCTTTTAAAAGCATTAAGGATTAGCTTTATTTTTATTGTCTACAATTTTAAATGTTAAGTAGGTAAAAAAATGTAGACTATAAATTGTTTTTCTGTACTGTTTTGTTTATCATAAACTAAGACATCCATTTCCAACTATAATTCTAGTGGCTGCAGATAGAGGATATCAATTAGTATCCCACTAAACAAATAGATAGCCTTTAGATATAGTATTTACCACTAGAGGTCAATTTTAATAAACGTTATGTTCAATATTAACCATAAAACCATTGATAAATCTTTCAAAGATAGATAAAACTCAAATAAATCTCATGAAACAGGCATTGCTTGACAGTGATATAAAAGTTAAATCAATTTGCAGGGAGTTGATTTCAATGGCTGTTGGATTCAGATATTTGAAGATCTCTCATGGCATATTCTCCAGCAGCATAGAATGCTTTACCCTCTGACAGAAGTTTTCTGATCTAGCGACAAGAAATACAAATGACTGTTCCCTTTTGATCTTCAGTCTGCACGTACTGTAATGGAAAAACAGTCCCTTTTTGAGACCCATCTGATGTCTATACTTCTGATCTGTCAGGAATTGAATAAACCCGGCCTCCCTAATTGGCTGGACATTCATGCATGTCCTGCACAGCAGAGAGGTGCTGCTTGAGATGGGTACTTCCAGATGGTGCAAAATTCTAGACACCAACCTAGGAGGAGACAGCTCACTTTTTCTTTGGATGAAACCTGATTATGGTGACTCGAGGTAAATTATCTGCTGTTAATTGTGTCCTTCAACTTGAGTGATGCACCTTTCTGTCTCATCTAAGTTACTTTAGTAGTTGCCAACAATATTTATCTTGCTCCTAATTAGACTCTAATTTTTTATAGTTTGACTATGGGAACTGTTATATTTTTGTCTTGCCCGTTATGCCAACTTCACTTATTTTTCTGCCAGTAGCTACAATATATGTTAGACCCATAGAGGTTCTTAGGTATTTGACCTTCCTGAGTAATCATATTTCAGTGCTTAGATTCCATAGTTTTTCATACTAATGTTAGATTATATTTATTTACTCTATTAAATCTTTTAATACTTCTGCTTAAATAGTGCATGTTTTCTAATAATTTTCTTGAGGCTGTTGCTGTCATTTACCGCCAGTGACCCCTATACCACTAAATGTCAGTCATAATCATAGAAGATCTCCTTCCTCCCATGTCTTTTAGGAGCAGTACTATTCTTGTTTGTTCTTTACCTGTTCAAAAGGTTGTTCATATACGTGTTTGCTTGCTTTCCTATCACCCATTTCCCTCCTTTTCCTAGTTTAGGTTTATCCACCTCCCCTCCCCTTCTGCCCCCCAGGATTTGGGTAACAAGTCCAGGCCGTATATAGTGTTTACTTCATTATGCACTCCTTCTCTTTGGAAATCATACAAACTCTAATTTTCTTAGGCTCCCATATGTCAGGGTCTGGGGTCTCACCTGTGGTGTGGGGTCCCGGGAGTTGCCGGTCTGGGTGCTGGTGACGCTGCAGCGACAGGCGGCCAGTGTGATCTCTCAGTGGAGGTAGAGGGAGGCTGTTAAGGGCAATAGGTTTGGCAGCTATGGAGCTCCAGGATCGGGGATGGCAAGTGCAAGTAGGTGCTCCCTTGTGTGTCTGCAGGGAGACCAAAAGCCATGCACTTCTGGCCAATGGCAGGTTAGCCTGAGTTCTCAGCCAATTCTTGCTGGTCATCCCCTATAAGAGGGGTTGAGCCAGGATAAACAATGCAAGTGCTCTAAGTTGCTTTTGTAAGCAAGTGTCTCAGCTCTGTGCTCCTGCAGGTGTTCCTGTATTAACTGCGGTCCACTATTTGAAGGCTCCTTGCTTCAAGCTTTTGTGCCCAGCTGTGTTCCCTCCCATACTCCTGCCTGGTGTGCAGAGTTGGGGTTGCTCTTTGCAGCTGCCCCTCCTTGAGCTTGCTCCCAGTGACTCATATCACTGGTGGTGTCACTGGTTTCCAGGACAAGTTCTCAGGCCACAGCATTTCAGCATTTCCAGTCTCACTTATTAAAGCCATAACATTCCAGGATTATGAACCTCATTCATTCAAGCTGCAGCATTTCAGGATTTCTAATCTTACTTCTTCCAAACTGCAGCATTCCAGGATTCTAATAACATTCATTCAAGCCACAGCATTTTAGGATTTCCAATCTCACTTCTTTAAACAGCAGCATTCCTGGATTTCTAATCTAATTTATTCAAATCACAGCATTACAGGATTTTTAATCTCATTTATTCAAGCCACACCATTCCAGGATTTCCAGTCTCACTTTTTCAAGCTGCAGCATTCCAGGATTTCCAGTCTCACTTCTTCAAGCTGCAGCATTCTAGGATTTCTAGTCTCACTTCTTCAAGCCACAAAATTCCAGGATTTCCAGTCTCAACATTCAGTCTTCAACAGGCCAGAATTTTCAGCACCAATTCAGTCTTTTGCAGTTCCAATTTTCAGGACTCTTTCATTTCAGCATTCAGCCTCTTTTCAGTTCCAGTTTTCAAGACTATCTCATTTCAGCATTAAGTCTTTTGCAGTTACAGTTTTCAAGACTCTCATTTCAGCATTCAATATAATGCAGTACCTATTCGTTTATTGCAATATATTGTCTCCCACAGTTAAATAAATTCAATGTCTCGGTTATTGGAACTTTCACCTTCCTCTGAGTATTTTATAGTTTCATGAGTAAGAACTACATTCAAGCTCCGCACTTTCATCCTCATGTGGTCGCATTCTCCTCAACTGTGACCCTTAGATTTAAACTTGCTTTGATAAATTCAAAATGACCTAAATATTCTGGAGAGAAGTGCATGACATCTCAGAGAAGTCTAATGGGCAGATAAAGTAGATGTAGCGTTTATCCAGGAAACTTGTTTTAAGATGGGAAAGCTCCACTCCTCCATAGTCATGATTACCCCCACCACTGTGTTTCATGTGTAAATTAATGGCAGGGGCTTGCTAATTAAATGCACTATTTTTGAACAGACTTTTACTTTTGTCAACATTTACGCCTCAAATAATAATCAGTCCTCCCCTTTATACCAAATTTTGGAGCAAATTTCCTCTTTGAAGATGGAAATCCTGCTGGTGGTATTAACTGGCTTAATTGTGCTTTTATCTTCCTCTAGGACTTCTAACTGCCCTGATACCATATCATAGTGTATGCAGCCATTCTCCTTGAACACCATCTAGTTGATACATGGAGATTGAAATACTCCACAGATCATGACTATATGTTTTTCTCTCACACACACAGTATCTACTCTAGGATAGATTATACTGTATATTCTTGGATAATAAAAATATACACACTATATATGATGTGGAGATCACCCATCTCACTTGGTCGGAACATACCCCCATTGTTAACGCTTTGGTTGGTCCATTCTGTGTCCACTGTGCGCTCTTGGGAACTTAAGAAGCTTCTTCATCAAGATTCTTACTGTACAGAGTAGCTAAAACAAACTGTTGAAGAATATATCTCTCTAAATTACAATTATGCCATGTCTAAAGTTTTGGTCTAGGAGGTACAGAAATGTGTAACTTAAGGTAAATTATTACAGCTTGGCCATATAGGAAAAAACAGAAAAAGGCACAGAAGTTGACCTTGAAACAAAAAAATTGAGCTCTGGAGATGCTACATAAATCCTCCATGGAGATTTTCTCACTGAACTCTGCTGCCAGAGCATCCCTAAATAAGCTTATGTTGGATATCTGTAAATGCAGAAGTTGTTTTTTCCAATTGTGAAACAAACTAAGCAAGATGCTGGTAAGAGCATTACTTGCCCAGTGGGCCTCCATGCGCATACAGATTATAGAGAACAATTCAGGCAGGGAATATAAATTAATTTCTAAGATTACCAATGCTTTCCATTCTTATTATTTCACACTCCCTAACTTAGCAGAGAGCCTCTAATAGTTGGCAGTTGGGGCTAGAGCTGTTCCTATATTGTCCAACATTTTAGATATTAATTCCCCTTCTTTGTCGCATAATGGCATACTTTTTCTGGATCAGCCCTTTACTCCAGAAGAACTAGTGGAAGTAGTTAAATCTTTACCTCTTGAGAAAAGTCCTGGTCCAGGTGTGTTTATGATCTCATATTAGAAGACTTTTAATACTACTCTCCTGCACCTGATGTTTTGCGTGTTCAATGAGATTTCCACTAAAGATCATATCTCTGCACAATCACCAGTGTTACATATTACTGTCAGCCCTAAAGAGGGGAAAACCCCATCTTATTGCCCTAGCTACTGTTCAGGTCCATTTCTCTTTTTAATGTGGATGTGAAGCCTTATGCAATGCTTATTGCAACTAGATTAAATTGCTCTTACAAATTTGATCTATACGGATCAAGTGGGTTTTGTCCTAGGTTGAGAGGCCTGCGACAACACCTCTATAATGATTAATATAATTTATTTAGCTCTACAGTCTACTTTAACATCCATTCTATTGTCAACAGATGCAGAAGAAGCCTTCATCCAAATCGATTAGTCTTTTATGTGGGGCCTTCTACCATAAATAAAGTTAATGCCGACTTCTCAGAACTTCTCCAGATATCTAACGGTACTAGACAAAGTTGCCCCTTGTCTCCATTGATATTTATGTTGTGCATGGAGCCCCAGGTTCAGGCTATACAAACTAATCCCAATATTACTTGATTGATGGTATAAGAGTTGAAGCATAAACTTGCCCTCTTTGCCAATGACCTATTAGCAGTTATTTATAAACCATGGCCATTCCACATCTTATTAGGGAATTCTAGACTTTTTGTACTTAATTCTATTTTACATTTAACTACTCTAAGCCAGTGACCCTAAATCTCACTATTCCTCTCTCTCTCTTGGCTGGAATACAAGAATTTCTGTGATATCCATCTCATATAAAATATTTGAGTGTTCTTCTCACTAGGGACTTTCCAAATTGCCATCCGTTAATTCCGTGTGTGTCACTACTAAAAATTCAATAGGAGCTCTCTACATGGAAACCCAAAGGCCATTTATGGATAAGGAGGATTAACATAATTACATACAGACATAGAATTTGACAGCAGATAAAAACCACTTGGCCCATCTAGTCTCCCCCTTTTAATAACCTTTAGGTAACCTCAACCCTATTTGATCCATAGTTCTTTTTAAGGATAATGAAATTAAAATGAAAATTTTTCCTTGCACTCTGTATCTCCACCAGACACTACCATTGATTATTTCCAATGGGTGGTTTAAATAAGAGATGCACGCCGACCCCTGTGTGTTGGTTTTGGTTTTGTATTAACTTTATGCTTTGGATCTGTTTTTTCCAAAACCACCCTCACATGTCTTAGTTTTGGTTTTGGATCTGTATTTATTCCCCAAAAATGTATAAAAAAAATCAAATAATTTGGGCCTTTTTTTTGTTCCTACAGTATTGTTAACCTCAATACCATTAATATCCAGTAAATTTTGAATACCGCACAACTCACAATATTGTTTTCATCCAGTTCAGGCCAAAAGGTTGCACTGAGCTAGCTGTCTGAATAATTTAAGCAACAGCAGTGGACAGCACACACACGTGGCTGTTCAGCATCAAATATGGTACATCCGGAAAACAGAGTGACAGTGCAGTGGCAGACAGGGTGGAAGTTTAATAAACTGTATGACCCCATAGAAAGTAACCAAGAATGTTTTCTTCAATCAAGAATAGATCAGAGGCCCAATGAAGGAACAGGCAAATGGGGGTAATAAAATAAAAAAAATTGATTGATTGTGGTAGGCAACTGAATGGTCCACGAGGGCAGAAACTGATGTGAATAACTAAATATTCTCTGCTAGGCCTACCAGCAAAAATATAATAATAGAATAAGACTGACACCAATGCCCCAAAATGCAGCCCATAATTAAAATAAAAGTGGTGCAAAATGGAATTGTCCCTGGGCCTTCCCTCGCACACTTATGTTTGATATTAAAGATGATATGCACAGTTTAACAAACCAAACACTTCAGTGACAGGTACTTCTACTTTTGTGGCTGAAATGCTTGGTTTGTTTGTGCCACCCTCATCAGTATGTACATCATCCTTACACAATATTAATTAATCCCCGCTGGAATCCACCATTATAGAAGTCTCTGTACTTTGATGTAATTACCGGTAAAGTTTTTCAACATGGAATTTCCAGTTCATTTTGATGAACATCATCTTTTCCACATTTTGACGAAGTACACACTGGAGGGTGGGCAGCTCAAGTAATGCAAAGAGAGTTTGTACAAGGGCTTCCAAATTTCCTTTTTTCCCTTGCAGTACTCAAAGGGACTCTGTGACATGTGTATTTATATATAATTTTCCATCATTCTTTGGATATTGACTATATCAGATTGAGCTATGGTAGAGATGTCACTAATTTTGGGCATTTCATTTGGACTCAATCAGTTGTCAAGATATTGTGTTGACTCCTTTGCATCACCACTGGGTCTTTTTGGAAAGCTAAGTTTTTACATGACAGCAGTAGTTGCCGAAGAAACTGAAGGAGAAGGCATCATTGTGTCATGTACCACTTGACTTACTCACCAGGAGCTCTTTGCATTTCTTAAGATCTGGGTCCATTGGAAAGAAAGACACGAGGTACAACTTAAACCTAGGATCAAGCATGGCCACATAAATGTATGGATCTAATTTCAAGATATTGATGATTTGTGGATCCTGGCAAATTGAATAAAGTACTTGATCTACAAGTCCAACATACGTAGCAGACTCGCTTAGTTTAATCTCCTCCTTTAATTTCTTCAGCTGCTTTTCCAAAAGTCTAATTAGGGGAATCACCTTAATCAAGCTGGCAGTGTCTGAACTCACTTTACAGGTGACTACTTTGAATGCTTTCAGCACCACACAACATGGAAAGTATTCTCCAATGTGCTGCAGTAAGGCACAGTACATTTCCCTTCTCTCCCGATACCATGGCTTGTATCATAGCTTTGGATGGCTTTTTGCTGTTCTTCCATCTGCTGAAGCATGTAAAGGGAAGAGTTTCACTTTGTTACCACCTTTTGCTTCAGTTGGTGGAAGGGCAGATTGAACTGTTCTTGTAGGTGCTGCAGTCTTCTGCATGCATTAGCTAAATGCCATAAATGTCCTGACATTTTTTGGTCCACAGACAGCAACTCCTGCATGCCTCTGTCAATTTTGAAAACTCTGTACCAGTAAATTAATTGTGTGAGCAAAAAATGGGATGTGTTGGAATTCACCCTGCTGTAATGCTCTAACAATATTTATGGCATTATCATAAAATACAAATCCTGAGGAGAATCCAAGCAGGCTAAGCTATTTTGCTATGTCATCCCTTAGTTTTAGTTTGCTTCTTAGTGTAGCCAGTGATACACAGAATAGCCTGCCTCTGAAAGAGGTGGTGTTGTTTGTTAGATGCTGCTGCTATTCCTGATACTGAAGGGATTCACCCACCAAGTGGGCTGTAACAGTCATGTAATCTTTTGTCCACATATCTGTGGTTTAGTGGAAAGTGGCTACAATGGTATTTTGTAGGTCAATAATTCGTTTTTTAAATATCATGGTGCAGCAAAGGAATTGTTTGTCTAGTAAAATGGAACCGAGATAGAATTTGGAACCAGGGACACAGGACCTTAATTAACTGTGCAAAACCAACTGCCTTAATGTTGGATATTGGCTACAGATCTAATAATAGCATATCTGTCATAGCATCAGTGACACCTGTCATACTTGCTTCCTCTTGCAAATGATTGTTTAACAGACTAGTAGTCTTCTTGGTCCCCTTCTAGGATAAAGATCCAACCCCAATAACATCAGCAGCAGGCCTAGCACTCGAGGATTCCTCTAATGATTTTGTGATGTGGAGAAGTCACCTAGTCTTACCAAATTGGGTGCAAGACTACTTCTGATCATTAGTGAGAATATTGATGATTAAGGTGTTGGCAGTGCACATTGCAGGTGCTGGGTGTTGGGCTTTTTTTAGAACAAGTTTATGATTTTCACAAAAACTTTCCATGAACTCACTGAAAATAATTTAACAGGGATGGTTAGTGTACCTACCTCCACTAACTGTGGCTTTGCAAATGCTACAGATGGTTAGACAAATTTTGTCAGGATTTAAGTAAAAGTAATGCCACACATAAGAGGTGGATTTTTTGGTCCTGTAACTAGACATGACAGTGGCCTTCTTATCATGGGCAAATACTGCTTTCACTGGTGCCTGACTTACACAATCAACATCTTCATCCTCATCATCAACATCCCCATTAGTGCCAATGTCAGCTACATAAATATCCCACTCATCCTCTAGCACTTCCACAGTGACAGCCTCAATTTCTATGTCACCAGGTATACTTCTGCTGTTCATCCCCACATTTGGAGAGGGAGCAGAAACGGTGGAAGGATGCTTCTGTCACAACTGAGCGCCTGAGCTGACGGGAGGCAGCCTCAGTTGTAGGGGCTGAGATGTAACGGAACCTGGGAGGTTGTATCAGACCCCTAGACATGTAAGTAACATGTAGAATAACTGCCCGAAGGCGTGACCACGACAACCAGGATAAAAGTCAATGATGTTTATTATGACAAACTCCGTAACACAGCAGCAGTAAAAGGAAACATAAAAGTCAACAGAGGATAAATACAATTCCTGGGTAATACAGGGTGGCAAGGGCCACAGGCACTGGTAGAGTGAGACAGTTCTTATAATCTTCTAGTTGGAAAGTCCTTACCAGGCCTGACTGTAGCAATGGAGAGAATCCAGGATCGTACCAGCTGATGTTCCAGGAAAGGCTGGGCTGCTGAAGGTAAAACGGCTGCTGTGGATACTGGCTGGAACCAGACTGTTGTTGGTACGGAGTGGATACTGGCTGGAACCAGTTAAATAATAAACGAACTTGAGAGCGATGAAATAATAATGAAGTTTGGAGTTTGAGAGCGGTGAAATAATAATACTGGTGGAGAGTGGTAAACTGCAGAAAAGCACACCGGCCCTTTAAGAGAAGCTATACACTGCTGGAAGCTGGGCTGGAAGCAGGTGATTGTTTGAGAGCGGTGAAATAATAATACCGGTGGGGAGTGGTAAACTGCAGAAAGGACACCGGCCCTTTAAGAGAAGCTGTACACTGCTGGAAGCTGGGCTGGAAGCAGGTGATTGTTGTAGCTGGAAACAGGTGAGTCCAGAATGGATCGGAGAGTCAGGCTACACCGCAGATGGAATGCTGGTGCGGGTCTCTATAGCAGAAGTCTGGAGACAGGAGCTGGAACCTGGAAGACAACCACAGGAGAGAGACAAACTGGAACTAGGTTAGACAACCAAAGCACTGACGCCTTCCTTGCTCAGGCACAGCATACTTATACCTGCAGCAAGGAAGGGGTTGGCTAGGCAATTATGCAAATCAACAATACAGACAGCAGATTGGTGGAAATAATCAGATGACAAAATCCAAGATGGCTGCGCCCATGCAGACACTTGGAGGGAAGTTTTGTTTGTAATCCATGTGAGAATTGAAACAGTAATGGCGACGCCGGCCACAGGAGACAGGAGACGCCAGACTGACAAGCGCACATTTAACCACGCGGGCACAGCGGAGGCCGCGGCTGATGAAATCACCACTCTGACATTCTGCATGTGGAAACTCAGGAACAGCGGGATCCGGTTCTGGAACGCTGAGCCAGCCTTAGGAGGCATCTGAAGGGTAAGTAATGGCGTCCAGATACCCGGATCGTGACAGCACCCCCCCCTTTAGGAGTGGCCCCAGGACACTTCTTAGGCTTTAAAGGAAACTTTGCGTGGAAATTTCGGACCAAGGCAGGAGCATGGACGTCTGAGGCATTGGTCCAAGAGCGTTCTTCAGGACCATAGCCCTTCCAGTCAATGAGGTATTGTAACTGACCGTAACGGAAACGTGAGTCCAAAATCTTGGCCACCTCGTACTCGACTCCCCGTTGAGTCTGAACTTTGGGAGCTGGAGGAAGTGCGGAATGAAACCGATTCAGGATCAGCGATTTCAACAAAGAAACATGAAATGTCCTGGGTATTTTCAAGAAGGATGGTAACTGTAACCTGTAGGCAACAGGATTGATGACTTGTTCAATCTTGAAGGGTCCGATGTAGCGAGGTGCAAATTTCATGCTGGGAACTCTCAACCTCAAATTCTTCGTGGACAGCCACACACGATCACCCACCTTGAGAGCAGGAACCGCTCTACGCTTCCTATCGGCAAACTTCTTATACCTGAATGAGGCTTTAAGCAGGGCTGCGCGGACGTTCCTCCAGTTATTTGAAAACTGACGCAAGGTGACATCCACTGCTGGAACAGAAGTTGCGGGAAGCGGTTGGAATTCTGGGACTTTAGGGTGGAATCCATAATTAATGAAGAATGGTGTAGAAGAAGATGAGGAATGGTATTGATTGTTATGGCTGAACTCGGCCCAAGGAAGGAGTTGAACCCAGTCATCTTGAGAGGAAGACACATATATACGGAGGAAGGCCTCCAAGTCCTGATTCACCCTCTCGGTTTGACCATTGGTCTGAGGATGGTAAGCCGTGGAAAACTTTAACTTGACTTGGAGGGCTTGACACAAACTTCGCCAAAATTTGGCTACAAATTGTACTCCACGATCCGAGATGATCTCTTCAGGAAGACCGTGAAGTCGGAAGATCTCTTGTATAAACACTTGAGCCAACTTGGAAGCTGACGGAAGACCGGTGAGAGGGATGAAATGTGCCATCTTGGTGAACCGGTCAACTACCACCCAGATGGTATTAAACTTGTTGCAGATAGGTAGATCGGAAACAAAGTCCATCGACAAATGGGTCCAAGGTCGACGGGGAACAGATAATGGAACCAGTTGCCCCGCAGGCGACTGGCGGGAGACTTTGTGTTGGGCACACTTTGGGCAGGAGGCAATAAATTCCATAACGTCCTTCTTCAAAGTTGGCCACCAGTAGGACCTAGAAATAAATTCAAGGGTTTTCTGAATGCCTGTATGTCCAGCAAAACGGGAAGCATGGGCCCAATGCATGAGCTTCTTCCTTAGAACTGGCTTAACAAAACTTTTCCCTGGTGGAGGCGTAGAGTCCATCCCTACCGTGGAGAATGCCAACGGATTAATAATAGGATGCTTGTCTGCAGACTCGGACTCATTTTCTTGCTCCCATGAGCGGGAAAGGGCATCGGCCTTACGATTCTGAGAACCCGGACAGAACTGGAGTTTAAAGTCAAACCTAGAGAAGAAAAGTGCCCATCTGGCCTGACGAGGATTCAGACATTGTGCGCCTTTGAGATATAAAAGATTTTTGTGGTCGGTAAGTATGGTGATTGAGTGGGAAGCTCCCTCCAACAGGTATCTCCACTCCTCCAGAGCGAGCTTGATGGCTAGCAACTCCTGATCGCCAATGGCATAGTTGCGCTCAGCTGGGGAGAACTTCCGGGAGAAGAAACTGCAAGGATGTAGATGTCCATCTTTGGCCCTCTGGGATAACACTGCTCCTACTCCAATGGAGGAGGCATCTACCTCTAAGATAAAAGGAGAGTCGGTGTCGGGCTGTTTCAGAACTGGTGCAGAGATGAACCGTTGCTTCAGAAGGTGAAAGGCCTGTGTAGCTTCCTCAGACCACTTGGACGGATTAGCACCTTTCTTGGTTAATGCAGTGATAGGCGCCACGATGGTGGAAAAGTCTTGTATAAATTTTCTATAATAATTGGCGAACCCTAAGAACCTCTGGACCCCTTTGAGGCTTAAGGGTATAGGCCAATTCTGGATTGCTTGGAGTTTCTCAGGATCCATCTCTAGTCCGGAACCGGACACAATGTAACCTAGAAACGGAATGGTTTTAACTTCAAACACACACTTCTCCAATTTACAATAGAGGTGATTGACACGGAGACGGGAAAGAACCTCTTTTACCCAGAAACGATGATCTTCGAGATTATTAGCAAAGATGAGGATGTCGTCTAGATAAACCACGACATGGCGGTACAAGATGTCCCTGAAAATCTCATTCACGAAGTGCTGGAAGACTGCTGGAGCGTTGCTCAATCCGAAGGGCATGACGAGGTACTCATAATGTCCGTCACGGGTGTTAAAGGCGGTCTTCCACTCGTCACCGTCACGGATTCGGATGAGATTGTAGGCACCCCTCAAGTCCAACTTTGTGAAAATAGTTGCACCACTAACTCTATCAAAGAGCTCGGTAATCAGGGGTAAAGGGTATCGGTTCTTGACGGTAATGTCGTTCAGACCTCTGTAGTCGATGCACGGACGCAGACCACCGTCTTTCTTCTTAACGAAGAAGAAGCCTGCGCCGGCTGGAGAAGAAGATGGTCGGATGAAACCCTTCGCCAGGTTCTCTTTGATGTACTCTTCCATGGAGTGTGTCTCAGGCAGAGACAACGGATAAGTTCGGCCTCGCGGTGGAACCTTCCCTGGAATGAGGTCGATTGGGCAGTCCCATTCTCTATGAGGAGGAAGGATATCAGCAGAGGCTTTACTGAACACGTCCGTGAAGTCTTGATATGGAGGAGGCGGAACATCAGATGACCTGGGGAAGGAAGAACAAACAGGAAGAACTTTGGCTAAACAAGTCTCAGCACAGGAGGGACCCCATGCCAGTATTTGCGTAGTCGTCCAGTCAATTGATGGGTTGTGGAGACGGAGCCATGGAAGGCCTAAAACCACTGGATGTGTGGCTCTTGGAATCACTAAAAAAGAAATATACTCAGAATGAAGAACTCCCACTCTCAGACGAACTGGAAGAGTCCTTAAGGAAATGACTGCGTCAAAAATCTTGCTGCCATCCACGGCAGTCAAAGAGATGGACGAGGACAGTCTCTCGGTGGGTAGGGACCACCGTTTAACATAAGCTTCGGTTATGAAATTCCCAGCTGCTCCGGAATCAAGGAGGGCAATGACGTTCCTGTAACGTTGAGCAATTTGGAGCGACACTGGGAGGTTACAGTCATGAGGAGATGGAGAGGAGATCATTACTCCTAGCCGGCCCTCTCCTTGGCGAGCTAGGATCTGGAGTTTCCCGGACGTTTGGGACAGGCATTGATAGTGTGCGATGGAGCTGCACAGTAGAGACAGAGAGACTCAGAGAGACGTCTTCGGCGCTCAGCGGGAGATAGACGGGAACGACTAATTTGCATAGGCTCATCCTTGGATGGAGATGGTTGACGAGGAGGAGGAGCAGAAGATTTAGGAGTAGATGATCTTCCTCGCTCGGTTGCTCTCTCTCTGAAACGTAGATCAACCTTCGTGCAAAGAGAAATTAGCTCATCCAACTTAGAGGGCAAGTCTCTGGTAGCTAACTCATCCTTGATGCGTTCTGATAAGCCATGCCAGAATGCAGCATACAGGGCCTCGTCGTTCCATGCCAGTTCGGATGCCAGGATTTTAAACTGTATAAGATACTGTCCCACAGTACGTGTTCCCTGGCGTAAACGGAGAATCTCAGATGAAGCAGATGTTATCCGGCCTGGCTCGTCGAAGATGCGCCTGAATGTAGCTACAAAGTCAGTATAGGAGGATAGCAGGGGATCAGACTTCTCCCATAAAGGTGATGCCCAGTCAAGGGCTGAGCCACTGAGAAGGGAGATGATATAGGCAATTTTGGTACGGTCACTGAAGAAATTGCCAGGTAGAAGCTCAAAGTGGATTTCACATTGATTGAGAAATCCCCTGCAGAACCTTGGAGATCCATCAAATTTTGCTGGCGTTGGAAGATGAAGATGTGGACTGGAAATGGGTAAGGTGGGTGGGGTTACAGCTGGTGTTACTGTAGTGGACGCACCGGACGTGCCAGGTCCACGGAGGGTCATTTGAATCCCATCCAGCCGTGTAGAGAGATCCTGGAGACAGCGGATGATGTGGCCCTGTGCAGCCTCCTGATGTTCAAGTCGGGCTGCCAGTTCTTGCATCGGCCTGGCCGCTTGATCCTGGTCTCCGGCTGGATTCATTAGGTCAGTGCTTACTGTCACAACTGAGGGCCTGAGCTGACGGGAGGCAGCCTCAGTTGTAGGGGCTGAGATGTAACGGAACCTGGGAGGTTGTTTCAGCCCCCTAGACATGTAAGTAACATGTAGAATAACTGCCCGAAGGCGTGACCACGACAACCAGGATAAAAGTCAATGATGTTTATTATGACAAACTCCGTAACACAGCAGCAGTAAAAGGAAACATAAAAGTCAACAGAGGATAAATACAATTCCTGGGTACTACAGGGTGGCAAGGGCCACAGGCACTGGTAGAGTGAGACAGTTCTTATAATCTTCTAGTTGGAAAGTCCTTACCAGGCCTGACTGTAGCAATGGAGAGAACCCAGGATCGTACCAGCTGATGTTCCAGGAAAGGCTGGGCTGCTGAAGGTAAAACGGCTGCTGTGGATACTGGCTGGAACCAGACTGTTGTTGGTACGGAGTGGATACTGGCTGGAACCAGTTAAATAATAAACGAACTTGAGAGCGATGAAATAATAATGAAGTTTGGAGT
This sequence comes from Pseudophryne corroboree, assembly GCF_028390025.1. Lineage (NCBI taxonomy): Eukaryota > Metazoa > Chordata > Amphibia > Anura > Myobatrachidae > Pseudophryne > Pseudophryne corroboree. The sequence goes on along the minus strand of NC_086449.1, from coordinate 480,226,448 downwards.
TTGAGAGCGGTGAAATAATAATACCGGTGGAGAGTGGTAAACTGCAGAAAAGGACACCGGCCCTTTAAGAGAAGCTATACACTGCTGGAAGCTGGGCTGGAAGCAGGTGATTGTTTGAGAGCTGTGAAATAATAATACCGGTGGGGAGTGGTAAACTGCAGAAAGGACACCGGCCCTTTAAGAGAAGCTGTACACTGCTGGAAGCTGGGCTGGAAGCAGGTGATTGTTGTAGCTGGAAACAGGTGAGTCCAGAATGGATCGGAGAGTCAGGCTACACCGCAGATGGAATGCTGGTGCGGGTCTCTATAGCAGAAGTCTGGAGACAGGAGCTGGAACCTGGAAGACAACCACAGGAGAGAGACAAACTGGAACTAGGTTAGACAACCAAAGCACTGACGCCTTCCTTGCTCAGGCACAGCATACTTATACCTGCAGCAAGGAAGGGGTTGGCTAGGCAATTATGCAAATCAACAATACAGACAGCAGATTGGTGGAAATAATCAGATGACAAAATCCAAGATGGCTGCGCCCATGCAGACACTTGGAGGGAAGTTTTGTTTGTAATCCATGTGAGAATTGAAACAGTAATGGCGACGCCGGCCACAGGAGACAGGAGACGCCAGACTGACAAGCGCACATTTAACCACGCGGGCACAGCGGAGGCCGCGGCTGATGAAATCACCACTCTGACATTCTGCATGTGGAAACTCAGGAACAGCGGGATCCGGTTCTGGAACGCTGAGCCAGCCTTAGGAGGCATCTGAAGGGTAAGTAATGGCGTCCAGATACCCGGATCGTGACAGCTTCTCTATGAGTATAGTATCAGAAAGGTCAGACTCACACATAGCACTCACAGACACACTTAGACTGTCCTCAGGGATTTTGTGACATTTCTGTTTCTGAACGCACAGTTTGTTCTACTGCCTTAGTGGGTCTACTTTTTTTCAACAAGGATTTTCCAGTTTTCATTTTTTTATACCTATTCTACACTCTCCGTGAAAAGCACTTGCATTTTTGCCATGAGAGGCAGACGATGTCTCACTGACAATTGCAGAACCACCACTCATATGTAAAGGCCAAGGCCTAAGATTTTCCTAGCCACTGCATGTAGTGAATGGCACGTTGGCAATTTGTTTGGTTTATTCAACACAAAATCTTCCCTTTATTAGAGGTTTTTTCTTAGATATTTAAGGAGCACGGCAATTCTGAACACTGGACAAATACTACAGTATAGGTACAAGAGTGAAGGTGCACCATATACCATTAAAATTATAACAACCATAATATCCCAGGTTCTTGGCATACAGTATATTGGTCAATATATGAGCCTGCCCACCTACTTCACAATGACCTTGTTGGTCCCTAACATTATAGGGGTTCACCTCTGGGGTGCAGAGCACCCCCAAACTACTCCAGCGATACCACCACAGGGCATCACACAAATTAGGGATAGAAGTGAGAAATCAGTGTTCAACAAGTGAAAGAAGCTGCTGAATGTTAGAAAGAGGACAGCAGTAGGGTGCCAGAGTGTCAGAAAGTGAGGTTAGCTGATCAGTGTTATTATTATTATTATTATTATTATTACATTCTATTTATAAGGTGCCAAAAGTGTTTTGTAGCACCGTACAAAGGATAGTACAGGGAGACAATACTTAGCATTACAGTAAATAAATAACAAGGAGCACCACACATTCTCAAGACATAATACAGCTAAGATGTAAGTAGTGAGGGAGTGATCATCGTACTACTAGGGGCTGGTGGCCATAGCTAGAGATGAGCCTTTTCCAGCAGGCGAAAAAGCGATAAAGATGGTCGCTGAGTAGGGGAGAGCTGTGAGTGAAATGTGTCGAGAACAGGGTTTAGATAACAAGAGGAAAGAGGGCCCTGCTGTGAAGAGGTAACAATCTAGTGGGAAGGGTCGACAGATGACATGAGGTGCAAGCAAGCGGGAGGTAGCCTGATGGCAGTATGCAAGCAAAGCAGAGATGTTCAAGGCATGAGGCAGGGGGATGGAGGAACGGTCTCAGGACTAGGTTTTGCATCAGGAGGGTACGCTTTGATGAATAGGTGGGTTTTTAGTGCCCGTTTGAAGCTTTGCAAGGTAGTGGAGAGTCTAATGGAGCGGGGGAGTGTATTCCACTGAAGGAATGCAGCACGGGCATAGTCTTGAACTCGAGCATGGGAAGCAGTGACTAGCGTGGTGGAGAGGCGACGGTCATTGGTCGACCGTAGGGGGCGGGAGGGAGTATTACAAGTGTAAAAGATGTGTGAAAAATGCTACATAAATAAAAACAAACACAGGGTGATACAGGTGTTAAAAATAAATATAAGATAGTTCCCCGTCAGAGCATTCCAAGGAGCCCCACACCAAAAGTTCACAGCTCAACTGACTTTCAATATAATTGAAACAATCTTAAGTATAGCTTTTGTGCGGTAAGCATGTGCTAGTTTCCTGTTTAAAAGCCTGAGAGGCAATGGGTGGGGTGCAAATCCAGAATAAGGGCATCTAACAATTGACACTCTGTAACAATCGTATGGACACAATAGTACCAACAATACAATATTTATATAATGACTACACTGCAGCCTACAGCCGAAGAGATATAGTATTTTTTAGCATATATCACTATATGTAAGCACAAAGAAACTCCCTGGGAATACTTAATAGCACTGAACACACACACACACACACCTCTGCTTACCCCTCCAGTGCTGCAGACATACAGACCCCTGCTTACGCCTCCAGTGCAGGACACCAGAGCCGTAACTAGACATTTTGGTGCCCTGTGCCAGAAAGAGAATTATTCCCCCTCCCATATGTAAAATAGGGACAGTGTGTGATGAAGGCATGCTCCCAAAATATAGGACCATGGCTTTGTGAGAAAAGGGCATAGCCACAGAATAGTACCAATTCACATTACATTGCAAAGAGTCTGCTAGTCACATTACATCACATAGTAATGCACGTTACTCAAATTACACCACACAGTAGTATCCCTTATAAATGTTATGCCACCCAGTAGTGCCACTTATACACATTACACCAACAGTAGTACTATATACATATTACGCCACAGAAGAGCCCCTTATACACATTATGCCATTGTAGAGTCCCTTACACACATTACATCACAGTAGAGCCTTCTACACATTATGCCAGGTAGAGCCCCTACACATTATCCCAGGTAGAGCCCCTAAACCTCATTACTCCTATGGTGTGGGTGTGAGGCCATAGCCTGCACATGCAACTTACCTCCAGGGGTAGTGCAGATGATGGTGGTCCCAGGAGTGGTGTAATAGTCCTGAGGTAGCTGGGATGAGTTACTGAATGGGATGGTACCGGTGGGGATGGTCTAGCTCTGGCTGTGCTGGCGTCCAGCTGACATGTTCCTGGCCAGGATTATGTGAGTGTGGTACAATTTAGTGAGGTTAACAAGAAGGAAAGAGAGGGGGAGAGAGGGACAGAGAGACAGAGTAACAGAAAGAGGGAGGGAGAGGAACATGGAGAGAGAGGAAGAGAGTGAGGGGTGGTAGAGGGAGAGCGGAATGAGAGAGTGAGAGAGAGTAAGTGCGTGAGATGGAGATAGAGAAAGAGAGATATGTGGGTGGGAGAGAGAGGGAGGGAGAGAGGGAAAGATAGAGAGGTAGAGAGTAAGGGGTAGAGAAGGAGGGAGAGAGAGAGAGGTAGAGAGAGAAAGGGGAGGGAAGGAGAGAGAGGGGTGGGAGAGAGAGGGAGTGAGAGAGAGGAAGAGAGAGAGAGAGAAAGAGAGAAGAAGGCAGATACAGAGAGGGAGAGGGAGGGAGGGAGAGGGAGGGACAGATTGAGACAGGGAGAGGGAGGGCAGGAGAGAGATAGGGAGGGAAGGAGAGAAGGAGAGGGAGACAGAGAATGATAAAGGGAGAGGGACAGAGAAAAATTTACTTGAGCGGCAGCAGGCAGCAGCATCTGGCACCAGCAGAGCACATGGGGGAAGAGACCGCCAACAGGTACTTATATGGTGAGCCATACTGGCAGCAGGGCACTCACATGTCAGTGTCAGTGCCGGAGCTGAGCTTCTTCATCCTGGGAGTGCAAGTGGCCATAGCGGGGAAGTCCCTGTGCAGGTGACTGCACCAGCGGTGTACTATTGATTCAGAGCTCCTACTGATGGTGCTACCGGTTGGTTCAATCTCCATCCTCTCAGTATCACCTACATGGCTTCTTGTTGGGAGGAGGTATGTCCCAAGCCTGGCCTGTATAGTATGGTGGAAAGACACCGGTGCTGCACGATTAAAAGGGGGGGGGGGGCACACAAGGAGACTGAGATAGACTGTCCAGTGTTGCCGGCTATAATGAATATCAACAGCAATTCAACCAGCAGAGAAGGACCCAAGTGCAACGCTACTATTATAGATTATAGTAGACAGTGGTGCAGCTAGAGGCGGCCAATCGGGGTGGATGCAGATGGTGTGTCCACAGTGCAAATGTGCTATGTACTAAGCACCATCAGCACACCTCCAGTTACGGCCCTGCTGGAAACACGCTGTTATGCACACCAGTGCCAGCAGGAATGTACTGGTGTCTGAACGGAGAGGGATGCAAAACAAATGAACTCACAGACAGACTGGGGAATATGACATTACATACATAGAAGGTGATAGGGTAACAAAATAAACACAAGGTGAACAGAGAAGCCCAAAGGCTAAGAAACTGGGTGTCTTCCTAGTATTAGGAATGCTCAGATGGAAAGAAGCGAGATGTTGTGATTTAATACGTAGAGAACCCGAAATGCTGTTGCTAAGGGCAACAGCAAAACCCTAAAGGGTTACCAACGGGTGTGGCAGTAAACTCCTTGGTCAGAGATGGAATAATAGACACAAGGAGAGTCTCCACAATCCTAGTCCTCACTTGCAGTGCACTGGTTCAGCTTACTGCCACTAAACTGACACCGGAACACCTTGCACAGTGAGAAAGGATTTTGGCAGGCAAGTCTGAGAATACAGCCGCAAACTTGCTAGGTTCACAGAGTAGCAAAAGAACCCCAGCAGGTTAAACGACTGACTCCAGTCTTACTGCTAGGTCTGGATTGGCAGAGTGTAATACCAAATCCCAAGGCCTATTTGCAGTAAGCAACAAACAAATACAAAGTTTACACAGTACTAGCTAGCTTTCAGGAACTGACTAACCAACAAAGATTCAGCAGCATCTGCCTAACCTGAGAAGAGGGTTTATATAGCAGGTGCTGTCCACGCCCCACTCATACCTCACAGACTGTGAGCACAAAAACCAGCACCGGATCCCCTGCCGTGCACAGAGCCTGTAACCACTGCACAGCAAAAGACCCGAACCGGAGTATCAGCTACGCTCAGGTTACTCCGCTAGCACTTGTCTCCCGGTTGCCATGACGACGTGGCAGCACAGAGCAGGAGACCCTAACACACGCACACATTTCTGCTTACCCCTCCAACATAGGATACATGTACACCTTGGCAGGGCAGCAGGCTGTGGGTTTCACCAGTGGTGGCAGGTCCAGGGCCATTGTTCTATTTAACCCACTGCAAAGAGGTGGTCAGCAAGCAGGCGGCAGGTCTGGGGCTCTCCTTCTCTGTGCAGCACTGGTATTCACAGTGGCAGCTGGGAGGCAGGTGGCAAGTCCACGTACCTCTTTCTCACTGCATTGGCACTCATAGTGGCAGCCGGTAGACTGGCTTAGACCATGGACTGCTTTAACCTTAGGAGTAGTGGCTGGCTGTAGTGGACTGGGCTCTACTTTCTACTATCATGCACTTGCAGCAACAGCGTCAGGCAGCTGTAGGGCAATAGGAGTGGACCAGCCCCCCATGTCTGTCACAGGGCCTGGGACTGAAGTCCAGACAGTCCTACCTTGATGGCAGCCCTGTTGGAGATACCTGCAGGTAAAACACTTTTAACAGATGTTCTTCCAAAAGTGGGTAGCTGAAATTTAATTACTTTTGAGCAGTTGATTTGGCTCCTACCTACTCCACCAATGTTTTATCCAACATTTATAGATTGTTAATTGACAGCCTCTTCTCCAGTCTACCGAAATATGCCAAGACCTAGATGAGAGATTTGGGATTGGTTCTTAGTAATGGTCAGTTTTCCTCCATCTTTAAAGAGTTCTGGTAAACTGCTGTTATGCACACCAGTGCCTGCAGGAAAGTACTGGTGTCAGAACTGTTATGCACTCCAGTGTCTGCAGGAATGTACTGGTGTTTGAACTGTTATGCAAAACAAATGGACTCACAGACAAACTGGGGAATATGACATAACGTACACAGAAGGTAATAGGGTAACAAAATACACACAAAGTGAACAGAGAAGCCCAGAGGCTAAGGAACTGGGTATCTCCCTTGTATTAGAACTGCACAGATGGAAAAAGCAAGATGTTGTGTTTTAATACGTAGAGAACCCGAAATGCTGTTGCTAAGGGCAACAGCAAAACCCTAAAGGGTTACCAACGGGTGTGGCAGTAAACTCCTTGGTCAGAGATGGAATGATAGACACAAGGAGAGTCTCCACAATCCTATTTCTCACTTGCAGTGCACAGGTTTTAGCTTACTGCCACTAAACTGACCCCTGACACCTAGCACAGTGAGACAGGATTAGACAGGCAAGTCTTAGAATACAGCCGCAAACTTGCTAAGTTCACAGAGTAGTAACAGAACCCCTGCAAGCTAAACGACTGACTCCAGTCTTACTGCTAGGTCTGGATTGGCAGAGTGTAATACCAAATCCCCAGGCCTATTTGCAGTAAGCAACAAACAAATACAAAGCTACACAGTACTGGCTAACTTTCATGAACTGACTAACCAACAAAGATTCAGCAGCATCTGCTTACCCTGAAAAGAGGCCTTATAAAGCAGGTGCTGTCCACGCCCCACTCAGACCTCACAGACTGTGAGCACAAAAACCAGCACCGGATCCCCTGCCGTGCACAGAGCCTATAACCACTGCACAGCAAAAGACCCGAACCGGAGTATCAGCTGCGCTCAGGTTACTCCACTAGCACTTGTCTCCCGGTTGCCATGACGACGTGGCAGCACAGGGCAGGAGACCCTAACAGTACCCCCCCTCTGACGAGGGGTCAAAGAACCCCTACCACCGGGTTTATCGGGGAACTGCGAGAAGAAAGAGCGTATCAGTCTGGGGGCATGAAGATCACAACTGCGCACCCACGACCGCTCCTCCGGGCCATACCCCTTCCAGTGCACCAAAAATGACAGCCGACCCCGAACCACCTTGGAGTCAAGAATCCTTTCAACAACAAACTCCCTCTGGCCACGTATCAGAGGAGGGGAAGGTCTTCCACTGGAAGAAGGATTACTAATCGCCCGTTTTAAAAGGGAACAATGAAATGTTTTATTGATACCCAAAGAACGGGGCAGATCTAACTGAAATGCCACCGGATTGATAACCCTGGTGATCTTATAAGGGCCGATGAACCGGGGCCCTAACTTATGAGATGGCTGTCTCAACTTCAAATTCTTGGTAGACAACCAGACGAAGTCTCCTAATTTGAAGCTGCAGGGTCTTTTCCGCTTATCAAAAACCCTTTTGGTCACTAATGACACAGACACAAGGGCTTTCTTCACTTTCCGCCAAATACCTCTAAGGACCGAAACCACAGAGGAACCACCAGGCGTGGAGTCCAGGGGGTCAAAAGAATTGGCCTTAGGATGATGCCCATACACACAAAGGAAGGGAGAGATCCCTGTAGCAGAGTGAGCCGCGTTGTTATAGGCAAACTCCGCCATGGACAGATGAGCAACCCAGTCAGTCTGACACTTGGAGACATAACACCTGAGGAACTGCTCCAAGGACTGGTTCACCCTTTCAGTCTGCCCATTAGACTGCGGATGGTAGCCTGACGACAAGCTGACAGAAATCTGGAGATCGGAACAAAATGCCCTCCAGAATTTGGCCACAAACTGGGATCCGCGGTCAGAGACCACATCAAGTGGCAACCCGTGGAGACGCACAACATGCAGCATAAATAATTAAGACAGGCGTCTGGCTGATGGCAGCCCAACCAGTGGAACGAAGTGCGCCATCTTCGAAAACCTGTCAACGACAACCCAGATGGCTGTCATCCCCGAGGATTTGGGCAAGTCCACCACAAAATCCATTGAAATGTGGGTCCATGGCTTAGATGGGATAGAGAGTGGATGTAATGGGCCAACAGGAACCCCTCTAGGAGTCTTATTTCGGGCACAGATGTCACATGCCCGAACCCACTGATCCACATCCTTAGCCACCGAGGGCCACCACACCGCCCTAGATAGCAACTCCCGAGTTCTGGCAATACCCGGGTGACCTGCCGACTTCTTGGCATGGAATTCCAGGAACACTCGCTGTCTTAACCTAGGAGGCACAAACAAAAGACCTACCGGAAGGTCTGGAGGAGCCTGCTCCTGTGCTCTAAGGACTAATGATAAGAGGTCCTGGGTAATGCCCACTTTAATACATGATGGGGAAACAATGGGCAACGGCTCCTCGGTGGTCTCCTGGATTGGAGCAAAACTCCGCGAGAGCGCATCAGCCTTGATGTTTTTTGACCCAGGGCGATATGTTATCAAAAAATTAAAGCGAGCAAAAAACAAAGCCCATCGTGCCTGCCTGGCATTGAGACGCTTCGCTGACTCTAAATATGCCAGATTCTTATGGTCAGTGAGAATTGAGACCACAAACTTAGCCCCCTCAAGCCAGTGTCTCCACTCCTCGAGTGCATCCTTAATAGCCAACAATTCCCGGTTACCCACGTCATAATTCATCTCGGCAGGCGAAAATTTACGGGAAAAGTAAGCACAGGGATGAAGGCGATTATCAGACACTCCCATCTGAGAAAGCACTGCCCCAATACCCATCTCAGAGGCATCCACCTCCACCACAAAAGGACGCTCTGGATCTGGGTGTCGCAGCACCTTGGCCGAAACAAATGCCCTTTTGAGACGGGCAAAAGCCGCTTTAGCCTCACAAGACCAGTGAGCAACATCCGCCCCTTTCTTAGTGAGTGCCACCAAGGGCGCCACTATAGACGAAAATCCAGCGATAAATCGTCTATAAAAATTCGCAAAGCCCAGGAAACGCTGAAGCGCCTTCAAACTAGTGGGCTGCACCCAATCCAGGACTGCCTGTACCTTGGAACCCTCCATTTGGAAACCTTCTGGGGAGATAATATATCCTAGAAATGCGATTTGCTGAACTTCAAATTCGCACTTCTCCAGCTTCGCCCCAAGCCGGTGGTCTCTGAGTTTCTGGAGGACTAAGCGTACATGCTTCCGATGTTCCTCCAGGGAATGGGAGAAGATTAGGATGTCATCTAAGTATACAACTAAGAATCTATCCAAATATTCCCTGAGCACATCATTCATGAAATCCTGGAAGACTGCCGGGGCATTACAGAGCCCAAAAGGCATCACCAAATATTCATAATGCCCTGAGTGGGTATTAAAGGCAGTCTTCCATTCATCCCCCTCTCTTATTCGGATTAGATTGTACGCACCGCGTAGGTCAATCTTAGAAAAAATGGTGGCAGTACGAAGCTGGTCAAACAAGACCGAAATGAGAGGCAGTGGGTATGAGTTTTTAATCGTGATATGGTTCAATTCCCTGAAGTCGATGCAGGGTCGCAACGAACCGTCCTTTTTACCCACGAAGAAGAACCCCGACCCAACTGGAGACTGTGAAGGTCTGATAAATCCCTTAGCCAAGTTCTCCTGAATGTACTCTGCCATAGCCTGAGTCTCAGGACGTGACAGGGAGTACAACCTGCTCTTGGGAAGCTTAGCATTTGGCAACAAATCAATGGCACAGTCATAGGGGCGATGGGGAGGTAGTACCTCTGCAACTTTTTTGGAGAACACGTCCGCAAAATCTGCATAACACCCTGGCAATCCTGGCAAACTTAGCTGCGAGAGCCTGACTGGAAGGCTCAAGCAACTCCTGAAACAATCAGTACCCCAACTAAGAATCTCCCCAGAGACCCAGTCAAATTGAGGATTGTGGGCCCTTAACCAGGGTAACCCCAACACCAATGGGGCAAAAGTACAGACAGTCACATAAAAGGACAATTTTTCAGAGTGTGTGGCTCCAATAAACAAAGAAATCTGGCTAGTGCAAGAGGTAATTTTACCTTGGGATAATGGTTCCCCGTTTAACCCACAAATCTCAATTTCCGATGCCAAGGGTACTAAGGGAACAGAGTGTTTCAGGGCGAATTGGCGGTCCATAAAAACCCCGTCGGCCCCACTGTCCACAAAGGCTTCAGTCTTGACAGTTTGACCGAGGATCTTCAAGGTCACCGGAATGATAAAAGTCTTCTTGGGAAATTCTGACTTCTGGCCTGACAGGATATTTCCCATCACCCTCAGGCCCTGAAGTTTTCCGGCTTTTCTGGGCATGATACTACCACATGACCTTTATTCCCACAGTACAAACACAACCCCTGCTGTCTCCTCCGCGTCTTCTCACGCGAGGAGAGGCGGGTAGCCCCAATCTGCATAGGCTCCTCAGAAAATTCCTCAGAGTCTGAGGTTCCCTTGGGAAGGAAGGAAATCTCAGTCTCCCTTTCAAGCCTACGCTCTCTCAGCCGTCTATCCACCCGGATGGATAACTGCATGAGCTGATCCAAGCTATCAGGCAAGGGATATTGTACCAGTTGGTCCTTTATCTGGTTAGAAAGACCTCTTCGGTACTGGTGTCTCAGGGCTGGGTCATTCCACTGGGTATCATGGGCCAACCTCCGAAACTCCGTACAGTAAACCTCAACTGGCCTTCGCCCTTGCTTAAGGATCGAAATCTGAGCCTCGGCTGAGGCCGTCTTGTCAGGGTCATCATACAACATGCCCAGTGCCGTAAAAAAAGCATCAACACTTTTAAGCGACGGACAGTCAGGCTGCAACCCATATGCCCAGACCTGTGGGTCTCCTTGTAGCAAGGAAATCACTATGCCCACCCGCTGAATCTCCGACCCAGAAGACTGAGGCCTAAGCCGGAAGTATAGCTTGCAGCTCTCCTTGAAACAAAAGAACTGCGAGCGATCTCCAGAAAAACGATCCGGGAGATTTACTTTCGGCTCCTTAACCCCTGCAGGTGCTGCTGCTGCGGGAGCTCCGCCAGCAGCCTGGGAGGTGTGCATTTTAATGGACAAATCATTAAATTGTCGAGTCAGGACCTGCACCTGATCGACCACCTGTTGCAACGTATTTTGAGGGGTATGCTCCATATTCCCACAAAATTTCAACAGGAGTATTAGGCTGCTGAATATGTTATGCACACCAGTGCCTGCAGGAAAGTACTGGTGTCAGAACTGTTATGCACTCCAGTGTCTGCAGGAATGTACTGGTGTTTGAACTGTTATGCAAAACAAATGGACTCACAGACAAACTGGGGAATATGACATAACGTACACAGAAGGTAATAGGGTAACAAAATACACACAAAGTGAACAGAGAAGCCCAGAGGCTAAGGAACTGGGTATCTCCCTTGTATTAGAACTGCACAGATGGAAAAAGCAAGATGTTGTGTTTTAATACGTAGAGAACCCGAAATGCTGTTGCTAAGGGCAACAGCAAAACCCTAAAGGGTTACCAACGGGTGTGGCAGTAAACTCCTTGGTCAGAGATGGAATGATAGACACAAGGAGAGTCTCCACAATCCTATTTCTCACTTGCAGTGCACAGGTTTTAGCTTACTGCCACTAAACTGACCCCTGACACCTAGCACAGTGAGACAGGATTAGACAGGCAAGTCTTAGAATACAGCCGCAAACTTGCTAAGTTCACAGAGTAGTAACAGAACCCCAGCAAGCTAAACGACTGACTCCAGTCTTACTGCTAGGTCTGGATTGGCAGAGTGTAATACCAAATCCCCAGGCCTATTTGCAGTAAGCAACAAACAAATACAAAGCTACACAGTACTGGCTAACTTTCATGAACTGACTAACCAACAAAGATTCAGCAGCATCTGCTTACCCTGAAAAGAGGCCTTATAAAGCAGGTGCTGTCCACGCCCCACTCAGACCTCACAGACTGTGAGCACAAAAACCAGCACCGGATCCCCTGCCGTGCACAGAGCCTATAACCACTGCACAGCAAAAGACCCGAACCGGAGTATCAGCTGCGCTCAGGTTACTCCACTAGCACTTGTCTCCCGGTTGCCATGACGACGTGGCAGCACAGGGCAGGAGACCCTAACAACTGCACAGTAGTTCACTTAATTAGAGATGAGCTGGCCTGATTCCTAAAGAACTGAGCCCACCTGATCTTGATCCGAGGGATTCTGAGAAGGGTCTCTGATCTGCCCATCTGCCTCGGTTCCCAAAACAAGGTAAAATGTCATTCTCCTGCTGTCAGATCTTGGCAACCCGCATTGTATCTGACCCGCACTGTATATGAGGCACTCTGTATCCAGCCTGCACTGTATCTGACCCTCACACCTGCACTATATACGACCTGTACTGTATCCCACACTATATCCGACCAACATTGTATTCAACCTGCTCTGTATTCGATGCACACTGTATCTGACCTGCACTGTATCCCTCATTGTATCTAACTGTATCTGGAGGATAAATAATTACTGTTTTCAGCGACAAATACAGATTGTTACAAAGTACAGCTAGAGAAAACATGATGAGGCTGATATACTGGTTAACCATAACAAACGTCAGTTTGTATGCTAACTATGGGGGTCATTCCGAGTTGATAGCTAGCTGCCGTTGTTCACAGCGCAGCATTCAGGCTAAAAATCAGCATTTTTGCGCATGCATATGGACCGTAATGCACACGCGCGACGTACGGGTACAAAGGCATTTGTTGTTTTGCACAGGTTCTACCGACGTTTTCAGTCGCACTGACAGCCGCAGGAAGATTGACAGGAAGGAGGCATTTCTGGGTGTCAACTGACCGTTTTCAGGGACTGTTTGCAAAAACGCAGGCATGTCTAAAAAAACGCAGGCGTGGCTGGGCGTTCGCTGGGCGGGTGTATGACGTCAAATCCGGACATGAATAGGCTGAAGTGATCACAAGTGCTGAGTAGGTTCAGAGCTACTCTGAAACTGCACAAAGCTCGGCTGCACATGCGTTTGCACTTCTGCTAAACTAAAATACACCGGCGGCATAGCGTTTGCACGGCTGCTAAAATTAGCTAGCGAGCGATCAACTCGGAATGACCCCCTATATACAATTCAGTTTTGGTTCATGTTTTTAAATTAATTTGGTAATTATATCAGTGCTTTATTATGTATACAATGTAATCTTTAGTAGGGTGGTTGGTGTTTGTCATATGAATATAATATGGTGTTTTTGATAGGGCAAGAATGGGACTATATATAGCACTGGGATCACACACACTGGCTCACAGCACACTAAGAGCTATAAAGAAGTGATTCACAGGTTAGTCACATATAATCTAATTATCAATTTACCTGTTTGGATATATGTCAAAAGTTTTGGGATGATATTACAACTTGCATTTACAAAACACCCCTGAGGAAGTCTTTTCAGGTGAAATGTGTTGGATGATTGATCTTGACACTAGTTGGAGGACGGGCTGTCTAAAGAGCACTTCCCTGGCTGGGGTAGATAGCAATTCCTGTGTATAACATCTGACACACGAAGGTTAAGACATATGTGATGTAAGAAACCATTATTTAATTGAATTTTTTTTTATAATAAATTCTCTGAATAATATTGGAGCTAATGAGTTTTTATCATTTGGGTGATTTTCGGTATGAGGGTTCATTTCAGAACAACCAGCTACAATATCTGAAAATAAAGTTCCCTCTGATCTCCATCCATAAATAAATCTTTGGAATCACAAAAGGACCAGTTGAGAACTTTGGTGTGCCTTTAATTGTGGACACCGAGCAGTCTCCTCTCCCTTCTTGTATTCATTTGTCTATTGGTTCTACACTGGCGAGAGGACATGTCCCGGGGACAGCTGCCGACTCCTCTGAGGACAAAACTATCCCAGGTGGACTTGAGGACTGGTTTATAACCTGGATTGCTAGCACATTTGGGTATTGTTATATTAAAATATATATATATATATATATATATATATATATATATAGGAGTGTGTTATCCGGCACTCTGGATGAAAAGTAAATCACTATGCCCGGGTGCCCTCCTCGTTCAGCATATAAACAAAGGAAACCTTCCCTCAGTCCGATCAGGTACTTGGTGGAAGAAAACAGGCGGCACTCCAAGGTCTTTCAAAATCAACTTTGTATTGAAAAGATTACAGCATGGTGCAAAAGCAACGTTTCAAGACCATTACGGTCTTTTCGTCAGGCTGTGCATTGTGAACAATGATACAATTGACTAAACAGTGCTAAGGTGCTTACCTGCAATAAATACCTGTGTGTGTAGCGTGCGGTGTCTCTCGGAGTTCCGGGCCGTCGGCTTCCGGGCGCGTCAGCTGGTCGCTCCGTTCGTGACGTCATGGTTGCTGGGCAACCCGATCAAGCCTCGGGACCCGTCACGCCGGGAGAACCTGAAATGTCAGAGTTAAGATCAGGCTATGAGAAATTGCAATTTAGCTTGAATGTTTGTGCATAATAAACAGTGAAAATTAATGGCCCTCATTCCGAGTTGTTCGCTCGGTATTTTTCATCACATCGCAGTGAAAATCCGCTTAGTACGCATGCGCAATGTTCGCACTGCGACTGCGCCAAGTAACTTTACTATGAAGAAAGTATTTTTACTCACGGCTTTTTCTTCGCTCCGGCGAACGTAATGTGATTGACATGAAATGGGTGTTACTGGGCGGAAACACGGCGTTTCAGGGGCGTGTGGCTGAAAACGCTACCGTTTCCGGGAAAAACGCAGGAGTGGCCGGAGAAACGGTGGGAGTGCCTGGGCGAACGCTGGGTGTGTTTGTGACGTCAACCAGGAACGACAAGCACTGAAATGATCGCACAGGCAGAGTAAGTCTGGAGCTACTCTGAAACTGCTAAGTAGTTAGTAATCGCATTATTGCGAATACATCGGTCGCAATTTTAAGAAGCTAAGATTCACTCCCAGTAGGCGGCGGCTTAGCGTGTGTAACTCTGCTAAATTCGCCTTGCGACCGATCAACTCGGAATGAGGGCCAATGTGTGGAAAATGGTGAACAATTAAATTCACAAGGTACTGATGCTCTATCATATTATCATTCTAAATTAATGCATGCTATAGGACAAAACATTATTCTAATGTCCATGTGGCTACCAATAATTACTATTCATAATGTTAAATATATTATATCATGAAAGCATGCTAATTTCTATTTTATATGATGAGCTAATTTTCAAATTAAAAATGTATTCCAGGTGAATTTTTCATTTAATCCGTTGGGTGCTAATGCTCCCAATAAAAATATCCATTTGGATTCACATTTGGTCAGAAGTTTTTGACGGTCACCACCTCTTGTCAAAGGGGGAATATGGTCTATGATCTTACAACGAAGATCTGATAGACGATGTCCTTGTAGTCGGTAATGTCTTGCTACAGGTTGATCTATGTTTTTTCCTTCCAGTGCTGCTTTGACCGCCGATCTATGAAGGGCCATACGGTCACGTAGATTTCGTATGGTTTGTCCAACGTAAGTGAGGCCACAAGGACACGTGATGGTGTACACTATAAATGCTGTAGTGCATGTTACCACGTGTTTTATTTTGTATTTTTGTCCAGTTTGCTGATTGACAAAGAAGTTTCCTGGTTCCATATATTTACAAGTGGTGCACGATATGCATCTGTAGCATCCTGGTTTTTTAATGGTAGTGACAAATGGTGTTGTCTTCATTTGTGCAGTGATGTTGGTTTTTACTAAACGATCACGGATGCTTCTGCCCCTTTTGTAGCTGGGCATGATGCGGGTGTTATTAAATACTGGTAACTCCTTGTCTCCCGTGACAATGGGCCAAAGGGCCTTAGTTGCTTGTGAGATCACTGCGCTGGCTGTGTTGAAAGTTGTCACAAACGGTATTATGATCTTATCATTCTTTTTCTTTTTGTGTGTAGGTTGTAGCAGATGTTCTCGTGGCATTTGTAATACTGTGTTCTTCGTTTGTATCAACTCCTTGTGATGATACCCTCTAGAAACGAATTTATCCACCATATGTGACAGTGCTTGTTCTAAATCATCTGGATCACTTGAAATGCGTGCTGCCCTGATCATTTGTGATCGTGGTAACCCTTTGATCAAGGCGGGCGGGTGACAACTGCTGTGTAATAACATGGTGTTCCGGTCTGTGTTTTTGGTGTAAAGAGATGTTTTCAGTCTACCCTCAATAATGCTTATGGTAACATCTAGATAGTTAATGCTAGATGTACTAAACTGATGTGTGAATTTTATGGGATGATCCATCTGATTGATGTTAGAAATTAATGAGGTTAAAGTTGATAAAGGACCCGTCCATATTATCAGCAGATCATCAATGTATCTTGTGTATAATAATATACATTGTAGAATTTCTGGATCCGCAAAGAAGAAGGTTTGTTCTTGTTGGAACATGTACACGTTGGCGAAAGACGGGGCCACGTTGGACCCCATAGCACAGCCCTTGGTTTGAACATAATATTGGCCATTATGTAAAAAGTAATTGTTGACCAGAGTGCTTTTCAACAACTCTAAAAATAATGGAATAGGAATATCTGAGAACTTATGTTTGTGTAGAAACAGTTCCATAGCTTTAAGGCCTTCTTGATGGGGGATCACTGTGTATAGGCTTTTTACATCTAATGTACACAGTATGGTGTTTTCTGGGAGTTGAGGTAAAGACTGTAACTTAAGTAAAAGTTGTGTGGTGTCTTTTAAAAAAGTAGACTGTTTGGAAATAAGTGGTTGAATAAGCCCATCCAAGAATTTAGACACTGGCTGCAACAGTGACCATCTGGCTGAGATAATGGGGCGAGGAGGTGGATTACAGGCATCTTTGTGTAATTTAGGTACCGTATATATCACAGGAGTGATGGGGTGTTCTGTACTTAATGCTTTAAATATTCTGTTATTGATTTGTTGTGTGTCATAGGCATGTTTTAAAGTCTTGTCCAATTGTGTTTTATACTTTTCAGTTGGATTATTGGACAATTTCTTGTACGTAACTGTATCTGATAGTAACATGTCTATGTTTTTTATGTATGTATCCGTGTCCTGCAGCACAGTGCCTCCTCCTTTGTCCGCTGAGCGGATTATGATGTTGTTTAAGGCCGATAGTTCATTGAGGGCTTGATGTTCTTGTTTAGTGAGGTTGGAGCAGATTTTGGGTTTTGCTCCTCGATATTTAATCACTGATTCGTCCAGGAGTCTGTTATAGGTTTTTAAGGAGGGGTTCATGGAGGCCGGATCAAAGGAAGATCTTTTGTGTATTAATTGATGTTTAGACTCCACTTGGGTTGTTGTCGTTTGATGTTGGAAAAATTCTTTTGTTTTTAACGTCCTGTAATGTCCATAGAGGTCAATTTTCCAATTAAGCTGATTATAGTATGTCGTGGGAATGAATGATAATCCTTTGTTCAGGACTGCTGATTGTGCTGTAGTTAAGGAATGAGATGATAAGTTGAAAACTATTTCTTCTTTTTTGTGTTTATTGGCGGTTTGGTAGATTCTTTGGTTTTGACCACCTCTCCTGGTTCTTCTGTCGACCGATGGTCTGCCCTGGTTCTTGAAGCTCGATCTAAAGGGATCTCAGGTGTTTTAGTGGGGTCATCGGAGTCATTAATGTGAAAGTCGCTGTCGCTATTTGATTGAGAGCGTTGTCTGAAATTGGTGTTTCTGGGATCTCGTCTGTCTCTCCAAGATATCTTTGAGCGCGATCTAGGGCGGCCAGGAGTGAAGTCGGTACCGCTAAGCCATCTGTACACTCTAAATTCTTCATAGTCTGTTTGTACAGTAGTGAGTTTGTTATTTTTGAATTTAAGGAGCTCCTGTCTGTAGTTGTTACATTGTGTCTCCATTTTTGCCCACATAGTTTGATGTTTTTTGTCATCTATTATTGGCTTATATGTAGTTGTAGCAGTGTTTAACTTTTCTTTCGTTTCCTTAAGGATTCTGCCCGACTCTTCAATCACAAGTAGCATAAGATCGAAGCTACATTTATTTAGTATGGATATCCATTTGTGGCAAAAACTTGCGTTATTGCGGCCAATGGTGGGGGTGTTTCTGATGCGGAAGCCTCGTGGTATAATTTTTGCTCGAAAATAGTTGGAGAGGGATGTTCCGTGTAGAAGATAATCCGTTTCTTTGTTTCGTAATTTCAAAATATTGTTGTATATTTCGTCAACTGTAGGGACATTCTGTGTAGGATGAAGATCTTCCTCGAACAGTATGGTATCTGCATGTTCCTGTGTGAACGTCAAAGTTTCGTCCAAATGTGATTTGAGGTCTATGAATGATCTGACCTCACTGCACGCCATTTATGGATCTGTAGTTGTAAATGTTGATCCGGCTGCTATTTTATATGGATCACCTGGAAAAATTACCGATGGTATCAATGGTAAACAATAGAACTGAAAGCAATTGTATTAGTCCAAATCATCTAATGTAGTTTCCAGTGGGGGAAAACTTCATACAATTCCGGTGCCTTGATCCTTAGTGGTACAGGCCTGTGCCTCAATTGTATAGGAGTGTGTTATCCGGCACTCTGGATGAAAAGTAAATCACTATGCCCGGGTGCCCTCCTCGTTCAGCATATAAACAAAGGAAACCTTCCCTCAGTCCGATCAGGTACTTGGTGGAAGAAAACAGGCGGCACTCCAAGGTCTTTCAAAATCAACTTTGTATTGAAAAGATTACAGCATGGTGCAAAAGCAACGTTTCAAGACCATTACGGTCTTTTCGTCAGGCTGTGCATTGTGAACAATGATACAATTGACTAAACAGTGCTAAGGTGCTTACCTGCAATAAATACCTGTGTGTGTAGCGTGCGGTGTCTCTCGGAGTTCCGGGCCGTCGGCTTCCGGAACATAGATCAACCTGTAGCAAGACATTACCGACTACAAGGACATCGTCTATCAGATCTTCGTTGTAAGATCATAGACCATATTCCCCCTTTGACAAGAGGTGGTGACCGTCAAAAACTTCTGACCAAATGTGAATCCAAATGGATATTTTTATTGGGAGCGTTAGCACCCAACGGATTAAATGAAAAATTCACCTGGAATACATTTTTAATTTGAAAATTAGCTCATCATATAAAATAGAAATTAGCATGCTTTCATGATATAATATATTTAACATTATGAACAGTAATTATTGGTAGCCACATCGACATTAGAATAATGTTTTGTCCTATAGCATGCATTAATTTAGAATGATAATATGATAGAGCATCAGTACCTTGTGATTTTAATTGTTCACCATTTTCCACACATTAATTTTCACTGTTTATTATGCACAAACATTCAAGCTAAATTGCAATTTCTCATAGCCTGATCTTAACTCTGACATTTCAGGTTCTCCCGGCGTGACGGGTCCCGAGGCTTGGTCGGGTTGCCCAGCAACCATGACGTCACGAACGGAGCGACCAGCTGACGCGCCCGGAAGCCGACGGCCCGGAACTCCGAGAGACACCGCACGCTACACACACAGGTATTTATTGCAGGTAAGCACCTTAGCACTGTTTAGTCAATTGTATCATTGTTCACAATGCACAGCCTGACGAAAAGACCGTAATGGTCTTGAAACGTTGCTTTTGCACCATGCTGTAATCTTTTCAATACAAAGTTGATTTTGAAAGACCTTGGAGTGCCGCCTGTTTTCTTCCACCAAGTACCTGATCGGACTGAGGGAAGGTTTCCTTTGTTTATATGCTGAACGAGGAGGGCACCCGGGCATAGTGATTTACTTTTCATCCAGAGTGCCGGATAACACACTCCTATACAATTAAGGTACAGACCTGTACCTCTAAGGATCAAGGCACCGGAATTGTATGAAGTTTTCCCCCACTGGAAACTACATTAGATGATTTGGACTAATACAATTGCTTTCAGTTCTATTGTTTACCATTGATACCATCGGTAATTTTTCCAGGTGATCCATATAAAATAGCAGCCGGATCAACATTTACAACTACAGATCCATAAATGGCGTGCAGTGAGGTCAGATCATTCATAGACCTCAAATCACATTTGGACGAAACTTTGACGTTCACACAGGAACATGCAGATACCATACTGTTCGAGGAAGATCTTCATCCTACACAGAATGTCCCTACAGTTGACGAAATATACAACAATATTTTGAAATTACGAAACAAAGAAACGGATTATCTTCTACACGGAACATCCCTCTCCAACTATTTTCAAGCAAAAATTATACCACAAGGCTTCCGCATCAGAAACACCCCCACCATTGGCCGCAATAACGCAAGTTTTTGCCACAAATGGATATCCATACTAAATAAATGTAGCTTCGATCTTATGCTACTTGTGATTGAAGAGTCGGGCAGAATCCTTAAGGAAACGAAAGAAAAGTTAAACACTGCTACAACTACATATAAGCCAATAATAGATGACAAAAAACATCAAACTATGTGGGCAAAAATGGAGACACAATGTAACAACTACAGACAGGAGCTCCTTAAATTCAAAAATAACAAACTCACTACTGTACAAACAGACTATGAAGAATTTAGAGTGTACAGATGGCTTAGCGGTACCGACTTCACTCCTGGCCGCCCTAGATCGCGCTCAAAGATATCTTGGAGAGACAGACGAGATCCCAGAAACACCAATTTCAGACAACGCTCTCAATCAAATAGCGACAGCGACTTTCACATTAATGACTCCGATGACCCCACTAAAACACCTGAGATCCCTTTAGATCGAGCTTCAAGAACCAGGGCAGACCATCAGTCGACAGAAGAACCAGGAGAGGTGGTCAAAACCAAAGAATCTACCAAACCGCCAATAAACACAAAAAAGAAGAAATAGTGTTCAACTTATCATCTCATTCCTTAACTACAGCACAATCAGCAGTCCTGAACAAAGGATTATCATTCATTCCCACGACATACTATAATCAGCTTAATTGGAAAATTGACCTCTATGGACATTACAGGACGTTAAAAACAAAAGAATTTTTCCAACATCAAACGACAACAACCCAAGTGGAGTCTAAACATCAATTAATACACAAAAGATCTTCCTTTGATCCGGCCTCCATGAACCCCTCCTTAAAAACCTATAACAGACTCCTGGACGAATCAATGATTAAATATCAAGGAGCAAAACCCAAAATCTGCTCCAACCTCACTAAACAAGAACATCAAGCCCTCAATGAACTATCGGCCTTAAACAACATCATAATCCGCTCAGCGGACAAAGGAGGAGGCATTGTGCTGCAGGACACGGATACATACATAAAAAACATAGACATGTTACTATCAGATACAGTTACGTACAAGAAGTTGTCCAATAATCCAACTGAAAAGTATAAAACACAATTGGACAAGACTTTAAAACATGCCTATGACACACAACAAATCAATAACAGAATATTTAAAGCATTAAGTACAGAACACCCCATCACTCCTGTGATATATACGGTACCTAAATTACACAAAGATGCCTGTAATCCACCTCCTCGCCCCATTATCTCAGCCAGAGGGTCACTGTTGCAGCCAGTGTCTAAATTCTTGGATGGGCTTATTCAACCACTTATTTCCAAACAGTCTACTTTTTTAAAAGACACCACACAACTTTTACTTAAGTTACAGTCTTTACCTCAACTCCCAGAAAACACCATACTGTGTACATTAGATGTAAAAAGCCTATACACAGTGATCCCCCATCAAGAAGGCCTTAAAGCTATGGAACTGTTTCTACACAAACATAAGTTCTCAGATATTCCTATTCCATTATTTTTAGAGTTGTTGAAAAGCACTCTGGTCAACAATTACTTCTTACATAATGGCCAATATTATGTTCAAACCAAGGGCTGTGCTATGGGGTCCAACGTGGCCCCGTCTTTCGCCAACGTGTACATGTTCCAACAAGAACAAACCTTCTTCTTTGCGGATCCAGAAATTCTACAATGTATATTATTATACACAAGATACATTGATGATCTGCTGATAATATGGACGGGTCCTTTATCAACTTTAACCTCATTAATTTCTAACATCAATCAGATGGATCATCCCATAAAATTCACACATCAGTTAAGTACATCTAGCATTAACTATCTAGATGTTACCATAAGCATTATTGAGGGTAGACTGAAAACATCTCTTTACACCAAAAACACAGACCGGAACACCATGTTATTACACAGCAGTTGTCACCCGCCCGCCTTGATCAAAGGGTTACCACGATCACAAATGATCAGGGCAGCACGCATTTCAAGTGATCCAGATGATTTAGAACAAGCACTGTCACATATGGTGGATAAATTCGTTTCTAGAGGGTATCATCACAAGGAGTTGATACAAACGAAGAACACAGTATTACAAATGCCACGAGAACATCTGCTACAACCTACACACAAAAAGAAAAAGAATGATAAGATCATAATACCGTTTGTGACAACTTTCAACACAGCCAGCGCAGTGATCCCACAAGCAACTAAGGCCCTTTGGCCCATTGTCACGGGAGACAAGGAGTTACCAGTATTTAATAACACCCGCATCATGCCCAGCTACAAAAGGGGCAGAAGCATCCGTGATCGTTTAGTAAAAACCAACATCACTGCACAAATGAAGACAACACCATTTGTCACTACCATTAAAAAACCAGGATGCTACAGATGCATATCGTGCACCACTTGTAAATATATGGAACCAGGAAACTTCTTTGTCAATCAGCAAACTGGACAAAAATACAAAATAAAACACGTGGTAACATGCACTACAGCATTTATAGTGTACACCATCACGTGTCCTTGTGGCCTCACTTACGTTGGACAAACCATACGAAATCTACGTGACCGTATGGCCCTTCATAGATCGGCGGTCAAAGCAGCACTGGAAGGAAAAAACATAGATCAACCTGTAGCAAGACATTACCGACTACAAGGACATCGTCTATCAGATCTTCGTTGTAAGATCATAGACCATATTCCCCCTTTGACAAGAGGTGGTGACCGTCAAAAACTTCTGACCAAATGTGAATCCAAATGGATATTTTTATTGGGAGCGTTAGCACCCAACGGATTAAATGAAAAATTCACCTGGAATACATTTTTAATTTGAAAATTAGCTCATCATATAAAATAGAAATTAGCATGCTTTCATGATATAATATATTTAACATTATGAACAGTAATTATTGGTAGCCACATCGACATTAGAATAATGTTTTGTCCTATAGCATGCATTAATTTAGAATGATAATATGATAGAGCATCAGTACCTTGTGATTTTAATTGTTCACCATTTTCCACACATTAATTTTCACTGTTTATTATGCACAAACATTCAAGCTAAATTGCAATTTCTCATAGCCTGATCTTAACTCTGACATTTCAGGTTCTCCCGGCGTGACGGGTCCCGAGGCTTGGTCGGGTTGCCCAGCAACCATGACGTCACGAACGGAGCGACCAGCTGACGCGCCCGGAAGCCGACGGCCCGGAACTCCGAGAGACACCGCACGCTACACACACAGGTATTTATTGCAGGTAAGCACCTTAGCACTGTTTAGTCAATTGTATCATTGTTCACAATGCACAGCCTGACGAAAAGACCGTAATGGTCTTGAAACGTTGCTTTTGCACCATGCTGTAATCTTTTCAATACAAAGTTGATTTTGAAAGACCTTGGAGTGCCGCCTGTTTTCTTCCACCAAGTACCTGATCGGACTGAGGGAAGGTTTCCTTTGTTTATATATATATATACATATAATGTGACAAGGATCACACACGGGAATTCAGATGAACATTTTCAGTGTTTATTTGGAACAGCAGGTCAGCACATAGCAAGTTACATCCATATGCAGTCGGTATTGCAGGCGGTAGCATACAGGCACTTTTAGCATAGCAGACTCTTGATAGGCTCCAGTGGTCCCTAGTCTAACCAACACAACCCGGCCTATCACTTGGGCAGCTATTTCACCATCAAGAGCAAGGTGACTCTGCCCTGGAAACCCTTATATCAGGAAATCCCAGGTGCTGCTGATCACACATCTGGGGTTCTGCTACTGCTTCCAAAACCTGGCCTGGATCCTCCACATTACTTTCACATGGAAACATGCTGTCTATGCCACTATATATATATATATATATATATACATATATATATATATATATATATATATATATTATAAGGGCACGGTCGTGCCCTTATCGTAAGGCTGAATCGAACAAACGGAATTCTCCCATAGGGAACTTCTGAGATGGGGCATGGTGTTTGAGGGGCTCCACCTCAAAAGTGATTGGACGTACTGAGCTGAAATTTCAGGGCAAAATAATAAAAAATGAGGAATTGGGAGTAACCTAAAGTTTCAACTGTCAGTTTTTTTCTGCGACTTCCTGGTTGGCTTTTTGACACCGTTTTCCCATATAGTGAATGAGAATTTTTTTGGGAAGGCATAACTCAGGATAGAGGACGAATTAAGACTTGGGGTTTGTTTTATTAGATAGATCTTGTCCCAGTGTAGTGCCTTTTGGGGTTGTAGTTTTTCAGAAAGTTATAGTTTTTTTTTAATTAAGTAAAATATGCCCCATTATAAAGATAGGGCTTTTCAATTTGTTGCGGCTGCGCAGTGGCCGCCAGCAGGGGGTGTACGCAGAGAAGCTTCACATGGGTGTACAGATATGGCCGACTTTGAAGCCAGCCCAGTCCCCTCGGTAGATTGCCGCGCTGTTGAGCCTGAGGCACTAGGCTCACCATAAGGACGGGACCCGCAGCTGCCAGCATTCTCATTTACAGGCACACAGCGGCAGCTTTCAGACTTGAGGAGTGGAGCGGGGAGAGAAGGTGCATGGAGGGACACGCAGCCGCCGGCATTCCCCATTATAGTAATGATGATGTAGTGACCCATAGTGCACCGAAGCGAGCCGCGGCCAGTAACAATGAGGGAAGCGGAGAAATTAGGCAGCCTGGCCAGTCTCCTCCGGCCATACTGCTTATCTGCGTCCCTCATTGTTACTGCCCGCAGCTGTCTTCGGTGCACTATGAGTCACTAAATCAACATTAGTATAACGGGGAACACCGGCGGCTGCGGGTCCCTCCGTGCACCTTCTCTCCCCGCTCTGCTGTGTGCCTGTCTCCAGCTACAGCTGGCTCATGTCTCTTGTTTGGGGCTTGACAAGCATTGTAGTGTCCCTCGGATTGATGGTTTAGCTGGAGGAGCTGCCAGCGGGCTGCTTGAGGTCAGTGCTCATTCCGATGCAATGATCCTTTGAAGGGAAGGGCTGAGCTGTAGACATGCACAGTCCGCGCTGCAGCTTTGCAGAACCTCTGTCTGGTGCTGATTGCGGAGGCTGTGCTGCCTTTCTCTCCTGCTTTCTGGGAGGGAATATTTGCTGCCGCTGACCTCCCTCGGCGTGTACATGGGCAGAGAGCTGGATGTTAATAGAGGTGTATTTATGTTGGTGCAGGGTTTATGTGCCTGAGGCTCAGTGCCACTGCCCGCTGCCTCTTTATTTAAACACTATCAGAGCTTGCCTCAACTTTCCTCTGCTCGTTGCGTGATGTCACGGTGTGCCCCCTCCACAGCAGCACCCCCCCATCCTCCTCCACCCGATCAGTGACCCTCACACTTTCCCACTGAGCAGTATAAGCAACAGGGTTTTCCTACCAGACAGAGTAACCTGGACGTGGTCATGCAGTACAAGATATCATATTACTGTTATATATATATATATATATATATATATATATTTATATATATTATAAGGGCATGGTTGTTTCCGGCCTCCCCCCGCTGTATGCCCGGCTCTCCTCCCCTCCCACTGTGTGCACGCCACCCCCCCGCTTTGTGCCAGCTCCCCCATTCCTCCCCCCTGTGCTGTGTGTCCGACCACACCCTCCTCCCGCTGTGTGTCCTGCCACCCCCCCTCCTCCTGCTGTGTGTCCGGCCAACCCCCCCTCCTCCCACTGTGTGTCCTGCCACCCCCCCTCCTCCTGCTGTGTGTCCGGCCACCCCCCTCCTCCCGCTATGTGTCCAGCCAAAACCCCCCCTCCTCTCGCTGTGTGTCCAGCCACCACCCCCTCCTCCTGCTGTGTGTCTGGACACCACCCCCTCCTCCTGCTGTGTGTCTGGCTACCCCCTCCTCCCGCTATCTGTCCGCCCACTCCCCCTCCTCCTGCTGTGTGTCCGGCCATCCCCCCTCCTCCTGCTGTGTGTCTGGCCAAACCCCCCCTCCTACTGCTGTGTAACTCGCCACCACCCCCTCCTCCTGCTGTGTGTCCAGCCACCCCCCTCCTTCCGCTGTGTGTCTGGCCACCATCCCCTCCTCCTGCTGTGTGTCCGGCCACCCCCCCCTCCTCCCGCTGTGTGTCCGGCCACCCCCCATCCTCCCGCTGTGTGTCCGGCCACCCCCCTCCTCCTGCTGTGTGTCCGGCAACCCCCCCCTCCTCCCGCTGTGTGTCCGGCCACCCTCCCTCCTCCCTCTGTGTGTCCGGCCAAACCCCCCCTCCTCCCGCTGTGTGTCCGGACACCACCCCTTCCTCCTGCTGTGTGTCCGGCCACCCCCCCTCCTCCCGCTGTGTGTCCGTCCACCCCCCTCCTTCCGCTGTGTGTCTGTCCACCCCCCCACCCCTGCTGTGTGTCCAACCCCCCCTCCCCCTCCCGCTATGTCCTTGCACGCTGTATCTGCAGGGCGCTCTGCCAGGCACAGAGTCCCCACCACCCGACACTGCAGTTTGACACAGCCACACTCTGCCACCATCACAATGAAGAGCGAGAGAGCTAGAACAATCACCCACTACATCACTAGATCCGAGCACCAGAAGTCCTAGGACATTGAGACACAGACCGCACTTCAGCAGCACCATTTAGAGAACCAGTCCTCCACTAAGGTACCAGTAGCGCAGCGCTGGGTGAGTTCTGACAGCCCCCCACTGTGTGCCCGGCTCCCACCCCTCCCGCTGTATGTCCGGCCACCCCCCTCCCTCCTCCTCCCCCCACTGTGTGTCCTGCCACCCCTCTCCCTCCTCCCGCTGTGTGTCCGGCCACCACACCCCCTCCCGCTGTGTGTCCGGCCACCCCCCCTCCCGCTGTGTGTCCGACCCCCCCTCCTGCTGTGTGTCCAGGGCACGCCCCCCTACCCTCCCGCTGTGTGTCCGAACCCCCCTCCTGCTGTGTGTCCAGGACATACCCCCTCCCATCCCGCTGTGTGCCCGGCCACCCCCCCTCCCCTCCCATCCCGTGTGTGCCCGGCCACCCCTCTCCCCTCCCGCTGTGTGTCCGGCCACCCCCCCCTCCCACTGTGTGTCCGGCCACTCCCACTCCTCCCCATCTCTCCCGCTGTGTGTCTGGCCATGAACCCTTCCCACCCCTTATGCTAGCTGTGTGTTCGGTCAACCCCCCGCTGTGTGTCCAGCCACCCCCCCTCCTGCTGTGTGTCTGGCCACCCCCCCTCCTTCTTCTGTGTGTCCGGCCACCCCTCCTCCTCCTGCTGTGTATCTGGCCATACCCCCCACTACTCCTGCTGTGTGTCCGGCCACCACCCCCTCCTCCTGCTGTGTGTCCGGCCACCCCCTCCTCCCGCTGTGTGTCCGGCCACCCCCCTACCCCGCTGTGTCCAATCCCCCCCTCCCGCTGTGCGTCCGACCACCCCCCCTCCTTCCACTGTGTGTCCGGCCACCCCCCCCTCCTGCTGTGTGTCCGACTACCCCACTTCCTCCCTCCCGCTGCGCATCTGGCCACCCCCCCTCCCCTCCTGCTGTGTGCCTGGCCTGCCCACCCTCCCCTCCCGCTGTGTGTCCGGCCACCCCCCTCCCCTCTCGCACTCGCTGTGTGTCCATTCATCCCCCCCTCCCGCTGTTTGTTCGGCCACCCACCCCCTCCTCCCGCTGTGTGTCCGGCCACCCCCCTCCTCCTGCTGTGTGTCCGGACAACCCCCCCGCCTCCCGCTGTGTGTGTTTTTTTGTCATATATTTCTCATAGCTCCCCAGCTCCCGCTCCCGCTGTGTGCCCAACTCCTCTCCCCTCCCGCTGTGTGCCCGCCTCCCCTCCACTCCTGCTGTGTGAACGCTCCCCCTGCTGTGTGCCCAGCTCCACCGTTCCTCCCCTCTGTGCTGTGTGTCCGGCCAACCCCTCTCCTCCACCCCCTCCTCCCGCTGTGTCCGGCCACACCCCCTCCTCCCGCTGTGTGTCCGGCCACACCCCCCTTCCCGCAGTGTGTCCGGCCACCCCCCTCCTCCTGCTGTGTCCATCCCATGCTGTATCTGCAGGGCGCTTTGCCAGGCACTGAGTCCCCACCGCCCGGCACTGCAGTGTGACACAGTATGTCCGGCCACCCCTCCCCACTCCAGCTGTGTGTCTGGCTGCACCCCCTCCCTCCTGCTGTGTGTTCAACCCCCCCTTCCCCTCCCGCTGTTTGTCCGACCCCACCTCCAGCTGTGTGTCCACCCATACCCCCTCCCCACCCCTCCCGCTGTGTGTCTGGCCATACCCCCTCCCCACCCCTCACGCTGTGTCCGGAAACACCTCCCCCGCGTGCGCTGTGTGTCCGGTCACCCCCCCTCTCCTGCTGTGTGTCCGGCCACCCCCCCCCCCTCCCGCTGTTTGTCCGGAAACACCCCCCCCCCGCTGTGTGTTTTTTTGTCATATATTTCTCATAGCTCCCCAGCTCCCCGCTCCAGCTGTGTGCCCGACTCCCCTCCCCTCCCGCTGTGTGCCTGGCTCCCCTCCCCTCTACTCTCGCTGTGTGCATGCCCCCCCTGCTGTGTGCCTGCCCCCTCTCCCGCTGTGTGCTCATCTCCCCATTCCTCCCCCCTGTGCTGTGTGCCCACCCCCCCTGCTGTGTGCCCAGCACCCCCACTCCACCCCCCATGCTGTGTGCCTGGCTCCCCAGCTCTTCCTTCCTGTGCTGTGTGCCAGGAAACCCCCTCGTTATGTGTGCCTTGCTCGCCCACCCCCATCCCCCCCCCCTTCCGCTGTGTGCCCAGTTTCCCCTTTCCCCGCTGTGTGCCCAGCTCTCCCCCCCGTTCTGTGTACCCGGCTCCCCACCCCCCATTCTGTGTGCCCGGCTCCCCCTCTCCTCCCTCCGTTCTGTGTGCCTGGCTCCCCCGCTCCTCCCCCCCTGTGCTGTGTGCCTAACTCACCATCACCCACCCCCGTTGTGTGTGCTTGGCTTCTCCGCACCCACCCCCGCACCCCACAACGTTCTGTGTGCCTGGTTCCCACGCCCACCCTTGTTCTTTGTGCCTGGCCCACCCCCCACCCCCCTTCTTTTTGCCTGGCTCCCCCACTCCCCCCCCCATGCTGTGTGCCTGGCCCCTCCCCCCTGTGCTGTGTTCCCAGCTCCAACCCCCCCTCCTGCTGTGTGCCTGGATCCCCCACTCTTCTCCCCGTGCTGTGTGCACGGAAACACCCCCACCCCGTTCTCCCACACTCAAGACACCAGAAATAAAATTTTAAAGCAATCTACAATGCATAGCCCTGAATTTACCAATGTGTATGTCATTGCAAAAGCTTTAACACACAAGCAGCACCTGACACTCATATACATGTGCAACACCTGACACACACACAGGCAGCACCTGACTCACTTATGCACACAAGCACAACATCATACACACTAATATACACATGCATCTACTGACACACACACACACACACACACACACACACAGCATTTAACATGCACAGAACCTAACACACACACATACACTCGCAGCACCTGACACACACATATACACTCACAGCACCTGACACACACTCATATACACGCGCAGCACCTAACACACACATATACACATGCAACACCTGACACACACACATACATGTGCTGCACTTGACACGCACACACTGTAGACGTGCAACACCTGACACACACATATACACATGCAACACCTGACACACACACATGCGCAACAGCTGACACACTAATATAAACATGTAGCGCCTGACACACACATAGACAGGCAGCACCTGATACACCTATATACACGTGACATTTAACACACACAGCACCTGACACACATACTCATATACACTCGCAGCACCTAGCACAGATACACTCGCAGCCCCTCACACACACACATATACACGCGCAGCTCCTGCCACTCATATACACGCAAAGCACCTGCCACTCACCACATATACACACGCAGCACCTGCCACTCACTCAGCACCTGACACACACGTATACACACGCACCACCTGACACACACGTATACACGCACAGCACCTGACACACACACACACACACACATATACACGCACAGCACCTGGCAGACATACATATACACGCACAGCACCTGACACTCACACGCATATACACGCGCAACACCTTATACACACATATATACATGCACAAAACCTGACACACGCGTGCGCGCGCGGCAACTGATGCATACACACACAGCACCAGACACACACATATAGAGGCACAGCATCAGACACACTAATATACACATGCAGTACTTGGCACACACATATACATGCATGTAGCATTTAACACACATATACACTCGCGGCACCTGACACAAACTCGTGACACCTCACATAACTGACACACACGTGTACGTACATGTGCGACACCTGATGCACACACAACACCTGACGCACACACACACACGTGTACGTGCGACACCTGACACACACATGTACGTACACATGCGACACCTGACACACACGTGTACGTACACGCGCGACACTTGACACACACACATGTAAGTACACGCACGACACCTGACACACACACAGATGTGTGCGTACGCGCGCGACACTTGAAACACACACACACACACGTGTACGTACACGCGCGACACCTGAAACACACACACGTGTACGAACACGCGCGACACCTAAAACACACACACGTGCGCGTACACGCGTGACACCTGAAACACACACGTTTACGTACATGTGCGACACCTGAAACACACACACGTGTACGTACATGCGCGACACCTGAAACACACACACGTGTACGTACACGCGCGCCACCTGAAACACACACTCACGTGTACGTACACGCGCAACACCTGACACACGCACGTGTACATAGATGCGTGACACATGACATGCGTGTGTATGTACACACGCGACACCTGACACACACACGTGTCCGTACATGCTTGACACCTGACACACACACACGTGTCCGTACATGTGCGACACCTGACACACACACGTGTCCGTACATGCGCGACACCTGACACACACACGTGTCCGTACATGCGCGACACTTGACACACACATGTCCGTACACACCTGACACACACACACGTGTACGCGCGACAACTGACACACACGTGTGTACGTACACCCGCGACACCTGACACACACGTGAATGTACACACGTGACACCTGACTCACACAGACGTGTACGTACAGGCGTGACACCTGACTCACACACACGTGTACGTACACGCGCGACAACTGACTCACACGTGTACGTACACGCGCGGCACCTGACACACACGTGTACATACACGCACGGCACCTGACACACACACATAAACACGCAGCACCCGACACACATAAAAACGCAGCACCTGACACACACACACACACACACACACATAAACACACAGCACCTGACACACACACACATAAACACGCAGAACCTGACACACACTCACACATAAACACGCAGCACCTGACACATACACACATAAACACGCAGCACCTGACACACACACACGCACACATATACATGCAGCACCTGACACACACACGCACACATATACATGCAGCATCTGACACACACACATATATATAAGCACGGCACCTGACACACACACGTACACACATGGCACCTCACACGTACATGTGCATTTCACACATGCCTCCAGCCTCAGTCACAGGCTGCTGCTGCCTACCCCCTCCCTGCATCATCTGCCAAGGCAGCAAAGTATTTTGACCAAAGTTAAAAGTATAACAATTCTGTGTGGTAAATAAAATTATTTTTGCATTTTGCACAGAACAGTGATGTTATACGAACATTTTCATTAAACATTTAAAAAATCAAATCTTTATTCTTACAATGAAATTTTTACATTTCTGAATTTAAAAAAATAAATTGAAAAAAAGCTATGAAATTCCATAGACAAAAAAACTTACGGTTTCACATGTCCCATTAAGGCTTCTTAGACATAATCGAAATTTCAGAAACCTGTTGTAACTCTTCCACTCAAACTCCAAAAAGCAATGAAATTCCGATCATTAAGGCTGACGCCTTAATGGACGTGTTCCTTGCGCAATACAGATATGGTATGCCATCACAGCCTGTGGGTAAGTGCAGATTCAGCACTCTCACAGAGTGAGATTGCTGTCACTCACACAATGGTGGAGCTGCTAATTCACAGATTTGTGTGCTCATTGGAATACACACATGCAGTCTATGCAACTGAAGGTCTGAGCGGAAGACAAAGCTGCTCGGACGAGGTAAGAGTGTTGTTGATTGGAGGGAGGAGACAGAACAGTGTGGATGGGGAAACAAAAGTGTGTGGATAGAGGGAAGACTAAGCAGCACTGATGGGGGGACAATGAAACATGGGATAACTCAGACTGCAGCGGCAGCGATCGCAGTCTGAATTAGTTTGTGGGGTGATCACGCGCAATGGCCGCACTGTGCATGTGTACCCTGGGAGCCCAGAGAGATGTTATCAGCATCTCACTGGCTGCGATCGCCCTGCCTGATCGACAGGCAGAGGCAGTTGTGGGGAAGGAGGGGGGCGTACCAACGGCGTTAGAACGCCATTGGCGGGGCATGGTCAGCACAATGGAGGCGTTTATGGACCATTGGGGGGGCAGGCTGCGGCGGCTATCCCCCTGCCAAGAGCGCAGGAGCTGATACCCGTGGGGGGGGTAGGGCCTGACATGCGGGGCAAATTAGCTCTGTGCTGGGCGTCCTCCCGCATGTTAGAGTAAATGATCACAGATGTGCTAAATTTAGCACATCTATGATCAACTCTGAATTACCCCCACAGATGGGGGGAGGTAAGACAGAGTGCAACAGATGGGAGAAAGACAGTGGCACAGATGGGGGAAAGACAGTGGCACAGATGGTGGGGAGACAGAGCTGTGTGGATGGGTGGACGGTGCCGTGTGGATGAGGGGGAAAGAGCAGCACAGATGTGGGAGGGGTAAGAGCAGTACAGATGGAAAGAAACAGCATGGATGAGGAAGGCAGAGCAGCATGGATGAAGGGAATACAGTCCCAACATCGGAGGGGATAAGTATTTTTACCTTCCCTTGGGGCGAGGCAGCTAGGCCTAATCCTTGGGTGAGTTGGATAGGGCAATCCCCCCCCAATAGTGACCCACAATATTTACCTTCAGGATGTCAGCTACATGAATGGGGTAAGAGTGGTTTGGATAGGGGGTAGATTAAGCAGCAAGTATGGGAAGAGAGACAAAGTGGTGCGGATGAGGGCAACGAAGCAGATGGGTTGAAAACACTGGCACGGATGGGTAGAAAGCTGGTGCAGATGGGAGAGAAGACAGTGTGCCATGTATTGGAGGAGGCAGAGTGACGTTGAAGAGGGAAACACTGAGCAGCACAGAGAGAATGATACAGACAAGGCACAGGTGGGAAAAGACAGATGGTGCAGATAAGTTAGTACAGACTAGCACAGATGGGAGGACACAGCAGTAGGGATTGGGGAAAACAGAGCAGCATGGGGGTGTATAGGGGAAGTAAGTGTAGATGCATAGACAGTAGATGGGGTATTATAGTTTTAGCAATTAACCAAGATGTTTGAGGGAGCGAAATGTGTATACTAAATGAGATGGCTGTACGGAGTGAGAAGGCTATTGTAACAAGGTGGGATTGTTGTGGTGACCGAATGGGATGGTTATGGGCAGTGTGTGGAATAGGTGCACCACATAACTGCTCAGACCTTCAGTTGCATAGAATGCATGGCCAGTATTTACTAAAAAGCCGAGTTTGGGCGATTTGTGTTTTTTTTTCTAAGTCCCAATCCGGGAATTTACTAAGCACCAATCTCGGCAGTGTCTGGTCTATTCGTAATGGTTTGAATGACAGCCTTCCGAAATACGAATGAATAGACCATCGGTGAAACGTGGCTGTTATTTCATAGAATACGGCCATTCATATTCATTCGTATCTGGGTGTTAGTTTCTGAGTGCTCAAGTGCGGGTCTGTTTTTTTTCGAATCGTTGAAAAAAGCAGCAAAAAAATAGACCTGCTTTTTCCAGTCGAGTTTGGATAACCATGCACGGATCAGTGAGATCTGTGCATGGTTATCTATGGGAAAGGGTCTGTTTAGTGTAAAATCAGTAAAAAAATTGCGTGGGGTCCCCCCTCCTAAGCAAAACCAGCCTCGGGCTCTTTGAGCTCGTCCTGATTTAAAAAATATGGGGTAAAAAATGACAGGGGTTCCCCCATATTTAATCAACCAGCACCGGGCTCTGCTCCTGGTCCTGGTTCCAAAAATACGGGGGACAAACAGTGTAGGGGTCCCCCGTATTTCTGAAACCAGCACCGGGCTCCACTAGCTGGGGAGATAATGCCACAGCCGGGGGACACTTTGATATCGGTAACCATTGGTGGGAACTTTGTGGTCAGCGGTGAGGTTACTTTCGGTCAACCGCTGACCACAAAGTTCCCACCATTGGTTACAATGGAGCGCATAGGCGCTACATTGTATCACTGCCGTGTGCTGCCTGACAGACACTACTGGCGCTCCCTGATTGGCTGAAGGTACCCTCTTTGACAGGAGTCAGGGGGGGTCCTGGCAGTCGGGGAAAGGGGTCCCATGTGTAAACATGGGACCCCTTTCAGTGCGTGGTCGGGTTTGCGTTTTATTTTTTTGACAAGTACGTGGATTATACAGAGAACAGAAGAGGACCGATCTACACTGGATTATGTGAGTATCATTTCTTCCACATGGATTCTACATGGAGAAGAGGACCGACCCTCGTGTGAACATAGGTAAGTATGTATGTTTGGAGGTGTGGATGTATGTAATAAACTTATACTTTCAAGGTGTGTGTCTCCTGTTTTTATTGGGGTATTTTTTTAGTAGTAGTACTACAGGTGCCAGCGGGCCCGGTTTTCCACCGCATGCTGGTACTTGTGGTTCTCCAAGTACCATCTTGCGGGAGAGGCTTGCTGGGACTTGTAGTACTGCTACTAAAAACAATATTCACAATTTTTCATCAAGGCTATCAGCCCCCCATCCGCCGCCCTTTGATGGGGGGGGACAGCCTCGGGCTTCACCCCTGGCCCTTAGTTGCTGGAGGGGGGGACCCCTTGATTGAAGGGGTCCCCATTCCTCCAGGGTACCCCGGCCAGGGGTGACTAGTTGGGGTTTTAATGGTACGGCCGCAGGGACCGATATCAAAGTGTCCCCCGGCTGTGGCATTATCTCCCCAGCTAGTGGAGCCCGGTGCTGGTTTCAGAAATACGGGGGACCCCTACGCTGTTTGTCCCCCGTATTTTTGGAACCAGGACCAGGCGCAGAGCCCGGTGCTGGTTGTTTAAATATGGGGGAACCCCTGTCATTTCCCCCCCCCCCATATTTTTTCAACCAGGATCGGCTCAAAGAGCCCGAGGCTGGTTATGATTAGGAGGGGGGACCCCACACAATTTTTTTCAATATTTTAAAGACTTTAATGAACTTTTTAAGGTACACAATGAAGCCCTGCACGGATCTCACAGATCCGGCCGGGTTTCCTTGTGTTTTTTCAGGCAGTGTTTTACTCATCACTCCCGAAAAACACTGCCTGATATTACGAATCACATCGACATTGGAAAAAACGATTCTGCAAAACTCGGCAGCTTAGTGAATGACCGTATCAGGATTCAAAAAGTTGCAGTAAAATGCACCAGATACCATTCGAGTTCAAACACCCTTCAAAATGGACAAAACACGAATATTAGTAAATAAACCCCCATGTGTGTATTCCAATGAGCACACAAATCTGTGAATTAGCAGCTCCACCATTGTGTGCGTGACACCAATCTGCACTTACCCACAGGCTGTGATGGCATACCATATCTGTATTGCGCAAGGAACACGTCCATTAAGGCGTCAGCCTTAATGATCGGAATTTCATTGCTTTTTAGAGTTTGAGTGGAAGAGTTACAACAGGTTTCTGAAATTTCGATCATGTCTAAGAAGCCTTAATGGGACATGTGAAACCGTAAGGTTTTTTGTCTATGGAATATATATATATATATATATATATATATATATATACTGTATATAAATATATATATATACATATTAATTACAATCTGTTGCTGTCAGAGATGTATTTCACAGGAAAGTACAAAGGCCATTGTCTGATTATATGAGACCAAACAAAACAAGTGTTTTGAGTTGAACATATGACAACATTAGAGTACTTGCTACTTAATCCTGGGGCAATATTGTTCACCTTGTATTTTATATCTATATAATCCATGTTATGCACTGCAGACAGCATTAATATGTTCAATACTACTAGTATAGTGTGTAAGATACATTGCTAATAAAAATGTAATTCTTCCTTTTTAATTTGAAAATATAACAACTTGAATTTGTAACCCACACACCAATTATCAAGACCCTGCACATGCCTATGCTCTTCTCCACTCATCTCTCCCAGCTTCTGCTCTCTGTGAGGGTCCTGCTCTTCTGCCAGGGATCTAATGTCACAATCTCATGACTGTCCCTATTGTGAAACCCCAGGGAGGAGAGGAGGAGCCACTCTGCCTGTCAGCCAGCCCAGCACTGTGGAGCAAGTTGCCCAACAGTACTCTCATGGTGATGGCCACAGGACTGTTCCCTATATTTTGTGACCTGCCTAACATTTGAGTATCAGTTGGTGGCATAAGTGTAGAAAATGCACCTAAACTTAATTCCAACTATCAAAATCCATAAAGCATCTCGAGTCCTAGACGGCCCCAGGCCCCCTGCCACCTACTTTAAATTTACATATCAGCACTTCTACTTACTAATGTCAGTTACTGAACTTATCAAAATATAAATGGGATGTTCATTTTCTATAACATTAGACACAACAATTTTAGGTGGACACTATGTATTCACAGTGGGCATGTGGGGCCACATTCCCGACTCCCACCTGGCCACACCCCATATCCACATCCCCCAATCACAGTGCCCTACCCCTATCATTTATTTCAGGATCCGCTCCTGCCTGGGGACATGTGCACTTGTATAAGGGGCATCCATGTCTGCTGATGTATTTTATACATGGTTTAGTTTTTTTTTCTTTGCTCTTTGTTAACTACTACTACCTTAGAGCAAAAATATTTCACACACGATTCTTAGTAAATTTCTGTGTTTGATTGTTTTCTATTGAAAGGACAGGTGCGTCCTGCTACATATTTGCTCCATACGCCATGTAGAGCACCATGCTGTTTGCACCCTTCCATGCCACTTCCTGGCATTCTAAGTCTCTTAATGTAAAATAACATTGTAATGTACTGAGGTGTTGGAAAAGCCAGAGAGTGCAATAAAACTTTCTATCTACCAGATGTTGCTTTCAGGGGCTTATCTACCCATTGGCCAGGATGGCACTCGCCAGGGGCGCCAGCCGAGCAGGGGGCGCCACCCGACAGTGCCACCCTCGGCTAATGGGTGGAATCCCTTAAGCCGTAGTGTCTGGCAATACCTGCTGTGCCGAGCTGCCTGGGGGGGTGATTGCTCAGCAGCTAGGAGTTGACGCCGGTATCCGGCACCACAATGCACTACAGGGAAAACTACAACTCCCGGCAATCCTTGCAGTTGGGAGCTCCCGGCGTCAAGGGCTGCTGGGAGCTGTAGTTTATTTTCAGTTTCTTCACGTAGTTTGGTGCGGTGTCGGACACCTGCCTGCAGAGCAATCCTTCACCCTCCGTCCCAGACAGCTCGGCACAGCAGGTATTGCCAGACACTACGACTATCTGCTGGTATGTTGTGGGGTGGGGACTAGGGCTATGTGCTGTGTGCGGAGGCTATGTATGTGCTGGGAGTGGGGGAGACTACTGCTACAGTATGTGCTAAGGGCGGACTACAGCTATGTACTGGGAGTGGGGTGGGGATTATGGCTATGTGCTTGGCGAGGTGAGGGGCTTTGTGCAGGGAGGGGGACTATGGCTATCTATGCTGGCAGGGAACTATTGTTATGTGATGGGAGGGGGTGGGGACTACTATATGACTGTGTTGGGAGAGGTGGAGACTACGGCTATGTCCTGGGAGGACTGCGGCTATTGCTTGAAGAGGTGGGGAGGCTATGGCTATTTACTGGAAGGGGACTATATGTGCTGGGAGGGGGATGGGGACTATGACTGTGCTGGTAGGGGGGAAATAACTAGGTGCTGTGTTCTGGTGGGGGCTATGGCTATGTGCTGGGGGGAATATGGCTATTGCTTGGGGTGGTGGGGGCTATGGCTATTTACTGGGAGGGGACTATGGCTATGTGCTGGGTGGGGGATGGGGACTATGACTATGTGCTGGGAGGGGGGAAATAACTATGTGTTGTGTTCTGGTAGGGGCTATGGCTATGTGCTGATGGGGGACCACAGCTATGTACATTTGAATAGGAGAGTTACGTAGTGCCAGTGCTGCAAGTATGGCGGTACTGCATATTGGTAAGAAATTCCCAGCCGGTACGCATTACCGATGGGCCGCCACTTTGCAAACACCGTGGAGAGAGGAGAGCGCAGCATGCGCCTCTCCTCTCCTGCCCCCTTCAGTTCGTAGACTGGCGTTTTCTCCCCCCTTTGAGTCCGGCGGCTGCGGAAGCGTGTATTCAAACGCCAGTTCATAAGTCAATCAGAGCGCACGGACCGGCAGCCAATCAGGAGGTGCCGCTGATGGACCGCGAGCTCTGATTGGCTCGTGGACCGGCACCAGAATCTGAGCTACAGGACACCGCCGCTGCCGCAGGAGGAGACCGGACTGAGGGCAGGAGAGGCACGTGCTGTGCTTTCCTCTACCCGACAGCAGCTGCAGACAGTGCCAGGCAGCAGCAGCATCAACAACAGTAAGTTGCACTGCAGGGGGCATATCTGGCACTGTGGGACATATCTGGCACTGTGGGGGCATGTGTAACTGGCAATGTGGGGGCATAACTGGCAACATGGGGCATATCTGGCAACGTGGGGGAATATGTGTATCTGGCACTGTGGGGGCATATCTAGGCCTGTGTGGGCATGTGTATCTGGCAATGTGAGGGCATTTCTGGCACTGTGGGGGCATATGTATATCTGGCACTGTGGGGGCATATCTAGCACCGTGGGGTCATATCTGGCACTGTGGAGGCATATGTGTATCTGGCACTGTGGGGGCATATGTGTATCTGGCACTGTGGGGGCATATGTGTATCTGGCACTGTGGGGGCATATGTGTATCTGGCACTGCACTATTGGGGTCATATGTGTATCATGCCCCCATTTTCATTGGCCACACCCCATGTGGCATGTGGACACACCCAGTATTTTGGCATGTGCGCGCTGAAGGCGAGCGCACACAGTTCCGCTAAGATTTTTTTTCTACTTGCACCACTGGGTAGTGTGCTGCACTGCACTTCTTTGCACTACTATTTGATTATACTACCTGGCCTTGGGTGGCATTGCCTCCTCAGCCAGGCCAGGTACTGCTGATGTCTCCTCATTGTTATAAGAATTACTGTGTGGGCATAATGTGTAAAGGGAACTGCTACTGTGTGGACATAAGGGTTACTACTGTGTAGCGTAATTTGAATTGGGGGAACTATTGTATGGTCATGCCCCTTTCCCACAAGATCATGTCCCTTTTTTGCACATGCACCTTCCCTATTTCAAATATGGGGGCGCCAGTCCCTTACTTTGCCAGGGGCGCCCGGACCCCTAGATACACCCCTGGTTGCTTTTCCTAAACTGCACTGCACATGCATCAAAAAGCCAATTAAGCTTCTGTAGCAGCGCCTGCTGACACTATACAGTAGTACTGAACTGTGTTTACTTTGTTACATGATGTAAAGAAGCATGATGTAAAGACGCACAGGAAGTTTTTCCTATAGAGAAATCATTTCAGGTTCAATACTCTTAAAATACCCTGCAAAATTTTATGTATTGCTCCTCAATTTCCCCCTCCCTTCCTTTCTGTCTTAGGCCACCAAGCTGCATTAGACTCCAAACCGCTATTGACTTTGTATTGTACACCTTGCATTGCATTAAGGCATGCTCCTAACATCACATACTCAACAGGTGTGACTGTTGCTTTGGTCGGCTTGTGTGGCCAAGTGGGTAAGGTGAGCACCTTACATAGCCAGCGCCATGGGTTGAGGCCCGGAAAGGGACGTTGTCATTGTGCAAATCATTTTTTTTGCTTTATTTTCGATACAGAAATAACAAGGGAATTAATCATTTAGTGTGTGAGGTCTGTGTTTTCTAAGAATATATATCTGATATGTATATCAAGGTACTCTGGGCCTAATTCAGATCTGGTCGCAGCAGCAAATTTGTTAGCTAACGAGCAAAACCATGTGCACTGCGGGGGGGGGGGGCAGATATAACATGTGCAGAGAGAGATAGATTTGGGTCGGTGATATTGTTTCTGTGCAGGGTAAATACTGGCTGCTTTATTATTACACTGCAATTTAGATTTCAGTTTGAAAACACCCCACCAAAGAAAAAAAAAAGATTTATACAATGGCAATGTCTCTTTCCAGGCCTTGAACCCCAGGCAATGGCTATGTAAGGTGCTATCCTTACCCACTTGGCCACAGACACCATCCATAGCAGCAGTCACACCTGTTAAGTATGTGATGTTAAGTGTGTGCCTTTATGCCATGTAAGGTGTACAATGCATTGTCAATGGTGAGCTCAGCTTGCGGTGACACTGAACAGAAGTGAATGATGGTGGGGGGAGGTGGTGAGCCATACAGTGAGCTCAGTGGGATTGAATAGTAATGAGTGATGCCCCCACACCCCTGTGAGATATGTGATGAATGACTCATGCTGACTTTGGTTTGGGGGAAGGGACCCGAACAGCATGACAAGCCCACATGCTCCAAGTAATGTGTACACTGTACACGTTCAATACAATATCAATGGCGGTTTAGAGTCTAACGCAGATATGTAATGTGCTCACCTTTC
Organism: Pseudophryne corroboree; assembly: GCF_028390025.1. Lineage (NCBI taxonomy): Eukaryota > Metazoa > Chordata > Amphibia > Anura > Myobatrachidae > Pseudophryne > Pseudophryne corroboree. The sequence goes on along the minus strand of NC_086449.1, from coordinate 480,185,315 downwards.
CCACTCGGCCATGCAAGCCAGTTGTTGTAGCAGCAGTTACACTTGTTGATTATGTGATGCTAAGTGTGCGCCTTCATGCCATGTAATTTGTACATTATAATGTCAATAGCGGTCTCATTGAATAGAAGTGAATGATGGTAGGTAGAGGTGGTGAGAGCTCAACAGAGTTCCTGAGCATTATTGAACATGAATTAAACTGCTGTTGTGAATGCAGAGCATGCATCTTTTAACCACCAATATTACAGTATTCATGCTACATCATTGCTACAGTAAGGTACTAAAAAGTTAATACTGTTTAGAGTCCAATGCAGCTCGGTGGCATACGGTAGCATAAATGAAGCTTGGGAGGGCATGCTGAGCCCAGTGACTGTTTACACTGCCTGAATGTGATTGGCCAGCTTATCAGGTATCACCGTCAACTGACACAATATTGTCTTCAGTACTGTAGTTTTCATCCATGGAGCATTCACCACCCAGTGGTTAAACTGTGTACTCCATGGCGTGGATTCTCTTGTGGCATACTGTAGTGATGCCAGGTCATGACATGCTAGGACTGTGAAGCTCAAATGTCAAACTATGAGCAAAGATGTAAGAGGACATATCTGTACTTGTGAGCTGATTTGCTAATACAATACTAAATTGCAAAACATTTTGAAACAAAAATAACTGCCATGTGTTTGTGCCGCTGCTCTGTTGCTTAGTTTAGCCAGCCAGCCTTTGGCCTATGTTGGTGAACAATATTGTGAGCTTTGGATGGTTAAAATTGATCGGAAATGACTCGAAATTAATGTAATTGAGGTTAAACTACTGTAGGAAAAAAAATGATGTGATTTTAGCTCCCTATTGGACGTCCTACCTTTCACTCACAGACACTACAGGCAGTCCCAATTGGAGGTGTTTTCTCCCTCCGGGACTGACAGACTGGGCTGCAAAAAAAGCAGACAGCTGGCTTCCCGCAGGAAGCCATTCCCTGCCTTTGGCATAGTCTAATTCGATATAGCTTCTATGGGCTGCAGTCAATGCAGTCCATAGAAGCCAGGGGATTGCACATGTGCAGTCACACTGTGGTATCTGTACAAGCACTGGTCCTGGCACGTGCCAGATCCATTGTGCAGGATCTGAGCTTCCTGTCTTCTCTTCGTGGGCACAGGGGTAGCAGCAGTCTCCTACTTAAAGTAAGTAGGAGCCACCTCTGCTTCTAGCCAACTTTCACAGGGGTCCTTTTTATATGTCCACCGTCCAGGAGGGTAAGCCCATATGAGGTGTCTGGAGACAAAATAGTAGGTGGTGCTCCCCAGTGGCTCTGGCTTGCACAGGTGCAGAAGCACAACTGATGGGGCAAAGGAGGAAGCAATGTGATCTTAGTGCGATCACATTACTTTCTCAGTGATTGCCGGGCTTTACTTCTATTGGAGGTCCTGTCCCGGCGACTCCCCAATACTACATCTGGGAAAATAAAGATTCCTTATTGCCTCTAATTACTGTGATAAGGAATCTTTATTTTCAGGTGCTTGCTTCAAATGCTAATAAATTAAGCCCTAAATGTTTTAGTTTTTAACATTTAATGCACTTCCTTAAAACAACTTCTACTCTCCTTTCTTTCAACATATAAGACACAACAGCAAAGCTACAGTATCACACATTCCTAGACTTTTCAGTTCAAGGGGGGGCCTACTGTATGAGCAAAGACAGCAGTTAGCACTTACTGTAGCAAATCACTATGAAATGAGTGGGGAGAAACCTGTCCTAGTTCAGCAGTCCCCTCAGTCTTTCCACCTTGATGCCCCTCTGGCAGCTGGAGCCCAGAGGCCAGTGCTTCTACTGTTTCTGGGATTCTCTGCCACTCCTGATATTCACACCTTGTATTAGACAGGTAGATACTAGACTATTTCCTCCATGTGTCGGCTCTCTGAGCATACTTTTTATTCACTTTACATAACTACTTTTTGCATGAGTAACGCAAGACCTAATATTTTCCTGAAAGTTCCTAACTATACAAGTTTCTATACAAGTGGATCATAGTATAGTGAAACCTCAAATGCCAAACATACAGATAAATTAGGCAGATATTGTCATGCCTTTTTATTGCTATTGCTAGAGGCTATTAAATAATATTATGCAACACTCCAAAGCACCAAGGTTGAGGACAGATAATAAAATCATCTCTAAACATGTTGAGGCCTTATATGCTGGTCCACACTGTGTGGATGCCATAGTAAATTCTCCATCCCCATATAGGCCAGGTTAGGATACAGCTTAGTGGGGGGGGGGGGGCACAGAAAATGCAAAAGCCTCTGCCTTAGGGAGATGCATTCGCGGGGTGGGGGTGGCAATGCTCCATTTCCTAGGTGGAGATGGAGCATTGCGGGGGCAGAGATGGGGAAACAGGGACGATGTTTTGGAAATGGGGGGCATAGCATGGGTGTGATCACGGTGGCTGCATGACATCACGCGCAGCCGCCACGATCAGTAAGATGGCGGCGGGCCTCCAGTGGCTGCAGCCAAGCTGTGATGGCAGGAGGCAACCTTAATTTCTACGATGAAGCAGAAATTGTGATGCGATCGCAATTTCTGCTTCATCGAGGGGGAAGAGGCGGTGATCAGCATGCTGGGTGGCCTTGCCCAGCTGCTAATTAGCAGAATTTGCAATCCTTACTGAATTAGGTCCGTAGTCCACATGAATGGTATAGTATGAAAAAGTTAATAATGAAAAAAGTTGCCCACCCCACTGTAGCTCCTCCCACATTACCCACAGCTGCACACACCGCTACACACCCTCAGGAGCTCCTGAACCTCTTTTTCTACAAAAATAGCACTGCTTATAGGATATAATGAAACTTAACATAAAAGAAAATACATGATAGTTTCTAAGACAAATAGGATTAGTTTTGTGAAATGTCCTGTTTCCAATAGCAATTTGAGCATATCAAACATAATGCTCTTCTTTTTACTTTGACATTTATTTTTCTGTTGAAAAGTTGAATCACAGGAATACCTATCTTTTACTATTTACATCAGTTCTCTTTATTTGCACAAATGTATTACAGTATGACAAAATACATGACAGTATATAGTTTAATTGTATGATAAATTGTGTATAATAAAAGAGTTCATACAGTATTATCAAAGGTGAATATATAATTAAAGTTTAACTTCAATACAGCACAGCAGCACATCTCCTTTGTGAAACCACAAAACATTCTAAAACTCCTATTTCATTGACTTTATGCTTGGAGAAGCCCATTCATTACGTAAGTATAGTAGGGATGAATTTCATGTCTATTGTAAAAATGTAAGACAGAGAAGTAGGATGCTTAAAGAGCTTATGTATAACATACATTTATCTGGTGAATGCAGGCGCAACATGCACAATGTTTTTCTCACATTATTTGGATAAGTATCAAATCTTTTATCTTGGCTATGCATGGCATTAAAGTCATATCCTTTAACTACAATATCTATAGATATGTTTAAATATTGCTTTTGTGTTGTGTATGGGTATACTAAAACACACATATAAATTGGATAGTCAAAGCCATGTAACAGCAGTAACGTATTTTGACAGTTTGTAGGAAATTATGAATCCTATAATGAAAAAAAGTAAAAAAGAAAAATCTAAAATTATTTCAAACAAAAACTGTTTTTTAAACAATAAAAACATTTGACCTGTTCCCATTTATACATTTTCTAGTAGTACAACTTTGTGAAAGTCCCAAATATTTAGTCGCAAGGATAGAGCAATTTTCTTTGAGAATATTCTGCTAAACTCTGAGGTTTGTACAAATGATCTAAGTATAGTCCTTCTATATTTGCAGAGGGTCTGGGAAGACAAATGCCGATCTAATTGAGCTTGAATATATTAATCTCCCACAACCTGACAGATAAAAATTACATGGATAAAAATATAACATTGGAAGCAGCATATAATCAAAGTGGACAGTAGGCTATTTAGAAAAAAAAATCTCACACTAATGTTTCTTTTTCCAGGATTTGTGAGTAACACATGACTTTAAATTGTATGCCTCTTGCAGGAGAGCATGGCAGTAAATACTGAATGCTCTGTGACCCTAGTCGCAGCATAGGACTCCTCTTGAGCACTTGATCCTAGTTAACACTGCATGTAATTGGGAACAGAGATAGCGACCCTGTAATATGAATAAAAAGATTGCATGACTTTATCCAAAATAATATATATATATATATATATATAAATATATATATTACATCCAATGTGCTGCACTCACAGTCAGTGGTGGTTTTTACCTATGGGCTGCAGGACTGCAGTCCCCCCAGGTAAAGTCAGCCACCTCAGCTCAGTGACAGTGAAGCCAGTGCAGTCCATGAGACTGCACTGGCTTCACTGTGTCTGGCAGGGATTTCCTATTGGAAGTTCTAGCTGCCAGTCACAGATAATACAGGCAGTCCCATTGGGAGGTGTTTCCTCCCTCTTGGACTGCCAGATCGGGTTGCAATAAGCAGGGAGCTGGCTTTCTGTAGGAAGCCACTCCGTGCCTCATCAGCCTTAGCCGGCTTCTATGGACTGCAGCTGATGCAGTCCATAGATGCTGTGATTTTGCGCATGCACAGTATCGTTATCACTATTGTGCATTTATCGGCTTATTTGTATACCTAGTCAAAAGATTATGAATATTGGCTTGTGAGTGATCATCTTCTTACCATGCCTATACCCTTCTATTATGCTGGAAGGGATCCTTACATTAATTGTATTGATTGTTAAAACTTAAGTTATTGAAGTGTTTGCATAAACACTAAATAAATAGACAAAAAAAGATTGCAACAATACCCATCCACTAAGCATTTAATAAAGCAAAATTATAATTAATGTTAGACACAGTAAACTTGATTAATTTTTTTGTCATATTTTGAGAAGTATTTTATGTGCTTTGTGTATTCAAATAATTTGGTCAACATATACAGATATGGGTTGAGTGCTGTGTTCTTTGCTGTAAATTATGTTTCTTGCCTCAGCCATTTGAGGGACAAAGAATGTTATAAACGGAATGTGCTTAATCATTTTGTTACTAAATTATGTGGATTAATCATGCTGAGTTTAGTTAATCTGTGACTTCAAATTGTCCAATAGGCTTCTCCTGTTTCACAGCAGATGGCAGTACCACCTGAATCATTACCAGTACTAAATATTTATCATCTCTTATTAAACAATTGCATTCTGGGCTTATTTCAAAAAGTGTAATTTTAAAATCAAGTGTATGAAAATAAATTACCATTATTAAGTCAGAAAGTACTACTAGTGTTGAAGACAGTATTTATTTGCATTGATTGACTTTTAAATTTCATAGATGTTGGAGTTTATAACTCACTTAAAACCTCTTCGAACTTTAAATTAGCGAACTCAACATTATGTGCCTTCTTCTGTTTTATATTAGTTAAAACTGAGTGCTGTGGGTATTTTTTAGATTGGGAATCTGTTGCCAATATATAAAAACATTATTTGCAGGGGCACTTTGTTGGTGGCAAGGTAATTTATGATACTAATGATAAAAATGCTTTTATGAATTATAATCTCCATTATTCACTGAATATAGGTAACAGACAATGAGAATTGCATTATACTGTATTTACACAACAAGATAATTCATATTTGGATGTTGATCAGAGTGAAAAATAGGGATGTTTCCAGATACAACATTTTTGAGAAATTAAGAACAATTGACAATTATGAATTAGGGTGCCTCTTATTTGGGTGGTTGTATTTTAATATCTCTTAATTTTACCTTAGATTTCTAGTTTTATTCACACAACAGAAACATGTTGGTGCTGATCTCCATTCAAATTCAATATTTATTTATTTTATTTATAATTAGACATCTGTTTTCTTATGGTTTCTTGAACAGTTAATATCCCTCATTGGCTTTTCATCTTCTTTTGTAACAAAAAAATAAATAAAAAAAATAATTATTTTTCATTGCTCCCTTATCACTATCCTCACATTCCATGAATATGAGGCACATGAATATAATTTATAGTTGCACAGTATATTTGTAGGTTTAGTAAAAGAAACCATAAATGCAGATTATGATAACTATGTGAATGATGATGATGATGATGATGATGATGATGATGATGATGATGATAATAATAATGTACAGCAAATAAAGAAAAACAATTTATATTGGCAGCTGTATGTAACACCTATGGAATTACAGTTTAGGGAAATAATGAAATAGTCAATTAATGAGAAAGTATTTTTGAATTCATTGAAGGATTTTCAGTTTAACAAGTGCTTGAATTACATATCCAGTATCTTCAAGTTTGACTCTTGTGGACCAAAACTTTACAGTATCTAACTTTTAATTATCATATGTAGATAACTTACATAATTACTGAAATTTATTTTCTGTTCTGGTTTTTTATTACTTTTGTTTGTATGACATACATTTGTCTGCATTACTGTTTTATAAATAATTAACAGTTTTCAAATTATTTTATGTTAATAAATACACCAAATGCCTAATATATAAAATTATATGCATACTAACTAAGAAATGCAGATAACATTGGAAATTCTTGGTAATTGGAATTATTTAATATATAGAGGAGTAAATCATGATTTTGCTCAAATACACCTACTGTATGTTTCAGCACACTAGTGTTGAATACTAAGGTCACACAAGACTTTTATGTTTTATTTTATATGTTACTGTATATGTTAGTGTGCTTTTGTGTTTACTGGTGATAGTTTATATTTTATAGGATATATGTTTTATATGATTCAAATTGCTTTTATGAGAATTTAGCATAAATACTAGCTATAAAAAGAATAACATATTTATAAACTTCATTGTACAGTACCTTTTAAAGTTTTATTATTGCATTTATTCCTGTATATCAGCACATTTAGAAACTAATTAGAAATTCGTGTGAAAATTGTATACTGTAGCCTTTTCTATGTGTCTATTTACAACAAGCTATGGTACTGTTCCTTTCAGTAACTCTGACAAAAACGTCACCTGCTTCAGTGTTCAACTTTTTCTTTGCAGGCAAGGTTAGTTGTGCCATTCATGGTGAACTTTCTAATTGGATTAAATTCACTCAATTTCATAACAGTTCTGAGTTGCACTCAGCAAATGGATCCATGGTACATTACTGGTGGTGGGTTTGTGGGATCAGTAGTCTTCATGTTGACAGTGAGTATGTCGATCCCAGAATACAGGACCTGCATGTCAACAAGGTTAACTGGGTAGGCATTACAACTGTAAACATGCTGGTAAAACAGCATGTTTATATTTACAGTATACTAATAGTCCGATTAACAATCCGTTAGCAGCATGTTAATTTTGTCAACAAGACAGCACCATCAAAAAGTATATCATCAATTTTTAGTTTTGTTATCCTCCTTATCACCAGTGTATAAAAAAACATGTTCTTGTCTTGTTTTCGCTGTGCCCTTGCAAGAATGTTCTATATATCTAAAGAGGTGAAGTTGCTGCAAGTAAGCTGCATATAAACTGAATGCCAGTGCAGGAAAACTAGAGCATCAGAGTCTGAGGCATTGCAGGAAGTAATAAATTGTGCTTTGTATTCGTTTTTAATTTTGTTTGAAATAAAAAAAAAATCAATTTTAGGAATTGTATATCTTAATTCATTTTCACAGTAACTAAAGTAAATGAGGGAAATAAACATTATAGTTTTTGTTGCTCTGTATTTATTATTGATAAATTGCTCTCAGTTTTTATTGATATATTAATGTTATTTGTAAAACAAGACAATAGTTGGAATTTTTTTGTAGCATAACCTGCGTTGATTTAGATAAATAAAACATCATTGTTATAATTAATATTCCTGCTTATAAAAAACAAACATAAGGGAAAGCTTCAAACTCCAAAAATAGACAATCAATATGGTGTGTATTAAAAGGAGGATGCATTTCTTTATGCACTCTTCACACAAGGTAAACAGCTCTACAATGGAGTAACTTGCAGTATAAGTAATGAGCATCAAACCACTTGATCAACTTCTGCATGTTAATGAGAGGAAATTACTAGCAAATGGTTAGCTAGCCAAAGACCAATTGTTATGGAAATGCCAGATCTGTATGCTGAAAAGAAGTGCTCACATGGAGCGATGTATCCTCCAGGGACACATTGTGAGCAATGGAACCTTGCGGGGTGCACACACACACTTGGCGATGCCGGCAATGAGTAGCGGCGGTAGCATGGCATACAGCAGCATGGCATCGTTCACCACCTCCTCAGATCTTTCTGCATGTTGAACAGATCTGAGGGGACGAACGACCTGCGGGTGTGCACATCGCATCTTTGACATGCCCACATATGGACCATTTTTAAATGATGTGCATTTCCGATTGGTCGGACATGCCCACATTGTTTAAAAAGTGTGTGCACCTAAAGAGTATAGTCTAGCTGCAATATTTATGAACTGAAGAGGGGTGCTGAATGTTACGTTGACATACATGCACAGCAATTTCCCATGTAAATACATGTCATGTAGATTTTAAATAATATTTTTCTATGTGGGTTTATTATATGCTTCCAAAAGTGTGCAGCAGTCCTTGCTATTTGTGCATCGGACCCCATCCCCCTCTACCTCCTGTGCTTTCACCATCTTCCAAGTGATATTCAGGAAGATGTCTCATGCAAATGAGATATTAAAAGCTTTGGTAAAGTGACAGATTCTGTACTTTTAAAGCGCAGTGCCATCTTATCACTGGAAAGATAGTGCAAGTCGCAGGGGAACCTCTGATTGCTCAAGGCCATTTTAACATATAGTCACACTGGGTAGCTGCCTGGCTCCACAATTCCAGGGGCCTCTGAAAAGGCATTTTAACAGAAAAGGGGGCCCCTGTGGAGACTCTGAGTGGGCCCCCTCCACTACACGGCGCAGTAGTCTCCGGCATTATGCTGGAGTCTACTTCGCATGTGTGGGTCTCTGTGAACATGGTGCCCTCCATGTTCCGGAGACAAAATTCACTACTGTGCAAGCGTAGTGGCCATTTTGGAGATTTTTGACATGGATGCAGTGCCCGACGCTGGACTCTGGAGAATTAAGAGGTAAAATATGGGTGTAATGTGTGGTGTGTGGGCCCCCCTGGACCCAGGGGCCCATGTGCACTGCACACTTTGCACCCATTATAGAAACACCAATAGGCCTCCGAGCAGGAGCGGGTGGGGGTCACACAAGCAGAGTTTCAAGGCAGCATTCTTTACCTTCCTCCCAGCCTGTAGCCATACAGTGAATGGCTCTAAGTATGCTGTTTGTTAGATGACCCAACCTATCCACCAATCAGAGTGCTGACAGTCATTCACTGTATGGAAGCATGTGGAGAGATGGTGCTGGAGGGGCATGTTATGATTTTTTTTAAATTGGCTCCCAACAATGGGTGTGTAGGGACCCCTGTGCATTGCTTTGCCTAGAGCTTACAATGCTGATAAGACAGCCCTGGGGTGCACGTTTTTTGCATGGGACAAACACAGAGCCGGCCTTAGCTATAGGCAGGCTAGGCATTTGCCTAGGGCATCTAAGCATGTCCCTGCAGTATCTCATGCTGGGAGTGACAGTCTGCAAACTATCTGTTACTTTCCAAATGTATTCAGTCAGTACTTGTATACACTGCTGTTTACATTTGTCAAACAAAATGCATGCTGTCCCTTAAAGTTCAAACTCCCTCCACATGCTTGAATGCCACTGACTTGTGAGCGGACAGCAGAAGCCTGGTAACTGCAATTCCTGGACATGTGACATTTTCACTGACGATGTAAGGTTATTACTGGGATGGCTCCTTATGATACCACATGTGTATTTTTGAAGACTGCTTCACATAAATCTGACATCACCTATACTGCTTGTGCACATGGGGGAGGGGGACCCTGCTATCCTGTGTCCCTTATCCCTGTGCAAACCCCAGGTGTCTGCAGGGATATAACATGGGCAGTGTTCTCCCCACACTCTATTTCCTAGTGAGTCCATGCCTTAAAATTCCCCTGCCATCAAGCACTGTAACATGGTCAGTAAGTTGTGCTGAGCTATTTCTGTTTGAAACATCAGTACAGCGTGACTTTCAGATACATCAGACTGGAGGGCAGAGCATATCGCTCCCGCAGTTTAAAATAAAGGGCATGCAGTTTCCGGGAGTAACAGACACCAGCAAACACACTGAACAGTGAAGAGAAAGGACACGTGCTACATGTTTGATACTGGTCTTTTTGTATAACCAGCAAGTGTGGCAGTATCTGGACATTGCTGCCATCTGTTTCCAATGAGCAAGCGAAAATAAAGGGTTAGGTTTGCAAAGGACGGTATACCCTGTGAGGTCACATCCCTTGTACGGGTGCCCCTTTAACGGCTGTGAGCGCAAGCACACACCCACCCATTCCACCCCCATCTCACAAAACACAGTCATAAGATTTATAAAAAAAAGCTACTAGCATTACTAATGTGGGGCATATGTGTAAGGTGCATTATTGTGTGGAATTATGTGTATTATGTGCATTACTAATGTGGGGCATGTGTGTAAGGTGCATTATATGCATTATATGCATTACTAATGTGGCGCTTATGTGTAAGGTACATTATTGTGTGGCATTATGTGTATTATGGGCATTACTAATGTAGGGCGCATTACTGTGTGGAATTATGTGTATTATGGGCATTACAGTGTGGCATTATGCAGTGTTAAACTGGCCCACCGGGCAACCACCCGGTGGGCCGCACTGCCTGAGCGTTGCTGGGTCAGATGCAGAATTAGCGGCGGTGCTAGGGGGCACCAGACAAAATTTTGCCTAGGGCATCAATTTGGCTAGGGCTGGCTCTGGACAAACAGGCACCTTCTCGCACTTCAGAAGGTGTGATTCCGTCACAAAACTTGCCCAATGTAATAGCCTTGAATGTAAAAACTTGTAGGCTATTACAAAGTGTGAGTGCGTACAAGTTTTCTAGAATTAAAACTTGCACATTGTAATGGTAGTTTAATTACATTGTACAAGTTTGGCAGAAGCAAGCACAGATCAATTAGATTTGTGCATGCTTCTGTCTGTAAAAGTGCTGAAACAATTAAAACATAAAAAAGACATGCAGGTCCCCCTCAAGACATAATCAGCCTCGGTGCTCTTTGAGCCTGTCCTGGTTGCTAAAATACAGGGGAAAATTGACTAGAGGCTCCTCATATTTAAAAAAAATAAGCAGCGTTCTCTTGGACTGCTCCTGGTTCCAAAAATACAGAGGGGAAAAGACACAGGGGTCCCCTGTATTTTTGGAACCAGCACCAGGCTCTACTAGCCAGGGTGCAATGCCACAGGAGGGTACATGTTTATATTGGTCCCTGCGGGCGCAGCATCACCCCTCCAAATAGTCAGCCCTGGTTGGGGTTCCCTGGGGGAGTTTTCCTTTTTCCCAAATACCGGGCCTCCACATGACTTGTGTCACTTGGAGACGCTCCAGTCATTAAGGGACCAACATGTTATGGTGATCTTCTGATTGGCTGTGTGCTGCTCATTTGTCAATCAAGCGGAGCACAGAGTTTAATGGGGGGAACCATTAAAGTCTATGGGTTGGAACCGCAAGGCTAATTGAGGTTATTATTGTGAAATCCCGCTGCACATCTGCTTGCATGGTATATAGTGTGGAGTCCCACTGGACTGGAGCAACCCATGTGCACCACATTCACTGCACCTATTATAGATATGTCTATGGATTCTATGTTGATGATTGTTCATTCTTTCAATTTGACATTTAGATCTTAGAGGTGGGATTTATGGAGTTCAGGAAAAAAAAATTTTTTATTATTGTTATTATTATTATTATTATTATTATTATTACTACTACTATCATTGATTGAAAAGCCACAAATCTGATGCAGAATTGACACATATGATATTAATTTCAGCTAGCTGGGCAAAGATAGTTATTGTATTTATTCATATTTTGCTGATGTACTGTATTGACTGTAGTATACAGTACAAGATACCAGTTCACTTACTGTAAGTACATTTATTTATTTTTCATTTAAAGCATGCTTATTTTTTTCGTAATCCATTTTGATTCACTGGATGTGGCAAAATATACAGTATCCCTCATTACATATTGCATTTGTTTTCAGAAAAATGTGAGCTGCAAACTCTCCGCCACCAAATAGGTTGCCAATTTCTTAGGATGGCTAGTTAAAATAATAATAATATTCCCAAACTGATTTGCCTAAATTTTATAGGTATATAATTGTGTTATAGTTTTGATGTGTGTTCCAGATTCATCAATACACACACACACACATACACACACACACACACACACACACACACACACATACACACACACACACACACACACACACACACACACACACACATATATATTGTGACAAGAACACTGGAATAGTGTTTGAGGGCAGGTATGTTTGTCCCAGGTTCTTGTCTTACCTGTATTAGGAAAATGTTTTGTTTTGTCAGAACCTTTTTCAGTTTATTGGAAAAGCTGGATAAGGGCCCTGAAAGAAAGATAGGGCAAGTTCCAGACGATGGGCCCAGTTCGGGTCTTTGGCCTCACAGAGGGCTAATCAGGGTTTCAGCTGTGTAAGTGGGTTATAGGGCTGCTAGCCTGATTAGTGTGTGCAGACTGCCTGGGAAGACTGCAGGATGTCTGTGAGAGAAATACGCTTCCTTATACATGTGAGCCATACAGTGTTGACTGGAAAACTCTGTGTTTTTTGTTTAGAGACAGTTAGGAACGTCTTGTGTTTAGTTAGTGCCGGACAGGCAAGGTATTTTCTTTTGATGTTAGTTTTGTTTTCTGCCTAATAAATCTGGTTGTGGCCAGTTGCACCACACACTGGACTTGTGTGATTCCTCAGCTGCTGCTTGCTAACATTTACCCCACGAAATGGCACCTTGTTCCCTTACAGTGTTACAACTTGGTGGAGAATGCGAGCACTCCGTTCTACGCATAAGTGAAAGCAGCAGCTTTATAAGGCCTGCATAAAACGGTGGTTTATGCAGATACAGCCCAGTGTGAAGTTACTGAGACTCACCCCTGAGGGTTTGATATATGTCCTGGGTGAAAGCAGCTACAAAGCCACCTGAAAAATCTGTCGATGTGGAGGAACTGCTTATAGCCTTGCTGCAAGCTACAGTGGCTCAGCAGGAGGCCAACAGACAGCAGCAGGTGGCAATGGAGGAAAATAGGAGACAGCAGCAGGTGGCAATGGAGGAAAATTAGAGACTACAGCAGGAGGCCAACAGACAGCAGCAGGTGGCAATGGAGGAAAATAGGAGACAGCAGCAGGCGGCTGTTGACAAACTTTACAGGCAACAGCATCAGGATAGAGAGGCCTTAACAGAAGTGGTGCAGAGCCTTGCAGCCCGGATTGGAGATGTGGCCATCAGTGCTCCGACCAGCTCTAGTTTTATACGGGCCAGTCACTTCCTGCAGAAAATGACAGAGGCTGATGATGTGGAGGCCTACCTGACCACGATTGAAAGGACTGCCGAGCGTGAGAACTGGCCGTAAGCACAGTGGGCCAGTCTGCTAGCACATTTTCTGCCAAATGAGCCCCAAAAAGCGTACTTTGATTTAAGCCCTGCTGAGGCTCGGGACTATGATAAACTAAAGAATCCTGAGATCCTGACCCGCCTGGGAGTCACGCTGTCAGTACGAGCACAACGGGTGCACCGTTGGGTGTACGCCATGGAGAAGCCTCCTCGCTCCCAGATGCACAACCTTATTCAGCTAACAAAAAAATGGTTACAGCCAGAGACATTAACTGGTCCCCAGATGGTTGAAAGGGTCGTCATGGACCGATATTGTGCCCATGGTCCTGCGCAAGTGGGTGAGCCATGGAAACCCGGGTACTGCTGACCAATTAGTGGACATGGTAGAGAGGTATTTGGCAGCAGAGGAACTACTGATGACCACCCAGCAACCCATAGATCCTTGTCAACGCCCTTCAGTAAAGACTGGTAAGACTGTTCCATGGGAAAATGTTGCTAGTCGGTTAAGAGAATGCAAGGCTGGAGAGACTGTAAACACTGGCCCTGGAGATAGGCCAATGGAACTAGAACGGTCTATGCTGCCCAAATGGGTTGATAATCATGTGGTTAAATGTTTTAGGTGTGGTATGCCAGGTCATGTTATTGCCAATTGCCCAGTCACGCAAGAACCCATGTAATGTGATGCTGCCTTTGAATGTCGCAGAATGTCTTTCTTTGCTAGGTTAGCCTGTACTGTGGTACCTTCACCTGAGCTGGAAAAACAAATGTGTGATGTGTTCTTAGAGGGTAACCGGGTAGAGGCCTTGCTAGATTCAGGAAGTTTAGTTACCCTCGTGATAGCTGGGCTAGTGAACCCCTTAGAGGCCCAGCAAATACCTATTAGGGTTATTTGCATACATGGGGATACCCAACATTATGTCACTGCTGAAGTGAATATAGAAACTTGTTGTGGGTCAGCAATGGTTAAAGTAGGACTGGTCCCCATCTTGGTGCATGAGGCCATAATAGGGAGGGATTTTCCTTATTTTTGGAAACTGGGAATCACGTTTATCAACAGATGTGAGAAGTAAAGAGCCAGTTGATAATACCGGTGATTTCATGGATGTACGTGTGTCTTCGGAACTTTCTGACCCTTTGCCTTTTGCTAGTTTGGGTGGGGAAGTGACAGATGGGGAGTCCAGTGAGGACCCTCTTGCTGGGAACAGAGACATAATAGTTAGAACTGAAAGCGTGCCTGACCTGGAGGTAAAGAAGGATCTGTTTGCGTCTGAACAGTTAAAGGATCCTACCTTGATAAAGGCTAGAGAGAATGTTAAGATTGTTAATGGGGAACCAGTGGTACCAGGTGACAGGGTTACGTATCCCCACATGGCCATCTGTAATGAGCTCTTGTACCACATTGTCAAAAAGGGTGAGGATGTGGTGGAACAGCTGGTAGTTCCCCAGCCTTATTGGAGAACGGTACTAGATTTAGCTCATAGTCACGTTACAGCAGGACATTTAGGGGCAGGAAAAACCACTGAAAGAGTTTTACAAAGGTTCTTTTGGCCAGGGGATTATAAAGAAGTGTCTGAATATTGTTCTTCCTGTCCTGAATGCCAGTACCATGCCCCTATACCCCATTTCAGAAGCCCACTAGTTCCCATGCCTATTATAGAGGTCCCGTTTGACAGAATAGCCATGGATCTTGTGGGGCCCTTGTTAAAGTCCACTCGGGGCCATCAGTATATCCTGGTAATTATGGACTATGCCACTCGATATCCTGAGGCTGTCCCTTTACGCACTATCACAACCAAGGCGATAGCTAGTGAGCTGGTGGTCCTGTAATTTGAGAGACTAAACATTTAATTGACTCAGCTGAGAAGCGCCTGAAATAAAGGGTGGTAACTATTCTTTCTATAGCACATGGAACAGGCCCAAAGTGCTCAACAAAGGGTATATAACCGGAGTGCCTAGATACGGGAATTTGCTCCCAGAGATAGAGTTCTTGTTTTGGTTCCCACTGTGGAAAGCAAGTTCCTAGCTAAATGGCAGGGTCCATTTGAGATTAGGGAAAAAGTGAATGAGGTTAATTACAAAGTATACCAACCGGGAAAGAGAAAACCCGAACAAATCTACCATTTTAACTTAATCAAACCCTGGAAAGATAGGTTGTCTCTGTCAGTGGAGCCTTGCCCTTCGGTGTCTTCACCTCGGTTGCTTCCCGCAGTAAAGGTGTCAGAGACGTTATCAGCTGATCAGAACAATCAAGTTAAAGAATTTCTCATCCAAAATAGGGAGATATTTTCGGAGCTGCCTGGCCGAACGACCATAATAAAACATGACATTGTCACAGAACCAGGGGTCAGGGTCCATTTAAAGCCATATAGGATTCCTGAAGCTCAGCGAGAAGCTGTTTCTAAAGAAGTTAAAACCATGTTAGAACTTGGAGACATAGAGGAATCTAACAGTGAGTGGTCCAGTCCCATAGTTCTTATCCCGAAGCCAGACGGTAGCATACGCTTCTGTAATGACTTTCGTAAGTTAAATGAGGTGTCCAAATTTGATGTATACCCCATGCCCCGTGTGGATGAGCTTATAGAAAGGCTGGGAACAGCCAGGTTTCTCACCACGTTGGACCTGACCAAAGGGTGCTGGCAAATACCTTTAACTGATAGCGCAAAAGAAAAAACAGCGTTTCAGTTCCGGAGGGGCTATACCAGTATAAGATGTTACCCTTTGGGTTGCATGGAACTCCAGCAACCTTTCAATGGGTGATGGATAAAATTTTGAGGAACCATAGAAAATATGCAGCTGCCTATTTGGATGATGTGGTAATTCACAGTACAGACTGGGGGTCCCATTTGGTTAAAGTGCAAGCAGTACTGGACTCAATCAGAGAGGCAGGGTTACCTGCTAACCTAAAGAAGTGCTGCCTCGCAATGGAGGAGGTCAAATACTTGGGCTTCACCATAGGCAGAGGTCTGATTAGGCCCCAATTGAATAAAATTGATGCTATTCAAAACTGGCCTCGTCCAGTGAATAAAAAACAGGTAAGGGCTTTTTTGGGAATAACTGGGTACTATAGACGGTTTATTCCCAATTTTGCGACCACAGCAGTGCCATTGTCAGACCTTACCGAAGGGAAGCAGTCAAATATGGTGAAATGGAACCCTGATGCAGAAAAGGCGTTCCAAACATTAAAAGTGGCTTTGTGTTCACAATCGGTATTGATGACACCAGATTTCTCTAAATAATTTGTTTTACAGACAGATGCCTCAGAGGTAGGGATAGGGGCTGTGTTGTCCCAAACCAGAGATGGGGGATGAACACCCTATCATTTATTTGAGTAGGAAACTCAATGAGCATGAAAAAAGGTATGCCATTGTGGAAAAAGAGGCTTTGGCCATCAAGTGGGCACTAGATACCTTGAGATATTACCTCTTGGGTAGACAATTCAGACTAGTGACAGATCACGCCCCTTTAAAATTGATGTATGTAAATAGAGGTCAGAATGCTCGGGTAACTAGATGGTTTCTAGCATTGCAGGATTTTAAGTTTACTGTTGTACATAGACCGGGAACACAATTGGCCAACGCAGATGCATTGTCCTGCATCTTCTGTTTGGGGGCTACAAGTGTTCTGGCCCCTAGGTCGAAACAGGGGAGGGGGATATATGACAAGAACACTGGAATAGTGTTTGAGGGCAGGTATGTTTGTCCCAGGTTCTTGTCTTACCTGAATTAGGAAAATGATTTGTTTTGTCAGAACCTTTTTCAGTTTATTGGAAAAGCTGGATAAGGGCCCTGAAAGAAAGATAGGGTACGTTCCAGACGTTGGGCCCAGTTCGGGTCTTTGGCCTCACAGAGGGCTAATCAGGGTTTCAGCTGTGTAAGTGGGTTATAGGGCTGCTAGCCTGATTAGTGTGTGCAGACTGCCTGGGAAGACTGCAGGATCTCTGTGAGAGAAATACGCTTCCTTATACATGTGAGCCATATAGTGTTGACTGGAAAACTCTGTGTTTTTTGTTTAGAGACAGTTAGGAACGTCTTGTGTTTAGTTAGTGCCAGACAGGCAAGGTATTTTCTTTTGATGTTTGTTTTGTTTTCTGCCTAATAAATCTGGTCGTGGCCAGTTGCACCACACACTGGACTTGTGTGCATAGGCGTGCGCAGAGACTGACTGGCGGGTGCCGCTCCGGATGTCCCCCCTCCACGGCATTATAGTGTTCTCTCACCTCCCCTGTCCTGGATATAGACTGCTCACCTGCTCCGCCCAGGTGAGCAGTCTATATCCAGGACAGGGGATGTGAGAGAACACTATAATGCCGTGGAGGGGGGGGGGGGGGGAGTCCAGGGCGGCACCCGCCAGTCAGTCTCTGCGCACGCCTGTGCTTGTGTGATTCCTCAGCTGCTGCTTGCTAACATTTACCCCACAAAACGGCACCTTGTTCCCTTACAGTGTTACAATATATATATAAGAAATATAGGTTTCTCATGGGAGCTAAACCAACACAAATATCACAATTTACAATAAAAGTGTTTATTCATAAAATTTACAGTAAATACTATAGTATTACCATAAAAGTATCAGTAATGTAAATGTATAGGAATTCTTATTTAAGATCTTATACATCAATTGAACAACATGGATTTACAATAGTCTGGTGAGTTATTGTTTGATGATACCCACTATTGGGTAAGATATCAATTCTTCAACCAAAGAGTTCAGATGTATGATCTAATCCACAAACTCGTTGTTTTTGGTACCTCTTCTGACAGGAGGTATTTCTCAGTGGTGCGAGCTTTATTGAATATAGTGCAAAAAAGGGTCTTATTTTGCTTGTGTTTGTATATATATATATATATATATATATATATATATATATATATAACAGTAATTGACATATAGAGCAATGGAAGAATGGGGGACTTTTGAAAAGGTAAATTCAATATTCCTCCAAGGATTATTTGATTCAAAAATAATTAAGAGGGATATTCAATTAACTGCACTAATTTACAATGGCTAACTGATTCTCCGTGGCTTTCCAATTAGCCCCGACAGCAAAAAGGTGGGGAAAAAGGTCCTGGATCTGATACCTACTATATGCAGCAGAACAAGTTATAGGTTGCCTGGGAGGGCCCCTACACCATAGTGCTTCAATAAAGTCAATTATGTGGTGGAATTGGAAAAGGAACATGTGTATTAGCTGTTTGTAGTTTGCCTGAGAGTGATCAGGAGCCCGATATCTTAATAGATCTGGCACCTGCTGCAAAAGAGGGGGGCTCACTAACCACTGCACATTACAATAAAGAACTGTTAGAAGTGCAGTTAGAACAACTAGCTGACATTCTAGGCTCCTATCAGTCCCATTTCACAGGAAAGCCTGGAAAGACACACATGGTTACACATCATGTAAAGAAGGGAATAAGACTCCACTCTGACAGACAGCATATCATACTTTCTTATAAGTGTCTGAAGCCAGAAAAGGTGAACTTGATGGGATGCTGCAACTGGGGTGGTTTAAAAGTCTCACAGTTCTTGGGCAGTTCCAGTGGTACTGATCCCAAAGAAATGTGGAGGTAACAGGATGTGTGTGGATTATAGGAGATTAAATGATGCAACTGTAGTTGATGCCAATCCCATGCTCAGGATAGATAAACTATTACATCAGCTTGCCCAGGCACATTACATCACTATCATGGATCTGAGTAGGGGTTACTGGCAAATTTTACTATCACCAGAGGCCTGTGAATGATCCACATTCATCACTCCATTTGGGCTGTTTGAGTATCTGCTCATGCCCTTTGGAATTAAGAATGCCCCTGCTTTTTTTCAGTGCCTGGTTAATGACAGTGTTCAGCCAGACTTGGGAGGAACATCTGATCCATCTAGACAGCATGTTAGGCCAAATCATGGGGCAGGTTTGATGACTAAACCAGAGACGTACCAGCTTGGCATGGGAGTGGTGCAATATAAAGGGCGTACTCTCTGTCCAGAAGCATACAAAGTAGAGGCTAATACTGCATGGCCTACCCCCAGGACTAAAAAACATTTAATAACTTTTTTAGCCACCATCCAGGAAAACGCCAAGATTCCGCACACTATCACTGGTCTGTAATTCTGAATCCCCGAGTGTAAGTCCAGTTGGTTGGCTATGCTGCAGTCTTGTCCTTTGATGTTGCGGTCGTATCATAAGGACCTCTGTTTTATCCGGGTTCAGTCACAGCCAACTGGCACTTATCCACTCCTGTAGTTCAGCTAGACAGCCATTTAGGGTTGCTATTGGGCTATCAGTGCCCGGAGCAAAGGACAAATACAGTTGTGTATCATCTGCATAGCAGTGGTAGACCAGGCCATGGCGCCTGATTATTTCGCCCAATGGGAGCATGTATACTGCAAAAAGCATGGGGGATAGTATAGAACCTTGTGGGACACCACATGGCAATGGCACTGGTGGTGATGAGTATAATCCAGATGATACTCTCTGTGACCTGCCTGTGAGAAATGATTTGAACCAGCTTAGGACTGTGCCATCCAGACCACAGAAATGTATCAGTCGCTCAATCAGAAGCCCATGGTCCAAGGTATCAAATGCTGCCGAGAGATCCAAAAGGATTAATATTGAACAGTCACCTCTGTCTTTTGCCATCAGAAGATCATTTAACACACACACACCAGGGCTGTTTCAGTTCTATGTCTTCTCCTGAATCCTGATTGAAATGGATCATAAATATCATGGGTTGTCAGGCGGGTTTCCAGTTGATTTGCAACGACTTTCTCAATAACCTTTCTTAGGAAAGGAAGGTTTGATACCGGTCTGAAGTTGGTCATGCAGTCGGGATCTAAATTAGGTTTTTTAAGAAGCGGTCTAACAATTGCTTCCTTTAGGGGTCCAGGAAAAATGCCTGTCTGCAAAGAGCATTGAACAATTTTTGTAAAGACAGGACCAATTATATCCATACAACCCAGTAGAAGCTTGGTTGAGGCTGGGTCCAGATCACAGGTGGTGGGATGCAGAATCCGAGCAATTTCAGCAGTGTCCTTTACATCCACTGGATCAAAGCTGGTCCATGAAGGCAGGTAGCTTATATTGGCAGGCTTTGTAGTTTGGCACTCCTTTGATGGCACTGTGGAGATTCCAGCCCGGATGGTGGATATTTTATCTGCAAAGAAGTTTGCAAACTCGTTGCATCTTGCCTGAGAGAGGGTCTCATCAGTCTGCAGGCATGCTGGCTTGCAAAGCATCTCCACTGTGCGGAAAAGTTGAGCTGGCCTATTGTTTGCTGCTGTGATCTCATTTGACAGGAACTGTGCTTTCTTACGAGTGATTGTCGATTGATATTCTTCGTTATGCTTTATTAGTTTTATTTTGACATCCACTAGGTTAGTCTTCCTCCATCATCTTTCCAGTCTACGCCCCCTTTTCTTGAGCTCACTAACACTGTTGTCGAACCATGGAGCTTGACGTTGTGGTTTACGAGGTCTTAAACGCACAGGGGCGATAATATCAATTGCAGCCATAACATCCCTATTATAATAACGGACTAGGGAACAGGGATCTTCACAGGCACCCAGTATAGCAGAGAGATCCAGATTTGCTGCAAGAGCCTGGGGAGTCATACCCCTCCTTGGACGATACCAGGTCAACTCCACGGGCAGAGATCTTAATTGAGGGGTTGCAACTGAGAACCAGAGGGAGTAGTGGTCTGACCAGATGACTGGGTTTATTTTTAGGTCAGTGACTTCTAATCCAATCTGAAAGACAAGGTCGAGAGTGTGACCACTTTTATGTGTGGCAGGGGGAATGACCTGTGTGAAGCCCAGACCATTCATTGTGCACAGGAGGTCTTGGCCAAGGCGTGAGAGCTCATCATCCACCCATGCATTGAAATCCCAGAGGATGAGCCTTCTTTGATGTTCCAGAAACAGGCCAGCAACAGTGTCTGCAATTTCTTGTAGAAATATCTTTCCATCTTCAGGTGGCCAGTAAATGAGAAGTACTCTGAAACCTAATCCCGTCGAACTCCGGTCAGCAATGCACTCAAATGAGCGAGTAGTTTCAATAGGGTGGACCCTAAGTTTAAGTTCTTTTTTGAAGCAGATAGCCACCCCGCCACCCCTGTGGTCCAGTCTTGGGTTGTGGATGACAGAGTAGTTTGTTGGTACTGCAGCCTCCAATATAGGTGCTGCATTTTCATCTAGCCAGGTCTCTGTAATACAGGCTAGATCTGCAGATTCAATAAGGTCAGCAATTGTTGCAGTCTTGTTTCTTATAGATCTGGCATTACAAAGAACTGACCTGATTGGGCATACCAGAAGGCCTTCAGTTTTCTTTATGTTAAGTGCAGGAGCTCTGGGTATGGGGGTCACAAAGTGAGAGTTGACAGTTCTATCCTTCCAAACACAGGGCCGTCTTTTGGGTATCACTTCTATTTGATTGTTCTCTGAGTATGGGGGTGAGCAGGTGGGCAAAGGACTTAGATGGTTACCGGGGGAAATACATTTCCGGCCTGCTCGCTTCCCACGAATGCGCCTGTGTTTTCTTTTTAAAATGCCAAGGGATTGGTGTCACGATCCTGACTGTAGTTCTCGTATTTGGTGACTTACCCCTGCCATCTGTCCCGGATCCTGTGTCTTTTTACTCACTGAGTTAAACAGCTTGTCAGCACTATGAGTTTTCCTGAGTTCTCTGCCTGAAAGGTAATAGTTAATTAGCTCCACCTGTGGTGATCTCCTGTGTGAGGCTGAATTCAGTAATCTGAAGTTTAGGCCTAAAAGCCAGCATCCTATGTTTTGCAGAAGTTCAGGATTAAGTGTTCTCTCGGCCTGCTAGGCCTCATTCTACATCACAGCCTAGTCTAGAGTACTCACATGACAGTGACTGTTCACCTGACCAAGAGTTGTCCAATCCTCTGCCAGCCTGAGACTCTCTGCATCACCTAATCCTGCTCACCAATCACCAAGGACCAGGAAGTATAAGTTGGGAGACTGAGTTGGAAACTGGGCCAGTTCCTCGTGTCACACTCAGCTCTGTGTGAGTTTTGAAGCTGAGCTCCCTAAAGGTAACCTTTGTACTTTAGTTCCTGTGAAAACTCTGTTCCTTTGTTTCCCAGTTTGGTTTACTTTTGTGTTGCCACTGATATTTACTATTTCCACGAGTCTCAACGTAAAGGCACAGCTGCAGTGGTTCATCTTAAAGGCACAGTACAGTATTCCATAGTCTTAACTGAAAACCACAGCTGCCGTGCTTTCATCTTTACTGCTGTTGTAGTTGTGATCTCCAGAGCTCCCGTATCCCTGTGGCTTCAGTGCCTCCAAGAATCTCCGTGCCTCCGAGCACCTCCGTGCCTCTGAGCACCTCCGTGCCTCCAAGCACCTCCGTGCCTCCAAGCACCTCAGTGCCTCCAAGCACTTCTGCACCTACAAGCACTTCAGTGCCTCCAAGCACCTCAGTGTCTCCAAGCACTTCTGCACCTACAAGCACTTCTGCACCTACAAGCACTTCAGTGCCTCCAAGCACTTCTGCACCTCCAAACACCCAGTGCTCACAAGCGTAATTGGTGTCTCCAGCATCCGGTACTCCTTCATTCATTCCTCAGCACCTTTTCAAGTTCTGTCTTTCAGGAGACCTCCAGCATCCATACGTTTGCCGACCAAATCCTGCATGAGGAAAACCTAGATTCGGTCATCTCAGCTGCGGTTCCTCTTCCCGGTCACCGGAAGAAACCCCGAGTCCACAACACTCCCAAACCAGGTCAGTAATAGTATTCACATTGTCCTCCAGTCGCCCGCACAGACTTCACTAACACCGGGTCCACAAAACCACAGTCATGACAATTGGAGACTAGAAGCCTGTGATGGTGTGATAGGAACTGCAGAACGTGGTGGGCGGAGTGAAAGAATGAAGCTGGAGCAATACGTATACATTTGGTCATCAATGACAGATTACTATAAATTTGAGCTGCATATGATGATGAGAGAGGGAGAGAAAGCAGTGGTTTTGGTTTTTTTTTGTTCTTGTTTTTTTTCCTTTTTGTGTTTTGTTTTCCCCCAATTCGGTATGTGATCCAAAATTATAATGGGATTATGAACAAAGTTATTGCTATAACCTATTGTGTATATTTGAAGCAAGTAATAAATAAAATAACTGCTGATTTAGTCAATTATTCTAGGATAGAAAGCCTTTTGGAAAGGTGTTAGAAGCCAATTCCTACTGTGTATGTGTGAAAAGTCTCAGTGTGAGAGGCCTTTGAAGTAGATTTTTTTGAGGGTGTAGTGATAACGTGTCCTGGAAATGGATCCTGATTTTAAACAGTGAGCCTTCAGCAATTCAGAGCCTGAATATACTGATATTAGTTATTTGTTGCTCAGAGAACAGAGGTGGATGATGTCTACATTGCACCAGGCAGAGCCCCTTACACACTGCAGACCAGTTAGAGCCCCTTATACACATTACACCAGGTAGGGCCCTTTTATACACATTATGCAAGGTAGAGCCCTTATACACATTGCACCAGGTAGATTCCCTTATACTCATTATGTCAAGTACAGCCTCTTGCATACATTGCACCAGGTAGAGCCCCTTATACATGTTATGCCAGGTAGAGCCTCTTATACACATTGCACCAGGTAGCCCCTTCTACTCACTGCACCAGGTAGAGCCACTTAGACAAATTGCACCAGGTAGAGCATCTCTCTTATATATTTTTATATATATATATATATATATATATATATATGTAGAGAGAGAGAGTGTATCTATATATGTGTGTGCGTGTTCATGTATGTGTGCCATTCGCCCCACTACCTGTGTCCCTATTACTCACCATTCAGTGGTGGCAGTAGAGCCCTATGGCTCCCTGCTCTCTTACCTCACCAGGGTAAAGCTGGGCAGAAGTGAGTAGCAGGTGGTGGGGAGGGGTTTGGGCAGGAGCTGGCGGACATCAGGGGGTGGGGAGTGGGCAGTGGGAGATGGACAGCACGGTGAGCTGCACACAATTCAAATGGCAATGGCAAGATGACTGCGGACACGCACTCAAGCTGCAGCACCCGGGAGCCCTCCCTGCTAGCCAGCACTTAAAATCGCCACTACAGGGACTCTACTATGACTCCTGCTGGCAAATATTAGGGTTGGACAGCTTCCAGACGGATCAGACAAAACACATTGGCTAAAAAATGAGTCAAAATAGAAAAATGTATATGAAGGCACTGAGCTACAAACATAATCTAAAAATATTCTAAACATGTGAAAACAATCAATTTTAAACTCCTCACTATAAACTCAAAAATTGTGAGTCCTTCACCACCAGTAAATGTGGCAATAGAATTTCCCTTTCATCAGTCACTTTGATGATCCAAAGAGAATACTTATTGGTATTAAAGGTATGTAGATGTACCTAAGGTTATATTCCTGTTCACATGTCAATTTCTTGCCACCTCAGTCAGCATTGAATTTCTCCAGGATTCTCTGAACGATGATAATTATGCAAAGAATGAAATATCACATAGTGACATATTGTATGGTGTAAATGAAAATTACAATTTAATATGCACTTTTAGAGACACAAAAGTGTGTCAATATATAACACATAAGCGTAAATTTACTAAGATAGGAGTTCTATTTAAGATGGGATGTTGCCCATAGCAACCAATCAGATTCCAGGTATTATCTTCTAGAAGGTGCTAGATAAATGAGAAGTAGAATCTGATTGGTTGCTATGGGCAACATCCTATCTTAAATAGAACTCCCATCTTAGTAAATTTTCCCCCTGGAATCTGATTGGTTGCTATGAGCAACATCCCATATTGAATAGAACTCCCATCTTAGTAAATTTACCCCATAGACTCTGACAAGCATTTATCTGGAAGCAAGTCTCTACCTTCCTTGGATCCCGGCAATCCTTTAGCTATGTAATAATTTACTGACTTAAACTATGCGGTCATTGGGTTGTGTTATTTGTTGACACTTTTGTCTCTATGTATGCAAATTAATTTGTTCAATCAATTTACTGTTTGTATGCTGTCCATTATACAAGTCTTTTCGAATACTAACTAAATTCCATTGCATCATCAGCATAGTACTGTTCATGCCAGCCTTTTTATGATCATCCTGTAGTAACTGCTGTTTGAGTTTCTGTATTTCCAACAGACTAGGATCAGTAAAGAGATATGATACCAGCTTGGGCCCAGAATCAAATTCCAAAGTGTAGTCCAACTTCTTTTCCTCTTCTACTTTTCCCATGTCCATGTGTTATTTTTCTTGAGCTGCAGAGATCTGTTCTTCCATCTGGGTTATCCTTCCCATTGCACTTTCCAACTTGTTCTGAGTCTGTACAAGATTACTCTCCACATCTTCAAATTTAACAAGCCTCAACTTTTGTCTGGCTTTATCAAACTTTACAGTAAAGCTATTGTTCTCCGATACTGTTTTTCACCTGTAAATTGTGCAACTGTTTTTCTGCACTGTACAGAGGCTTCTCAATGTTCTCATTCTGTCCTTGCAATTTCTGAACCACAGCACGTGCATGGTAAATTTCTTAACTCCAAAGCTACACTTTTTTTCTGCTCTTTCTTGCATGAGTCCCTCCAGAATGGCATTTCTTTCAGGAAGATAATCTCAATTTACTCTGGCTGTAGCCAAGTTGAATTTGAACATCTGTATTTTCTCTTTTACACTTGCTTGTGTGGACACAAATAAAGAGTGTTATTCATCACCATTAGAGCTAAATCCACCATTTTGACTTATGTGCACTTTGCATCACTCTGATGTCTCTTTACACATTCTTTTTACTCTTCCACTTCCTGCGGAAGTACTACACACCTTTGGCACAATACAACAATTCTTGCTCTTTCTTTGCAAAAAAACCACCTAATTTTTCATGCTTTTTTTCCCCACATAGATTTCATTAATACTTCATTCTTTGTGAGACGCACATCATTTTCATACTTTATTGTACATTTCCCTTCTTCTGCATAATCAAAGGCATTCAGACATAACTGCCAATTGGAGGTTTGTGTCTTTAAGTGCTTTAATTTACAACTCTCTTTTTCTTCCTCTTGTTTAAAGATATTTTTAAAGAGGAAAATTTACCCTAGTTTTTCAACAGTTTGCTCATCCAACCAGTTCAACAGACTTTTCTTTAAATCACTTATCTGTGCATAATAATATGACAGCCTTTTAAGCATAACTTTGTTCATATGTTCAAATTTTTCCATGTTGACATAGTCTTCCCCTGGCAGACCTCAGCATCATATTACACTACCACATACACTGTTAGTTTTAGTCTGCTTTGTCATTTTAGATGTCTCTTTCTTTGTAACATGACTTTGCATCCCAACACTTTGGAAGGAGTTGCCATAGAGGAGCTTTATTTCACCTACTTGCAACATACTTCCTTTACTTCCAGACTGAAAACTCCAGTCCAGGATTTATGACTTTTTTGATTTGTACCTTTGCAGGCATCAGGCTTCCTCTGAGAGTATATTTCTTTTTATTTCTGATATTTATTGACACACATCATAAATAGAAACAACTTCTGATTTCATTGTATTACACTTTTCTTCCAAAAGTAAAACATTTTATTTACAATTATCAGCAAGTACCAAGCACGGTCCTTAATTGTCCATTCCAGAGTCATCTCTCTGAACCACACCCTTCTTTAACAAACCAGAGAAACACTTGCTTTTCAATAGGAAAAATACACTTGGGCTTTTTCTATTAATCGTTTCCTTACTGCACCAACATCACAAACACTTGCTTTTGTTTGCAGAAATGATTTAATAACTGTATAATCTCTTATGTCTCTTCCACTCCAAAGGCAATGTGTACACTTCAACACCCATGATTCCACACACAAGCAATTAAGAAAAGGTTTAATCACAACAGGTTTTTCACACTCACTATTTTTGTAGGCTTTCATGCAGGTGAGTCATCTCCACTGTACTATGCAGAAATCATCCATATAGTATTTCCTATAAAATCCTGTTATAATCTACATTTTTCTGCACAGATTTTATGCTTGCATTCAACAGCACATGCAACAGTTTTGGTGTAAGCAGCTCAGTAGATGGTCTAAGGCAGGCATGTCCAAACTGCGGCCCTCCTGCTGTTGAGAAACTACACATCCCAGCATGCCCTGACACAGCTTTAGCATTCTCTGACAGCAAAACTGTGTCAGGGCATGCTGGGATATGTAGTTTCACAACAGCTGGAGGGCCGCAGTTTGGGCATGCCTGGTCTAAGGGTACAGGGACAGGTGTTTGAATCCACTCACAGCTTTTCAGGTTCAAATAAAATATATGGAGCTTTGCTGTCCACAGAATGCATAATATTTCATTGAATGAAAATAAAAATCTAGCTATCACTAAGGGTACTAGCTCATTTCTTTGCCCCTCTCTAAAATGGTCAGCTAATTTGCATCACAAAGTATCAAAGATCTCAATGCTTTTTGAAGGTATATACATGGACTCCTGGCATTCTCAGACTCAAGGCCCACTGGCCTGGCTTCTTTCCAATATCTTTAGCCCAGTTACAGGGATTTCTTGAATGCTGGCTTCCTGGCTCACTGGGCCCTTTGGCTACCACAGTACCACTTGTACTCCACAGACAGCCTCATAGGCTTCTACATCCGCACATGGGCTGGATGCATAGGCAGCAGCCCAACTTGCCTGCACAGTCCCCTGGAATGTCTCCTCTCTGCAGGCCTTAGGTGTGGTCACATCTCTTGTTTCTTACCACATATGGAGCAGAGCTTTGATATCTCCAGTCCCACACAGAATGCATGTATCCCTACTGCCATCTATGCTAGTACTGCCACAATTGTCAATGTTTGAATATTGTTTAGGCTGTAGTAGCTTTATTAGGAGTGCTGATTTTGATTTTTACCACATTATATTTTTAAAACACCTGGGCTAATCAGCTTTATATAGGAGAGGAGGGAGCTGTAACACTCAGGGAGAAGAAGACATGGTTTTAACACAGGCAAATTATAATAGACTGGGGGATGAGAATATTGTTTTATATTGGTGCTGGTTCCTGTGATTATGGTGTTTGATGCTAGGCTAGCTAGAGAACATACAATTTTAAATATCTTACATTTTGTCATTAACCATAAGTATACTTAAATGTACTGGTAATATGGCAAAATAACTATATGGATGTTGTTTGCCTATAATATAAGCAATTATGAAGTTAGTGCTAGTCTAATTTTCAAAATTGAGAAAGATTGTCAGTGAATACCATATTTGTGAATGGATTAACAGACAAAAAGTTTATAATTCTGCACAACATAAAAATATTCACATAAATATAATAACCAAAATAATAACTTTACATAAAAAGGGGATTTAATAGGCTGCGTGTTTGCTGCTTAAAGAAAAACAGGTCCCGAATATTGTAAAATATTTACATTTATTATAAAAAACAATATGATAAAATGAGTAAATAAATACATTTAATAAAATGAGCTAAAAACAAATTGTAAGTTTAAATGGATAGAATCAAGTTTCTATCTGGGATACATATGATATCCCGACAGATGGGATGTCAGCTGTCAGGATTCTGACAGCTACATCCCATATGTCATAATATCGTCAGCAAGGCAGTGAGTACCCTCACGGACTCACTGCACTCACCATGCTTTGGGCTCGATGGCAAGCTTCAATTGCCACAGGTTCTAGTCCCAATTGGTTGATGGCGTGGACTCACTGAGTGGGAAGTAAGGGCAAGTGTCAGGATGCTGGCTGTTGGTGTATCGGCAGGTGTCAGAATTCTGGCATTGGTCTCCTGAACGTCGGGATCCTGACAGCCGGTATACTGGCTGCATCACTCCTATTCTACTTAGACCAATTAGTGAAGTGATTGAATTGTAAATACTGGTACAGTAGGTAAAAATAGTTTCCACTTACTTTATTCATGCATAGACTAGTATTATGTTAATAAAGTACCTTGTAAAGATGTAGCTCTGGTGCTGAGTGAAGACCCCAAAAATTGCCAGCTGTTTGCGGCTGCATGTGAGTCAGAGTATTGTGACAATTATCCCCAATGTGAGGGCCTGTGCAGGAGTAGTCGTTCTGCTCCTTATTTGTAGTTTGCCTGAGACCAAGTGCCAGGTAGTTGGCTATGATTAATTGGTGGGGCAGATATTTTGGCATTAATTGCCTCTCTGTGTCCATTGTCATGGTTCCAATAGGATCACTTGTCATTAAGCTAACGCTGGTGTTGTCTCTCAAGCCCTGCCGGCACTTGCCATTTTATCAATTGCTGATTGTACCTGATGAAAGTGCCAATAGGCACAGAAATGCGATGAGCTACAGATGTGTACCCTATTACCACCCAGACCTTCCTGTCAGGAACAGCCTTGTCAATGATATTGTTCAGAAAAAAAACTGACTACTGTGAAGCACCCTTAAGCAGAATTACACAGTCCGAAGCCATCACCTTTAAAATTCCAATAGCAAGTGATAAGACTCGATAGGGGAAATGTAATAGAGTATGAGAACTAGAAAGTGTGGGGCTTCAGCAGAGTTCTCACATATTTTTTAAGTGGCGATCAGTAATAGTACACAGCAAAACCAACTTTGTTATGCAGTGTAACTGATTGCTGCTTTCAAAATACGTGAGAACTCAGACGATGTCCCACACTTCCTGGTTCTTGCACTCTATTACATTCCACCCCAAGCGCCTGCTGGGTTAGAGAGACAACACTGGCACTAACCAACTGACTAGTGATTTTTGTCTATAATTTTTATTTCATACATACCAGTATCTACAATTCAATAACTGCACCTTGGTGGCTTAATGTAGTTCTGTTATTGGCCTGAGTAGGATAGGAACTCGATTCTACCCATTTAAGCTTACAATTTGTTCTTATCTCATTTTATTATATTTATTTGTATGCTCATTTTATCAGATTGTGTTTATAATAAATGTAAATTGTATCAGCATATTTGGGACCTATTTTTCTTTAAGGAGCAGAAGCGCAGCCTATTAAACCTCCCTTTTCTATGTACTATTTTGAGAGAAATTGCACTTCTCTCTAACTATAGACTGCATCTTCTTGCTGCTGGATCCCCAATTAGTGCCAACTCTGATATACTGTACCCTTTATTTGTTAACCCTTTTCAAAAATAATTACTTGGTCAGACCTAAAATTATTGGAATCATTATAATATATTTGTAG
This sequence comes from Pseudophryne corroboree, assembly GCF_028390025.1. Classification (NCBI taxonomy): domain Eukaryota; kingdom Metazoa; phylum Chordata; class Amphibia; order Anura; family Myobatrachidae; genus Pseudophryne; species Pseudophryne corroboree. The sequence continues at coordinate 480,154,672 of NC_086449.1, read as the reverse complement.
TTAATATGCTTACAGTGGTTTCTCTGGATGTGTTATAGATGGCAATAGCTAAAGAGGGCAACGTTTATATACTGTAATATCACTAAAACAATAATGTTTTCAAAATCATCCTGAAATACAGCTTCTGAGCCTCTGAAACAAAGAAATGCTGGATATATGGAGGTAGGTGTTTATGGTAGCAGAATGTAATTAATGACCAGTATATAGTATATTCTTCATTTATTATCACAAAACATATTACTTAAAATACGCAGTTCTCATGAATAGGAAGTCACAAGAAAACAAGAAAACATTTGTAAAAAAAATACTAGTATGTATAATGTAATACTAATAAAATTATAATTACCAAGATGAAACATTAATACATAATCGCTATTACAAATCATTTAGAATTCTGTATATGGCGCAACAGCAAAAAAGACAACCATCTGTTTTCTTTTTACCAATAAATTGGATTACAATAAAACATATGTACAGTTATTGTATATGTGAAAACAAATGTTCAGTATAATAAGGAACACACGTATCCCTCTGAACAAAGAAAAGCAGGAGCAATCACTAATAGTACAGTATAATGAAATGCCAGCTATACAAAGCTGTAATAATGTTCTGCCAATTTGCCAAATGTAGCGTATTAGGACATGGGGGCTCACCGCTCCTCATAGCTAAAGTCTGGTGGGCCTCTTTCCAGTGGTGCAGCAGATAGTGCGCAATAGCTGTCCCACGAGTGTAAAACTAGTAAGATGATGTTTTCCATGGTTATTAGCATTTGATGGTGCCTGTTGTGCTGTGACCTGTTTCTTTGCTACTATAATTAGTAAGTGACTGATATAATTATATTGTGGCCTTTTTTTCCAACAAATGTCTTGTAATGCAAGGTTGGTTCTTAAACACATTTGTTGGACTTGAACAAATTCATCTCTAACAAAGACATTTGAGATCAAGATTTAACCCATACCAGTTATATGACATATAATACTATTTTCCTGTGCTTACTGCTTACCACAATTTTTTTATATTTTATGTGCCAGCATTAAAGGCATTTTAAACAGAAGCAGGCACATAACTAAAAAAAGCAAACCGAGCAGTGAAAGTATTTATATTACTGTATGTGTAACAGGTGGCAACCTACTGTAGCTATAATGGCAATGGCCCTGTAAGCCCACCCCTTGAACCATCCTGCACCAGATTATGCAGGGAGATAAATATGAGCAACAGGGTCATCAGAAGAAAATAATTTGGAAAGTAAGTTGAATTAAGTCACTCTACTAATAATGATATTATACAGTATGTATATGCCAGGTGATATATTCCAGACAAAACTCTTAGGCTAAGAACATTTCACAAAAATAACACTTGGAACTGCACAGTCATAATGTCAACATTATATTGACATGGACATAATGTCGACATTGACCATGACAACATTCATCTAGTAGACAGTGGTGAAAAATGTTGGCGTGTTAGAATGTCAACATATTGTCCCTGGTGGCCCAGCGATACCTTACCTGTTCCATATGGCTGCAGCAGCTTCCGCTTTATCTTCTGGGTTCTGACTGCCATGTGACTGTGACCTCTGATCCTCCAGCATTGTGGTAAGTATATCTGCCCTAACCCCTAATCCCCCTAGTGCCTAACCTCCTGCCCTCAGCCTAACCATATTGTCGACATTCTGACAATGTCAACATTTCACCAGATTGTCAACATGTCGTCTGTCGATATTTTAACAATGCCAACATTGTGAAGTAGACATTATGAATGTCAACAATAACACTGCTGACCTTTTGACTATATCCTCTTATCATGCACTAGACAGGGCTGGATTAACAATGGGGCGGATAGAGCTGCAGCTCCAGGCCCCCCAGACAGGAGAATTTTTTTTCTTGCTACAGCCTGCAGCCTGCAAGTGGCTGTCTGAGGACCCACCACCCTTGTGGCCATGACCCCTGACCCCCCCTACACACTCCTGGCCATGGCAAATCAAATGCCACTGCCACTATAACTTGCTTAACCACGCAACTGACAACTGACAATTTTTTTCCCACAAAAACAACCAGAAATTGTCCAATCTTTTATGAGTGAATTAAGTGAAGAACATGAATTTATCCTTATCCAAAATTATTATAGTAAAAAAAGGGACTTTTTTTAAAGGATATTTGTAAAAAAAATCATCTTTTTCAAGCATCGGAGCATCGGTCGACACAATAGTACCATCAGCAACATCAGAAACATCTTGACCATCGCACTTTCATTTTAACAGTGTGGACAGCTGCTAGATACTCAGGGGCGGCTTGATTTACATTTCCCCAGTGGCTGATATTGTATGCAGCCACTGGGTGGGGGTCCTGCTGTACTGACCGATCAGCAGTGATCGGCAGCATGGCAAACACTGGGGGAGGGTGCAGCAGCAGTCCCTCTGAGAGCAGCAGCAGCAGGAGGTTTATCTTACCTGCAGCTGCAGACACTGTTTCAGACTGGTCGCATCCTGTGTGACCAGGGCAGATAAAGTAATCTCTGGTGTGGTCTCATCTGATGTGACTATGCCAGGTAAGTGGTTAAACATGATAAGGGCACATTGGAAGGTTTCACTAGCCCACCTTCCGCCACATACGCATAGTGACTTGGTGCAGCCCCCGCCACCACCGCTATCTGAAACAAGCAGCCATGTGTGAGTCACCATCTCAGCAGTCACAGCTACTTAATGGCAGCCCAGCACAGTATCTGATCCTCCTGAGGTGTCCTGTTGACTGCCCGGTTGTTGCTGCTAAATATTCTGTGAGTGTTATTTTTGTGTCCACTTGCAGCATATGTGTTCCACTGAGGAACAAAATGAATAGTGCTTTGGCATCTTAACACACTGCTACTGGCTGTCTCTGTAGTGATTCATATTGTGGATGTTGTTTTCCTGTGTGTGTGTGTTCCACAGTGGTATGCATGCTGCCACAGGTTGGTCCGTTATGGCATATACTCTGGTCACGTTGGTTACTTCTGACTTTGTATTTCAAGCTGATATGTACGCCAGGGTTTTTGTGGTGTTTTGCCTTATAATGATGGGTAATTAAGAAGCCATTGTGGGAGAGGTAAGTTAAGGCTTCTTTAAACCTATGTTGGATCCCTGTGACTGTGTACTTGGTTGTAAGCTTGAGAAAGGTCTCGATAGATGAAAACATTGCACAGGCAAGTAAGCCATTAAAATTCTTAAAAATGCAGCTGCTTTGGTGAATGCTTTCCTCCTATACTATATGTGCTGCCAGGGGCAGATTGGAATGGAAAACCAGCCTGGGAAATTCATGGAAGCTGCTCTAATGGAGGTGCGGTCTGATGAGAGGGTGGGGTCTGTTGAGGAAGGCAGGATCCCTCCTCATAGGGCCTGATTGTACGCAATTGCAGCCTTCCATGCATCTTTTGCTGCAATTGTGTCTGAGACTAGGGGCAGATTGGGAACTGAATGTGGCCCTGTAAAATTTTGTAGAAGTGGCCTGACATAGACAGCACAAGAGGCATAACATGCCGTGTAGCCATGGCAGCATCACTGGATGGCAGTGTACTGAGTGCGGTGAGCTGCCTGTCATGTGGGCAGTGGGGCCACATGACAACACACAAAACAGACCACAAAGGCACATCGGCCTACCAGGAAACTTCCTGGTGAGTCCTATGGCCAATCTGCCCATGTACCGCTGTACCCTCCTGCTTACAGATTCCAGTTGTTGTGACCCGTTTGTTATTCAAAGATGAAATATGTGTGTAAGACTTTGATTCAATGTATGTAGAATGTGTATACACAGTATATATAAATATATAAGCTACAGCCTGTCTTTAATTCATTAAGTGCCTCTGTATTCACCTATGCAATATGTATGTGTATATCTATCTATATGTATTCTTTTGCCAGCGGCATGTTTTCTGATTCACTTACCATAATGTGGTTGCACTCCCATATCAGTAGTCACACCCTCACCATTCTGATCACTCCTCCTGCTGCAGCATATGATAGGCTCTTCATAAATTCCAGGCCCATGTTGCCCTTAATCTGGTACTGATGGTAGGTAATTTCATAGGTAGGTTCTAGAATCAGTTCAATATAATTGTTTGCTCAAAAAAAAAAATCACATTTATTACATAATTATAGGGTCCTACTGTGTTTGGAATGTCCAGTTCTTAACCCTAAACCCCAAAATTCTCTTACGTTAAGCATTACTTGCACATGGTTGGCAAGTTTGAAAAAATTATCAATAGATCAGTTCAGAGTTAGAAAATAAGAGAAGAAAAAAAAAATGTGTTTGCTTTGGAGTGTTCTCCATTTTTTCAGCAGTTCAAATGTAATCATTGTAAATATATTTTATAATATATCACTTACAAGTTTGTACCTTGTTTTCCTAATCATATGTATAACGTATACCAAACTGTTCTCTGCTCATTATTTAAAAAATAATTTGCAGATTTGCTTTGCAGTGCAATTCAAGTATTCAAGTATTTGAATCCAGCTTTAAAAAAATCTACACTGCTTCTACTGGAAGTTTTAATGAAATACACTGAAACGTATCACATGATGGCACTGTTTCCATTCCACTTTGCTGTCAAGCTATACAACACTGATAAATTGTTTGGAAAGGGTTCCTACATAATGCTTTGGAGTGTATAATTCATATATCTGTACAATATAGCTAATAAAGACATTATAATCATAAAGAAAACACATAACACTTAATTTTCATTTCATATACTGTAGCACAAATACAATGTGGGGGACAATGCTTACATTCAAATACTGTACTTTACAGAAGATATATGTGTGTGTGTGTGTGTGTGTGTGTGTGTGTGTGTGTGTGTGTGTATATATATATATATATATATATATATATATATTTATATACATAGTTTAACAATCCAATAAAATACTTATAGTGATAATTTTTGTATATCCTTCCATCATTAAGCTCTTTGGAAATCTCATAGTTTGCTGATGCTACAGAAAACCTTGCAAAAATATTGTTTTCATACTGTAAATCATTCAAACTACACATGATAAATTACTAATGATGATATTCTTAATTCTCACTATTCTATACTTTTCTATTGTGTTTAACTTTAAAACTTTATTTATGTCATTTTTGTGAAGTGCACCTCATAATCATTTAAACTAACAACAAAAGCATCCACACAAACAAGCAGAAATCATAGTATCTTGATTTACTGAAAATGAAATGAATGTATTCAGTAATTGAACTACCAGAGATGTCTTTAGTTTTGCAATCAGTAAGGACATTATTCTAGAACATAACATTACAATGTCTCATGCAGAGATTAATTCAGTTGTTCTCATTAAGGTTGCAATGTGTAAGCACTTTGTTTTTTTTATATGTTCTCATGAACTACTGCCCTGTACACGTAAAGCAATATGATACTATGATTCTTATAAATTGCAACTATAAGGTCATTCCTTTATAGGTGCTGCATGCAATTATATAAACAATTGCCATACAGATATTATAATTCTTTTCTTATTAACAATAATGTATGCAAGATCTCTTATCTGAAAGTTTAAAACTGTGTCAAGGTACATATGGTGTTATACAGTAATACAGTCTTATATTTTGAGAAACAGTGCAAAGTTAGTAGACACAGTATACAGTATTGTAATTCACTTGAGTTAGGAGACAAATGAGTTTGGAAGATTGCTTTATATTTATTTTGAAACATGAATGAAAAGTATAGAACAATTATAGGAGCTAATTTAGGGGTCTATGTACTAAGCCATAATAGGCTCCTAACTGCCATGTCACAGGCTGGGTTTGAAAAATGACAGTTAGAAGCTGATTGTCTGGTACTTTAGCCCTGTCACATTATCTCCATCCGTGGCTTAGTAAGTAGGCCCCATAGTGCTTGGAGCAATCCAGCAAGTTGGTGAAAAGTTTAAACCTAAGTTAATCAGACCCAAAATGGAGAATATCTTTTTTTACTAACATAATGAGTGTACATTGGATTGTTAAGAATAGATATATGAGCAAAAGAAGGATTGCACAATGACAGCAAATAGTTCAAGATTTTATTGACATCAGTACTGTATATCCACCATGTGCAGTAATTACTGCAGACACCCTTCTTGGCAAATTGGCCACAAGTTCCTGGACAACAGCAGGTTGTATGTTTTGCCATTCTGCCTTAAGTAGCGTGACCATCTGCGACACCAAAGAAGATCAAATCAATCTAGAATGCACCCATCGCTGCTATTTGTCCCAAAAGTTCTCAGTGGGGTTAAGATCTGGACTCTGAGCTGGCCAGTCCATCTGGATTACTGAATTTTCTATATACCATCGTCCTGGAAACATGACATTGCGCAGTCTACGATGATCCTCTTTTCAAACTCAGCTCATTCTGACAAGCCATTTTGTTTGCAAATGATCTAATCAGTGCCCCTCTACCTGTTTTATACCTTCATGAACACGTGACTGCTGCAGGAGCACACCAGTTTACTTGCCCGGGGTGGGGGGTCCAATTGCCTTTGTCTATTAGTGGTAGATGTTTTCAATATATCATGCATCTTCTTCGAAACAATATAGGCCCAATAAGAGCTTATATCTCAGCCTATTGTCCTAAAAGACAAGCGGCCCTATGTTTTTTCTTTTTCTGGTGAGATGCTTGACTAAGGTGATCTCATGATTAAATTGACTAAAATTATTTTAAGTGGTGTGGTACAGTATGGAAGCAGACTTAAATGGTTGGATAAGCAGGTCTGGCAAAACCATTAGGAAAGCCTAGGAAGTGACCTAGGGAACTGATGGCTAGTGAGAAGAAGAAGCCAAGTACTTCTTACCTTGGAAACTGTCTGTTAGTCTGTATGTGTGTATGTACAGTATATGTGTGTGTTTGTTTGTTTGTTTGTTTGTTTGTTTGTGTGAGTGAGTGTATGTGTGTGTGTGTGGTTGCAGTATTTTTCTGTGACACTACAAGAACCAGCATACTCTGGCTGTCATGTGTACAGTACTATATGTTGACACTTATAGTTCTACAAGCATATCAAAATATATACATGCTCTAACCTGTAGTGCTGGATATAAAAATCATTTTTATTAACATTTACATTATTACCAATTAGTGATGAGCGGATTCGGTTTTACTCGGTTTTACTCGGTTTTACTCGGCTCTCAAAACGGCATCTTATTGGCTCACGGATGTTACGTGTTTTGGATAGCCAATAAGATGCCGTTTTGAGAACCGAGTAAAACCGAGTAAAACCGAGTAAAACCGAACCTCGCTCATCACTATTACCAATATACCCACAGCTAAGTGTGTTGGGGCAGAGCATCAGTGTTCAACTTTGAGAGCTGTTTTCACCTATGTGAGAATCATCTCTGTGCTGAAAATGGTACTGAGTGGTACTATGTGCCACTATGGCAGGAGGACGCCCCACTCTGAGTTATTTTGTTAATGTGATTAGCCACACTGAGAAATATGCAATTAGCCTAATTGTCTGCTTGGACCTATTCAATAAGGTCTAGCATCCCTTACGAGTTTAGCCTGGTGGGGGGTACATTTCTCACAGCCTCAGGAGAAGCAAGGAAAAGTCTTTTTACATGGAAACTATGGGTGCTGTGCAGTACCCAAAGTTTTCTCACACAGGGAAATACTAAATAATTTAATAGCTCCAGGCATAAAACCCTGAATTTGCCCTGCCTATTAAACTTAAACCCTGTGCCTAATTGAGTATGCCCCATTGTCTTAGCATGGTACTAGTTGCTACATTATCCACTTCACTCAACAATTTAGCAGCAGCCTACCCCAGCTCAGGTGTTTAGCTCACTTATAGGTCAAGAGTATAACATTATTTTTTATATTATTAATAATTGTTTACACTGCAATGGTCCATGATAATGATGATGATGATGATGATGATGATGATACACCAAGGGTTAAGCACCCACAAGAGATACTATTACTGACAGGTTGTATCTACCTTTGAATTATGTGAATATGCCACATATTATACTTGGCCTATGATTGCCTACCCATTCCATCATCTGTTCTGCTTAGGCAAGGATAGACCCAGCAAAGAATAGGGAGGCTTGTGCTCCCTTGATGGAATCACCTCCAACTGTCTTGGGCTGTCTTCTGCCAAGTATCTATCATTGGTGGATGATGTGCTTGCAGTCTGACTATGGGCATTTGCAGTGCCGTTTCTACACACCGCAGCACTTTGTGTACCCTATCCTGCTTCCCCTCCTCCCTCTTACACAGTTCTCCGCTCATTACCCTTGGCAATGAGCATGGATCCCAGAGCATGAAACCCCTGGCAACAAGCATGACACCCAGTGCATGAAACCCCTGGCAATGAGTAGGTAATTTAAAAGTATTTAGAAGCTTTACTGTAGGGCATAATATGGTGCAAGGGGCATAATATGGTGCAAGGGGCATTACTATATGGGGCTTAATATGGTGGAATTTTTTTCTTATTTCTAACTGATGGCTGAGGTCTGTTGTTGGAGAGTCAAAAACTGTGGTGTAAGGTAGTCTTTTCCTGCAGGGCCCTGCCCATTTTTGTAAGGTCACACCCATTTTAGCAAGGCCATGGCCCCTCTCCTGGAGCGCACATGCCTTTGGCGTGCACAAAATAGTTTTTTTAATGTCTAGGTGGGGGGTGTGTGTGCATTTTTTAATGTGTATGGGGGTGTGTGTATTTTTAAAGCTCGCACTGGGAGCCAAATTGTCTAGAAACAGCCCTGGGCATTTGCAGCTTCATCATGACTGCAGATTAAGTGAGTCTGTATTTCTTACAGGGCTATGGAAACTTTGTAGAGACAAACTCCATTATGTGCATGTGAATGTTAGTGACATAGCCACACTTCAGCTCGCAGGCATGTTACTCAGGTACCCCACTTACCACCTACTGTTACCCTGAGCATCCAAAGGTCCCCCATGCATATAAATGAGTGGGTGGACTTGGTGGGCACTCATTCTTAAAATGAGGTGCCCATATTTATTAGTATTTAAATATTAATTCAACTTAGATCTTACCCTTGGTTGGAGCCTCTGTCAGTTGGAGACGCCAAAATCAGCAGTGCTAGTGAAAGTCCTGTCAGCAAACATGAACTGAAAAATAAGCAGAAGAATCAAGTCAACTATATGGCCATTGCTCTGGCTCAGGCATCATATCGAGCAATGGGGGTCATTCCGAGTTGTTCGCTCGCAAGCTGCTTTTAGCAGCTTTGCACACGCTAAGCCGCCGCCTACTGGGAGTGAATCTTAGCATATTAAAATTGCGAACGAAAGATTCTCAAAATTGCGATTACACACCTCTTAGCAGTTTCTGAGTAGCTCCAGACTTACTCGGCATCTGCGATCAGTTCAGTGCTTGTCGTTCCTGGTTTGACGTCACAAACACACCCAGCGTTCGCCCAGACACTCCTCCGTTTCTCCAGCCACTCCCGCGTTTTTCCCAGAAACGGTAGCGTTTTTTCGCACACACCCATAAAACGGCCTGTTTCCGCCCAGAAACACCCACTTCCTGTCAATCACATTACGATCACCAGAACGAAGAAAAAACCGTGAGTAAAAATCCTAACTGCATAGCAAATTTACTTGGCGCAGTCGCACTGCGGACATTGCGCATGCGCATTAGCGACTAATCGCTCCGTTGCGAGAAAAAAATACAGAGCGAACAACTCGGAATGACCCCCCATGTTCATAATATTGAAAGTCAGTTGTTATGCACACCAGTGCCTGCAGGAAAGTACTGGTGTCAGAACTGTTATGCACTCCAGTGTCTGCAGGAATGTACTGGTGTTTGAACTGTTATGCAAAACAAATGGACTCACAGACAAACTGGGGAATATGACATAACGTACACAGAAGGTGATAGGGTAACAAAATACACACAAAGTGAACAGAGAAGCCCAGAGGCTAAGGAACTGGGTATCTCCCTTGTATTAGAACTGCTCAGATGGAAATAGCAAGATGTTGTGTTTTAATACGTAGAGAACCCGAAATGCTGTTGCTAAGGGCAACAGCAAAACCCTAAAGGGTTACCAACGGGTGTGGCAGTAAACTCCTTGGTCAGAGATGGAATGATAGACACAAGGAGAGACTCCACAATCCTGATTCTCACTTGCAGTGCACAGGTTTTAGCTTACTGCCACTAAACTGACCCCTGACACCTAGCACAGTGAGACAGGATTAGACAGGCAAGTCTTAGAATACAGCCGCAAACTTGCTAAGTTCACTGAGTAGTAACAGAACCCCAGCAAGCTAAACGACTGACTCCAGTCTTACTGCTAGGTCTGGATTGGCAGAGTGTAATACCAAATCCCCAGGCCTATTTGCAGTAAGCAACAAACAAATACAAAGCTACACAGTACTGGCTAACTTTCATGAACTGACTAACCAACAAAGATTCAGCAGCATCTGCTTACCCTGAAAAGAGGCCTTATAAAGCAGGTGCTGTCCACGCCCCACTCAGACCTCACAGACTGTGAGCACAAAAACCAGCACCGGATCCCCTGCCGTGCACAGAGCCTATAACCACTGCACAGCAAAAGACCCGAACCGGAGTATCAGCTGCGCTCAGGTTACTCCACTAGCACTTGTCTCCCGGTTGCCATGACGACGTGGCAGCACAGGGCAGGAGACCCTAACATCAGTGTAGCGAATGACCAAAAGGAAAGGCCATGAAGGGGATGATCAGCAATATTTTGGACCTAATATACCCTAAATTCAGATGAATAGGAGTTTGGAGTGTAATCAGATGAGTGTTGAGTTTGTATGAATTTTTTATTTAGATAGGCTGACCATATTATCGCTTTAACCCGGGACTCTCATGAATTACACAGGTTCTGTTGCTGCTTAAAACCAGGTGAAATGCAGGCTTGTAGTCAGCCAGCCACAGAACCTGTGTAATTCATGAGTGTCCAAGGTTAAAAGGATAATATGGTCACTTTGGTCAGCCTAATTTAGATGTTGTAGTCACATACTGTACCACTGCACCGGAGTGCTGTGGAGTAAAGCCTACTGTATTGTTTATATAAAATGTTTGTGGTCTCACTTTCTCCTGCACCCCTGTTTTCCATATGTAAGCTAAATGTAGATAGATTGTTGGGAGGGGCTGGCAAAGACCCGGCGGTCTTGGTGCACGTTGGCACCAATGACAAAGTTAGCGGAAGGTGGGATGTTCTTAAGAAAGACTATAGGGACTTAGGAAAGAAACTGAAGGCAAGGACATCTAAGGTAATATTCTCGGAATTATTACCCGTGCCACGCACTAGTCCAGGGAGGCAGAGGGAGATTAGGGAAGTAAATGTGTGGCTTAGGGATTGGTGCAGGAAAGAGGGGTTTGTGTTCCTGGAACACTGGGCGGACTTCTCAGTCAGGCGCCATCTCTTTTGTCGTGACGGATTGCACCTGACTGAGGAGGGGGCAGCAGTGCTGGGGGAAAGGATGGTTAGAAGGTTGGAGGAGATTTTAAACTAGGAGCCTGGGGGGAGGGTTTAGCTAGAAACTACAGGTCATGCAGTGAGAATAGTGGGGATGGCGGTAGTAAACGAAATGGGGGAGAAGCTGGGGGGAGGGTAAGAGCAGGCAGTAAGGTTACTAACATGGGTACTAAAAGGGATTTTACCAAAGCACTAACCAATGACGATTACAGGTCATCCTTGCCACATAAGGTGAAAGATGTCCCTAACGCAAGGGAAAATACTTATCTTAGTTGTATGTATGTAAATGCCAGAAGCATTACTGGTAAAAAGGGTGAACTAGAAATACTTGCAGCAAGCAAACAGTATGATATTATAGGCATTACTGAAACTTGGTGGGATGAATCTCATGATTGGACAGTCAATCTAGAGGGCTATACACTGTTTAGGAGAGACAGACTAAATAAAAAGGGTGGAGGGGTGTGTCTGTACGTAAAGCCGTTTTTAAAACCTAATATATGGGAATATATTCAGGAGGGGACTGTAGACACTGTTGAGACATTATGGGTAGAAATTGCATGCGGGGATAAAGGAACAAAAAAGTTAGTATTGGGTGTATGCTATAGGCCGCCTGGTATCAACGCATCTGATGATGAATTGTTACTAAAGCAAATTGAAAAAGCAGCAGGAGTAGGAGACATAGTAGTGATGGGAGATTTTAACTATCCAGAGATAAACTGGAAAAACGATTCATGTGATACTGCTAGGGGCAGTATGTTTTTAAACACACTAAATGATAACTACCTAGTCCAACTAATTGAGGAACCAACTAGGTACAATGCAATCTTAGACCTGGTATTAACAAACAATCAGGATTTGGTATCGGGTATTATAGTAGGGGAACCCATAGGAAACAGCGACCACAATATGGTCACATTCAATATCAGTTTCTACAAACAGCCCTATACTGGCTCAACTAGGACTTTAAACTTTAGCAAAGCAAATTTTGAAAAGATGAGGGTATTTTTCAGGGATATTGAATGGGAAGGTTTGTTTTTAGGAAAAAATACTACGGAGAAATGGGAGGTACTAAAATTCCTGCTAGCTAAAAATACACTCAAATATATTCCTATGAGTAGCAAAAAAGGGAATAAAAATCATAAACCGATGTGGCTTAACAAAAAGATTAAGGAACTTATGGGCAAGAAAAGGCGAGCATTTAAAAAATACAAATCTGACGGGGAAGCAGAGTCATTTCAGCACTATAAGGAATGTAACAAAAATTGCAAAAAGGAAATAAGAGCGGCTAAAGTAGAAACTGAAAAACTAGTAGCAAAGGAAAGCAAAGCGAATCCCAAAAAATTCTTTAAATACATTAATAGCAAGAGATTAAAAAAGGAGAGTATAGGCCCTTTGAAAGACAAGTTGGGAGTCTTAAGCAAAAATGATAATGACATAGCGGACACACTAAATGAGTTTTTTTCAACAGTATTTACTAGAGAGGACCCAATTCAGGGACTGACACACAATCTCAATAATGACAATATCACACTGATAGGTACTTATTTAAGTGAGGAAGTAGTCTGTGACCGATTAAAACATTTAAAGATTAATAAATCACCAGGGCCCGATGGTATTCATCCAAGGGTTCTAATGGAGCTTCACTCTGAACTGGCAAAACCGCTATCTTTGATCATTGAGGATTCAGTTATATCAGGTATGGTTCCCAAAGACTGGCGTATAGCGGAAGTAGTGCCTATATTCAAAAAGGGAAGTAAAGCTGAACCAGGTAATTATAGACCAGTTAGTCTTACATCTATAGTGGGGAAAGTATTGGAAGGTATTCTAAGAGATAGTATTCAGAAGTTCCTTGAAACCAATAAGGTCATTAAAAGGAATCAACATGGGTTTATGAAGGACAGATCCTGTCAAACCAACTTACTTGGCTTTTATGAAACAGTAAGCGCAAACCTAGATCAGGGTAAAGACGTGGATGTAATCTTTTTAGACTTTGCCAAAGCGTTCAATACTGTACCACACATGAGACTTATATACAAGCTACAAGAATCAGGGCTAGGAAGCACAATATGCACTTGGGTCAAAAACTGGTTAGATAATAGGAAGCAGCGCGTTGTGGTTAATGGATCTTTTTCAACTTGGACTGAAGTGCTAAGTGGTGTGCCGCAAGGCTCAGTATTAGGACTGCTATTGTTCAATATTTTCATTAACGACCTAACAGAAGGTCTAGAGAGCATGGTGTCAATTTTTGCAGATGATACCAAATTGTGTAAGGCTATAAATACAGAGGAGGATGCCGAGTCTCTTCAGAACGACTTAGTTAAATTAGAAGCATGGGCAGCCAAATGGAGAATGCGCTTCAACACAGACAAGTGTAAGGTAATGCACTGTGGTAACAAGAACAAAAATTACACCTACATACTAAATGGGGTAAAATTAGGGGATTCTGTACTGGAAAAGGACTTAGGTGTCCTCATAGATAGCAAGCTAAGCAGTAGTACCCAAAGTAGGACTGCAGCAAAGAAGGCTAATAAGATATTAGCATGCATAAAACGGGGTATTGATGCTAGGGACGAGAGTATTATACTCCCATTATATAAATCACTAGTGAGGCCACACCTTGAATACTGTGTACAGTTCTGGCCACCGTACTACAAAAAGGATATCCTGGAGCTTGAAAAGGTACAGAGGAGGGCGACCAAACTAATTAAGGGCATGGAGACGATGGAATACAAGGAAAGGCTTGAAAGACTAGGCATGTTTACATTGGAAAAGCGGAGACTAAGAGGGGATATGATCAACATCTACAAATATATAAGGGGACAATACACAGAGCTTGCGTGGGACCTGTTTTTGGTTAGATCAACACAGAGGACTCGTGGACACTCGCTCAGGTTAGAGGAAAGGAGATTCCGCACAATACGGCGTAAAGGCTTTTTCACGGTAAGGACGATACGTGTTTGGAATTCCCTGCCCGAGGGAGTTGTAATGGCGGAATCTGTCAACACCTTTAAGAATGGGTTAGATAAATTCCTATTGGATAAGGATATCCAGGGGTATGGTGCATAGTCATGCATTATAGTTACTATAAATAGGGATAAAATGCAATGGCTGACAGCAGCATCAGTCAGAAATTTTAGTCAAATCATCATGCATAGGACACCACAAATAGGTTAAACTCGATGGACAATTGTCTTTTTTCAACCTCAGATACTATGTTACTATGTATGTTATCAGATATTCCCCATGTGTTCATTAACCAATATGCTTGGGTGTGGTTCTGTGTCTTTAAATGAGTGGAACAGGGCCTAAACCAATAATAGAAGCATACTGTGCTTTTAAAATCCATATGATGCCTGAGCAAGAGTAATGCTCATATTATTGAAAGTCAGTGTAGGGACTGACCAAAAGGAAGGGCTGTGAAATTGCTTTTCAGCTTAACAAATGAATGCAATATTTAGGAACTGACACCTTGAATTCAGATAAATTACAATTTGAAGTATAATTAGGTGAGTGCTGAGTTTGTATGTACTGTCACATATACATAAGGCATAATTCAGATCTGATCGCAGAAGCAAATTTGTTAGCTAATGGGCAAAACCATGGGCCTAATTCAGACCTGGTCGCATGCAGGCTATTTTTTGCACTGCTGCCACCAGGTAATCGCCTCCTACAGGGAAGGGGTAAGCGCTTTGCAGGGATGCAATCGGCTGTGCAGTGAGCTGCACAAACAAAAGTTTGTGCAGTTTTTGCACAGCCCAGGACTTACTCAGCCGCTGAAACGATCCGGACAGGTGGTGATGTCAGGAATCCTCCTCCGGAATGGCTGGACATGCCTGCGTTTTTCGAGACACTCCAAGAAAATGGTGAGTTGCCGCCCACGAATGCCTTCTGCCTGTCAATCTTCTTGCGATCGCCGGTGCGATCGTTTTCTTCATTAGATTCATCGATGCCCAGTGACGCCCGTTGCCGGTGGTTGACGCGCCTGCGCATTGCAGGCAACACGCATGCGCTATTCAGACCCAATTGCACGACTGTGAAAAATGCAGCGTGCGATCCGGTCTGAATTACCCCCTATGTGCACTGCAGGGTGGACAGAGATAACATGTGCAGAGAGAGTTAGATTTGGGTGGGGTGTGTTCAAACTAAAATCTAAATTGCCGTGTAAAAATAAAGCAGCCAGTATCTACCCCTGCACAGAAACAATATAACCCACCCAAATCTAACTCTCTCTGCACATGTTATATCTCACCACCTGCAGTGCACATGGATTTGCCTATTAGCTAACAAATTTGCTGCTGCGATCAGATCTGAATTAGGCCCTAAATCTGATCAATATCCTTACCCATGTCCTGGGAATTAATACTTGACATAAAGTCTCACTGTATGTTTAGTATTTTAAGAAGGCAAACTGATGCCCAAATGTGTCTTTTTTCAAATCTGATAAAATCAAATCAAATAATATGAACTAAGTATCTTAATGTAGCAAAATTGCTTGGAGATTTAAAATGTTTATGCCGTATCTGATACTTTATTTCCAGCTGCTGTGAGAATCATCCTATACAGTACTTCACTCACAGTGCTGCAAAAACCCGGGTTATTGATGGGTTAACCCAGATCATGGCTCCATGTGAAAGGGTTTACCTGGGTCCAGGGACCCAGGAATCCAACCTGGTTACCTACCCAGGTTGGTCCAGGAAGGACCCAGGTTACAGAGCAGTATCAAAGGGTTGTTGGGTCATCCGACTTGGGTTCCATTCAAACCCTATGGATAGTTATCTAACTGGCACTTGGAGATGATGTCATGAGAAACCCCGGCAAAATATTCCTGGTCCAGCCTATGGTGTGAACAGGTTTCAAGCCCCTGTGCTATGGCTTGAAACCAGTGTACACTGACCTGGACTGGCGATGGGATTGCAGTGTGATAGGGGTATTAGTAAGTCTTTCATCAGCTGTTTAAAGCTATAAAAGGCAAGTAGCTGAGAGCAGAACCAAATACATTGATTTACCACAGTGATCTCTGATCTTTATCTCCCTAACAGTGTAGTTGCAAGTACAAGTACAAGTATCTCAGTTGTTGTTCAATGTTTTAGAACACACCATGAGCTGCACAGTTTTGAACATAATCTTACACTATCCTACTTATTTTTTTATTTACTCTGGATGCATGATGAACAAAACAATACAAAAATACCTCTTAGATCTGCTATACAGTGTGTGTATTTTTTTTGCCTAATTGACACTCAGCATTTACTGTATATTGAGGGATTATACATCTTAATTAGACTTTTATTATTTGTTACCTAGGTGATATTTGTGTTTGCATACTTTTTTCTGTTATCTTTGCTGCTTTTAAGACTCCCTCCAAACATTTTCTAGAGCCTTATTAGCATGATATTTCTCTTTTCACTTCAAGTTCTTTTCAGAACTTTAATTTCAATTGTTTATTGGCTCCACTCGGATGGCGGGCTTTCTCCCTCTATTTACGTAAGTGCTCTTGCTCACTCACCTTGACAAAGGGGCACACTTGGCCCTGAAACATTGGTACTTTTACTATAAGGTTCAAATCAGTAGCGGATCTTGCCATGGGCAAGCAGGACTTTTGCCCGGGGCGCCGTCTTCCGGAGGGCGCCGCACCATGGCAAGATCCGCTGCTGCTGTGCCCCCCACTGCCCGCTCTGTCCTGCTGCCGCTGCCCCCCGCTGTGAAGGGAACTAGACGCATAGCGTCTAGTTTCCCTTTGTGGAGAAGACCTTTGCTGTGCGGTGCGCAATGACGTCATCGCGCACCGCACATCAGTTCAGCGGCGCCACTACTGTACAGGGGGCGTAACTGACCATGCTTCCTGTATGAAGCCATGCCCCTATTGCCCGCCCAGGGCACTAAAATCCCTAGAACCAGCCCTGGTTCAAATATATGCAAATTGCCTGATACCAGACTCTGAGTGGCGCCACATTTTGTACTATTTTTTATATATATATATATATATATATATATATTGATAAAGGGTATATTAAAAGAGGTTACAGTATGTTTGAGGGGACTGGTGATAATTATGGGTTGAAATTTCAAGTGGGGGTACAGGAACAAAAAAGCTATTAATAGGGACATGCTACAAGCCACCTGACATTATTGTGACTGAGGAGGTACAACTCTTGTAGCAAATCAAAAAAGCTGCAGAACTGGGGGATGTCCTAATCATTGGGGATTTTAATTATACTGACATAAATTGGGACAACAAATCATGTGTTACAGCTAGGGGAAACAGGTTCTTAAATATGCTGAAAAATGACTGCCTGTCTTAAGTAGTCAAGGAGCCTACTAAATTTAGGACTATATTTAACCTGGGGGTAATTCAGATCAGATTGTAGATGTGCAGACATGTGGGGGGATGCCCAGCACAGGGCTAGTCAATCCCGCATGTCTAGCTCTGCCTCCCCCCCTGCACGGGTGCAAAAGCATTGCACGGCTGTGATGCTTTTGCACCCAGCAAGTAGCTCGCTGCCAGCAAGCTCCTGTGTGCTGGCTGGTGGCTACCCACTGCATCCCAAGTCGCAGCAACTGCATGTGACGTCATGCAGCCACCGCGACCTGCCCCTGCAATGGTCCAGACACACCAGCGGTGTCCAGACTGTGCCCTGCCAATGGCATTCTAACACCATTGGCACGCCCCCTCCTGCCCCGCGACCGCATCTGCTTGAATGATTGCAGCCCTGAGATGCTTTTAGCATCTCACTAGGCTCCCGGGGTGCATGAGCACACTCTGCTCAGGGCTTCAGACTGTGATCATTGCCACTGCAGTGATTCAGTCTGAATTAGGCCCCTAGTACTAATAATGTGGAGATTGTATCAAATACTAAAGTAGGGGAGACCTTGGTAAACAGCGATCATAATATCACCACATTTGATATTAGTTTTCAAAATCATCACTATAAGGGTTCAACAAAGACTTTTAACTTTAGAAAAGCAAATTTCGATATGCTGTAACAAGCACTAAAGGACATTGATTGGGAAACTTTGTTTCATGGTAATAACAGTGCTGAAATGTGGGATGCTTTTAAAATTTTGCTCGATAAATATACTCATAAATTAATTCCCATGGGCTGCAATCATTGGAGTTCTAAATACAAATCAATGTGGTTTAATAAGAAGGTTAAGGAAGAAATGAATAAAAAGAGGAGCACTTTCAAAGCATTTAAATTAGATGGGAAGGCAGGGTCATTCCAGTACTACAAGGAATGTAACAAAAAATTAAAAAAATAAATCAGAGACGCTAAAATAGAAAACAAAAAGCAAATAGCTGAGGAGAGTAAAACAAACCCTAAATATTTTTTTAAATATATAAACAGTAAAAGGAAAAAAAAAGAGAATATAGACAAAAGTATATAAACAAAAAGCAGAAATATTGAATTAATTTTTTTCATCAGTGTTTACTAGAGAGGACCAGATGATGGAAGTAGTGAATAACATAAGTACTGATAATATGCCGTTGCTTAGTACTTGTTTAAGTGAGGAAGTAGTTCATGACCGACTAAACAAAATTAAGATTAATAAATCTCCTGGTCCAGATGGACTTTACCCAAAGGTTCTTATGAAGCTTAACTCAGAAATAGCAAGGTCTTTATACTTGAATTTCTATGATTCAACTAAAAAAGGCATGATACCAAAAGATTGGCGTATAGAAAAGGTAATCCCAATATTTAAAAAGGGAATCAAAACCCATCCTGGTTACTATAGATTGGATAGTTTGACATCTATAGTTGGGAAAATATTGAAAGTAATATTAAGGAATAGTATACAGGAGTACTTGGATAACGCCAATGTTATTAATAGGAATCAGCATTGTTTTGTGAGGAACAGGTTATGCCAAACTAACGTAATTAGTTTCTATGAGACAGTGAGCAATAATCTTGATCAGGGAAACACAGTAGATGTGGTCTTTTTAGATTTTGCAAAAGCCTTCAATACAGTGCCTCACATGAGGCTGATTTTCAAACTAAGAGAGCTTGGCCTAGGAAACACTATTTGTACTTGGGTAAGTAATTGGCTGGATAACAGGTAATGAGTTGTGATAAAAGGGATGTTCTCTAACTGGGCCACTGTATTCAGTGGAATATCCACAAGGGTCAGTATTTGAGCCATTACTGTTCAATATATTTATTAATGACCTAGGAGTAGGTCTGGAAAGAACAGTGTAAATTTTTGCAGATAATACTAAACTGTGTAGGGTAATTAACTCAGACAAGGATTCAGAGTCCCAACAGAATGACTTATTAAAACTGGAAGTATGGGCAGCAAAATGGAGAATGAGGTTTAATATAGAAAAATGTAGGGGGTCATTCCGACCCAATCGCATGCTGTGCTTTGTTGCAGCCGTGAGATCGGGTTGGAACTGCGCATGCACTGCGGCCGCATTGCGTAGGAGCATCATTGCCCGGCGACGCCGCTAGCGAAGAAAGCAGTCACAGCGGCAACCGCAAGAAGATTGACAGAAGGAAGGCGTTCTGGGGCATCAACTGACCGTTTTCTGGGAGTGGTGTGTCGAACGTAGGCATGTCCAGGCGTTTGGAGGGCGGATGTCTGACATCAATTCCGGGACCATCAACGCTGGATTCATCGCACAGGGTAAGTAACTCATACCCTGGTTTTGTTCTGCACAAAACTTTTTTTGCATAGCAGGGCTGCACAAGCGATCGCAGCCTTGCTATGCAAAAAAACACTCCCCCATAGGCGGGGTATAGTTGATCGCACGGGCTGCAAAAAGTTGCAGCGTGCAATCAACTCGGAATGACCCCCGTAAAGTCATGCACTTTAGGACTAAAAATAATCCTGCAACCTACAAACTAAATGGTGAGATTGCAGGGGAAACGGTAATAGAAAAAGATTTGGGGGTGCTCATTGATAATAGACTTATCAACAGTACCCAATGTCAAACTGCAGCAACGAAGGCAAATAAGGTGTTAGCATGCATAAAACAGAGAATTGAGACAAGGGATGAAAGTGTAATCTTACCATTATATAAATCATTGGTATGGCCTCATCTTGAATATTGTGTACAATTCTGGGCACCTTACTATAAAAGAGATATCTTAGAGCTTGAAAGGGCTCAGGTGCAAGTTACAAAATTGATAAAGGGGTTAGAAGCACTGGATTATGAGGAAAGGCTCACCAGGTTAAATATGTCTACACTTGAAAAGAGGCGTTTAAGGGCCAAATTCAGAGTTGATCGCAGCAGCAAGTTTGTTAGCAGTTGGGCAAAACCATGTGCACTGCGGGGGGGGGGGGAAGCAGGCCCGGCGCATACCGCTCAGCAAAGGGATGCACTGCAGGTAGGCGCCAGGGGGGAGAGGCAGCGACACAGCGAATGAAGAAAGCTGTCGCAGTGGCGACCGTAAGAAGATTGACAGGAGGAAGGTGTTCCAGGGCGTCAACTGACCGTTTTCTAGGAGTGGTTCGGCGAACGCAGGCATGTCCAGGCGTTTGGAGGGTGGATGTCTGACGTCAATTTCCAGGACCTGCATCGCTGGATCGATCGCACATGGTAACTATTACCCTGGTCTAGTTCTACACAAAACTTTTTTTGCATAGCAGGGCTGCAGAAGCGTTCGCAGCCTTGCTATTACAAAAAGCCCTCCCCCATAGGCAGCGTCGAGTTGATCGCACGGGCAGCAAAAAGTTGCTACGTGCGATCAACTCGGAATGACCCCCACCCCAGTATGTACATGTGTGTATATGTATATGTGTATGTGGTGTATGTGTGACTGTGCAGCATAATGTGTGTAAGCGTTACTGCTTCAGGGGGGCGTTGCGTCTTGTATAAGCGTTACTGGTACAGGGGGCGTTGTGTGTGCAAGTGTCACTGGTACAGGGGGCGTTCATGTGTAAGCATCACTGGTACATGGGGCGTTGCAGGTGTAAGCGTCACTGATACAGGGGGCATTACGTGAGCAAGCGTCACTAGTACAGGGGGCGTTACATGTGTAAGCGTCAACACTACAGGGTGCGTTACGTGTGTAAGTGTCACTGCTGCAGGGGGCGTTATGTATGTTAGCGTCACTGGTACAGGGGTTGTTGTGTGTGTAAGCGTCACTGGTACAGGGGGCGTTACATGTGCAAGCGTCACTGGCACTGGAGGCATTGTGTGTGTAAGCGTCACTGGTAAATGGTGCGTTACATGTGTAAGCATCACTGCTGCAGGGAGCGTTACGTGTGTAAGCGTCACTGGTACAGGGGCCGTTGCGTGTGTAAGCGTAACTGGTACAGGGGGCATTACACGTGTAAGCGTCACTGCTACAGGGTACGTTACATGTGTAAGCATCAACGCTACAGGGTGCTTTACATGTGTAAGCATCAATGCTACAGGGTGCGTTCGTGTGTAAGCATCACTGGTACATGGGGCTTTACATGTGTAAGCATCAATGCTACAGGGTGCGTTACGTGTGTAAGCATCACTGCTGCAGGGGGCGTTATGTGTGTAATCGTCTCTGGTACAGGGGTCGTTGTGTGTGTAAGCATCACTGGTACTGGGGGCGTTACATGTGCAAGCGTCACTGCTACAGGGTGCGTTACATGTGTAAGCATCAATGCTACAGGGTGCGTTACGTGTGTATGCGGCACTGCGTATTGTATAAGCGTCACTGGTACAGGGGGCGTTACGTGTGT
The DNA here is from genome assembly GCF_028390025.1 of Pseudophryne corroboree. Classification (NCBI taxonomy): domain Eukaryota; kingdom Metazoa; phylum Chordata; class Amphibia; order Anura; family Myobatrachidae; genus Pseudophryne; species Pseudophryne corroboree. The sequence goes on along the minus strand of NC_086449.1, from coordinate 480,132,590 downwards.
AGGCATCACTACAGCAGGGGGCGTTACGTGTGTAAGTCCCACTACTACAGGGAGCATTATGTACGCTGTCCCTTTGTAAAGTACGGGAGGGCGCAAATTTATAGTTTACAGGAGGGCGCCGAACACCCTAGCACCGGTCCTGGGGTGGGGTGGGGGGCAGATATAACATGTGAAGAGAGAGTTAGATTTGGGTGGGGTGTGTTCAATCTGAATTCTAAATTGCAGTGTAAAAATAAAGCAGCCAGTATTTACCCTGCACAGAAACAAAATAACCCACCCAAATCTAACTTGTGCAAATGTAATATCTGCCATACCTGCAGTGCACATGGGCCCTCATTCCGAGTTGTTCGCTCGCTAGCTGCTTTTAGCAGCATTGCAAATGCTAGGCCGCTGCCCTCTGGAAGTGTAGCTTAGCTTAGCAGAATAGCGAACGAAAGATTAGCAGAACTGCTACTAAATAATTCCCTGCAGTTTCTGAGTAGCTCCAGACCTACTCCTAGACTGCGATCACCTCAGTCCGTTTAGTTCCTGATTTGATGTCACAAACATGCCCTGCGTTCGGCCAGCCACTCCCCCGTTTCTCCAGCCACTCCTGCGTTTTTACCTGGCACGCCTGCGTTTTTTAGCACACTCCCTGAAAACGGACAGTTTCTTCCCAGAAACACCCACTTCCTGTCAATCACACTACGATCACTCGATGAAAAAACGTCGCTCGAGCTTGTGTAAATCTACAAAGTTTTGTGTGAAAGTACTTAGCGGATGCGCGCTGCGTACCATGCGCATGCACATTATTGCCATTTTTTTTACTTAATCACTGCACTGCGAAAATCGGCAGCGAGCAATCAACTCGAAATGACCACCATGGTTTTGCCCAACTGCTAACAAATTTGCTGCTGCAACCAACTCTGAATTACTCCCTAAGAGGAGACATTAATAATATTTATGAATATATAAAGGGACAATATATGGAGCAGGCAATTTGTTTATTGAGAGATCTCTACACAGTACCCATGAACACCCTCTAAGGTAAGAGGAAAGCAAATTACACACCCAATGAAAGAGGGGGTTCTTCACAGTAAGGGCAGTAAGAATTTGGAATTCTTTACTAGAGAAGGTAGTAATGGTGGACTCAGTCAACAAGTTTAAAAATGGGTTAGATAAATTTCTAACTGAAAAAGGTATCCAAGGATATAGAATCTAAAAGAAATGTATTTTCAAAAAAGTATGCTTTCTAGTCAGCAACTAGACTAAAAATGGTCTTCACTTGAGTCTTTATGGGTAAATCTTTGGTTATATACTGAAGAGTATAGAATAAAAAAATAAAGGTTGAACTCGATGGACAATGTGTTTTTTTTTTCAACTTCATTAACTATCTTACTATGTTACTATATATAGCTTGATAAGGGTCCTAAGCAAACCCAAAATAGTGCTGTTGCCTGCATTAAATAAACTCAATTAGTTTATGCAATTAAACTGTTCTTTGCTGCGCTGTTACTTTTTGCACACACACACACACACACACACACACACACACACACACATACACACACACACACATAAATTAAGAATGATAGGACCTACTGTATATTGCAAAACAGTTACCAATAAAACAAGATTAAAGGTCTAAGATATACTTTGATAGATTAAATTTATATATTGGCCGCTTTGCCACGCTAAGCAGTAGGTAAAGGAAAGCTTCATATGATGGTTGTGCTTGTGTCCTGTTCTCATTTAGTTTTCCTTACTACAAAGATTATTTGCAGATATTTGGTAGAATGATGGTGGGTGGACTTTGACACTTAGGGTCTCTCCCCTCTTTGGTCATACCAGCCCTGGTTGGACAAACATTTTGCTGTTTTTTTTTGCTAAGGTCTGCCCTGGCTCCTGTTAGGGAGATGGGATAGAACATACCATAACACAAGCAGTGGTAGACCTGGATTCAGGCCACCAGGAACATGTATTGGGGCAGGTTGAAATGCGGGGGGCAGCAGGTTGTGAAGTGAGAAAGAGATAAAACAGTAAGCAGAGAGAGAAGAGGGTCATGACAGAGCAGCAGAAAGACATAGGGGAGGGACAGAGCAGGGGCACAGCAGTGGATAGAAAGGGGGCAGGGCAGAGCAGCAGGCAGACACTGAGGTGACCCGTGGTCCATTATTAGTAATTCAATTGAGAAACCAGAAAACGTAATACTCAAAATAATTCAATTTATTTTTGTTCCAACTGTTGATGTCAGTAGAGCACTACCGTGCAAGCTCCATGTTGCCTCCTTTAGGAAGGCTTCATTCCCTTACCAAGATGGGCTTTATCTGTACTTCTGCGCATTTGTGACAATAATTTGTCACTGTGTTAGTGCACAACAGTGGGACATGGCCTTGTTCCACTTAGCTCAGTGAGATGCTGCAATATACTGCATCCAATGATCCATTCACTGCTTCCAACGTACAGTCACCAGCTGGTGGATTGTATGTTCTACTCAAGTTCCCCTCCATGCTGAGAGTCTGTTAAATGCATGACTTGGAATTTGGATATACTGTATATGCAAGTTACTGCTAAATAAAGCTATTCAGTTACTACAAGGCATCTGCTGTTATGTGCATTTGCTCTAAAATACCATCTGAAACAGTACACACATTCTATCATATCATGGGCCCAGGTACACAAACGCCAGTCACACATGTACATGTAATGCCCAGTAGCATACAGATATCATTAAACACGTGCAAGCACAGTGTTTCCAAACACAGAGTGAAGACATCACAGATTGCTTCCAGCACAGCACTCACAAAGCACTGAAGCTCCATTATCATTTCAATGTATAGCACACACACTGAAACTACACTCATGGGGTTCATTAAGCTAAGGGATGCAAAGAATTACAGTACACTGATATTTGCAATGTAAATGTTAATAAATCATGAAAGATTGTGCAAAGTTACAGTTGATCCTGGTGACGGCCAAACCCAGATGATGTAGAGAGAGACATGGGTACAACTGGTTTGAGTGTATTTATTATTATTTTAAATTTATTACTAGTTATTTATATAGCACACACATATTCCGCAGCGCTTTACAGAGAGTATTTGGCCATTCACATCAGTCCCTGCCCCAGTGGATCTTACAATCTATATTCCCTACCACTGTCCTTTTGTAAGCAAAAGACATGTGGACAGTGCTGCAGGCCACATTTGATACATAGGTCTAATGCAAAGAATTTATCTGATGTATGTATTGTATAATACCAAGTTATGTAAATGCATCAGTATGAGTGACTACATTGACAGAATGATGTCCATATCTAATCAATTAACATCTATAGGAGTCATAGTAGATGATGAAGAGATCACCATAGGGATGCTGCAAAATTTACAGTCTGAGTTTGAAATTTTTCTGAGCAAAACAGGAATGTGTGCCATTTTAAATGAATGCTGAGAATACAGTATTCCACACTAAAAGTGTGAATCTCAGCAAATTAATTTGGAACAGTAACTTGCCTGAAAATAGGAACTACATTTAAAGTAAAAGAAATCCAACATATGCTTAATGTACCAATCATAGGAAAAAATCTCCTAGCCATTGGTGTCCTAGAGCAAAAAGGTCACAGAGTTTATTTTGCAAGAGGAAAGTGCACTGTATGCGATAGAAAAGGAACTGTAATAGTAACAGATACCCAGTGTCATCAATTGTACGTCCTTTACAAACAGCAGTGTTGTACGATGGTGGCAACTGAATCACAGTCTATGGAACACTGACAAAGGAGATTTGACCACCTTGGATATGACAGTTTCCAGAAATTACTGAATGAAATGGTAAAAGGAAAAATCTATGACTGATACAGAGAAACCTATGTGTGAAAATTGTGTAATAGGGAATCAAAGCCATCAAACATTTCCTAAGTCAGTAAGCAGAGCTGATGCACCACTAGAATAAGTGCATAAATATGTGTGTGGTCCAATGGAAGTCAAGTCAATACTGTAAGTGGTTACATGCCCTTCATAATGTTCATTGATGACTTCATAAGAATGACACACATATACTTCATTAAAAAGGTCTTCAAGACTTCCGGTTTCGGCGTTGCATAGAGTGACACGCAGCTCGTGTAGCTCCGGTGCCTGTCGCCACTAACAGCCCCATATCGCCCGTTCTGGGCGTCCACTGAGCGGCCTGCCATACCCGCTCACCCCCTGCAGCTCCGGCCACCCTGTATGGACCGTTTCCTGACCCCCATGATGCAGGGAAAGAACTCCCGCGCCAGGTCCGAGGTCCGCGGCTTGGCTTCTAAAATGGCCGCCGCGACCTCCCTAGATGCCGGCGCTCACCCACTGCTCCTGCGGCCTTTGTCCCCTCCAGCTCTCATGCCCTGGTGGGCTTCACAGTTGCTGGGGCTCCATCGCCCTCAGATATACCTGGGCATCCATTATCTTATGCTGACATTGTCAGGGCAGTAAAAGAAACTGTTCAGTCTTTATTCCACTTTATTCCAGGAACAAGCACAGTTGCATGCTGCTGCACTATAGCAGGCTGTCTTGGATATCAAAAGTCAGTACGAACAGCTGTCTAAACGTGTTTTACAAGTAGAACATACAGCTGGTGAGAATTTCCAACAAATTGCCGAACTTTCTGACATCTCTGCTAAACTGCAGAAATCTGAAAACCTGGTATGGTCAAAGATTGACGACCTGTAAAATAGGTAGTTCCACAATAACCTTCGGCTTATAGGGCTTACGGAGTCGGTTAAGGAACAGGCGCTTTATCATTTCCTCCGACATACTCTTCCTGATCATCTAGGAATACAAGATGTCTGCTCGGACCTAGTGGTGGAACGTGCACATAGGACGGGCCCCACCTGCCCTTCCTCCACTTCATCACGACCGCGTGCTGTGCTGTTTTGGTGTCTGAATTTTCTCCATAAAGAAGCTCTCTGGTCGGCTTCCCGTCATGTACTGGATCTTGTTTGGGAAAATGCCAAATTGTTACTCTTTCAGGATTTTTCTCCGGAGCTCACCAGACTTCGTAAGGCATTCTCACCTGTTTGCTCTAAATTGGTCCAGGAGGGCTGAAAATTTGCACTACTCTACCCTGCGCGCTTGAGGATCTTTGACGACACGTCCTTTAAAGATTTTCATACCCCGGAGGATGCTGCTGCTTATCTTTCGGAAGCCGCCACCTCTGACCCGTCGCTGAAATAGCCGTGCTCTCCTGAATCTGATCTGGGACTCTTCTCATCCCTTGTTGCTCTGTTGCTGTTTTACATATTACATATTTCTCTCTCCCTAACCTTGTGGACTATGTAATCCTCTGGTGGTCTATTTGGAATTGTTCTCTCCATCCACACTGGTCCTCTGGGTGATGTATATGTACCTCTAGAGTAACATAAGTGCTTTCTCTGTTATGTGTTCCCATGTATACATGTTTGTTCTTGTGAAGTTATATATCCATGTTACCTGTTTGGTGTTCTGCTTCCACCCATTTGGGAGCCGGTTGCTGTTATCTTGGCCCTCACCTCCATTCCCCATCTTCCCTTAACTCCCCCTCCCTTCTCCTCCCCGCCCCCTCCCCTCACCTCACCTCCCCTCCCCCTCCCTATGCTGCTCGATACAGTGGTACTGGCTAGGAGCAATGTCCTCTCTGCTGTATACGGTTATTGCCTCACTTGACTTACCGTGAAGTTATTTTCTAATTGTTATTGCGGGACCCCCCGGTGGGTCTTGTTTCCTTTTCTAGTTTCTATGTCTATACTGCTCTTTTGTCTTCCCCTTCCCTCCCTCCCTTCTATTTCTCTCCTTCCCCTCTGTTACCTATGGGATTGTAGGATGTTTTCATTTGTGATTGCCCCCAATCAGATTTCTTATGTCTGCCATTAAAGTGGGTACATGGAACGTGGGTGGTATTCATTCTCCCATCAAAAGGAAGAAAATACTGCTATATTTAAATAACATGCATATGGACCTAGTGTTTCTGCAGGATATGCACCTTCTTTACCCGGAGGCCCAAAAGCTGGGAGTCCTCGGTTGGCAGGTGCTTTCTGATGCTCCTTACTCCTCCAAGGCTAGGGGTGTACTTATCCTTGCTAAACGCAACCTGCATATAGAGGTTCTCACCTCCCTGTGTGATCCTGCTGGTAGATTCCTTATTCTTGAGATTTTACTTCATAACAACAAATATGTTTTATGCACTGTTTATGCTCCAAATTCATATTCGAAGGTATTTTTCAAGAATCTTATTACTAAGTTGTGCCCATTTATGTCTCTCCCAATGATTGTGGGCGGAGACTTCAATGTTGTGGTTTCCGCATATATGGACTCGAACTCCACCGCTCGTGCACGCCCCCCCCCCCCCCCCGCCCTGGGTGTCCCCTTTTTTTGCTCAGCAATTACATCTGACTGATGCTTGGAGATTTCTCCACCCCACTGATAGGGAGTACTTGTGTCTCTCGGATGCCCATGGCACCTTATCCAGAATTTATTTTTTATTGTTGTCGGATTCCCTGATCCCTCAGAGTAGTGAGGCTCAGATGGAGACGATATCCCTTTCTGATCATGCTCTGGTCTGGGCTTGCCTCACTACTTCGCTAGATCGCGGTTCTTTTAAATGCTGGCGTTTCCCGACTTCCTTCACCTCCTCATTGCAGTTTCGGAATAGGTTGGAGGCATTTTGGGAAGAGTTCAGATTGGATAATGTAAGTACTTTTGAGACTGATCCATTATTGTTTTGGCAGACCTCCAAAGTGGTTCTCCGGGGTAGGCTTGTGGAATATGTTTCCTCGAGAAAGAAACAGTTTCTTTCTGAATTTAAAACATCTCAACGATGCTTAACTGATGCTTACAAACAATTTAAACAGTCTCCCTCTCCTGCCTAAAGAAAACATACTTAGAATGTAAATCCCAATTTAATGCTGTATTAGCACTAATGGGAGATCGGCATACCTTTCACAAAAAACACAGTTTTTACAGATTTGGCAATAAAACAGGCCGTCTGCTTTCTAATCTTCTGTGGGGTTCTGTGCCTTCCTCGGTGATCTAATCGCTTAAACGCGGTGATGGCTCGTTGGCTACTAAGTCTGTAGACATGGCGCAGCTCCTCTCAGAATTTTACACGGATATTTATGCCCATTCCCCTGTTGATGTGCCCACTAAAACTTCTTTCTGGAATTCTGTTTCCCTACCTCAAATCCCGCCTTCAGTTGCTGAGGGCTTCTGCTCCCTGATTACGGCTCAGGAGGTGGAGGCTGCTATCAAACATTTAAAACCCTTAAAAGCCCCTGGACCTGATGGGTTCTCTGGAGAATTCTATAAAATGCTCCAGCCTAAACTGCTGGATATTTTGGTTCTGGTGTTCAATGAAATTTTAACCTCTCACTCCCTCCCATTATACTTCAATGATGCTCTGGTCCATCTTCTTCCCAAACCCGGGAGGGATCCCCATCTCCCCGGCTCCTACCGCCCCATTTCTCTCCTTAATGTTGACTATAAACTTTTTACAAAAATTATTGCTGACAGATTAAAGGGAGTGCTTCCCTCAATTATTCATATGGATCAAACCGGTTTCATCTCGGGCAGGCATTCCACAAATAATATCCGTAGAGTTCTTGCAGCGGCTCTTCCCGTATTATGTGCAATGGCTACTTATCTACACCCATTCCCCTTCACAGGGGCACCAGACAGGGTTGCCCCTTCTCCCCACTCTTATTTGCCATCGCCATAGAGCCCTTGGCTATTAAGTTGCGTCACCTTCCCGGATACTCTGGAGTTCTGGTCCATAACCATGAGCTTTATGTGAGTTTGTTCGCGGATGATATGCTCCTTTTCATTTCAAACCCTGAGACCTCTATCCCGCCAATTATGCAAGTCATTTCTGAGTTTGGTACCTTTGCCGGGTACCGTGTTAATGCTTCCAAGTCTGAACTCTTCCCACTCACTCCAGCTGCTTGAACGCGCACCACTTCACCTTTCCTTACTCAATTCCAGATGAATACTACGAAACTTAAATATTTGGGTATATATTTTCCAGTTAATATCTCAGATTTATATTCGGCCAACTATACAGCGGTTTTTAACAAGGTATCACAGTTGCTATCCACCTGGTCCTCTCTTCCTGTCTCTTTGTTGGGGAGAGTGGCCATCCTGAAGAGTATTGTGTTCCCTAAGATCTCTTATCTCCTCCAGATGATCCCTATCCAGCCCTCTGGCAAAGATTTATTGTTATATGATAAACTGTTTTCTAAGTTCCTTTGGAACCATAAGAGATCTCGGGTCTCCCTTCCCAAGCTTAAGCTTCCTCGTGCTAAGAGTGGGCTAGCTGTCCCTGACCTCTTGGCATTCTTCCGGGCTGTGAATTTTAGGTATATCTCGGATTGGCTATTAAGCACCTCCTCATATGTTAATTATGATGTAGAGCAGGATCTTGTATATCCCTACGACCTCAGAGCACTGCTACACACCCCAAAAACACTCCTCCAATCTCTGGCGCATTCTAATATTCTTTTTTGGGATGCTTACCGCTCCTGGGGAGCCATAAACAAAGACATACACCGAAACCCAGAATATTCCCCTTTTATTCCTTTTTGCGGGAACCCCTGTTTTACTCCACCTTTTGACAATACCAAATTTCTTGCCTGGAAGTCTAGGGGCATCGCCCTTATTCGTGACGTATTTGACCTAGGTGGACTTGTACTGTCATTTGCGGATTTAGCCGAGAGACACGGCGTGCCCTCATCTGATTTCTTTATGTTTCTCCAAGCTCGTCATTTTGTACAATCTCTCCCCATCCCTCCTATGCACGAGCGGAGGATGGACCCTTTGTCCCCCTTATTGGTCACGTTACCGACTCTTTCATACAAAGTCAGCTGGTTGTACCAGGATTTGTTACCTAGCAAGCCTGATGTTCTCTGGCCCCCTATGTTATCTAAATGGTCAAGTGAGTGGTCCTGGGATCCGGAGGTGAACAGCTTCCTTTACCCACTCCCCTCTATCCTGAAAGCCCTGCATTCTGCTCAGCTTCAGGAAATCCACTTAAAATTTTTACATCGAGCTTATATTGCCCCGGGGCAGCATAAATATATGGTCTCTACAGACTCTGGACACTGTCTAAAGTGTAAAGCACCGAATGCCCTTTTTATGCACAATTTCTGGCACTGTCCAAAGATTAAAAGGTTTTGGAATAAGGTATTGTGGTATGTAAGATCTACTTTCCAGATCACGCTCCCTCTGGACCCAGCAGCGCTCCTTGGCCTTACCACTACAGCCTAGTGCTTACCCCCCTCTCAAACTCATTATATTCCATTTCTGTATGTATTGTTGACTTTGGGAAAGAAATTAATTTTAAATCATTGGATATATCGAACTTCTCCCTCTCTTGCTAACCTCAAGTCCCTCCTTACTACTACGTTATATTTTGAGCGTCAATCTACTCTCCCAGACCTTGACCGTAATGCTCTGCATTTCTACAAGAAGTGGGGACCGTATATTGACTCTCTGACATCTCCCCAACAACTCCATATACTGAAAATATTTGACTCCCTTAGTTGGGATTCTTATCGCAAAGCATGTATTTCCATTGGTGATAATCCCCTTCTGGCCCCTAGGTGACGCTCATTCCCTTCCTAATGGCACGGAACGGGTTGGTCCCTTCGCTATTTATACGTGTGCTGTTTCACAGGTTTTGGCATCTGCAACCCCCCCCCCTCCTCCTCCCTATTAATTCATATCCATGTCTCTGTTATTCTGCTCTTTTTCTTTCGCTGTACTGTTAATCTCGTTTGTATGTATTAGTGTGCAGATTTTATATTGTATATTGCACTTTGGGTCTGGACTTTTAACAATATGTACTACTGTTGTTGTGAAGCTGCATTGACATGGTTTCCTACGCTGCTTAAAATTACCCACGGCGCCAGGATGCTTAGTCTTACCCTCTGTTGCCTACCTGTACCAAGCATATATTTCATCTGCACTTTGTATTGTACTGTACTGTTTTTTCTATGTCTTTTGTGGAAAAAACCAAATAAATGTATTTAAAAAAAAAAAAAAAGGTCTTACTCTTCAGTAGAGATAAAGATTGTAGACTACAAAAGACTAGTAGAAAATCAAACTGAACATCAGATAAAGACCTAATGATGGAGAATTTCCTAAGGAGGCATGGAATTAAGCTTTAATTGACCATAGCCTACATGTCAGAGCAAAATGGTGTGAGAGAATGTGCAAACCGAACATTGGTGGAGAAAGCCAGATATATAATAAAGGATGCAGGCCTAAACAACCAATTTGGGGTAGAAGTAGTGTCCACAGCAGGTTATCAGTTGATTTTAAAAACAAAACACCAAATGAAGTGTGATCTAGAAAAAAAAAAAAATCTAACAAATCACAGAAATTCTGGAAGTACTGTCTGTGTAGATGGTATCTGGATAATAAATAGGCAGTGTGCAGGTTCACAGTCAATATGCCAATACCATATTGTCAACATGCATTAGGTCGACAGGAATAAAAGGTTGATAGGTGAATGGTCAACATACATTAACGTCATCAGGTACAAAAGGACAATAGGTTCTACATGACAATGGTCAAAAACTAAAGATAGACATACGTTTTTTGTTTTTTTTTTACATGTTTTCTCAACTTTTGCTTGAGTTACTATCCATGTGAACTATGATTGGGAATAGCAACCTGTGGCTATATACAGTTGTAGCCATGAGAGCTACCTATATTATATTGCTGAGATTTTTTTTTTTTAGTGGGCGGGGACCTGGAGATCAGACAGGCAGCCCCATCACTAAGCAACCGGCATTCAACGATCAACAACCTGTGGCTATAACTATATAATATATATATATATATACAGTTGTAGCCAGGCTCATTGTTGCCATAATGCCTACACACATGCCAGCAATGACTAGCTGCACCTGGTTTCACCTATTAGCACCCATTACCCGTCAATGCAATGCTTACGGGACACGGGTGCAAATATAGGTACGCACACATCGGCATGTGCATGCATCGTAGCATCCTATTGAGGCAACAATAAGCATTGCTACATCTGTGTGTGTGTGTATATATATATATATATATATATATATATATTGGTGTGTCCCTACAGACGTAGGGATAAAGGCACTCTCCAAATAATCCAAAAGGCCGCTTTATTCACATTTGCACGCTTGAACTGCAATCAATAAGTCTTGCCAACATTTCGATTCACTTTGAGGAATCTTTTTCAAGGCTTAATATAACACTAAAAAATAAATAACAACATCTCAAAGAAATGTAGTAATTACACAACAGCAAATTAATACAGCAACATAGTAGCCTGACTGGCCCATACAATGTGTAGGTTTCACATTGACCTTGAACAATTACACTACACTCCTACAGTATATGGGTGGATCAGTTATACTATGATACCTTTGGGTCATTCCGAGGTGATCGTAGCTGTGCTAAATTTAGCACAGCTACGATCATCTTCCCTGACATGCGGGGGGACGGCCAGCACAGGGCTAGTCCGCCCCGCATGTCAGTCCGCCCCCCCCCCCACAAATACAAAATCATCACACAGCGGTGTTGCTTTTGTATTTGTGGAGTAACTCCAGGCCAGAACAGCTCTTGCGGCTGGCCGGGAGTTGATCGTCACTGCCACTGGCTGCAGCAGCTGTGTGAGACGTCATGCAGCTGCCACGGCCCACCCCCCAAAAGGTCCGGCCACGCCTGCGCTGGCTGGACCACGCCCGCTAAACGGCGACTTAACGCCACCATCCTGACCCCTCCCGCCCTGCGACCGCCTCTGCCTGTCAATCAGGCGGAGGAGATTGCTACTGAACGACGGCCTTCGGCCATCTGGCATGCACCGGAGCATGCACAATTCCGACCCGATCGCTGCACTGCGGTAAACTGCAGCGAGCGATCGGGTCGGAATGACCCCCCATGAGTCTGAGAGGAAATCCCCCCAAATAATAATAAATATAAGTATATAAACTCTAGCACTAGATAACCAGACTTTCAGATATACTTCATGTCACAAAAGGCAAACCTCATATAGAAAAACGTATATCTTTCAAAGGACAATTGTTTTGATTTAGCCTTTGCACGGTACCTTCGGATGCATACAGGACATAATTGTCTCTAAAGAGACTTTGATATATCAATTCAACCTCAACAGACGTTGTCATAATGGACAGAGGTACTGGCAGCACAGCCCAAAATCATATTGTTCCAAGGATAACAAATTAATGAATGGGAGTGGTTCCGCTAATGTAGCATATACTGTATTATAGAGACACTTCTGCTAAGATAGACCCATATGCAAAGTGAACTTAACAATTCCCATGGTGGAAAGGGAATCAACACGCCAACCTTACTTACATATCCTAAAAGGACAGTACTATATATAAAAAAATCCAGAAAGATTCGTATGCCAACCTATAAATATAATGAAACAGCAGAACTGGTTTCAGTGCTATATCAGTCAGCCTAAGTCAATATAGAACAATATAATATAATCAGATGGGGAAGAACCAGCACATTATAGCTATATTATTTAGGCATAACCCAATCCAAAAGATACAAGCAAATATAAATAACGGGTGTAGTATGGTATGCCGGCGGCCGGGCTCCCGGCTACCAGCATACCGGTGCCAGGAGCCCGACCACCGGCATACCGACAGCGTGGCGAGTGCAAATGAGCTCCTTGTGGGCTCGCTGCGGGCACGGTGGCACGCTATGCGTGCCACTCTATTTTATTCTCCCTCCAGGGGTGTCGTGGACCCCACGAGGGAGAAAAAGTATCGGTATGGTGGCTGTCGGGATTCCGGCGCCGGTATACTGTGCGCTGGGATCCCGACAGTTGGCATACTGAAGATCACCCTGTCCCAGCTGGCTATCAAGCACGCTTTTGTGTATGCCATGCTGTGACGGATGAAAGTAAGTGTGTCAGTGTGCCCCCTTATTTATTGTTTTTTTCACTGTTTATGTTGCACATTCACTTTTGGTATTTCAGCAACACTTTGTTATTTACATATGCCTGTATCTTTTGGATTGGGTTATGCCTACATATTATAGCTATAATGTGCTGGTTCTTCCCCATGTCATTATATTACATTATTCTATATTGACTTAGGCTGACTGATATAGCACTGAAACCAGTTCTGCTGTTTCACTATATTTATAGGTTGGCATGCGAATCTTTCTGGATTTTTTATATATAGTACTGTCCTTTTATGATATGTAAGTAAGGTTGGCGTGTTGATTCCTTTTCCACCATGGGAATTGTTAAAACCACTTTGCATTTGGGTCTATCTTAGCAGAAGTGTCTCTATAATATATGCTACATTAGCGGCAGGGCCGGCTCTACCATTAGGCAGCTTTGGGCAGCTGCCTAGGGGCGCCAACCCCTGGAGGGAGCCACTGAATTCATCTAGCAAAAAACTGAAGGATGTGTCTGTATGTGGCCTCCTCCTTATACACTGCGTTGGCTGCTGCTGTGGGTCTAATTATGTGCAGCCACCACTATCAGGCTGTACCGCAAACTGCCTCAGCGCTACCTCTGTGCTGACATGTGTAACATCAAGTCATGTGAAGGCACATACAGAGGCGGATTGGCCATAGGCCTCACATGGAAGATTCCCAGTGGGCCGACGCACCCGTGGGGCCTGTTTTTTTTGAGGACATGTGGTCCTTTTTATAGACATAATGAATAAGATGCAAAATAATTTGAATATATGAAAATTACTTTGACACTTAGCCTGTGATTGCAGATGATCTAGTGTATGCTCTGTCTGCCTGCTTGGCTGACATATAAGATTGAATGAATAGTGATTGGGATACGGTTGGTGTAATAAGCAAGAAAATATATCTTTCTAAAGAATTATATAGTTTCCTAAATTCTGAAGGTGTGTCATATAATGTGCTCATAATATTTTATTTTATTTATTTTTTAACTTCCCCCTTGATGCTGGACATGCCAACTATCTGTAAAGTCTTGGGGGGGAGGGAGCTGCTGCCATGGCCCATGGCTAGACCTTACACCTCTGGTGCTGTCCATGTGGGGCCACTAGTACAAATATTTCCAGGGCTGCTTTTTTTTCCCAATCTGCCCCTGGGCACATAGGAGGCAGATGTAACTATGGCTCCTGAGGGGCACCCTCATGGCCTGATTCATTGCTCTGATGCAGCTCCTGCAGGAGGGTTGCAGGCTAGGTGGCACCAGGTTGAAGCTTTGCCTAGGGTACCGAGAGACCTTGCACCGGCCCTGATTAGCGGAACCACTCGCATTCATTAATTTGTTATGTCTGGTTTCAGGCTGTGCTGCCAGTACCTCTGTCCATTATGATGATGTCTGTTGAGGTTGAATTGATATATCAAAGTCCCTTTAGAAACATTTATGTCCTGTGTGCATCCGAAGGTGCCGTGCAAAGGCTAAATCAAAAAAATTGTCCTTTGAAAGATATACCTTTTTCTATATGAGGATGCAGGAGGGAACTACCGAAATAGTAGGTCTGGCGCAAATGAAACGAGATGTTTTACCCTTAATCTGCTGATAAAAAGGGCTAGTTAGTCCCTTGAGATCAATAGATTAATAAGAATATATATACAGTGCTAATAACTGGATAAGGTTTACAAAATGTATTAATAACTGATTAAAAAATGTTGCAACATATTATACATTCAAAATTATTATTATAGGGCAAGCACAGCATAATAAGCAAGGTAATACCACATTCGGAAGCTGGGAATTTGCGTATGCATATTGTCCATGGAAATGTGCCACAGTCCTGGGCTGGTATTCAACGTTATCAGATGAATGTCCGCAAAACCTTGTAAAATACCTTTGTATGTACTCCTTTATTCTGGCCATGTAATCACTTTAATCACAGCCTTTAAAAAGGGCATTCATGCACTGGGTACACATACCTTGATAAAGCTACAGTGAAACACGTTGGTGCAGAGAAGCTGGGCACTGCTGAATAATAATCCTTACCTGGAGGTACGCCTAGAAGTCCACAACCATCTAAATGGGGAAACATGCTATCATCCACATAACTACAGAAGACCAGAGCTTTCACTAGAACTAATCCTTGTCCGGAATCAAGCATACAAAGGTCTTTTTCTAGGTTTTGTGGACAGGCATGAGTCATTGATTCTGTAAATGTATCCTGAGTGCCGCATCCCGGATGAACATTTCTACTACTAACTATGTGGGCACCAGATCAAGCTGCAACGGTTTTGTGAGTGCCGGACCCTCTCTATAGTGTATATATATATATATATATATACATACACACACTGCTCAAAAAAATAAAGGGAACACTTAAAAAACACAATGTAACCCCAAGTCAATCACACTTCTGTGAAATCAAACTGTCCACTTAGGAAGCAACACTGATTGACATTCAATTTCACATGCTGTTGTGCAAATGGAATAGACAACAGGTGGAAATTATAGGCAATTAGCAAGACACCCCCAATAAAGGAGCTGTTCTGCAGGTGGTGACCACAGACCCCTTCTCAGCTCCTATGCTTTCTGGTTGATGTTTTGGTCACTTTTGAAAGCTTGCGGTGCTTTCACTCTAAAGGTAGCATGAGATGGAGTCTACAACCCACACAAGTGGCTCAGGTAGTGCAGCTCATCCAGGATGGCACATCAATGCAAGCTGTGGCAGGAATGTTGGCTGTGTCTGTCAGCGTAGTGTCCAGAGCATGGAGGCGCAACCAGGAAACAGGCCAGTACATCAGAAGTCGTGGAGGAGGCCGTAGGAGGGCAACAACCCAGCAGCAGGACCGCTACGTCCGCCTTTGTGCAAGAAGGTGTCACGATCCGGGTATCTGGACGCCATTTCTTACCCATCAGATGCCTCCTAAGGCTGGCTCAGCGCTCCAGGACCGGATCCCATCTGTTATCCTAATGTTCACATTCCTGCATCCTCTTCTGTCTCTCTGAGACGCTGTCACAGTAACGCCATATTACATCTGGCATGACGTCTCCCGCGGCCTCCGCCGCCGTCCCTGAGCTTCTGCATGCAGAGTGTCAGAGTGGCGATTACGTCAGCCGCGGCCTCCGCTGTGTCCGCGTGGTTGGATGTGCACTTGTCAGCCTGGCGTCTCCTGTCTCCAGTGGCCGGCGCCGCCATTACTGTTTTCATTACCACATGGATTACAAACCAAACTTCCCTCCAAGTGTCTGCATGGGCGCAGCCATCTTGGATTCTGTCAGCTGATCATTTCCTCCAATCTGTTGTCAGTATTGTTAATCTGCATAATTGCCTAGCCAATCCCTTCCTTGCTGCAGGTATAAATACACTGTGCCTGAGCAAGGAAGGCGTCAGTGCTTTGGTTGTCAAACCTAGTTCCTGTTTGTCTCTCTCCTGTGATTGTCTTCCAGGTTCCAGCTCCTGTCTCAAGACTTCCATCATAGAGACCCGCACCAGCATTCCACCTGCGGTGTAGCCTGACTCTCCGATCCATTGTGGATTCATCTGTTTCCAGCTACAACATTACCTGCTTCCAGCCCAGCTTCCAGCAGAGTACAGCTTCTCTTAAAGGGCCGGTGTCCTTTCTACAGTTTACCACTCTCCACCGGTATTATTATTTCTCCGCTCTCAAACTCTACATTTCATTCATATTGCATCGCTCTCAAGCTTCATTTATTATTTGACTGGTTCCAGCCAGTATCCACTCCGTGCCAACATCTGTCTGGTTCCAACCAGAACCCACAGCAGCTATTTTATTTACAGCAGTCCAGCTTTCCCTGGAACACCAGCTGGTACGATCCTGGGCTTTCTTCATTGCTACAGTCAGGCCTGGTAAGGACTTTCCAACTCGCAGATAATAAGAACTGTCTCATACTACCAGAGCTCTGTGGTCCCTGCCACCCTGTAGTACCCAGGAACTGTATTATTTCTCTGCTGATTTTATGTTTCTTTTACTGCTACTGTGATGCATGGAGTTTGTCATAAATAAACATCATTGACTTTTATTCAAGTTGTCGTGGTCACGCCTTCGGGCGGTTCTTCTTCATGTTACTTACATGTCCAGGGGTCTGATACAACCTCCCAGGTTCCGGTACATCTCAGCCCCTACAACTGAGGCTGCCTCCCGTCAGCTCAGGCCCTCAGTTGTGACAGAAGGAACAGGAGGAGCACTGCCAGAGCCCTGCAAAATGACCTCCAGCAAGCCACAAATGTGCATGTGTCTACTCAAACGATCAGAAACAGACTCCATGAGGGTGGTATGAGGGCCCGACGACCACAGGTGGGGGTTGTGCTTACAGCCCAACACCGTGCAGGACGTTTGGCATTTACCAGAGAACACCAAGATTGGCAAATTTGCCACTGGCACCTTGTGCTCTTCACAGATGAAAGCAGGTTCTCACTGAGCACATGTGACAGATGTGAAAGAGTCTGGAAATGCCAAGAAGAACATTCTGCTGCCTGCAACATCCTCCAGAATGACCAGTTTGGCAGTGGGTCAGTAATGGTGTGGGGTGGCATTTCTTTGGGGGGCCGCACAGCCCTCCATGTACTCGCCAGAGGTAGCCTGACTGCCATTAGGTACGGAGATGAGATCCTCAGACCCCTTGCGAGACCATATGCTGGTGCGATTGGCCCTGGGTTCCTCCTAATGCAAGACAATGCTAGACCTCATGTGGCTGGAGTGTGTCAGCAGTTCCTGTAAGATGAAGGCATTGATGCTATGGACTGGCCCGCCCGTTCCCCAGACCTGAATCCAATTGAGCACATCTGGCACATCACGTCTCGCTCCATCCACCAATGTCACGTTGCACCACAGGCTGTCCAGGAGTTGGCGGATGCTTTAGTCCAGGTCTGGAAGGAGATCCCTCAGGAGACCATCTGCCACCTCATCAGGAGCATGCCTAGGCATTGTAGGGAGGTCATACAGGCACGTGGAGGCCACACACACTACTGAGCCTCATTTTGACTTGTTTTAAGGACATTACATCAAAGTTGGATCAGCCTGTAGTGTGTTTTTCCACTTTAATTTTGAGTGTGACTCCAAATCCAGACCTCCATGGGTTAATAAATTTGATTTCCATTGATAATTTTTGTGTGATTTGTTGTCAGCACATTCAACTATGTAAAGAACAAAGTATTTAATAAGAATATTTCATTCATTCAGATCTAGGATGTGTTATTTTAGTGTTCCCTTTATTTTTTTGAGCAGTGTATATATATATAGTGGCAGAGAGACTCAGGTACCACAGTTTAATCAGTTAAAATGTGTCTCGGATCCTTGGAGAAGCCATAGTTTTAGGCATACAACCTGGGTATAGTCCAGAACCCATGTTTTTCATTAAACAAATTATGGATGCCTCAACTGTTCCAGGAAGTAACTGCCCCATTTAGAAGGATTACTCTTTGTTTCTGGAGTCCTGATGCTGGCCAGCCGGCCAGGCCATAGTCAGGGCCATGTACACTTAGTGTTAGGGTGCGGGTGTCTAGTCCTGTGCAATTGGCTGTAACATCTGAGAACTGTTCATTCTATGTGACTGTCTCAAATAAACATCACACTCACCTTTTCACTGTGGCTGGTTCCTGTGTTTATAACTGAAGAGTACCACAATACATACATTATATATATATATATATATATATATATACATACACACACTAGGGTGTTTCATTTTGTAAGGCAAAAAAATAAAATGTAAAATTTTTGCAGACTGTGCTTATGCCTTAGTGATGTAAAAGATATATATGCCAAATTTCAAGAAGATTGGATAATATTTAGAGGTTGCACACTTTGATCAGTTTTGTAAAAGTAGGCAAAAAATAAGATTTTTCAATGTTAATTACTTTTATTGGGAAAACTACAAATCACAAACTTAAAATAATACTAAAACTAGACACTAAAGATTAATAGGTAGTATGATAGGCAAAAAATGTGTTATATTAATCAACTTTGAACGATGCAATCCCTTCTTTTGTTCGCTTGGTGACTACTTTTCTGTGATGCTTGACTACTGTCAACAAGAATTGTTTTTGTTGTTCATCCCTGACCGATTCGTTAAACTTTTTTATCAGAGCAATTTCTCTTTCTGCGGTATCATTGACCACCTTAAGAGCGTTCACATGGCTTCTTAGAGAATCATTGCAGTATTCTGTCACGTCGTGGATCCCAAACAATTCAAAGACCGTCTTTGTTTTATTAGTAACGAAATGGCTCGACCTCTTCGTCACTAGGTGCTGATGATGGAGATGAGTCTTCCAGTGTAACTGTCTTATTTATTTCAGCGATAGCTTTGTAATGTTTATTCTTATATGAATCATTTTAGTCTTCTTTTGTACACTTAGTTCTTATTTTCGAGGCGAAAACCTTGTCTTCTCCACTTATTGACGAACTCATATGATCTTCTCTTTGTGACCTAAGAAATTCTTTATCTTCTTGTGATATGCTAGTAATGTCCATAACATTTTGCCGGGAAATGTCAAATAACTCGACGAGATCACCTTTCCAAATCTGCCGTTTCACATTTGCTTTATCCGTGTTTCTCGATTTCTCTTTATCCAGATTTTGGTGTTCTTTTTTCAGCTTCTGTATACCAGCACGGATATTCTCCTCCTTCTTAACAGGGATATTTGCTTTCCTCCACACTTCCTGTAGTTTAGTACTGGTAGATTTAGCAGCATCCGAAAGTGTTTCTTTCATTTCCTTGTGATGGTAGATAAAAACTAAAAGTACTTGTTCCTTTGAAGGGAGCCGCTCTACTAAAAATTCACCACTAGGCACCTTTTCTTGCAGCCAAATTCCACTTTTGGTTCCCAGTTCAATTACCTGCAGAAGATGAAAGAAATACATGAGAAGCCCATTAGTACAAAGCACTTCAATATTAGAAATTTCACTAGTTTGAGATAAAAGTGATCAATATGTGCAACCCCTAAATATTATCCAATCTTCTTGAAATTTGGAATATGTATCTTTTACATCACTGAGACTCGGGGCGTAAGCAAAGTCATATGAACATCACATCTTTGGAAAAATAAAACACGCTAATATATATATATATATATATATATATATATACACACACACACACACACACACACACACACACACACACATATACATGTATATTCATAGAGTCATATAGTTCTGAGGGACATAGCACCAGAACTTTGTGTGCCCCATACAGACATTTTGAAGGGGCCTCTGTCCCAATGCTTCTTCAAAAACACCTCTCTGCAGCAGTTGTTAATTTTATGCCCCATAATAGTGTAGCAATACATTTTCTGAACCATAGTAGTGTCTTAGTTAATGTTATGCCACACATTAATGCCTAGTTTATTTTATCCACCATAGTACTGCCCTAGTTCACATAATGTCACATTGTAGGGCTGCCAGTACACACTATGCAACACTTTCATGTGACTGATGGACTCATCATGGCTCTGTGAGGAGGGAGGAGTGATGGCTCTGTGAGGAGTACGCTGACTCTGTGACCCAGGACCGGAAGTGGTTGACACGTGCATGTATGAGAGTGTTGCAGGTGTAGGGGGCCGGAGCTGGAGCCGGAGTGGTGGTCAGAGCTGATGCTGAGTGAAGTGGGAGCTAGAGAGGGGACCAGAGTGAGTGCTGAGCAGAGCGGAGCATACAGCAAGTGTAAGAGCTTCCGCTTTCACTCTGTGTGTAAGTAAGTTTGTGAGGGGGCTATGTTTTGTGTGTGTGTGTGTGAGTGTGTACCAGCTGCTGCCCAGTGATGATGCTGTGGCCGGGCTGCCACCAAAGCCTGCCTGAGGGGGATCAGAGCATACTGCTGCTGCTGCCAGAAGGAGCATCTTAAGGGGGCCAGAGATTGCTGCTGTAGCTACCATAGGAGCATGATGTAGGGGGCTTGGTATTGCTGCCATTGCTGCTGCTGCTACTAGAGGAGCCTGCTGCACAGGGTCGGGGACTGCTGCTGCATAAATGAAAAGGATCAGGGGGAGCACAAGGAAAGATAAGTATAAGCTGAATTACATTCTTCTATATGTGAGTGTTTTTTGTTTTTCTCTGTCCCTTCTCTATCTCCCCTTGTCCTTTACTGTTGTCCTATTGTTTTATCAATTACTGTTCTGTTGTGGAATATTGTTTCTCTTCACAGCTAGGCTATAGTACCATATTGTATTGTATAGTTTGTATTGTTTTCTGAAGGCAACAGGGAGTTAGACTTTACAAACAAAATGGCTGGGGCCGTGATTGAGTATCTCACTCAGTGCATGTAGTGCAAGATGTATGCGCATTTGGAGCAACCGTCCCAGTGTGAATACATCTGCGCAAGGTGTGTGCAAATGGTTGCCCTTGAAGCCCAGGTAACTGATCTAGAGCAAACCGTTACAAGACTGAGGGATATTCACAATCTCAAGCAAAGCTTAGATAGAACAGTGGAGGAGTTGCACGGGGGGACACCGGTAGATGAGGAAAATCAGGTAGCCAGCTGGGTCACAGTTAGAAGAAAGAAGTAAAATAGGGGGAGTCAGGACATCTCTGAACTGCAAAACCCCAATAAATTTTCCCGATTGCACGAAGATTCTGTGGATGGCATTGAAGAAATGAGGGAGCTGGAGGAGACTATTCCCTCTAGCAACTGGAGGAATGGTCCTTCCGGCACAGATGGGTAAAAAGGATGTGAGGTACCTAGTCAGATTGTGGTGGTAGGGGATTCTATTAGCAGGAAGACAGGGCAATCTTCTACGGGGACCATGATCACCATACAGTCTGTTGTCTCCCAGGTGCTTGGGTACGACACATTGCGGACTGGGTAGAAAGATTGTTGGGAAGGGCTGGGAACGACTCGGCAGCCTTGGTGCAAGTTTGCACCAATGACAAAGTTAGGGGTAGGTGGGCTGTCCTTAAGAATGGCTATAAGGACTTAGGCCTAAAACTAAAAGCAAGGACATCTAGGGTAATATTCTCCAAAATATTACCTGTGCCACGCGCTAACCCAGGGAGACAGAGGGAGATTAGGGAGGTATATGTGTGACTTAGAGACTGGTGTAAGAAAGAGGGGTTTGTGTTCCTTGTACACTGGGCGGACTTCTCAGTCAGGCGCCATCTTTTTTGTCATGATGGATTGCACCTGAATGAGTATGGGGCAGCAGTGCTGGGAGGAGGGATGGTTAGAAGGTTGGAGGAGATTTTAAACTAGGTGCCTGGGGGGGAGGGTTTAGCTAGAAACTATGGGTCAAGCAGTGAGAATGGTAAGGATGGAGGCAGTGAGCTACATGGGGGTGGAGAAGGGGGGAAGGAAAGAGCAGCCAGCAAGGGTATTACCAAGGGTACTATCAAAACACAACTTAACGATAAACACAAATCACCGATAATGCACATAGAAAATAAAGTTCCTAACAGTAGATGTAACGCTTACAGTATCTTAATTGTATGTATGTAAATGCTAGAAGCCTTACAGGAAAAAAGGGGGAACTTGAAGTCCTTGCAGCAAACAAACAGTATGATATTATAGGTATTACTGAAACTTTGTGGGATGAATCTTATCTTATGATTGGACAGTTAATCTAGATGGTTATACAGTACGCTGTTCAGGAGAGACAGATTAAATAAAAGGGGTGGAGGCGTATGTCTTTCTGTAAAGCCTTTTTTAAAACTTGATACTGTATAAAGGAAGACATTCACGATTGGACTGTAAATACTGTGGAGGCTTTATGGGTAGAAATTGCTTGTTGGGGAAAGGGACTGAAAAAGATACTTATAGGGATATGCTACAAGCCACCTGATATTAATGTGTCTGATGAGGAATTGTTATTGAAGCAAATCGAAAAAGCGGCAGAATTAGGATACATAATAGAGTTGGGAGATTTTAGCTATCCAGAGATTAATTGGACAAATGATTCATGTGTTACTGCTAGGGGTATTAGGTTTTTAATCACACTAAATGATCACTACTTACTTCAACTAATCGAGGAACCAACTAGGTACAATGCAATCTTAGATCTAGTATTAACAAACAAGGGGGATTTGATATCAAATATTATAGTAGGGGTGCCAGTGGGAAACAGCGACCACAATATGGTCACATTCAATATCAGTTTTCAAAAGCTGCCCTATATAAGCCCAACGAAGACTCTAAACTTTAGCAAAGACAACTTGACATGATGAGAGAAGCTTTAAGTGACATTGTCTGGGAAATTTTGTTTCAAGGCAAGAATACTACAGAGAAATGGGATGTATTAAAAATGTTACTCGCTAGTTATACTCGTAACTTCATTCCCATGGGCAGCAAAAGAAGAAGTAATAATTCCAAACCAATGTGGCTAAATAAAAAGATTAAGGAATAATGGCAAAAAAAGAGGCGAGATTTCAAAAAGTATAAATCGAATGGGAAGGCAGAGTCATTCCAGCACTATAAGGATTGTAACAAAATATGCAAAAAAGAAATCAGAGTCTAAAATAGAAATAGAAAAGCTTATAGCAAAGGAAAGTAAATCAAACCTCAAAAAGTATTTTAAATATATCAACAGCAAAATATTAAAGAAAGAGAATATAGGCCCGTTAAAAGGCAATTTGGGCATCCTAATCAAAGATGACAATGATATAGCGGAAAAATTAAACAAGTTTTTCTTATCAGTATTCACAAGAGAGGACCAGATTGCGGATTTGACACATATCCTCATTAATGATAATGTCCCACTGCTTAATGCTTATTTTAGTGAGGAAGTAGTATGTGAATGTTTAAAAAAAATTAAGATTAATAAGTCACCTGGTCCCAATGGAATTCACCCAAGGGTCCCCATGGAGCTGCATTCAGAATTAGCGAGACCCCTATATTTGATTTTCAATGACTCACTTACATCAGGCATGGTCCCTAATACTGGCGTATAGTGTAAGTAGTGCTGATATTTAAAAAGGGAAGTAAATCTGAACCAGGTAATTATAGACCAGTAAGTCTTACATCTATAATGGGGAAAGTACTGGAAGGTATTTTAAGGGCTAGAATACAGAAATTCCTTGAAACCAATAAGGTTATTAATAGAAACTGACATGGATTTGTGAAGGATAGATCATATCAAACTAACTTAATAGGCTTTTATGAAATGTTAGTGCGAACCTACTGTAGATCAGGGTAAAGAGGTGGATGTAATCTTTTTAGACTTTGCCAAAGCTTTCGATACAGTACCTCACATGAGACTTATATACAAATTAAGAGAACTTGGGCTATGGAGCACAATATGCACTTGGGTTAGAAATTGG
Organism: Pseudophryne corroboree; assembly: GCF_028390025.1. Taxonomy (NCBI): domain Eukaryota; kingdom Metazoa; phylum Chordata; class Amphibia; order Anura; family Myobatrachidae; genus Pseudophryne; species Pseudophryne corroboree. The sequence goes on along the minus strand of NC_086449.1, from coordinate 480,108,411 downwards.
TTGGATAAAAGGGAACAGCGAGTGGTGGTAAATGGAACATTTTTCAAATTGGACTAAATTACTAAGTGGTATGCCACAAGGGTCTGTACTTGGACCACTATTGTTTAACATTTTCATAAATGATCAAGAAGTAGGTCTAGAGAGTACAGTGTCATTTTTGCAGATGAGACCAAATTGTGTAAGGTTATAAATTCAGAGGGGGATGCTAAGTCTCTACAGAATTACTTTTTTAGATTGGAAACATGGGCAGTTAAATGGAGAATGCGGTTCAACATAGACAAATGTAAGGTAATGCACTTTGGTAGCAAAAACATAAATACTACCTACATACTAAATGGGGAGAAACTATGGGATTCTGTACTGGAAAAAGATTTACAGTAGGTGTTCACATAGATAACAAACTTAGCAGTAGTACCCAAAGTAGGAATGCGCAAGAAAGGCAAACAAAGTATTAGCATTCATAAAGCGGGGAATTGATGCAAGGGATGAGAGTGTTATACTCCCAGTGTATAAATCATTGGTGAGGCCACATCTTGAATACTGTGCACAACTATGGGCACCATACTACAAAAAGGATATCCTGGAACTAGAAAAGGTTCAAAGATGGGCGACCAAATTGATTAAAGGGACGGAAACCCTAGAATACGAGGAAAGGCTTGATAGGCTAGGCATGTTTACACTGGAAAAAAGAAGATTAAGAGGGGACATGATTAACATTCACAAATATATAAGGTGTGAATACACAGAGCTATCAGGACAATACGTACTTGGAATTCCCTGCCTGAGACAGTTGTAATGGCGAACTTGGTCATTATTTTTAAGAATGGGCTAGATAAATTCATAATGGATAAGGATATACAGGTTTATAGTGGGTAAATCACGCACTACACTAATAAAATAATAATAACATAAAAAAGAAATAAGAGGAATCGACATAATGGTTAAACATTCACCAAAGTTAAAATTAGTGATCTCCTACTGTAATATTTATTAAAACTAACAGGTTGAACTCGATGGACAATTTGTCTTATTTCAACCTCAAAAACTATGTTACTATGTTACATTACCCCCAATTCACAATATGACATATGGCGTCTCCACCATGTGTCACAATAAAGTGCACCAGTTCATAATATGCCATACTATAGTGCCTCCACATCATATTGTGCCACATGATAGAGCCCCAGTTAACATTATGTAACATTTTAATGCCCCCCAGCTCATTTTACACCACATTACAATGCGTAGGTCCAGGGCATGACTTGATATAGTGGACCCCAAGACAATAGTTTGTAAGGGCTCCCATGTACCACCCATTGGAGAAAAATGTATGTAACACATGTAACTTTGACAGGGAAGGTGGGCCCCTCTCAGCTATAGGCTCCATAGCAGCTGCACTCCCTGCACCTATGGTAGCTATGACCTAGCTTCTGCTAACAAACAGAAAATGGTCTATACAACAGATCTTTTGTTTGAAGGCATTAGCCCATACCAATTGTTTCTGTATTTAGTGTATAGCAATGCAGGGGAAACTTGAGTATTTTAAAAATTGCAAATACAGAAACCCCGTGTGTGCTGAAGGCCAGTAAAAACAGTCTAAGCTCTGTAAAAGAGATAGTCATTATTGGTTCTGGAATCAGGTTACATTATATTTAATAACTTATGCAAATTGTACAATTGGCTCCAGTGTCTAGTCTAAATAGGCAGTAAATTGCAGATACCTGGCTGTTTGAACATAAATCAATTGCTCTTTGCAACATTTATGAGAAGAGACAGACTAGTCTGATATGATGAACAGGTCTCTTGGGTCAATACTCTTATAGCAACACTGATAGTATACATATATACCAACACAGATTGTATACCACATTAAAAGAAAACATTAACCCTCATAATTACTGTGTAATCCAATAAACACAATCTAAAACCACTGTTGAAGACTAAACTATCTCTATCCACATATATGATCCATATTACCTTTTTATCTGGCCACTGGTTATAATTACATGAGCTATTACTGATGCTTATCACTATCCTGTGCCATACCTGGTGCTGTGCAGGATGATGCCCAAAGGGAGAGGTGCCCACCAAAAAAATACCACATTAATAAAACATTGCAGAATCTCTGCAGAAGCAGCCTAAAAATTGTTGGGCTATAACTGCTTCCTCCTGTGGTAAGGGTATGTTGCCCACAGGAGGGGAATGGGCAAGCCCTCTGCCACCCTTGCCTAGCCTCAGCAGCCACTCACAAGCATGTTGACCTGCATTTTTAGTCATCTTGATCATCAGCTTCTCATTCAAGTTTGCTGCTTCTGGTTGGATGCTGTGGAAATTCTGGAGAGGTCACCTGACACTGCATCAAGCCATGCCACCCTCAGAGAGGCAGATCTGATACCTGCCTCACTTGAGCTTTCTTTGCAGTATAATTTGCAAGTGCAGCCTTGCCCCATCTCCAGGCAGAGTCTGACTATCACATAGGGACAGCTGAGCTCATAGTAGCCTCACCTCTGGTTTCTCACTGACAGTGCCTGTATTTCCAGCAGAACACTGAACATTTGGTGAGTTTTGACTATAAAAATATACAGACTCATTCAAAGATGATATTTCTAAGGTATACATATCTTCTCAGAATTTTTCTAATTATTGTTATAATAAAAAGTCTGGAGTGTGAATATAGCTCTGCCTACCCTAACTGCACATCACTGATTGACAGTAACAGCAGTCATTAGAAAAAATAGACTGTTCATATAGTCCATACAGTCAATGAGAGAAGTCTTGCTGATGTCCCAACCAAAGAATGTGGACTACAATTGTTTGAAATGTTCCTGCTTGACTAACCTTCACTTTTTGCAGGCTGCTACAAGAAAGCAACAGGTAATGTTTGTGTATCATTGAGAAGCTTGTAGCAAGAGGGGTGTCGAAGCCAGTTGAGCACTACTTAATAGTTTCCATGTTGGCTCCTTTAGGTAGTCTCCATTCCCTAACCAAAATGGCCACCATCTGTACTTCTGCACATGTGTGGTGCCATATTTTCAATATGTTAGAGCACCACAGTAGAACACAGATGTGCTCCACTTAGCTCAGAGAGACCCTACAATATGGTACAGTATATACAATATGCTACATTCACAGTGTTGTTCACTGCTTTCATCATATATTGCTACCAACAAAGGGGTAAATTTACTAAAACTTCTAAAACGGAGTACTGTTTATAAAACAAGAGGATAATGTTAACTTGCGTCTAAAAGACTGCACTCGGGTCACCACTCCTAAGGAGCACCACTCCTCAAACAATGAACAACCAGAAAAAGTGGAATGGTTCCCAAGCGCTGCTTTATATGTATACACGAGTAACTTCACAGACAAATCCTCAAAAGAAAGAAAGGAACATATTCATGCAATGTTAATGTCCATATATGTATTATTCATTCGTATAGACGATCCTCAACTGACCTCTGGGCTATGCCCTATGTTCACATCAAGGTTTCTTTATATTTCCAAAATTCATAAAATCACTTCTTAGATTATTGGTATATGGCTCACCTTCGGTAAGTACCCTATGTGCATCAAAAGGTTTCTTTCTAGTACCCATTTCGTCTGGATCAGGCTGAGCGATGTCTGGCTCTTATACCGTCATGATATATGGAGTATATCAAACCAATAGTCCATGCAATGTCAGGTGTAAACCGATTTATTCATAAAAATATAAAAATATGTACAATCCACTATATCATAGGTCACAAAAAATACACAGTATTACCAGCCGGCAAGATCTCTATCACTGCACACCCCTCAGATGAAAAAACGAGGGAAAAGAAAAAGGGGAATCATGTGGACACCTTGATGAAGGAACATTGTTTTCAAAATGCGTCGGTGGAATTGCGACACTTTCCATAGGTTCACTATGTCACTTACCGTGAGGAATTGGTAAAGACCTTTTTGGTTACATCTGCTTTACCCACACATGATTCCCCTTTTTCTTTTCCCTCGTTTTTTCATCTGAGGGGTGTGCGGTGATATAGATCTTGCCGGTTGGGAATACTGTGTATTTTTTGTGACCTATGATATAGTGGATTGTACATATTTTTATATTTTTATGAATAAATCGGTTTATACCTGACATTGCATGGACTATTGGTTTGATATACTCCATATATCATGACGGTATAAGAGCCAGACATCGCTCAGCGTGATCCAGACAAATGGGGTACTAGAAAGAAACCTTTTGATGCACATAGGGTACTTATCGAAGGTGAGCCATATACCAATAAGCTAAGAAGTGATTTTATGAATTTTGGAAATATAAAGAAACCTTGATGTGAACATAGGGCATAGCCCAGAGGTCAGTTGAGGATCGTCTATATGAATGACTAATACATATATGGACATTAACATTGCATAAATATATGTTCCTTTCTTTCTTTTGAGGATTTGTCTGTGGAGTTCTAAGAGATGTTACTCGTGTATACATATAAAGCAGCGCTTGGGAACCGTTCCACTTTTTCTGGGAGAGAACTGTTTATGTTGCCCATAGCAACCAAACAGATTCTGCCTATCATTTCTCTATTGCCTTTTTGAAAATGATAGACAGCATCTGATTGGTTGCTATGGGCAATATCACCAATTCTCTGTTTTAGAAGCTTTAGTAAATTTACCCCATACAGTTACCAGCTGGTGGTCTATATGCTCAGATCAAGCTCTGCTCCATGCTGAGAGTCTGTTATATACATAACTATGACCATGGATGTACAATCAAGTTACTGCTAAATAAACCACTCCACTAGTCTAGTACTGGGCTGTTCAGTGATTTCAGGGCATAGGCTGCACACTGTAAAGACAAGTATGTGCCTATAAAATAGCTTCAACTTTTTTCAGATAAACATTGAATGCAACTTTTTCTGTACTTTTGCATCTAGCTGAATAGCGGTTGGATGAAGGATACATAACTGTGAGCTCATACATTCAGCAATAATAAAGTTAATATTTGAATGCCGAATAAGAAATCCGTTGTTAAGGAAATGGTGCATCAGACATGTGAGTCTCCTAGCTGCCTGTTGCTGCAGTCAAAGGACCTAACAAGAGAAAAGTATACCACCATAATCCCACATGTGAAATCTGTTTCACTGAACTAGAATTACTGTGCCTGATATAAAGCAGCTCTGTCAAGTCAACATTGTGTATTGTATTTTCTTACTTAAACGGGTAAAATATGATACTTTTATCCTAATCATGTTTTGCCCACATCCCTGTTCGGAAAGTGATACTGTATCTGTAACTGTGTCCAGGATTTGAAGTATCCATGCCTTTAGGTAGGGATAACCAGTTGTACACTGATAAATAAAGTAGTACGGACTCAATATCATATTTACAGTATATAAACATTAACAATTCATAAACTGCTACTAAACAACACATTTATAGACTTTGTTTCATATAGAATGTGAGATTATTGTACAAAAATCATGTTATATGTACACTATACTCCTTCATTAACAGTCTTGACTATTTATTATTGCATAGATGGGAGAGAATAATTTTACTGTTTGGAAGATTTTGTATATTATTTTCTATAGATTATTATAGGTTGTTTTTTGTCATCCCTAAGCAACAACACTGTGCCAAAGCTGCTGGGCAAATTGATCACATAATTTGCAATACAAATTATGCCTGGATGTGATGTTTCACCTTCAGGGTCTTTTTTAATGAATTTCAGTTTTTAAAAGACTAGACAGAATATGTGTTATACTCGACTTAATCATTTGAATTCTCACATGGTTACAGATAACAAGGATCCTGTATAATAAACTAAAGAGTACACCACATTTAAAAGCTGTTAAGAGACATATGGATTACAATATAAATGAAGAAATGTAAACAAAATAGGAAATACACCTTTGATTTTTGGTTTTACAACCTAGATGGTTAGAATCGGTAAAGTGTAATAATAAAAAAAAAAATTTTACCACAATTTTTTTTTTTTTTTTTTGGGCTGTGGAAAATTAAACTCAGGAATGTACCTTGTAAGACTATTTATATTGTACTTCGGACTTAGGCGCCATAGAGGTTAGTGTAATTATTCTTTTGGGTCAAGTATATCCAAAATTGTTTCTTAATAGCACCTTGTTTTGCAGAACACCATGCGAAAAACACATTTACAATTTCAATATCATCTTCACCATTTTAAAAGTTCATTTTGGTATGGTAGCGTACTATTGTGTCAGGATATGGTTTACAAAATGAATCTTGATGAGAAGTAGCTAAATTGACAAACTTTAAGTGTATTGATTTCTATGCAATATTTTCACAGTCAATAAAATATTTATTTTAAAAGGAAAGGAATAAAAATGGTATATATATTGACTGTACTATATTTTACAGTCTTCTTGTTGGAAAAGAGTATAGGTGTAATAAAATATAATCTCACAATGTAAAAAATAATCCTTTGTTTCCTTAGGTTTCCTCTGAAAAATAAAAAAAATATTACAAATAACTTGCTAAGAAATGCTGTAGCATATGTTTTTCTTAGGATTTCTGTACCTGCAGTCAACATTGCATATTGATTTCATTACCTTTTGGATCATAGGAAGCAGGATCGCAATTGTGTAGTTCTTATTTTTGTTTTATATATATATATATATATATATATATATATATATATATACTATTGCATATCCACTGTACATCAATTCTTTGTGAGAGCTCATTCGTATATATATTTTTCACCAACCTTTGATACCACTTACCTACAGTCACACCACATTGGATATATCCAACCCCATCCAATATTGGAAGCAATACAATGTTGGGCCCTGGGGACCCCCTGGGAATACAGGATCCAGTAGAATAAGGGCCCCATTGCACGGTCCTATCCTGTGTCAGGTGTCAGGCAACAATATAACTTTGAGCTATTTCTCCTGGCCATAGGACCATCACATACAAGACATCACTATATGCAAAATATTTCCTGCTCTGCTGCATCTCAATAAACACTCCAAACTACGGCTAGCATTACACATACATCACCACCCTGCTTCGCACTCTACCCATGCATTAAATTTGTGTGCTCCAAATCTTATCCTTACTTGAACTCTCATAATGAAGGGTTACCCAGTCTCCACTGTGCTGGTTTTCTCCAACAGGGGTCACTGTGGATTATCTGAGTGAATACAGATACAACTTTCCTTCCTTCATCCAGAACACCCATTCAAAATGTTGGTGCTCTCAATCAGCCGTTCACTATTGCATGTTCATGGCTGTGATGGTTGTTACTTGATCTTTATGCCTACCAATAAAAAATATATTTTTATCAAAAAACATTTTAGTAAGAGTGCTCCAACACCAGAGTCTTCCCTTCTTTCTCTATAACTTTGTTGAGGTCTTCTGTGACGGACTGCGACGATTAATTTATTTTTTATCCTGTGGGGACCAATGTGTGTGTTTTTGTTTTTTTGCTGTGGTGACTGAAGTGTGTGTTTTTTTCCTGTCGAGACCAATGTGTGTGCTTTGGGTAATATTTATGAGGAGGTCAATGTGCGTGTTTATTTCATGTGGGGACATATGTGTGTACTTTGTTTTGTTTTTCCTGTGGGAGCCAATATGTGTGTATTTTATTCTTAGAAAATGTACAGAATAATAGTTTCTTTGTACAATTGTATCCTGAGATTTCAAGAATGGTGTGGGATTGGCTTCCCTAACTAGCACTGCACATCTGTGAGTATCTTGTAAAGAAAGCACTTAAGGTGATGAATCGTCTGCGCAAAAACAATCAGGCAGCCCTGTCCAGCAGATTCAAAAATGAGCGTCCCTCCAATTACACTCGTAAAGTTAACTAGGAAAATGTGGTTATGAATACACTATAACAAGGCGCCACCTCTAAATTGTGCAACCATCACTCTGTGGTGTAAATATTGAAAATATATTTACGTTCCTTGTATGTACACCAGTATCCTCTTTGCTCCAGAGCCCTGGATCTCACATGCTCAGCATATGCAAGGATAAATAAAATCTCATGTGTAGTAATGTCAATTTAATACATAGATTTTATACAACACACATAGATGTAACATGGACAATGACAAAAAGGTTCCCACTATGGTTCCATCAAATGTCCCCAGAGGACTGAAACAATTACCAGATGTTGTAGAGAACTGGTGGATAGACAGTTCTCAAACAAGCGTTGTTAAATATCCGAAGTCAGTCCACCCGGGTAGGCAACTCAAGAAGAGACATCAGGTACCGTTCAGTGCTCTCCAAACAGCTTCAGGAACCAGGGGATCAGCAACACCTTACAACCAACGCGTTTCAACCCCTGTAATCAGGGTCTTTTTCAAAGCAGTGTGTTGCTCTGTTCAACTATTCCCTCTTTTAAACAAGGAGTGTCCAATTAGAAGAGCCGTTCCATTCCCGCTAATCCTATTACCGGAAATACATCGCACATTGCTCCGCCCACTACACCCAACGGTGCCCGTATTCCCGGAAGCATCAGAATGTCCTTCTATAACCGCGCCTCCTCTTTCCGGAAGTGTATCGTCCAGTATTGCGCCCGCTACAGCCAGCGGCGCCCAGACTCCCGGAAATACGTCATCATCATTCGTCTATTGCCGGAAGTTCCATACTGCATCTATACGGAAATAGGTGATCTCCTGTAATCGGGATTGGCCATGATTGTCCCCTCATGCTTCCCGTCCATAAAGCGGAAGTGTCAAGAAATTGTAAACAACATTCATCATTACTGGTCCCCTTCTCATAAACGTCCTTACAAACTATTATTATCTGATCTGTAAACATAAAAACCCGTAAGATACATAAAATACATATGGGTAACATTAAAATTCATTAGGAACACAGAAACCGTGATTATAAAATATTGAGAATTGTTCTATAAAATTATTCTATGAGAATATCTCCGTTTGCAACTTGATCCATTAATATATAAAATTTATAAAAACTGATGGATCAATTTAAATTAATAGACCATTAAAAATTCATCAGACTATTCCCTAATATTTTTAATGGTCTATTAATTTTAAATTGATCCATCAGTTTTTATAAATTTTATATATTAATGGATCAAGTTGCAAATGGAGATATTCTCATAGAATAATTTTATAGAACAATTCTCAATATTTTATAATCACGGTTTCTGTGTTCCTAATGAATTTTAATGTTACCCATATGTATTTTATGTATCTTACGGGTTTTTATGTTTACAGATCAGATAATAATAGTTTGTAAGGACGTTTATGAGAAGGGGACCAGTAATGATGAATGTTGTTTACAATTTCTTGACACTTCCGCTTTATGGACGGGAAGCATGAGGGGACAATCATGGCCAATCCCGATTACAGGAGATCACCTATTTCTGTATAGATGCAGTATGGAACTTCCGGCAATAGACGAATGACGATGACGTATTTCCGGGAGTCTGGGCGCCGCTGGCTGCAGCGGGCGCAATACTCGACGATGCACTTCCGGAAAGAGGAGGCGCGGTTATAGAAGGACATTCTGATGCTTCCGGGAGTACGGGCACCATTGGGTGTAGTGGGCGGAGCTATGTGCGACGTATTTCCGGTAATAGGATTAGCGGGAATGGAACGGCTCTTCTGTTTTGACACTCCTTGTTTAAAAGAGGGAATAGTTGAACAGATCAACACACTGCCTTGAAAAAGACCCTGATTACAGGGGTTGAAACGCGTTGGATGTAAGGTGTTGCTGATCCCCTGGTTCCTGAAGCTGTTTGGAGAGCACTGAACGGTACCTGATGTCTCTTCTGGAGTTGCCTACCCGGGTGGACTGACTTCGGATATTTAACAACGCTTGTTTGAGAACTGTCTATCCACCAGTTCTCTACAACATCTGGTAATTGTTTCAGTCCTCTGGGGACATTTGATGGAACCATAGTGAGAACCTTTTTGTCATTGTCCATGTTACATCTATGTGTGTTGTTTAAAATCTATGTATTAAATTGACATTACTACACATGAGATTTTATTTATCCTTGCATATGCTGAGCATGTGAGATCCAGGGCTCTGGAGCAAAGAGGATACTGGTGTACATACAAGGAACGTAAATATATTTTCAATATTTCCACCACAGAGTGATGGTTGCACAATTTAGAGGTGGCGCCTTGTTATAGTGTATTCATAACCACATTTTCCTAGTTATCTGTGTGTATCTACCTGTGACAAGAACACTAGAATAGTGTTTGAAGGAAGGTATATATGCCACAGGGTTCTGACATATGTATTTTAAAACCCCAGGTATATGTTGTGTGTTTTCTGCTGAGAGATTTTTGGCTTTATGTAAAAGCCAGTTAAGGGGTCTTGGGTTTTGGATGGAGAGTAAGGGCGGGTTCCATACATTAGGCCCAGTTTGTCTCTTAGGGCCTTTAGCATTACAGCAAGCTAATTAGTGATTTCTGCTGCATGAGGGTGTTAAAAGACTGTCAGCCTGATTATTAGCTCTCACACTGTCTGGGGAAAGGAAGACCTGCTACTGAAAGCAAGTGTGCTATTCTTAGTGAAACGTCTTCTGTTTTTGTAGGGTTAGTCAGGAGTGACTTATGTTTAGTTAGTGCCAGATGGCAAAGTATTTATTTATTTGTATTTTGCGACTTAATAAAACTGCATCAGAAACCTTGGACTAGTGTGATCTCTCAGCTGCTGTGCACTGCGAACTACTCCAGGAGATGAAACCTGTTCCCTAACCCTGCTAGAGCTTGGTGGAGAATGCAATCAAAAGATCTGCACATAATGAAAGGAGCATCAGCCTTGAGAAAACTGAAGAAAGCAGGTCTGTGTTTACCTGGGCAGAAGCCAGACTATAGACACAGCACAGAGTAAGACTGGAGATGCAAAACTGTGCAGAGACTTTTCACAGTGTGACACATGCTAGGAGCTGTGGTGCCTAACATACATAGGCATAGTCTATTGTCCTGTGGTGCTTTGTCTGCATGATTGTGGAACCCTGAACAGTTAAAGGACCAGACCCTCCATTTTTGGAAAACAGTGCTGTTACACTCGTTAAAAACAGCTACAAAGTTCCTGGAAAAACCTGATAAAACTGATAACATGAATAATTAAGGTATTGCTACAGGCTAGAGCAGTGCAGACTGAAACCACCAGGGCTAGCAGGACGCCGACAGGAAACATCAACTAGATGTTGACGAGATAAGGAGGCAACAGCACCAAGACCATGAGATCGTAAAAGAGGTAGTGCAGCATCTGCTGCATGGCCTGGAAATGCCTCATGGACAAGCATCCCCACTCTCAAATGCATGACCTCATTCACCTGACCGAGAAATGGTTACAACCATAGACATGGGGCCAGATGTAATGACGCCTTAGTTTGGCGGCCATGCAGGATGCCGGCCAAACTTGGATGTTTTATTTAAAGGGGCAAGTAGTTTATTACTATTTCTTGCCACCACAGCAGCTCCGTTATCAGGCCTTACTAAAGGAAAACAGTCAAATATGGTGAAATGGAACCATGATGCAGAAAAAGCATTTCAGACATTAAAAGTGGCATTATGTACACAACCAGTGTTTATAACATCAGCCTTTTCTAAAGAATTTTTGTTTCAGATGAATGCATCAGACATAAGGCTAGGTACTATATTGTCCCAAAAAAGAAATGGGGAGGAGCACCTCATTTTTTATTTGAGCAGGAAACTCAATGAACACGAAAAGTGGTATGCTGTTGTTGAAAAAGAAGTGTTGGCTATTAAGTGGTTATTATACACTTTGACATATTACTTCTTGGGCAGACGGTTTAAATTGATGCGGATCATGCTCCAATTAAAATACATGTGTATTAAAAAAGGCCAGAATGTCAGCGTAAGAAGATGGTTTTTGACATTGCAAGACTTTACATTTACTGTGAAATAAAGGCCTGGTACACAACTAGCCAATGCAGATGCATTGTCTCGCATCTTCTGTCTGTTTAGGGGCTACAAGTGTTCCTCTCCCTAGGTTGAAACAGGGTGACAAGAACACTAGGCTAGTGTTTGAATGAAGTTATAATTGCCCCAGATTTCTAATCTATGTATTTTAAAACCCCAGGATAATGTTGTGTTTGTTCTGCTGAGAGATTTTTGTCTCTTGGTGGAAGTCGGTTAAGGGGTCCTGAGGTTTTGTATGAAGAGTGAGGGCAGGCTCCTTTCATTAGGCCCAGCTTGGGTCTTAGGGCCTTTAGCCTCACATCAGGCTAATTAGTGATTTCAGCTGCATGAGGGTGCTATTAGCTAATTAGAACTGATCAGCACATTTCTGGTCCCATAATGGAAATGGAAGCCATAAAGGGAGCAAAAAGGTGATGATCAATGCTGATTAGCAATCTCCCCAATTAAACCTGTGCGGTGGTGCTGAGCTTACTGCCCGGGACTTCGTTTGCTGTGATAGCATAGCCCCCCGCACCACCAAATATCATTGAGAAAAACAGGTCATACCTTTCCATGAAATGTTTTTAACTTTTTAACTATTTATTCTACTGTTGTATTAAGTGTATTTGCCTGTCTGCTATAGCAGAGTATTGTGTTAAATAAAATGTTATTTTTAGATGTATATGCGTATTCCATTATTTAATAGTAAAAAGGTCTATTTTTGAAAAATTTAACATTAATCCAAACACGGTAGGGTTTAATAAAAATGATTGAGGCCAGTTGCACCAGAAACCCTGGGCTTATATGATCTCAGCTACTGTTCCCCGCCATATCCCAAGGAGATGGAACCTGTTCCCTGTCCCTGTTACACTAACAAATAAAGTATGGGGATTTTGTACATATTTTCATCACAACATTTAAGCTTGCAGCCCATTGTCAAGGGACTACAAATCTCTGCAAGGTCCACACACTCCTAGTCTACTTTACCATTCTCACTATTAGCAATCACACACTGACCCAACTCACTAAAACTTGTAGAGCACATTGGAAACAATTCTTGAAATATACAAAAGAATACGTTTGTTTAATGACTCAACTGCTAATTAATTTACTAAATAATATCCTCTTATTAAATGTTTCCTTTATCACACACACACACACACACACACACACACACACACACACACACACATCTGCTTTTACAGTTACCAGGAAACATAGGCAGTGCTGGGATTATATATTAGAAAATCTATAATATTATGCCTTTCAGCTATTAGTCATTAGGTGATCTTACAAAAATGTATTTCCGTGATATGTTGTGATAAAACCTTGACCAATTTTGGATTTGTTTGACTGCATGCACTGATATACACACCAGAATCATAGGAAAGGGATGCACACTATCCACACTGAATAAAAGGGACATGTTTATGTGAATGAACTAAATGATCAATACAAGTGAGATCAAAACCTAAGAACCTAAGCACTACAGAAAAATCCACATTCTACTGTATATTCCTGAACAGGTCTGATGCAACATGCTCAACAGCCCAAGCTATCAGAGATACTCTGAGAATACAGTAATCCAATTTATGGCAAATGATTCCAGCTACTATTACTATATATACTATACATTAAATCTTAAATTTATGTCAAGACAATGGGCAGAAGAAGCCATATGTATGGGGTATACCCTCTTTTCCTGAGTAGTAATACATTTAAACTACATAAATGCTCCACATTTCTATCGAAAGTGTAATTCTGATCAAATAAATTTGGTGTATTGAAACCAATGCAATGTGTAAGTTGTAATGAATAATTAGAATAAACTATGGCTGGTCTAGATCTGGTTTCTGTGTAGCCTAGTGCATACCAGTGTAATATCTGTTCTAGGACTGAATTTTCTGCATTTTCCTAACAGACCAATAGTATACAAACCTAACAGGAAAGTACATTTAGAAGCTGAATCCATTTAAGTCACCTTTAAGGATCAGATAAGCAATTTTGATTACAAATTAGTATGCAGATTATTACTATTTGTAGGACATACTAATATTGAGTTGAAACCACTTTAGCACCTTCCCGTTTTCTTTTTTTTCTTCTTTTTTTTTGTAAATCTATTTCTTGATCCATTCGTGGCTTGGAACAATAGAAAAAGGAGCATGCCATGTACTGTATTTAATATTGTTGAAATAATTGACTTTCTCACTACTGCAAATTTGGGTTCTTTATATATATTAAGTCCTTTTGGTCTCACACTCTCAATAATATTAGTAATAAATAATATATAGTAATATATAGGGTCCCCATGTGTTTAGTTTCCCAGGCCCCTCACAGCCTTAATCCAGCTCTGCCCTTACTTCTACTCCAGTGATGTGCAGTGGGGTGAGGCAGGTGAGGCAGAGCCTTTCCTATCATACTAACATGTACACCAGAGGTTTGACTATATAATGTATATAATAAATACAAAGAATATATTTGAAATATCTTCTTTGTATTATTCCAATAATTTGTATGGTCAAAACTCTGTTGTAAAATGTGTCAGCTGAGGCAGTGCCTCTTTTTTGTACATCTCTGATGAAAACACACCTAATTTCCAGCAGTATCTACTGCTGCACCTGTGCATAATGCCCACATGAACCCTTTGGCTCATATATTGTGTGTAAATCTGGCTTTGGTACTAGTCAATGCCTCCCCAGCCATCTACATCCCTGTACGTCCCTGTTCTACTCACTGTTCTGCTGTCTTTTGCTCATACCAACCCCCTCTTCCTCCACTTTTTGTCCTATTTCTTCTTCGGTGGCTGCCACCTCCTCCTCCCTATACATAGTAAAAACAATGGCACAGTTGAGAGGTGGCACAGACATGTATTGCTTGCAAAGATTCAAGAGGATACATCTATAGCTCTGCAATCTTTTTCTCTGACAAAAACTGCTTTAAAGAGAGAGAATATCATTGTAGTTATGTTGATTCACTGTTGTGCATTCTGGTACCAAGTCTGCCAAAATAACACCATTGATATCATAGAAAACAATTAACATGGCTTTGAATTTGGATTTGCTTTGATTTGCTTTCTTCATTCTTGATGATGATAGTGTTTTCCATCGCATGGACTGGCGTTTTGTCTCAGGATCATACTGGAAAATCCATGTTTTATCACGGTTAATAATTTTATCTAAAACAGTGAATATGCTTGAATTTGTTCTATAATGTCTGTACAAATCACCTTTGAATTTCTTTCTGCTTGACAGTGAGTCTTGGAACCATCTTAGCACAAAATTTTGTCCTTGTGAGACTACTGTAGCTCATTCCTGTTTGTATTTCTGGCTGTCTCCTAGCAACAAGGATGCTGGCTGCTACGTGCAGCAGCACACTTGTTTGGAATGCTTTGTTACCTGATTCCAGCCTGATGGCTCCTGTGATTGGTCTGTCTCCCTTCATTAGGGATCCTGTTCAGTTATGCCCTGCCAGTGATATTCCCTAGTTCCTGCTCCTAGTGAGCTCATCACACGGTTGATGTACTCTGTAGAGTTCCCAGTCCCCCAGTAGTTTGTTTATGTGTAATGGTGCCCTGCCATTGTGTACCTGCATAATGTATCCTGCCTCAGTCCCCTGTGTGCTGTCCCTGCCAGTCCTGCACTCATGCCCTGTTGGATCCTGCCTGGTACCTGCTATCCAGTGTCCATTCATGTCTGATCCTGATCCTGAGGCGTTTGTCAAGTCTCTGTGATATATCCTGCCAGCTGTGGTACTGTGTACTGTATATCGAGCCTGTGTGCCTGTGGTTACGCAGTGCAGTAAAGTACATTCACTCCAGCCAAGCCAGTAGTTGCAGACTTCAGTCACCATATCTTGTCAAGCCTGTCTGCAGTTACCATTCCAGTATCCAGTCTGCCTGCAATTAACTTTTGCCTTGCCAGTTGCTACACTCCAGGTTTATTACCTTGTGGTCTCCAGCCTATTGTGTGAGCTCCTACTGGTAGAGTTTTAAGACCAGGCAGCATCTCAAGTACCAGTGAGTGCATACAGCTCTATGGGAACAGGAGCAGCTATTATTGACAGAAGACCCTCTCACTGGCTCTAGTGGTCTCACACACATACTGCTGGAGTTCCCTAGCAGTCATCTTGAGATCTTTATACAAAACTTGCCAATCAGTTTATTTGTTGGCTTACCATTTCTGCTATCATTCTGGTGCTGAGTCAATGGTCAATTTGATCGATTTTATACATTTTTTCCACTTTTTAATTTGTTTTTAATGTGCAAGGCCTTCACCATCTTCGACATCCTAATGACCATAACTAAATCTTTTGTGCAACTCAAACACATGTGCAAGTGACATACAATCTGTCCTGTAAGCCTCAGTTAGCATTTTGCCTCGGTGGGCAATTTGTTCAATTTAACTAAAAAATGTAGATTAACTTGTTGCTCTACTTTTGAATTAAGCATTTTTAAGATACACTGGAAAAATACAACTTCTTCAAATGCTGTATGATAGCACACCAGCTGTGCGAAAGGTGTAAAACTTGCAAAAGCATTTTGGGTTAGTCCAAAGTCAATATTCCCTCAATCCCTTTTAATTTATGTAGTCTGGTTTATTTTTTACAAGTACAGTCCTGTTATTTAAGAGCATCACCGCGTGTGTGTGTGTGTGTGTGTGTGTGTGTGTGTATGTGTGTATATATATATATATATATATATGTATATATATATGTATGTGTATATATATATATATATATATCCACATAGATCCTGCACTCACATCATATCACTGGGCCCACAATTATACTGTATTGTCTGGAAGCATGGAATGGCACACTCCTCAGAAGAAATCATGCACAGATTTGACGCAACCGAGTCATTTATTCAAACAAATATAGGTGTCCATAGTAGATGTTTCGATTCATCTGTTAAATCTTTATCAAGACAAGCCTTTATCAAATTTGAAATAAATTCATCCTTATGTCAATAAGTATAGTTAATAATAAAGTTCCATCTGAGCAACCAAATAGGAAATAAATGACTCCTGGATTCAATACACACTCCAAAGGGAGGTACAATGCACCACAGCCAGCAGGTGATCCAGCAGTACAGTCTTGTTGTTTAATAGCCACACCTAGTGTGTGTGTGTGTTTTTATATATATATATATATATATATATATATAGTATGTGTATGTATATAACTATATATTCATATAGTATATGTGTTTAAAACATTTACATATAAGTATTGTGTGTGCATATATATATACATGCAGTATACATACATACACACACACACACACACACATATATATATATATAGAGAGAGAGATAGAGTATATATATATATATATATATATATATACTCTAAGTCTAAAGAAGATAGAATAATGGGGGGCGCCAATAGTGCATTAAAAGATGACAATTTATTGACACATCATAAAACACAGGTCTAAGTTGGCTGTAGTTGGGATTCAGTGAGGTTGCACTTGTTCCTGTAAAAAGGAATAGTTTCGTTCAGGATTTGAAATTTTCCTAAGTTCTCTGTTTGGTGACATGTATAAACAGAGGTAGACTATAAGGTTCCACCATTCTTGATTGAAAATAGATATTATATTTATCGAATTGAATATGTGATTGGATGTAATCATTGGATATTCTAAACCTTTCTAATCAATGGTAATCACTCCTACTATAAGAACTGATTCCAAACCCCTGATGAAGTCCTAACGGATGAAACGCGTTGGGTTTTGCAACGTCTGGTTAACAAAGTCCTTATCACAAACATCTGGTTGGAGATACATCCATTTCGAGTTCTGACTGTGATCACCTGGCTGTAAAATCCTCACATCCAACTGTAATTTATGTATAAGATTGTAATATTGTTTTATATGAATTTTTAGAAGGTTGTGTCAATAACGAACGCTTAGGATAAATATCGTTTGTTTCTGTACAATAAAAACTTTTAATTATTGTCATACAAAAGGCATATTGGCTCCCACGAGAATCCATTTCTATTTGTAATATATATATATATATATATATATATATATATATATATATATACTCTAAGTCTAAAGAAGATAGAATAATGGGGGGCGCCAATAGTGCATTAAAAGATGACAATTTATTGACACATCATAAAACACAGGTCTAAAAATGTAAGCGTACCAAAGATGGCGGTATAATCACCACTGATACATTCGTTTTAAAATCAAAGATACAAGATGGATTCACCACTGCATGTTGCCTTGTTCAGCGTCCATCCATAAGCCACGTGGGCGTGGCTTATGGATGGACGCTGAACAAGGCAACATGCAGTGGTGAATCCATCTTGTATCTTTGATTTTAAAACGAATGTATCAGCGGTGAATATATCTTTGGTATGCTTACATTTTTAGACCTGTGTTTTATGATGTGTCAATAAATTGTCATCTTTTAATGCACTATTTGCGCCCCCCATTATTCTATCTTCTTTATACATAATCTTTCCCCGTTGGGAGACGGGAGAACGGGGTGGACGACAGCTGATCTAAACGGCAGTGTGCAGCCAGATTATTTGGAGACTTTACCTGTTTTAATTTGGATCTAACAATCTGGACTTGGACTTGTAGTTCCACAGACATTCTCCATTTAAACCTGGTTTGCGCTCACACCTCCAATTTCTTTTCCAATATATATATATGTGTGTGTGTGTGTGGGGTATTTAATTACAGTGGTTTATTTTTAAAATTGTCAGTTAGTCATAAGGGATCCCTGCTTGGACATAATGCGCCCGGGATTTCTGGTTATTCACAACTTGAAATTGGCACAAACCTAATTTCAACCCCTGTTAATTCAATTAAATAAGTTTGATGCTGTCAGGTGTTCTTTTAATAATTGCATCAACATGCAGGTACATAATAAGTATAAAAGTGTTTCTATGGCTGCAGTTAATTTAGATCCAAAAGAATCTGTTATTCCACTACATTTTATATAGATTATGCCTCTATAATATTTCAGTAATGGGCAGCACAAAGGCTGGCTTTTAATTTTTTGCTTTCTCAAATGTCTTTATGTATAATGGTTTAAAACAGAAGGTGTTCAAGAAAGGGTGACCTTTTTCCATTACTGTGGTTTCTATCATTAATGCATTATAATTTTCTTTAGAAGTCTGAGGTTAAAAAAAAAAAATGTGTACATGTGCAGACTGTAGCAAGCATAAATCAATGCTTGCTAGTTAGATTAGGGCATCACCTGTATTATTTGTTTAAAAAGCATATAATATTTTATTTTCCACAACAATAAAGTTTAAGAAATAAAGCAAACTCCCAATTTTGATATCAAATAAATACATATATTTTTAGAAGAACTAAAACCTGTGTTTCAGGCCATTAGATTCATATTAAAATAAAAACTGTATTTGCTATTTTGACACTCACAAAGATGGTAATTTTATATTTGGCTGATATTATGTAGTTCACTATATCCATGTATCTTGAACAAATAAAGATTTTTTTTAAATAATAAAAAGCAGAAAACAATTGCTTTTAGAGAAAAAACACACAGACACATACACACACTCACAAACACATACACACATTGACAGGCCTAGAAATATAAGCAGGAAATTTATTTTATCAGGAATTATACCAGCCTGTGTACTAGTAAATAGATAATCACACTAAAGTAATTGGGGTTTTAAAACCCCAATCTATTTTGTCAGCATGAGCTCGTTTGCATGTTAATCAGAAGAATGATTTCTTCCTTCACAAAGAAACCCACACTCTTTCATAACCATTTTTAATTGCATTGAAAGTGTTGCTGGGCTGAAACATTAGATTTGTAAGTGTATCTGTGTCAAATTAATAAAAAATGACTGAATTACTATAAACTATAAAGATTACCATGTTTAATAACTTCTATGCTTTGATTAAGACACTTCAATTTATTTAAAATATGCAGGTATATAAAATTAAGTAAGGATATAATTATTTTGAATAAGCACCAAATAATTGTATTCACATCTGATAGATTTGAAGATTTCATTGCTGTAAAGTCTGTTGACAATTTAAAAACCAAAGAGTAACCTTGTAAAAAAAAATGTTTAAAAGGCCCCACTAGTATGGTTTAAATATGTGTTAGATTAAGAGTGACTGCATTTAAGTAAATATGTTTCTTTTAGCTGATACTATTTATTAAACTTACTTTAGTTTCTTGTCAATTAAATGGTTTAATTTTAATCTAATAGAACAGATTGCCAGTGTAAAGCACAGTAGCATTTTACAGGAGAAGAATCTTGTAGTCTCATGAATATTATAATTAAAGAATGGGTAGGTATTATACAATATTCAGTAGTCATATGCATGTTTAATTTTTACCTCTTAAAGTGAAATTCTAAACTATTCTACAGTATGTATTCTATTCAAAATAAAATGTATTATTTATTACCAGTTATTTATATAGCGCACACAAATTCTGTAGTGCTTTACAGAGAATATTTACCCATTCACTTCAGCCCCTGCCCCAGTGGAGTTTACGGTCTATTTTCCCTATCACATAAACACACTAGGGTTAGTTTTTTTTGTTGGATGCCAATTAACCTCTCAGTATATTTTTGGAGTGTGGGTGGAAACCATAAGACCTAGGGGAAAATCACACAAGCACAAGGGAGAATATACAAACTACACACAGTTAGGGACATGGTGGGAGACCAAGACCTCAGTTTGTGAGACAGTAATGCTAACCGTTAAACCATCCGTACTGTCCAGAATGTAAAATGTAAACTTTTGCACAGATTTTTCAAATTGTATAAAAAATACAGATTTTTCATTTCAACAGAGGTGCCTTCTGCCTCAATTAGCAGAACCACAGAGGTCAGATGTCTTGTACCTTTATGGTAAAAGATACAGATTTTTCTCCCATCTGTGAAGCTTCATCTACTGTATTCTCTTGATTTCATCGCAGGCACAATTTTTTTATAGTATTGACACTCAATGTGTTTAATTGGACACAATGTTAATGCCCACTTTTCTAAAGTATTTTCTTGCATATTCAGGAAGCAGAGTATTTGATAAGGATAAGAAATGTGAGATATTGTTCTAAGATGTACATTTAATTTCCCACACTACTGATGGAATATTTTTGCCCAGAACATGCCACAGCCAAGTCATTAAAATTATGTGAATTTTTTTTACTTACTGTATGTACTAAATGTTTACAAAAGGATTATAGTGTATTTATTAAACCTCTTACTGCTATATATATTTAATCTACATGGCAGCTCTCCGCATACAGGTGTTATGATTCTGTTGGTGCATGTATTCCCTCTGTTCTGAATGCACCCAGTGTCAGCTGACATTAACAATCCATCAGTGTATTTTCTGTTCTTTAGGCTCTGTGTACATGCAGGTCTGCAGTTGCACAAGGTTTGTAATTAGAGTTAACACTTCCAGCCTGGCCTCGTTCATTGGTTAGTGTGGCTGTTATAAACCAGCTAGCTGAGTTCTCCCATGCTGGTGATATTATACTATTTTCCTGCCTGAACTATTTGCATTGTCTGATGTCTTATGGGCCCTACAGACATGCCGATCCACCACTGAGGTGCCCGACGGCTGATACGGCCGACGGGCGACCCGGCGGCTGGGGGGCAGTGACGGGGGGAGTGAAGTTTCTTCACTCCCCCCGTCACGCGGCTCCATTGAAGTGCAGGCAAATATGGATGAGATCGTCCATATTGGCCTGCATGCACAGCGGACGGGGGACCAGCGATGAACGAGCGAGGGGCCGCGCATCGTTCATCGCTGGAGCCTCCACACTGAAAGATATGATCGAGTTCTCGTTCATTTATGAACGAGATCGTTCATATCTTTCAAACAAATCGGCATGTGTGTAGGGCCTAGCTCCTGTTTATGCCGAGAAACCTGGTCTACCAGTTCATGTTATCCAGCAACTCCTGTTCTTGCCAGTTTGTGTTCCAGGACTACCTAAGCTAAGTATTATGGACTTTCACTGTGCCCTGTAGATTCTGTAAGCATTCACTACTTGTGTTTACTTATTACTGTGGACTTCCTCTATGCTGCATGCATTTCTGATTTATTGTGAAAATCCTGCAATCTGAGTTCTGTGGATTATATTACTCTGGATTCTTGTTCAACTATTTCATTACTCTGCTGCAAGTCTCATTCTGGATAACCATTTGCTCTCAACTCATATTGTACCTTGGATTATTACTGTGATTCCTTTGCCATACATTATTATATCACTGCACCAATAAAGTACCTAGTATTTCCTCACATCTGTGGACATTTGTTACCTGCAACAGTGATTATGATACATTCTGGTCCTGTATTCAAGCCCTGACTCATAGCTGTGTAACTACTGCATCTGTCTGCATCTCCAGTGGTAATCCTCTTCTTGTAATTGACCTGCCAAACATTCGAGGCAGGTGAATTGTAACAGGTGACCAAAACCACAGAGCCTACATTCTAGTGGTGTCTTCACTGACCAAGAGTAATATCTTGAGTGAGGAATCCTGCTTCTGGACACCAGAAGGTCTGTTTACTAAGCCTTGGATGGAGATAAAGTACCAGCCAATTGGCTACTAACTGTCATTTTTCAAACACAGCCTGTAACATGGCAATTAGGTGCTTATTGGCTGGTACTTTTATCTCCGTCCACTTTATCTCCAGACACAAATCACTGTCTGAACAGTGAAGAGGTCATTTTAAGTGCAAGATTTTGCAGTGTTTAAAAACATTCTAGAGATACAGTACAATCTATGAATTATGCATTTCTTCACCAGTACTCATTTATAGTGATGTGTAGTATAAAACATGGGCTACATGACCCCAAACTCATCAGACAGCTGCATCAGTAGACACACTGTGCTATTACTGACTATGGCCCTCATTCAGCATGGGACGCTATTTTGCTGAAATTGCTATGAAGCTATTTCGGCACATGTGCGCATTTGTGTATACCAATGCATGTATGTGCAAGGTCTTAAACTGCATTCACTGCAGAATGCAGTCTAAGTTATGTTGGGGTGGTGACAGGCTGTCAATGCCACGTTTTGTGGGTGTCGATGCACCATTTTTTGTGGGGCAGTCCGGACATCGCTGGTGTCTCTGGATGTTTGTGGGAGGACCACGGCAGCTGAGTGACATTACATGCAGCCACTGCGACCCATAAGATGGCGGCCCTCCATCTGCTTACTCAGCTAGGCTGCATAGGTGGGGATCTACCCTTATCATGAGAGCACTTCTCTGCTTAGCAAAGCACTCACATGTTAGCAGGGTGATGGATCCAGCATGCGGGCAGACTTGCCCTGTGCTGGGTGTCCCCTTGCATGTCAGTGTAAAGGGTTGAAGTTGTACGATTTTTTTTTAACAACTACAACCCATGCTTAATTGGGCCCCATGGCAGGTAGACTGAACATGGTGAAACCCATCCCAAAACTGATTAAAATAAGAGAAATTTGCACAGAAAATAAGATGCACCACTGCCAGAAGCATAGCAAGATAGGGATTTGGCAAAAATACCAGCTGTCGGGATCTCTGCACTTGGATTACCAATGCTGGAATCCCAACACACATCAGAATGCTGATGCCGGAATCACGATAGGGTCAGGAGACCGATGCTAGAATCCCGACAGCCTATACCCCACCATAAGTATAGCAGGCAGGTTAGGGTAGGGCCGAGGGGGGGAAAGGTTAGGTTTAGCCACTACCTGGGGGGCATAGGGTTAGGCTGCAGGAAGTGGGGTTAGGGTTAGGCACCACCAGGAGGAGTATAAGTTTAGGTACTAAGGGGGGGGATTCCAAGTATTTTCAGTGTCTTTATGACTCCACAAACCTTTTCATTACCCACTTTATTACACATATGATATACTATTGCAATAAAATGTAATTCTATTGTATTGTTCCATCATGGAATATAAAATATAAAAAAAGCTGAATATTTTCCTCAATCTCCAGGATGCGCTTTTGCTGCCAGCTATTCACAAGTGACCACTGTATGCTTGTTGGTAGGTGGCAGTAAATTGGGGTCACAGATTCCTAACTTTGAAAATTTAGCTTAGATCATTTGAAATGTGTTTGAGGTTTCTTATGTAGGACTAGAATTCTGTACGGAACACTTAAGACCAATTACCGCTGTTGAGGCCAAGTGCAAAATTACAAAAAAATTTCCATGACGCAAATTAGAAAATTGTATACACCTGTTGCAAAAGGTCATTGAGTTACTGTAATACATATTTTTTAATTAAAAATTGAATGCCACCATGTGCAAAATGGAAGTTCTAACAGTGTGCAAGTAATATTGAAATTATTGATTCTAAAAAAAAGATCCAAAATATTATACTGCACACCATAACTAACGCTAACCTTCTCCCCCCCCCGTATCCTGACCCTAACCACCCTAGTGCCTTAACCCAACCCCCCTACCACCACTATAGCCAAACCCTAACAGTCACCAAACGACTTATGATCGGGATGCAGGCTGGCAGGATTCTGGTGAGGGCATTTCCACTGATGTTGTGATTCCATTGCTGGTCTTCTGACCTCATGTCAGGTGTACAGTGTTGGGACTTCAACTGACTGCATCCCGACCATTGGCGCCTTGAGTGCATCCCCTTTCAGAAACTGACAAATAGCAATTGAAGGCTCAGAAACATTCTATCTATTCCATTTCACATATAATCTGCAAATAACTACTGTACAAATAGAATTCAATTCATAGCAGTAGCAGAGAAGTGCTTCAGGAGTGGACAGGCAGATGTTTCTCTTTCAAAGTATCTTCACAAATTTTTTCTCACATTATTATTTCTACCATAATAGATTTTTGTGGCAAATTATCCCCTAACAATCATTAACAATCTGTTGCCCCTAATCTGTGAAATGCTGTCCATTATTCTATTAAAATCTCCCCCAGCAACCAGTGCTTCAAGCACTCCATCAAACCTGTTTATTCATAGTAGCCTACCGGATCTCTGCCTGATTGAGACAGAGATCCAGTTGGTTTCCCTTTACCCCCACTACTCCCCTTCCCTTTTAGAATGTAAGCTCTCTTGAGCAGTGCTCTCTCTCCTCCTGTTTCGCCCCTTCCATTAGGTACAGTCAGGGGTGTAGCCAGAACTTTGTTTGCCCTATAGCAACATTTTGAAGGGGCCCCTGTCCCAGTGCTTCTAGAGAGACAACTCTCTGCAACCGTTTTTTATTTTGTGCTCCATATTAGTGCTCTAGTTCATTTTCTGAACCATAGTAGTGTCCTAGTTAATGACATGTTATGCCCATAGTAGTGCCCTGGTTCATATTATAACTCATATTAGTGCTCTTTTTAATGTTATGCCCCATAGTAGTGCCCTAATTCACATTGTCATACCATGTCCACAGTTCATATTATGCCTTATCACAGTACCCCAGTTCAAATTATGCCACATTATAGTGCTTCCACTCCATATTGTGCCACACTATAGTGACCTCAGTTCATATTATGCCAAACTATAGTGCCTCCACTTCATTTTATACCACATTACAGTGCCCCCAGTTCATATTATGTAACATTATAATGTCCTCCAGTTCATTTTATACCAGAATACAAGAGCAGGTCCAGGGGTATACCTAGCTCTATTTCAGGACCCAATGAAAGTCTGTAAGGGCCCCTACTGTATGTATCTCCCACATTTAAAAAAAAATGTATATGACACATGTAACTTTGACAGGGAAGGTGGCCCCTCTTAGCTCTGGGCCTCATAGCAGCTACACTTCTTGCACATATGGTAGCTACGCCCTTGGGTACTGTAACTCGGCCTATAGCCTATATGCCTACACTTGTATTTTATATAAATATGTTACTTAATGTAACATATGCTATTTTGTTGCCTTGTTTAACGGTTTTGTACATTTACTATGCATACTGCTGTGAAAATGTGTGATGTGTTATAAGTAAAAGCTAATAATAATAATAATCTTTCACTAAGTAAACAATCACTACATTCCATAGTATGTTTACATTGACCAGACTTTGTTTACATGGTTTCAGATGTTGATAACAAATGTTAAATATCCCCAACATATCTGTTAAATAGCAGTAATAAGAGCATGTAACTAAGGGGGTCATTCCGAGTTGATCACTCGCTAGCAGTTTTTAGCAGCCGTGCAAACGCTATGCCGCCTCCCACTGGGAGCATATTTTAGCTTAGTAGAAGTGCGAACGAAAGGTTCGCAGAGCGGCGGCATACTTTTTTTTGTGTGCAGTTTCAGAGTAGCTTCAGACCTACTCAGCGCTTGCGATGATTTCAGACTATTCAGTTCCTGTTTTGATGTCACAACCATGCCCTGCGTTCGCCCAGCCACGCCTGCATTTTTCCTGGCATGCTTGAGTTTTTCCGAACACTCCCTGAAAATGGTCAGTTGACACCCAGAAACACCCTCTTCCTGTCAATCACTCTGCGGCCAGCAGTGCGACTGAAATGCTTCGCTAGACCTTGTGTGAAACTACATAGTTCATTATAATAGTATGATGCGCGTGCGCATTGCACCGCATGCGCAGAAGTGCTGATATTTTTGCCTGATCGCTGCGCAGCAAACGAAAGCAGCCAGCGATCAACTTGAAATGACCCCCTAAATCTTTACATGACAATTTTAAGAAGGGGTCATATCAGTAGTTATTTCTGTATATATTGGTACCAACTAAGATTATTTTTAATAGTTTTAAGTTATTACTCTTTAAAGGAGTGTTCATATTTCTGTCAGAATTTGCATAATTGTGGCAAATTAAGATACTGTCTTGAGAACACCTGGACAATGGAGGCCTACTATTAAGTACCAATACATAAATAGTTGAGCAGGACACCTTGAAAATACTACTCCTAAAGAAGTTTTAGTAGTCCTAAAATTACTTGACTATTGTACTCAAATGAATTTTAGATTTTTTTAGTTGATAATTATTCTGAATTTACTCTTTCAATTGAACCCACAAAATTGTTAATTTCCTTGAAAAATAAACAACATTGGAAATAACAATATTCAAAGGATATAATTCACACAAATAAATATGTTTCCTATACGCTGTAAGCTTCAAGCAGGGCCATCTTACCTCTTTGTGTTTAGCAATATCCAGTCTTGTTTTATAACTAAAAAATTATCTGGTTTCAAGTGCTCCTTAAATTGCTTCTGCCCATTTAACACAAAAGTCTCACACACTTTAAAATTAACATAAGAAGAGTATAAACGAAATATGGACTATGCTGGTGCTGTATAAATAAATGTTAATATTATAGGTTAATAATAATGGTGATATTGATGCCAGTTGCAATTACAGTATTTGCAGCATTGCAATTAGCATTAATGAGGCAAGGAGTTTAAGCATTTACTTAATTTGTTATCATACTCCAAGAAATGTATTTTTGGATAGTTTTCAACATAAAAAGTGATGGCTCTTTAAAAAAAAAATTACGTTATTTTGTGTGGTGATTCTCATATTTGATGATAGAGTTCTTGGTTTTAGAATTACAGTACTTTGATATCTTGAGTACAAGCTTGTATTACAGTTTAGTCCAGCAGTCAATGAACTTTACTGCATAAATTATTACTGTTTAGTTTTTAATAGGTCTTGATTTATCAAGTAGCAGTCACATGGGAAAAGGGACAGTGGTGAGGAAAAGACTGGATACATAATTGCATTCAAAGTAGACCTCTAGTTTAAAGAGTTGGATACAAGTCCTAATATAGTAGATCGTTTTATGTAAAAGCCACAAGATGTGTGGTTGCACATCAAATTTGAGCTGTGCTTTAAACATCTATTACCATAAGGAAGGTCTGTTTTGTATTATACCTACAAGATTTCTTACTAGCATCCAAACTAAAGATTGACTTTAAATTTGCTTTGACTACTTTTTCACCAAACTGCAATACAAATTAGGTATAAAGCTCTAGATTAAATGTCTTCAATCCTTACTAGCTACCTAACTGGAGGTCTGATATGCAATGCATAGTAGTCCCTGATTTGGAGATATTATTTACCTGCTAGTCACCAAATTAGGTTTGCTTACTAACAGAATAGAGATTTGACTTGGGTAGTGTTTATTGAATATATGAATAAATTTGTCTTCTAGCCAATACATTTTCTGTCTGCATTGCCTATTGCCCATCAAACTAGTGGTCTATGATGACCTTTACTAGCAATACCTACTAAAAAAAATAAATGGAAGTCTGCAGTGATGCTAGCCACATAGCACATGAAGTCTGATGTTGAATGCCAATGCCTGATACCAACATTTACAGAGAAGTGCAGATACTTTGGAAAACTGAACGGTATCCTGAGGCTAAGTTATCCTTCATTAGAGATGAGTGGGTTTGGATTGCTGAGAACCGAACCCCCCAAACATCACATCCCAAGCCCGGATCTCAGTCTGGCTCGTGTTTTCCTGCCAGACTCAGAAACCAGAATGAGGCAAAGCGTCATCATTCCGCTGGATTCTCATGGGTTTTGGATTCCATATAAGGAGCCACGCATCACCACCATTTTCACTCCAGTCCTGGAGTGTGTAGCAAGAGGACGTGTCTCCTCAGTGTCTGTGTGAGAAAGTGGTGTGGTGCGTGGGATGGCGACCTGCTCTTTTGTGTCATTCCAGTGCTGTCTAGTGCTGAATCAGTCAAGTGGTGGTGACTTGTGCTGCATCAGTCCAGTAACAGTGGTGGTGTTCTGTGCTGCCATAAATCCAGTGCTGCTGTATAAGTCTAATCCAGTCCAGCTGTGCTGTTTTGTGCTGCATCAGTCCAGCAGTGCTGTCTTGTGCTGCATCAGTCCAGCGGTGTTGTCTTGTGCTGCATCAGTCCAGCAGTGGTGTCTTGTGCTGCATCAGTCCAGTGGTACTGCCATATACTGTAAGTCCAGTGCAGGGGCGCTGCCCCATGAGTCCAGTGCAGGGGCGCTGCCCTGTGAGTCCAGTGCAGGGGTGCTGCCCGTGAGTCCAGTGCAGGGGCGCTGCCCTGTGAGTCCAGTGCAGGAGTGCAACCCCGTGAGTCCAGTGCAGGGGCGCGGCCCCATGAGTCCAGTCCAGTGGTACTGTCCTGTGCTGTATATTATGTACTCCAAATAAAGGGGTTATTAATATTCATTTTTACAGGGTTTGCCCTCTGTGGTGTAGGGGTATGCTCTCCTGTGCCACATATTGTTATACAACTCCAGAAAAATAATGGAGAACAAAAATTTAGAGGATAAAATAGGGAAAGATCAAGAATCACTTCCTCCTAGTGCTGAAGCTGCTGCCACTAGTCATGACATAGACGATGTAATGCCATCAACGTCGTCTGCCAAGGCCAATGCCCAATGTCATAGTAGAGGGCATGGAAAATCCAAAAAGCCAAAGTTCAGTAAATTGACCCAAAAAAGAAATTTAAATCATCTGAGAAAAAATGTAAACTTGCCAATATGCCATTTACGACTCAGAGTGGCAAGGAATGGCTAAGGCCCTGGCCTATGTTCATGACTAGTGGTTTAGCTTCACCCGACAATGGAAGCCATCATCCTCCCGCTAGAAAAAATATAAGAGTTAAGCTGGCAAAAGCACAGCAGAGAACTGTACGTTCTAAGATGGTATCACAAATCCCCCCAAGGAGAGTCCAAGTGTGTCGGCGGTTGCAATGCCTGACCTTCCCAACACTAGATGGGAAGAGATGGCTCCTTCCACCATTTACATGCCTTCTGCAAGTGCTGGAAGGAGCACCCACAGTTAAGTTTCTGATATTCAAATTGAAGATGTCACTGTTGAAGTACACCAGGATGAGGAAATGGGTATTGCTGGCACTGATGTGGAAGTTGACGAGGAGGATTCTGATGGTGATGTGGTTTGTTTAAATCAGGCACTGGGGAGAGACAGTTGTCCGTGTGATGAATGAGCCCATAGTCATGCCTGGGCAAAATACCAAAAAAGCCACCTCTTCTTCAGTGTGGAAT
The DNA here is from genome assembly GCF_028390025.1 of Pseudophryne corroboree. Taxonomy (NCBI): domain Eukaryota; kingdom Metazoa; phylum Chordata; class Amphibia; order Anura; family Myobatrachidae; genus Pseudophryne; species Pseudophryne corroboree. Next base: position 480,078,611 of record NC_086449.1, on the reverse strand, counting down.
TATTTCTCCATGAATCCGGACAACAGGTGTCAAGCCATGTGTTGCCTTTGTCAATCCGTAATAAGTAGTTGTAATGACGTTAACCACCTAGGAACATACAAACTTATACGTCACCTGCAGCGCATTCATTAGAAGTCATTGTCAAGTTCAGAAATTTTGGGTAAGAGCGTAAGCAGTCAACTGACGCCTAAATCCCTTCTTTCTCTTGTACACAAGCTCCTGCAAGCCACACCACCAATTCCCTCAACGTCCATTTCCTCCTTAGTCAGGAATGTCAGTAGTCCTGCAGGCCATGTCACTGGCATGACTGACGAGTCCTCTCCTAACCAGTATTCCTCCAGAGGATCCTTGAGTGGTACGCGTGCTGCTGCTGTTGCTGCTGCCGCTGCTGTTGTTGCTGCTGGGATTCGATCTTCATCCCAGAGGGGTAGTCGGAAGACCACTTGTACTACTTCAACTAAGCAATTGACTGTCCAACAGTCCTTTGCGAGGAAGATAAAATGACAGCAGTCATCCTGTTGCAAAGCGGATAACTGAGGCCTTGACATCTATGTTGGTGTTAGACGTGCGTCTGGTATCCGCCATTAGTGCAGTGGGATTAAGACAATTGATGGAGGTAGTGTGTTCCCGGTGCCAAATCCCATCTAGATTCCACTTCACTAGGAAAGTGATTCCTGGACTGTACAGGGACATTAAGGAAAGTGCCCTCAGTGTCCTGAAAAATGCGGTTGTACCCAGTGACTACTTAGCCATGGACATGTGGAGCAGGGCAAACTAAGGACTACATGACTGTGACAGCCCAATGAGTAGATATATTGCCTACCTCAGCAACAACAGCAATGGCACCAGTAGCAGCATCTCACAAACACCAGCTCATTCCTAGGTAGGCTACGCTGTGTATCACTGGTTTCCGTAAGAGGCACTCCACTGACAACCTCTTACGGAAACTGAGGGATATCATCGCACAATGGCTTACCCCACTTAGTCTCTCCTGGGGATTTGTGATATTGGACAATGCCACCAGCTGGGCAAATTCCAGCATGTCCCATTATTTGCACAAACAATTAATTTGGTGGTGCATAATTTTTTGAAAAATGACAGGCATGCAGGAGATGCTGTCGGTGGCATAAAAAATTGTGTGCCACTGGTGACTGCCAGCTCCTGAGGAAGCTGGCAGTCACCAGACCAGCAAAACGCATTGAGCTTATTAATTATCGACACCTAATTACTGACACCTTATCCACTCCTGCTTATTTCTGAGAACAATTGTACTCATTTGCTCTCACTGGATCCTTACAATGGTCCTATTATTAGAACCCAGAAAAACCTCCCCTGCTGCTATTTGGATCTACGACTGAAATTGAGATTCCTTGGGGACTGCATTTGAGAGAATGGTACATTTCATGCATTAACCCTACAGAGTCAGAGACTTGTGATACCTTTTATTCTTAATTTTTTATATATTTTTCTTTTATTAATGTGTAATAAATGTATGTATTTATTCTATTGAAACTATTGTACTGTTTATCATTGGAAATACAGCCGGCGCCAGTATACTTTTTACACTTTCGACATTCAGCCACTGCGTGCTGAAGACTGGAGCGCCAGCAAAACACACCTGAACCTGCCCTGCCATCACCTGAAGCAAGAGGTGGTAACTAGATGGAATTCAACACTCTATATGCTTCAGAGGATGGAGGAGCAGCAAAAGGCCAGTCAAGCCTATACATCCACATATGATATAGGCAAAGGAGGGAGAATGCACCTGACTCAAGCACAGTGGAGAATGATTTCCGTGTTGTGCAAGGTTCTCCAAACCCTTCGAACTTGCCACACGTGAAGTCAGTTCAGACACTGCCAGCTTGAGTCAGGTCATTCCCCTCATAAGGCTTTTGCCAAAGTAGCTGGAGAAAATTAAGGAGGAGCTAAGACGGAGCGATTCTGCTAAGTATGTGGGACTTGTGGATGGAGCCCTTCATTCGCTTTGCCAGGATTAGAGGGTGGTCAATCTGTTGAAATCAGAGCACTAGATTTTGGCATCCATGCTCCATCCTACATTGTATCTCTTTCCAGCAGAAACAAGTCTTCAGAGGTTAAAAGACCTGCTGGTGAGACAATTGTCAACTCAAGCGGTACGTGACACGTTAACAGCTCCTCCTTTATTTTCTCCCGCAAATGGGGCTGCAAGGAAAAGGATAACATTTCCAAGCCCACCCACTGGCAGTGATGCAGGACAGTTAGGAGCAAGCATTGACATCTGGTCCAGACTGAAGGGCCTACCAATGATTACTGACATGTCTACTATCACTGCATATGATTCTGTCACCATTGAAAGAATGGGGGAGGATTATCTGGGTGAAGGCATCCAAGCAGGCATGTCAGACAGTCCGTATGTATACTGTAAGGACAAAGATGCAATTTGGAGGCCCTTGCACAAACTGGCTTTATTTTACCTAAGTTGCCCCCCCTCCAGTGTGTATTCCAAAAGAGTTTTTAGTGCAGCCGGTAACCTTGTCAGCGATCGGCGTAGGATGTTACTTAGACAAAATGTGGAGAAGATGATGTTCATCAAAATTAATTATACTTTCCTCCAGGAAGACCTTGACCAGCAATTGCCTCCACAAAGTACACAGGGACCTGTGATGGTGGATTCCAGTGGGGATGAATTAATACTGTCAGGAGGAGGATGTACACACTGAAAGGGTCGAGGAATCGGAGGATGAAGACCCACTTGGGTCGCTTAGCTTAGTCATCCAGCTACTTTATTGCACCTCTTTTTCTTCTTTGAATTATGTGCTGTTTGGGGCCTATATTTTAAAAGTGCCATCCTGTCTGACACTGCAGTGCCACTCCTAGATGGGCCAGGTGTTTGTGCCGCCCACTTGGGTCGCTTAGCTTAGTCATCCAATGACCTCGGTGCAACCTTTTGCCCTAAAAACAATATTGTGAGGTGATCAGAAAAGACTGGAAATGAGTGGAAATGAATGTTATTGAGGTTAATAATACTGTAGGACCAAAATTACCCCCAAATTCTGAGATTTTAGCTGTTTTTGTGTTTTGTTTTGTTTTGTTTTTAAATCATCCAGATCCAAAACCCAAAAGGGTGGTTTTGGCAAAACCAATCCAGATCAAAAACACGAGTGGGGATACAGATCCAAAACCAAAACACAAAATGTGCCCGCCACACATCTCTACTCCATATATTCTTTTAGGACTTTTAGGTTTCTACTACAATGAAAATGATCATCAATGCTTGAGAGGGAACATGTTCTGAGATGAAGTTTATGGAAATATTCATTGTCCCTTTGGGATAAGTAGAGGTAGCAACAAGGTAGAAGATAAGGTATAGACATTTGTTTTTATAGCATTTGTCACAAGAGACCACCAAAATGATCAGGTGATTTCTGCAATTCTGGATGACTCACAGGGAAAGTGACATGATATCTTTTGCAAATATCTTGCTGAAAACAGCATTTGGAATAAACAATCTTGATTTCAAGAAGCAATAGACATCAGGAAGTCTTTGCATTTCATAGTTTTCATATTCTAGTGCAGAGGTTCTCAAACTCGGTCCTCGGGGGCCCACACAGTGCATGTTTTGCAGGTCTCCTCACAGAATCGCAAGTGAATTAATTAGCTCCACCTGTGGACCTTTTAAAATGTGTCAGTGAGTAATTAATACACCTGTGCACCTGCTGGGTTACCTGCAAAACATGCACTGTGTGGGCTTCCGAGGACCGAATTTGAGAACCTCTGTTCTAGTGAGTCCTTTAAAAGACTTGGTAGCTTTGGCTACATGAGATCTAAAAGTTTTTAAGAATGCTGAGGCAATTATTCTATTAGGTGTCATCATGAAGAGATTTTCCTGAGCTTCATTTTGAATGTGTTTAAATCAGTGAGACAAGGCATCTGCCTTTCTATGAGAGCCAGGTATGAAGGTTATGATATAATTTAAACCAGAGAAAAAAAGGACTATTAAGAATTGAGATATTTGGCTGATTTGGGAAAATCCAAAATCATATTATCCGTAAGAATGTTAATAGGTGTCATCACTCACTTAAGTAAATTATACCATTATTTTAAAGCTAAATGCATAGCCATAAAATTCTGGTATAGGATACAATCATTTTGTTCATTAAATGACAGCTTCTTGGAGAAAAAGGCACAAGGATATAGAATGTGTTTATGGTCGTTTCTTTTAGACAAAACCATTCACATTGTGGAGTTTAAATGATCCACTTCTAAATGTATCAAGATTGTAGAAGGCTGAAAGGCCTTGCTTCAGCGCTGAAAAGGTTACTGATCTGATCTAGACCACACAATGGTGGTCATTCCGAGTTGTTCGCTCGGTAAATCTTCGCATCGCAGCGATTTTCCGCTTATTGCGCATGCACAATGTTCGCACTGCGACTGCGCCAAGTAAATTTGCTATGCAGTTAGGAATTTTACTCACGGCATTATGAGGTTTTTTCTTCGTTCTGGTGATCGTAATGTGATTGACAGGAAGTGGGTGTTTCTGGGCGGAAACTGGCCGTTTTATGGGAGTGTGTGAAAAAACGCTACCGTTTCTGGGAAAAACGCGGGAGTGGCTGGAGAAACGGAGGAGTGTCTGGGCGAACGCTGGGTGTGTTTGTGACGTCAAACCAGGAACGACAAGCACTGAACTGATCGCACTGGAAGAGTAAGTCTCGAGCTACTCAGAAACTGCACAGAGAAGTCTTTTCGCAATATTGCGAATCTTTCGTTCGCAATTTTGATAAGCTAAGATTCACTCCATGTAGGCGGCGGCTTAGCGTGTGCAAAGCTGCTAAAAGCAGCTTGCGAGCGAACAACTCGGAATGAGGGCCACAATCTTTGAAAAATTCCTACTGAATCCTCTACTGTACAGTTATTTGGAAAGCCTAAAAACCTCTGCACAGCCTTAACATCATTAGGAACAGACTACTAAGAGTGCTTAGGTTTTGGTAGAGTCCAACTTCAATCCTACTGGGAAAAGATTGTGTCTAGGGAATTCAATGCTTTTAGTGTGGAAGTAGGGATGAGCGGGTTCAGTTCCCAGAGAACAGAGCCCCCCCCCAAACTTCACGTCCTGAGTCCAGATCCAAGTCCGGCTCATGACTTCCTACCAGACTCAGAAACCAGAACGAGGCAAAACGTCATCATCCTGCTGTCGGATTCTTGTGGGATTTGGATTCCATATAAGGAGCTGCACATCACCGCTATTTTCACCCTAGTCCTGGAGAGTGTAGTGAGAGGGCATGTGGGGTAGCTACCTGATCTTATGTGTCATTCCAGTGCTGTCTTGTGCTGCATCAGTCCAGTCATGGTGGTGGTGTCCTGTGCTGCCATAAGTCCGGTGCTGCTGTATAAGTCCAGTCCAGTGCAGTGGTGCTGTGTTGTGCTGCATCAATCCAGTGGCAGTGTCCTGTGCTGCCATAAGTCCAGTGGTGCTGCCATATAAGTCCAGTTCAGTGGTACTGCCGTATAAGTCCAGGGGTACTGCTGTATAAGTCCAGTCCAGTGGTGCAGCCGTATAAGTCCAGGTGTACTGCCGTATAAGTCGAGGGGTACTGCTGTGTATATCCAGGGATACTGCCATATAAGTCCAGTCCAGTGGTGCAGCTGTATAAGTTCAGTGGTACTGCCGTATAAGTCCATTCCAGGGGTACTTCCGTATAAGTCCAGGGGTACTGCCGTATAGGTCCAGGAGTACTGCCGTATAAGTCGAGGGGTACTGCTGTGTATATCCAGGGATACTGCCATATAAGTCCAGTCCAGTGGTGCAGCTGTATAAGTTCAGTGGTACTGCTGTATATGTCCAGTCCAGGGGTACTTCCGTATAAGTCCAGGGGTACTGCCGTATAGTTCCAGGAGTACTGCCGTATAAGTCGAGGGGTACTGCTGTGTATATCCAGGGATACTGCCATATAAGTCCAGTCCAGTGGTGCAGCTGTATAAGTTGTGGTACTGCCGTATAAGTCCATTCCAGGGGTACTTCCGTATAAGTCCAGGGGTACTGCCGTATAAGTCCAGTCCAGTGGTACAGCCAATAAAGTCCAGGGGTACTTCCGTATAAGTCCACCAATATTGTGCATGCATTACATCTGGACAAATTCCAGCACATCCCATGTTTTGCACATACAATTAATTTAGCGGTACATAATATTTTGAAAAATGACAGGTGCATGCAGAAGATGCTGTCGGTGGCCTGAAAAATTGTGGGCCACTTTCGACATTCAGCCACTGCGTGCCAAGATTCCAAACAATTATAAAGGCACCAGCAGTATTTTTGTAATCCTAGACACTGACTGTAGATTTTCTTGTTGTCGGTAGAACAGCAGTCTGTGTGTTAGCTGGTGAGCTGATAATTGTGATAGTGAAGTCTTGGACATTGGTGTTAGAATCTATACTAAGTACAGTTTAGTAGCTCATGGTCAGTTAGTTCCATGAAATTCTAATCAGTCTCCTGGTAACTAGTCAACCATGCAGATTAAGTATGCATTGTGCTTGGTTTTGTTCTGATTCCTAATTGCTGCAGCTGGAGTTAGAATATTGCTTGGTTCCTTGAATAGTGCTTATTGGATGCTTCAGACCTTATAAGGAATCTCCTTGGTCGCTCTTTTGTGGGATGTAATAAGTCTGATGCCTTCTTGTTTTGATGCATGCATGGATTCCTTCTCTAGGCTGCTCAGCAAAGTTCATCTGCCTGAATCATATGGAAAGTGTGTTACCTGCTGATACTTGTGAAGACAACCTGGACACTGTGAAACATCCACTAAGTACTGCATCTTGTATCAGTCCTAATGATTTGTTCCTTTTGAAAGAACTGTGAGGCATTTCATAATAGTGCAATTAATCTGTAGTATTCTGAAGATTTACTCAATAGCTTGCTATTGTGCAGATTACATGTGCTGTTCATGAAATCCATTAGATGTTAGCAAATTATTACTGTGAAATATACTTGTGCTACAGTAAAGAACTGTGCAATATTTCTCTACAAAGCATATACAGTACATATATATACAGAAAACTTGTTAGTTTTTATTAATTCTCTATTGTGGAAAAACATGATTATTTTAGAGAATTATCCAGTAAAACATTTATGGAATAAACTTGTGCTATTTGAGAGATCTGTGCATGCAAAAAAAAACTGATTTCTCATCAATTCTCTATTGTGGAAAGGACTTCTTTGAGAGAAATATACAGCAAAATATTTATTAGTGCTATTAGGAAAGCAAGTGAGCATACTCTTCAGTGAAGATTAGCTGTGATATACTGAAGATCTGGCACTTTTTTTCTGTACACCATTTTTCTGAGGTGTCCTGCTCTTTTTATATATGTGTCTATGAACTTAAGCAATACATTACTAAGTGTTGTAATATTGTTGGCAGCTGAGTACCAGTGAATTATTGTAGATCTGGGAAAAGGGCTGTAATAGGTTAGCTTAAGGTCACAGTAGGCACTCAGCTAGCTGTTTCTAATGCCAGAGTGAAGCAGCAGACCATGCAGTCTCTGTTGTAGTGTGCTAGCTAAAGCTAGCCAGATAGCCAGGTAGCAGGGACTCTGGGAAGACTCTATGTATGGAAGCCAAATGTTCTTCTACAAACAAAAAAATAAATAATGAGTTCAGTTTTTTATGTATTTCTAATACATTTCTGAGTCCCTGGTTAATGCCCATTTCATCAGAGAAAATGGTCTCTGATGAAATCACCATTACCCAGGGGTGGATAAATTCATGCTTTTTTTTCTGATGAAACCATTGTATGCTATGCTTGAATTAAAAAAAGAAAAAGTATGATGTACAAGCATTTTTTTTTTCAGACAATGAAACATATAAAAATGGAAAATAACTTTGCTAAGCTGTATGTATTTTTTCCCATGTTAACACTGTTTTGTTACAGGTATACATGCAGAAATTACTATGAACTGCTTTATACTAGAAGTAGAGATGTGCGGCGGGCACTTTTCGTGTTTTGGTTCTAATTCCCCGCTCGTGTTTTGGTTTTGGATTGGTTTTGCCAAAAACACTCTTTTGGGATGATTTTTGAAAAAACATAAAAACAGCTAAAATCACAGAATTTGGGGGTAATTTTGCTTTTACGGTATTAACATCAATAACATTCATTTCCACTCATTTCCAGTCTATTCTGAACACTTCACACCTCACATATTGCTTTTAGGCCAAAAGGTTGCACCGAGGTGGCTGTATGACTAAGCTAAGTGACACAAGTGTGCGGCACAAACACCTGGCCCATCTAGGAGTGGCAGTGCAGTGGCAGACAGGATGGCACTTAAGAAAACTAGGTCCCAAACAGCACACGATGTAAAGAATAAAAAGAGGTGCAATATGGAATTGTCCTTTGGCCCTCCCACCGACCCTTATGTTGTATAAACAGGACATGTACACTTTAACAAACCAATCATTTCAGTGATGGGGTCTGCCACACGAATGTGGCTGAAATGACTGGTTTGTTTGGGCCCCCACCAAAAAAGAAGCAATCTCTCCTTGCACAAGCTGGCTCTTCATAGGCAAGATGTCGACCTCATCCTCCTATTCCTCGCCCCTTTCACTGTGTAGATCCTCCTCCTCACAGAGTATTAATTTGCCCCCACTGGAATCCACCATCACAGGTCCCTGTGTACTTTCTGGATGCAATTGCTGGTCAAGGTCTTCCTGTAGGAATTTATAATTCATTTTGATGAACATCATCTTATCCAAATTTTGTGGAAGTAACATCCTACGCCGATAGCTGACAAGGTTACTGGTTGCACTAAAGATTTTTTCGGAGTACACACTGAAGGGGGGGCAACTTAGGTAAAATAACGCCAGTTTTTGCAAGGGCATCCAAATTGCCTCTTTTCCTCAATGTGGCCCCATCGTACGCTAACTCGTACATGTTCCAGGCTGAACGTGATATTTTTTTCATGGATGTCAATGTTTCCGACAATATATTTTTTTATGTTAGATACATTGACGATTTATTTATGATATGGTCTGGATCTAAAGAACAGTTGGTGTCTTTCATTGGTGATCACAGTCAAATTGTCCAATTACATTTACTTATATCAGCAATTGTTCTATTAATTTTCTTGATGTAATGATTAGATTAAATCAGGAAATATCTATTGATTTATACACGAAAATTACTGATGGGAACATCTTGTTACATTTAAGTAGCTTCCATCCTAAACCATTGAAATATGGGCTTCCATTTTCCCAAATTCTCAGGGCGTGCCGCATTTGCAGCAATAGAGATGATGCTACAGCACAGATTGATAGGATGATCGAGAAATTTTTGGTAAGAGGCTACTCCTTGTCTACTTTGTTGTCTGCTAAACAGAAAGCATTATCTCAGCTGAGGAATACTCTGTTACAACCTACTAAGAGAGTTGGCCAGGAGAATCGTATACCCTGGGTCAAACATTTTAATACCTCAAGTGGTGTTATTAAATCTGTATGTAAACAATTATGGCCTCTTGTTAGCACAGATGAGGACCTTAATTTAAGTGATAAGATGCTTATGCAACGTAACATTCGTGATTGGGTCTTTAAAATAGACATTATCAACATGTCTAGTGTTCCAACTACACAACATTTCCTTAGTCAGTGCAATGGATGTTATAAATGTATTAATTGTGTTACATGCAGATACCTTATGGTAGGAGATAGCTTTTTGTCATCCATATAGTGGTAAAAGGTTTTTCATTAGACATAAGGTTACTTGCACTACCAAATGTATTATTTATTTTATCTGATGTCCTTGCAGACTGTACTATATCAGCAAGACTGATAGAACGTTATGTGAACGAATGGCGGGACATCATTCCACCATTCGGGCTGCATTAGAATCTGGCTAGAGCGAACATCCGGCAGCACGGCATTTTGCCGATGCTGGTCATAATATGGCTAATGTACAATACAGTATATGATTATTGACCATTTACCTGCATCTGAGTCTAGTTGGATTCATAGATTAGGTACATTGACACCGCGTGGTTTAAATTATAATTTAGGTCTCCACGTATTTGTATAATACAGACTACCCTTGCAGTGTTTTGTTTGGACGTTATATTCCTATAAAAGACTTACTAATTCATGTTTTGTGCCTTTACAATACTGCATTATAAACTTTTATATGTATGTTTTATGGTGCTGTCCTCGATACTGTCATTTACCCTTCATTATTTCACTCTGTTATTTGTTTATATTTGTGCCGGTTACCAGGGCTACGGACTGGGGGAGATGACGTCATCTGTGGGTGCCACGCTTCCTGGTTCCGGACACCGCTGGTGGTGCGTGTCAATCAGTGGAGATATAAGGTGAGCATTTTTTGATTATTTTTTTATGCCTGATGATTATGTGAAATAAAATACATTGAAACGTTGCTGCTACAGATACCAGAGTTATCGTGAGTTTACTTTGCTGGGTGCTGCTGGAATTGCTGTATGTATGTATGTGTGTATGTGTATATATGTATGTATGTGTGTATATATATATATATATATATACTATTCCAATTCAGGCGGCACTCCTTGCTGTAATAACAACTGATCCCGGTGCCCAGTGCAAAACAATCCAAATACCCTCACAACAGGCACGGCACTCCAGGGACTCATATGCGATAACCTTTAATGGCGGTGTTTTAGATCAACATGTTTCAGGGCCTCAGCCCCTTCATCAGGATACACCAATACAAACCAAACAGACACACATATAACATTTAAATACCTGTTACCGAGTCTTGTCTCCCGACAGCGTCCGCGTCCACAGCTGCAGCCGCTGATCCACCGCCGGAGTCTCACTTCCAGATAGCGCAGGAAGCGGTTGCCAAGCAACCGCCAGCTTGCGTTCCAGCACAGCAAGCCCGGCGACAGTGTTCTCAGTCGGCGCCGTCCGTGGAGGAACTGCTGGAGGCAAACCAAACACACAAATTACATCAATAAAAAACATAAAAACATATATATACGGCAGCCTATAGAAATTGGTCAATAATAGCTTAATGTTCCCTATAGATCTATTCCATAGGGAAACACTATACTAACCACACCTACCTAACCACAGATACATTTAACTATCTAGGCCCTTTATTCATAGCAATTAATCCATACCCCACGTCTATTAACCAATACACCCTGGAGCATCTAATGCTATGTCATCTTAAACTATTCCAATTAATTTTGTCATTCAATCCGTCAGGTACCATCGTACCCAGATGGATAATCCATCTTGATTCCAACAGGCACAAAGCTTTGATCCGATCACCCCCGCGGGGAGACTCCAACACATGATCGATCATAAAGTATTTTAAATCAGATAATGTGTGACCCATCATCCTAAAATGACGGGCCACCGGCTGATCCAAAGCCTTACCCTCAGTAGACAGATGGATAGCCGACCTGTGCAGGGCCATACGCTCCCGGAACTTACGGGAGGTCTGGCCAACATAGTACAGCCCACACGGGCATGTGATCACGTATACCACAAAAGATGAGGTACATGTGAGCACATGTCGGATATCATAAATTTTTTGGACATGAGGATGTTGAAAGGATTTACAGGCTACCATGAATCTACACGTAGTACAACTATGGCAGCTGTAATACCCTGCCGGTTTAACATATACATTGGGCAATTTGGGAACTCCTCTACCTGTGATGTCCGTAATCATAAGTCAATCCTTAAGGTTACGGCCTCTCTTGAATGCTGCTAACGGACGCATATCCTTAAAGCCTATTAGATCTTTATCGGAAGTTACGATAGGCCATAATGCCTTAGTTGCCCGATTGATCACCGGGCTGGCAGTGGTAAAGCTGCTAACCCATGGCAAAACCTTCTCTGGCGTTCTAGTATGTGGTTGCAATAATTTAGCTCTAGGTATGTTTAGCACTTGCAATTTGTTCTCATCAAGCATCTTGGGATCATATCCCCGTGCTGTGAATTTAGCTATTAATGTGTCAATGGACGCTGCAGCTTTCGATGGATCACTAGAAATTCTAGCCACCCTCATCATCTGTGAGCGGGGCAACCCCCGCTGCAGAGATGTTGGGTGATGGCTTGAAGCAAGCAGGAAAGTGTTCCTATCCACATCTTTCTGAAACACCTCTGTCATAAACCTGCCCTCACAGACATTTACTTGTACATCCAAAAAATGCGCTTGGACCTCACTGCATGAAAAAGTGAACTTAATAGCAGACCTGCTACCATTAATCTCTTATATCACGGTGGTTAATAATTCTATACTTCCTGTCCACAGCAGGAAGATATCGTCGATGTATCTGGTGTATAATTTAATATACCCAGATACCGATGGATGATTCAACAATAACTTATCCTCCTGCTCAAACATGTATATGTTGGCGTACGATGTGGCCACAGGGGACCCCATCGCACACCCCCGTTGCTGCAGGTAGTATTGGCCATCATACAGGAAATAGTTCCTAAATGAGGAATAGGTGAATAAAGGCCAAAAGGGATACTTATCCTATGGGTATGGTTCTATCTTCCCAATGTGAATCTTCTTTGATAGATGTTCTCAATTTAGGTGGTATATGAAAGATAAAATGGGGAGAGGATAATGTGTAGAAACTTTTTGATTTGATGATTCTACAAATGTATTCGTACGAATATCTCTGCAAGAATTGCGGAGTCGGGCTTTCTTATTCTCGACCAGAGTGTTCTAACGAATACCTATATAAACATCCTCTAATCTGTATGTTTATAAAGCATACAGTGAATAATGATTTCCGCTTACATAAGCAAGATGTAAAACAAAGGATATCCTCTAGCCAAATGTATTAACCTAGATGGCGTACCTCACTTACACAGTGAGGAAGTGATTGACATCCAAAAAGGTTTCTTTATCAGATTTTTGCAATGATATATCCAGATAAATAGAGAATGCTGTTGGTAACAATGGATGTCTGTTCCCTATACCTAGAAGGTCTGAATATGTTGAGAGCAGCCTTTGAGAACATGCCTTGTAAAGAGTTTCCAACTGAATTCATCTTGGAACTCAGAGTTGGTATTGAAGTGTAATCATTTCTTGTACAAAAGAGATTTCTTTTTTCAATTATCAGGTACAGCTATGGGGTAAAATTTGGCTCCCTCGTATGCTAATCTATACATGGCTTGGTACGAAAACTCATTCATTTTACCCCGATATGGACATAAGATAAGGTTTTTTTTTGTTTTTTTTGCAGGTTCATTGATGACCTCTTCCTCCTGTGGTGCGGAACGTAGGATGAATTCAATACAATGGTCTGCAAATTGAATTCCTTGGATAGCCCCATACGTTTTACACACACAATATCATCTACTGAAATTCATTTTTTTGACGTAACAGTGATGAATACAGGCACACAATTGATTACCTCCTTATATCGCAAATCAACAGATTGGAATATGGTGCTACAAGCAAACAGCCATCATCCACCAGCTTTAAAGAAGAGTTTGCCTATTTCCCAATACCTTAGGGTAATGAGGATCAACTCTGTACCAGCACGTAGAGATCACCAGTGTGATGAAACTACGGCTAGATTTTTAGAAAGAGGTTACTCCCTTAGAACTTCTGAACAGTGCTTCAAAAAGGCCACGAGCATCTTTTTAGGTTCGGCCCCTCAAAAACAAAAACACGACAGGATGATCTTCTCCACACAATTTGATGGCAATGCAACTAATTTTAAGAAAGCTTTACAAAGACATTGGCCGATTGTGGCTTCAGATCCGGATTTACCCTTCACAAAAGTAGGGACACCTATGATTGTGTAACATCTTGGTGCAAACCTTAAGCAACTGTTGATGCATCCAATGATGTTTCCTGAGCCCCAGGTATCTAATAAGCCTATTACCCAATTAATGCAATCGAAGCCTGGCTACTTCTCCTGTGGAAGTTGTACGACCTGTCGTTCGATGATGACTGGCCCTTCTTTCTGTCATCCACATACTGGGAAAAAGATTGCAATTAGATACCACTTACATTGTCGACTGGACTTCGTCATATACATTCTGACGTGTCCCTGTGGGTTGTGCTACATAGGACTTACGACTAGAGTTTTACGTGACCATATGGCGAACCATCGGTCATCAATTCATACAGCACTACTAATGGGTTATATGGACAAACCCATTGCCCGACATTTCCTGACAGCCAGGCACCAAGTAGCTAGCCTTAAATGTAAGTTGATCGATTGGATACCTCTGAGACAGACAGGAGGTGACAGAACCCTAGCTCTCAAACTGCGTGAGAGCTTTTAGTTTCATAAGCTTGACACAGTGGCCCCTAGGGGGCTGAATGAAGCTAATACTTTGAATATATTTCTATAAATCTGTGTAATATATGTAAGCCATCACTTTATGATATCCTGCTGACCTTTGCTCTGTTAGTACAAGTGATTAGGCTGTATATACTTTAAGGGATTTATGGAAATATACAAATTTGTGCTATTTTTATTTCCATATTCCCACAATGTTCTTCTTCTTATTTATGTAAATGTCATTTTCTTATTTATGTAAATGTCACTTTTTTTGTTTCTTGTATGTTGTTAGTATTTTATTTAAGTACATTTCAGATATGTGGTCTATGTACCTCCAACAAATTGTGCTGCCTCACAGGTCTCTGGTGAACCCACTAAACAATTGTCCAAATACTTCTGATCCCCTGAAATGGCTGACTAATCAAGTTATTTTTGGTGCCTGTTGACATCCATGGTTATGAATCAATATTTATTGCTTGTAAAATTGAAGTCTTAATATGGCCCCTCCCTTTGAGTGGCAGTATTTTATGTTTCATGGTTGATAGCTCAAGGTATTGATTGACAGGTTACAAACTGTCTGGAATGTGTATGATGTCACTTCCTGTCGATTGGTATACACTGATGTGCGGTTTGGAAAATTATATTGATATTCCTTGGTAATAATAATGGCGATTTATACTGCTTTTGATATGCTTACTAGCACTGCTGTTATGTTAGTGAGTTGTAAATTTCATATCACAGGTCAGCTAGGCACGATGGAAGCAACCGTGGAATGCAAGTGCGTCACTTCCTGTGCTGTGGAACGCACGGACATCCTGTCTGGAGTTTTAGCTGTTACCCACCATGACCCTTACAGCCGAGCTAAGTGTCTGAAGACCACTGGCTCTGGCAGTGCCAGTTAATATGCAGTAAGGGGCTATGTTTAAATTCCTAGTGTGCTGTTTATTACTGAGTTTTGGCGGCACTGCGGGGTTCGGGGACCTCCAGCCACACGCAGGAGGTCCAACTCAGACTATGTAAGTTTGCCCTGCCTTTGTTGGAGACATTATTGTATTAACTACATTACATGTAATGCGCGGATTGGACAGCATTACTATTGTGTACAGGTGTCATTGTAGATGTTATATACATTAAGGCTCTCTCTCTCTCTCTCTCTCTATATATATATATATATATATATATATATATATGTATATATATTTATATTTTGATTGGTCACAGAATCCTGTACACCTGATGTTGTGAAGATGAGTGGCTGTATCCTTTCCCATATAAGAGAATTACCAGGTATTTGTTGGTGACAGGTCTGGTTAAATTTCAGTCTGTTAACCCTATGACTAATGTGAAATTATTGATTTACTCATTTGGTATTTTTTAGCATCATATGTGAATATGCAGTACTACTAGCTGCATTTGCAAAGCTTCTCCGTGGACGTTAACTTTTGAGTCACAGGTACGGAGCTGAGGTACTCCACTGTTTGGTGACCAATATAAAGTTCTTTGGAACTTGTCACTTTAAGTCTTTACTTGGTGGTGGTCCTTTCTAATATAATTAGGGTGAGTAACCGTGGGGCTTGGGAGGCATTAATCCATTATTGTTTTTCACAAACTGTATATTTATGAAGTGTTGAATGATTTAAAAATTAGAATCACGGCCTGTCTTGAAAAAAGTCTTATCAGACCGAAACGTCGACAAATAAAGGCGACTTGTGACCCCTAAGACTCATCGATTGAATCTTGTTGAACTATTGGAAAGCGAAAGTGCACCCTCCACTCTGTGGATCTTTTGCGATATATATATGAGGCAGCACTCATTGGACTTTCTGATGCAGATGAAATCCATTATACTACCCACTGTAGAGTACAGGTTGAGTATCCCATATCCAAATATTCAGAAATACGGAATATTCCGAAATACAGACTTTTTTGAACGAGAGTGAGATAGTGAAACCTTTGTTTTTTGATGACTCAATGTACACAAACTTTGTGTAATACACAAAGTTATTAAAAATATTGTATTAAATGACCTTCAGGCTGTGTGTATAAGTTGTATATGAAACATAAATGAATTGTGTGAATGTAGACAAACTTTGTTTAATGCACAAAGTTATAAAAAATATTGGCTAAAATTACCATCAGGCTGTGTGTATAAGGTGTATATGAAACATAAATGCATTCTGTGCTTAGATTTAGATCCCATCACCATGATATCTCATTATGGTATGCAATTATTCCAAAATACGGAAAAATCCGATATCCAAAATACGTCTGGTCCCAAGCATTTTGGATAAGGGATACTCAACCTGTACTGACATTTCAGAATTTTATTATTACTTCTTCAGAATACTGTAGAAGGAATAATAAACTTCTGAAGTGTCAGTACTGTACAGTGGCTAGTACAGTGGGTTTCATTTGCATCAGGAAGTCCTATGATATATACTACCAACACAACATATTGTACTGTAATTTGGAATACTGCATAATGTGTATGCTCTATATCTTGCCTAATGGGATTTAGTGACATTGGAATGACCATCACATCATTTGTTACATCATACAGTGTGTGCCACTTATAATAGCTTCCAAAGCAGCAGACACTGCTTCTTAGCTGTACTTAAACCACATGTAGACTTTGTCCAAATGTTAGTCCCCAAAATCTATCTGTTTATAAAAATAAATAAGCCTATTATAAATGAAAACATCTGGGAAAATACAACACCATAAATGAACAGATATCAGCCAGTCACTGAACAAAATTAAAAACGGTGTTCAATAACTGGCTACATTCAATAAAATCTTTTTTTAGTTATTTTTATTCCAATTTGTATAAATTATCCTAAATTAACTTTGACTTTTAGAAACAACCAACAATAATCTGTAAAAACCCAATAGATAAACAATTTGTTCATTTGCTGAAAAAATAATTGATGATGTCATCCAGTAAATGAACACCCCCTCTTACTTTATCCAAGACAATCCGTATAGTTTTTCACCTCAGAGTATCAAATGTTAACCTTTTTAATGCCTTTACCCTTATATATTGAGGTATAAATACTGTAAATGGATGTTTTATAATTTTGCTTTCATTCTTTAAACCTGAAAATGTTCATTCACTGGTAGTGTTCATTCACTGGCTGATTCATCCAATATATATGCTCCATATACAATATATATATATATATATATACACACATATTATATTTCACAGTGAAAGACTTATACTATTCATCTCCAACTGCATATGTACTTGCATAAGGCTGTGAATTGTGAATATTATCTAATTTACCATGCTGGGGCTAATTTAAAATCTAAAGTGAACGCACAAAGTTAGATCTGTTTCATCAACACTTAAGCATAGCTTCTTTTTACTGTTTGCTCTTAATGACTATATTTAAAATGTAACCAAAATGTATAAAATACTGTATGCAGTAGCATTTTAACCATCTAGAATTAACCTACTATCTACTTACTGTAGTAAAGTTGTTTTTTCTCCATTCTTTTCAGAATTTCCTTAGAGCTCTGTTGAGAAATACTATTGTTTATAATTTAAGAGTTAAATCGAGTATTTGTTTTCTCATTTGGCCTTACATCAACACAAACACATACACTATAAAAAATATTGTTTTTCATTAAATAAACATGTAATGAAATATTTATCTAAGAACTGTAAAAATTAATCTTTGGTTTTAAAGAGGGAATATTTGCTTTCATCAGCAGGTGTTCTTTGTAATATAAATTACTGATATGATGTTTTCATAACATTTCTTGAAAAAACTCCAGAGATTTAAACTACCAAAACAGTACTATTAAATTTTTCATAGGCATAGTCTATCTGGGATAATAAGCCAATATTTCTTGTCCCATATTCCAGATGTTTTATGTAATTCTGCATCTCTCTAAACCTAAATCTTAGTTTTTCTAGAAAAGATGTACTATGGAGACTGAGATGAAAGACAAGAACTGTTGAAATGTTAATTTTACCATCTGCTGTTGAGGTCTGCTACCTTTTTGTATTTTTTTTTCTTACTCCCAGTAGCTCCGCTCTGTTTTATGAATGTTGTGGTATTTCAGTTGTTTGAAGTTTTCAAACTTGCAGCATGACTTAGACTTAACAAAACACATCACCACATGGTGTGACATGCAGATATACTGTCTTTGATCCTATTCAGATTTACCCCATGAAATCTATTTTTAATTGCAATGATGACTGTTCATATGACAATATCAACTGTGACAACATATTTGCTACTGTTTTACAGTTACCCAATATGTTTATTTGCATGTGTTAGTGGTTTCAAAGGATTGAAAGCTCATTAAATATACTGTATCTTACTACATGTTTGTGTAGTATTTACAAAATATGCAAATATACAATACAATATTTTACTGGAATTACAATTATTAAATAGCCTAACACTAAACAGTTAATTGATATTACTTAGATTTTTCTAATTATGATTAACAAAAAAAATAAATATAGCAGAATAAATATTTTGCCATGTGCCATTTGGTTAACTCATACAGAAATGCATGAAACATTTTTGATTTGGACTCATTTATAGTTTCCTTGTTATGAAGAAAAGAGAAAAATCTTGAACATGCATCTATTGTAGGAACAGTGCAGTACCTTAAAAAATAAATACATACATACAATACAGCATCGCAATGACTGCTATATAATGCAGAGAGCACTAATGACCACCAGAACATCTTGGTCACCGCCATATAATCATATAGTGCAGAGAACATTACAGTGACTGCTGTAATACTTAGAGAACATCACAGCTACAGTCATATAATACAGAGAGCATCAGTGAACACCGTAGAATACAGAGAGCATCAGTGACCACAACACAAAACAGAGAATTTGAGAGCACCTTACAATATCATTACCTCATCAATAATTAACCCTTCCATAAATGTCATTAGCTACTTCAGCATCATCATAACAATCACATTCAATACATTTAATATAATTAACTTTCTTAGAATCATTACCTTCATCATTTTCATTATTAGTTATCCCCAGTTTCATCAAATAATTTCATTCATACAGTATACATGAACCCACTAATATTAAAAAAAATGATGCAATGCAGATACTGTATACTATCACCCAGCAGTACTTTATTTTACAAGCAGAGGCTTGTGGATAGAATGTTGTTTACCTATGTATAGACATTTTACAATTTGTTTTATAAAGGTAGCAAAATCTTCGTTCATTGAGCATAAGTAATTCTGCCGTAGTTTTGCACCAAGACAAATTTCAGAAGTGGGACCGACTTTTCTCTCTGAACTCGAGTAATGTACATGGAAGTGTATGATGCCTATGCACTATTAAGTATTCCTTTTTTATTTTATCATTTAGAGGTCTTTAGTTTAGCAGTTTTTTCTTAATAGTTAAATAAGACATTTAGGGCTCACTAATTTTCTTTCTCTCATATTTGAAGTTGCAACTATTATCAAGGAGAGAGATTAAAAAATGTAATCAGATTAAAAGGATGCTTATCAAAATAAAAATTCAACACCTATTAAATTATGAAGATTTAAAATTAGCCTTGTGAAAGTTTTTTGCATTATTGGCTTATCAAAACACTATTGTTATATATTATAGTTTTAAATCTGATATAAGAGCTCAACGAACAACACATTTATACCACTTAGATATGAATGGGCTAGAGTGGGCTATGTATATGGGCCCCATACACCATGTCCACGTGAACTTCATTAGATGTCTCTAACATCTCTACTAACACATTTTATACGTTTATCCAGGTCTTACCTTTAAAATAGAGCCCTTTCTAATGTATTGGGTATGTGTGACCGGCGGTCAGGAGATCGCCGGTCACAATACCGATGGGTCACAATACCGATGGGATCCCGGCTGTCAGATGGGCAGCGTTGGTATGAGTGGAATGAAGCCCCTTGTAGGCTCGCTGTGCTCGCCATGCAATGGGCTCGGTTGATCACTGTATTCGCCACAGGTTATATTCCCACTCTATGGGTGTCATGGACACCCACGAGGGGGAACAGTCCCTGTTGGCATGCCGACCATCGGGATTTTCAGATGCCAGGATCCTGACATCGGTATTGTGACCAGCGGTCTCCTGACCGCCGGTCACATAAATGTAACCCCTTTCTAATATGTGGTAAACAACATAGGGTGCTACATTGCTGACTTCATATTAGAATGAGCTCTATGTTAAAGACCTGGATATATTTATAAATTTATATAATGTATTAGTATCTATTGAAGTCACCTGGATGTGGTGGATGGGCCCACATATTTGGCAAATTTGTGCTAAGAACTTCACTTATACTCCATGTTAATTGTAAGAGCTTATCAAAATTATTTTGACTATCAGTGCTTAGTGTTGGTGCTTAGTGTGTGCATCAACATTTTTCTTTATGTTGTTTATTACAAAATGGACCCAGCCCCCAGAAAGTACCTTTTTTTTTACTGCTGCACATTGCAGCAGTATGGATGATCTTCTGGGGGAAGTGTACCAATTTTAGGGGTCTATTTACTAAGCCTTGGATGGAGATAAAGTGGATGGAGATAAAGTACCAGCCAATCAGCTCCTGTCATTTTTAAACACAGCCTGTGGCACAGCAGTTAGGAGCTGATTGACCAGCACTTTATCTCCATGCACTTTATCTCCATCCAAGTCTTAGTAAATAGAACACAAACAAAAACATTCAGGACTGCGCTTCTCATGCAGGTATGGACATTTATTGCACAATACAATATTAAAAAATTCATGACACCGGCCAGTATCCCACAATTTACATAAAAACACAATGTCACTTAACAAATTCACATCAACCTGATCACTAAATTTCATATATACATATAGCCAGTAAGACACTCCTTGTATTTACCATTAAAAGCAAGTATCCATAATATAATAAGAGGAGAGCATACCCACTGTAAGTTAGTTATTAGCTGGCCGGCATACCTTTCTGCCTGAGTACCCGTTATCAATATCTAGAAAGGGGGAAGAGAAGGCTGCCTACACGTGTGCCCCAGTGCGAAGGGGGAATAAGGAGTGCGCTCTGGTACCACTGTGCTGACCTAATATACTTACAACAGCAGGATTATCTACACTTAAATCGCTGTATATTGCAGGGACGCCTGCAGTGCTTCAAAATAAGCTGACAGCTGGACAATATATGAAGTGTGGAGGAATGCATTATAAGTTCTAAATCAGAAACTAACAAATGTATTAACCCTTGCATGTTCATTTATAGCTGGACATCACTAATCCCTGCATGTTATACATATATGGCTGGACTTTTAAACTAACATGTATGCATTATGTTAAGGATACTTACTTTTAATGGTAAATATAAGGAGTGTCTTACTGGCTATATGTATATATGAAATTTAGCGGTCAGGTTGATGTGAATTTAAGTGACATTGTGTTTTTATGTAAATTGTGGGATACCGGCCGGTGTAGTGAATTTTTCAATATTGTATTGTGCAATAAATGTCCATACCCGGATATGAAGCGCAGTCCTGTATGTTTTTGTTTGTATTCAGTAATTTTCAGGGTCTAAAAAACCTGACCCTTTGGACTTGTTGCTGACATTCTGGGTTAGCAGTGGCGCCATGTTTGTTCTTTGTAATTTAGTAAATAGAACCCTTAGTTACCAGGAAGGGCTCTTACTGGATAAGGGCCAATCCCAGTGATCAATTAGAAGTAAAGTGATCACACATGCGATCACTTTAATTAAAGGTTATGGACCTGACCATGCTGTTGAGCATTTGTGGCTATCCAGCTGTGCATGCACAATATAAGCAACAAGCAATGAGCATTGGGAACTCCTCCAGCCTACAGGAGAAAGGTCCATTTCGGCAGTACTATTAATTAAAGCTGACAGGTGTTTACCAATGCATGAAAGATACGAAACGCTACGCTTCTTGTATTTTGTGAAATACCATCCCCATAGAAATATTTTGAATTAGCTAATGCAAGGGCTGGTGGCCGGAAAGCATAATATCTCCTGCTTTCTATGTTATTTTACATACTAGCAACACATAATTCTGCCTTTAATCATGAAGAAACAGCAGTTTCTATATATTTTAAGGACAGAATTTCTTGATCAATAGGCCACAACTCACCATGATGATCAAAGATTTAACATGTTTAGCTGCATTATGATCTAAAAAGAATGTAAAAAGCACAACAAATTATCTATGAATTACATTTTAAAACAAATTAATGGTGCATTGTAATTTAAGTTACTAAGTACAGTATATGTCTAAAATAATTCAACTGTTCAAAAAATACACTCCCTCTGCCTCTAATGATGAGGTAGCCACTGAATTCTTTAAACATGATTATATTTAGAAATCACCAAAGATAAATGTCAAAAATGGGTAATAATTAGTGCCTTCAGTGTTTCAGAATACCAATATAGATGTAGCTATGTTCAGCTTTGCTGCAATGCGGATGCTGCATGGCACAACAGACTGCAACTATTTGCAGCCAACGATCACTCCATTAATTCCTACGGATGTGCATATGCACATGCTAGTCATGGGCACACAAGTCGCACCAGCTATTCCAAGATGCATACTCATCGTGCAAGGATGAGCATGTCTACATCTGCAGTTATATGCAAACTTAATTGCTCCAAAGAGGAAGTCTGCAGGCATTATAGAAGGGAGGAAATGCATTGGAATTAATTTATTGTACCTTATCTATGGAGACAGATAACCAAATTCTTTTTATTACATTGTCTGGTTTTATACTACACCATTGGAGGCAGTTCTTTTTTTCTCTTTCTTTGTATATGAGCCTCTACATTATGACAGGAATATTTGAATCACGTACATATGCTGAGTGAACTTCCACAATCATCTATCCGTATGGATCAAATAGTACCTTGGGAGTCGTTGGTATATGCTATACTGTTAGTAACACAATTTGATTTTTTTTTTTATATCACTTAATGGTGTATATTCTTTCTTTTTAAGGGAATTTTTTTCTTTTGTTATATGTATTTTATCCTCACACTCTAAGAACACAAACTAATATATATCAGAATTACACTATAGTTTTTTTCTCTTTCCTCCATGGTCCATGTATCAATGTCCATATAATCTAAATTGAGGATTTAAGACTAGTGAAGAAAGTCCAAACAAGCACAGGACTTGCAATTGAATTGGCTTTATGATATGTAATTATTAGAGATGAGCGGGTTCGGTTTCTTTGAATCCGAACCCGCACGAACTTCACTTTTTTTTTCACGGGTCCGAGCGACTCGGATCTTCCCGCCTTGCTCGGTTAACCCGAGCGCGCCCGAACGTCATCATGACGCTGTCGGATTCTCGCGAGACTCGGATTCTATATAAGGAGCCGCGCGTCGCCGCCATTTTCACACGTGCATTGAGATTGATAGGGAGAGGACGTGGCTGGCGTCCTCTCCATTAGAATAGATTAGAAGAGAGAGAGAGAGAGAGAGATTGTGCAGACAGAGTTTACCACAGTGACCAGTGCAGTTGTTGTTAAGTTAACTTTTATTTAATATATCCGTTCTCTGCTATATCCGTTCTCTGCCTGAAAAAAACGATACACAGCAGTCACACAGTGTGACTCAGTCTGTGTGCACTCAGCTCAGCCCAGTGTGCTGCACATCAATGTATAAAAGCTTATAATAATTGTGGGGGAGACTGGGGAGCACTGCAGGTTGTTATAGCAGGAGCCAGGAGTACATAATATTATATTAATTTAAAATTAAACAGTGCACACTTTTGCTGCAGGAGTGCCACTGCCAGTGTGACTAGTGGTGACCAGTGCCTGACCACCAGTATAGTAGTATATTGTTGTATACTATCTCTTTATCAACCAGTCTATATTAGCAGCAGACACAGTACAGTGCGGTAGTTCACGGCTGTGGCTACCTCTGTGTCGGCAGTCGGCACTCGGCAGGCAGTCCGTCCATCCATAATTGTATAATTATATACCACCTAACCGTGGTATTTTTTTTTCTTTCTTTATACCGTCGTCATAGTCATACTAGTTGTTACGAGTATACTACTATCTCTTTATCAACCAGTGTACAGTGCGGTAGTTCACGGCTGTGGCTACCTCTGTGTCGGCAGTCGGCAGGCAGTCCGTCCATCCATAATTGTATTATTATAATATATACCACCTAACCGTGGTTTTTTTTTCATTCTTTATACCGTCATAGTGTCATACTAGTTGTTACGAGTATACTACTATCTCTTTATCAACCAGTGTACAGTGCGGTAGTTCACGGCTGTGGCTACCTCTGTGTCGGCAGTCGGCAGGCAGTCCGTCCATCCATAATTGTATTATAATATATACCACCTAACCGTGGTTTTTTTTTCATTCTTTATACCGTCATAGTGTCATACTAGTTGTTACGAGTATACTACTATCTCTTTATCAACCAGTGTACAGTGCGGTAGTTCACGGCTGTGGCTACCTCTGTGTCGGCAGTCGGCAGGCAGTCCGTCCATCCATAATTGTATTATAATATATACCACCTAACCGTGGTTTTTTTTTCATTCTTTATACCGTCATAGTCAGTCATACTAGTTGTTACGAGTATACTACTATCTCTTTATCAACCAGTGTACAGTGCGGTAGTTCACGGCTGTGGCTACCTCTGTGTCGGCACTCGGCAGGCAGTCCGTCCATCCATAATTGTATTATAATATATACCACCTAACCGTGGTTTTTTTTTCATTCTTTATACCGTCATAGTGTCATACTAGTTGTTACGAGTATACTACTATCTCTTTATCAACCAGTGTACAGTGCGGTAGTTCACGGCTGTGGCTACCTCTGTGTCGGCAGTCGGCAGGCAGTCCGTCCATCCATAATTGTATTATAATATATACCACCTAACCGTGGTTTTTTTTTCATTCTTTATACCGTCATAGTGTCATACTAGTTGTTACGAGTATACTACTATCTCTTTATCAACCAGTGTACAGTGCGGTAGTTCACGGCTGTGGCTACCTCTGTGTCGGCAGTCGGCAGGCAGTCCGTCCATCCATAATTGTATTATAATATGTACCACCTAACCGTGGTTTTTTTTTCATTCTTTATACCGTCATAGTCAGTCATACTAGTTGTTACGAGTATACTACTATCTCTTTATCAACCAGTGTACAGTGCGGTAGTTCACGGCTGTGGCTACCTCTGTGTCGGAACTCGGCAGGCAGTCCGTCCATCCATAATTGTATTACAATATATACCACCTAACCGTGGTTTTTTTTTCATTCTTTATACCGTCATAGTCAGTCATACTAGTTGTTACGAGTATACTACTATCTCTTTATCAACCAGTGTACAGTGCGGTAGTTCACGGCTGTGGCTACCTCTGTGTCGGAACTCGGCAGGCAGTCCGTCCATCCATAATTGTATTACAATATATACCACCTAACCGTGGTTTTTTTTTCATTCTTTATACCGTCATAGTCAGTCATACTAGTTGTTACGAGTATACTACTATCTCTTTATCAACCAGTGTACAGTGCGGTAGTTCACGGCTGTGGCTACCTCTGTGTCGGAACTCGGCAGGCAGTCCGTCCATCCATAATTGTATTATTATAATATATACCACCTAACCGTGGTTTTTTTTTCATTCTTTATACCGTCATAGTGTCATACTAGTTGTTACGAGTATACTACTATCTCTTTATCAACCAGTGTACAGTGCGGTAGTTCACGGCTGTGGCTACCTCTGTGTCGGCAGTCGGCAGGCAGTCCGTCCATCCATAATTGTATTATAATATATACCACCTAACCGTGGTTTTTTTTTCATTCTTTATACCGTCATAGTCAGTCATACTAGTTGTTACGAGTATACTACTATCTCTTTATCAACCAGTGTACAGTGCGGTAGTTCACGGCTGTGGCTACCTCTGTGTCGGCACTCGGCAGGCAGTCCGTCCATCCATAATTGTATTACAATATATACCACCTAACCGTGGTTTTTTTATACCACCTAACCGTGGCAGTCCGTCCATAATTGTATACTAGTATCCAATCCATCCATCTCCATTGTTTACCTGAGGTGCCTTTTAGTTCTGCCTATAAAATATGGAGAACAAAAAAGTTGAGGTTCCAAAATTAGGGAAAGATCAAGATCCACTTCCACCTCGTGCTGAAGCTGCTGCCACTAGTCATGGCCGAGACGATGAAATGCCAGCAACGTCGTCTGCCAAGGCCGATGCCCAATGTCATAGTACAGAGCATGTCAAATCCAAAACACCAAATATCAGAAAAAAAAGGACTCCAAAACCTAAAATAAAATTGTCGGAGGAGAAGCGTAAACTTGCCAATATGCCATTTACCACACGGAGTGGCAAGGAACGGCTGAGGCCCTGGCCTATGTTCATGGCTAGTGGTTCAGCTTCACATGAGGATGGAAGCACTCAGCCTCTCGCTAGAAAACTGAAAATACTCAAGCTGGCAAAAGCACCGCAAAGAACTGTGCGTTCTTTGAAATCCCAAATCCACAAGGAGAGTCCAATTGTGTCGTTTGCGATGCCTGACCTTCCCAACACTGGACGTGAAGAGCATGCGCCTTCCACTATTTGCATGCCCCCTGCAAGTGCTGGAAGGAGCACCCGCAGTCCAGTTCCTGATAGTCAGATTGAAGATGTCAGTGTTGAAGTACACCAGGATGAGGAGGATATGGGTGTTGCTGGCGCTGGGGAGGAAATTGACCAGAAGGATTCTGATGGTGAGGTGGTTTGTTTAAGTCAGGCACCCGGGGAGACACCTGTTGTCCGTGGGAGGAATATGGCCGTTGACATGCCAGGTGAAAATACCAAAAAAATCAGCTCTTCGGTGTGGAGGTATTTCACCAGAAATGCGGACAACAGGTGTCAAGCCGTGTGTTCCCTTTGTCAAGCTGTAATAAGTAGGGGTAAGGACGTTAACCACCTCGGAACATCCTCCCTTATACGTCACCTGCAGCGCATTCATAATAAGTCAGTGACAAGTTCAAAAACTTTGGGTGACAGCGGAAGCAGTCCACTGACCAGTAAATCCCTTCCTCTTGTAACCAAGCTCACGCAAACCACCCCACCAACTCCCTCAGTGTCAATTTCCTCCTTCCCCAGGAATGCCAATAGTCCTGCAGGCCATGTCACTGGCAAGTCTGACGAGTCCTCTCCTGCCTGGGATTCCTCCGATGCATCCTTGCGTGTAACGCCTACTGCTGCTGGCGCTGCTGTTGTTGCCGCTGGGAGTCGATGGTCATCCCAGAGGGGAAGTCGTAAGCCCACTTGTACTACTTCCAGTAAGCAATTGACTGTTCAACAGTCCTTTGCGAGGAAGATGAAATATCACAGCAGTCATCCTACTGCAAAGCGGATAACTGAGGCCTTGGCATCCTGGGTGGTGAGAAACGTGGTTCCGGTATCCATCATTACTGCAGAGCCAACTAGAGACTTGTTGGAGGTACTGTGTCCCCGGTACCAAATACCATCTAGGTTCCATTTCTCTAGGCAGGCGATACCGAAAATGTACACAGACCTCAGAAAAAGAGTCACCAGTGTCCTAAAAAATGCAGCTGTACCCAATGTCCACTTAACCACGGACATGTGGACAAGTGGAGCAGGGCAGGGTCAGGACTATATGACTGTGACAGCCCACTGGGTAGATGTATGGACTCCCGCCGCAAGAACAGCAGCGGCGGCACCAGTAGCAGCATCTCGCAAACGCCAACTCTTTCCTAGGCAGGCTACGCTTTGTATCACCGCTTTCCAGAATACGCACACAGCTGAAAACCTCTTACGGCAACTGAGGAAGATCATCGCGGAATGGCTTACCCCAATTGGACTCTCCTGTGGATTTGTGGCATCGGACAACGCCAGCAATATTGTGTGTGCATTAAATCTGGGCCAATTCCAGCACGTCCCATGTTTTGCACATACCTTGAATTTGGTGGTGCAGAATTTTTTAAAAAATGACAGGGGCGTGCAAGAGATGCTGTCGGTGGCCAGAAGAATTGCGGGACACTTTCAGCGTACAGGCACCACGTACAGAAAACTGGAGCACCACCAAAAACTACTGAACCTGCCCTGCCATCATCTGAAGCAAGAAGTGGTAACGAGGTGGAATTCAACCCTCTATATGCTTCAGAGGTTGGAGGAGCAGCAAAAGGCCATTCAAGCCTATACAATTGAGCACGATATAGTAGGTGGAATGCACCTGTCTCAAGTGCAGTGGAGAATGATTTCAACGTTGTGCAAGGTTCTGATGCCCTTTGAACTTGCCACACGTGAAGTCAGTTCAGACACTGCCAGCCTGAGTCAGGTCATTCCCCTCATCAGGCTTTTGCAGAAGAAGCTGGAGGCATTGAAGGAGGAGCTAACACGGAGCGATTCCGCTAGGCATGTGGGACTTGTGGATGCAGCCCTTAATTCGCTTAACAAGGATTCACGGGTGGTCAATCTGTTGAAATCAGAGCACTACATTTTGGCCACCGTGCTCGATCCTAGATTTAAAGCCTACCTTGGATCTCTCTTTCCGGCAGACACAGGTCTGCTGGGGTTGAAAGACCTGCTGGTGACAAAATTGCCAAGTCAAGCGGAACGCGACCTGTCAACATCTCCTCCTTCACATTCTCCCGCAACTGGGGGTGCGAGGAAAAGGCTCAGAATTCCGAGCCCACCCGCTGGCGGTGATGCAGGGCAGTCTGGAGCGACTGCTGATGCTGACATCTGGTCCGGACTGAAGGACCTGACAACGATTACGGACATGTCGTCTACTGTCACTGCATATGATTCTCTCAACATTGATAGAATGGTGGAGGATTATATGAGTGACCGCATCCAAGTAGGCACGTCACACAGTCCGTACTTTTACTGGCAGGAAAAAGAGGCAATTTGGAGGCCCTTGCACAAACTGGCTTTATTCTACCTAAGTTGCCCTCCCACAAGTGTGTACTCCGAAAGAGTGTTTAGTGCCGCCGCTCACCTTGTCAGCAATCGGCGTACGAGGTTACATCCAGAAAATGTGGAGAAGATGATGTTCATTAAAATGAATTATAATCAATTCCTCCGCGGAGACATTGACCAGCAGCAATTGCCTCCACAAAGTACACAGGGAGCTGAGATGGTGGATTCCAGTGGGGACGAATTGATAATCTGTGAGGAGGGGGATGTACACGGTGATATATCGGAGGGTGAAGATGAGGTGGACATCTTGCCTCTGTAGAGCCAGTTTGTGCAAGGAGAGATTAATTGCTTCTTTTTTGGGGGGGGTCCAAACCAACCCGTCATATCAGTCACAGTCGTGTGGCAGACCCTGTCACTGAAATGATGGGTTGGTTAAAGTGTGCATGTCCTGTTTTGTTTATACAACATAAGGGTGGGTGGGAGGGCCCAAGGATAATTCCATCTTGCACCTCTTTTTTCTTTTCTTTTTCTTTGCATCATGTGCTGATTGGGGAGGGTTTTTTGGAAGGGACATCCTGCGTGACACTGCAGTGCCACTCCTAGATGGGCCCGGTGTTTGTGTCGGCCACTAGGGTCGCTAATCTTACTCACACAGCTACCTCATTGCGCCTCTTTTTTTCTTTGCGTCATGTGCTGTTTGGGGAGGGTTTTTTGGAAGGGACATCCTGCGTGACACTGCAGTGCCACTCCTAGATGGGCCCGGTGTTTGTGTCGGCCACTAGGGTCGCTTATCTTACTCACACAGCGACCTCGGTGCAAATTTTAGGACTAAAAATAATATTGTGAGGTGTGAGGTATTCAGAATAGACTGAAAATGAGTGTAAATTATGGTTTTTGAGGTTAATAATACTTTGGGATCAAAATGACCCCCAAATTCTATGATTTAAGCTGTTTTTTAGTGTTTTTGGAAAAAAACACCCGAATCCAAAACACACCCGAATCCGACAAAAATAATTCGGTGAGGTTTTGCCAAAACGCGTTCGAACCCAAAACACGGCCGCGGAACCGAACCCAAAACCAAAACACAAAACCCGAAAAATTTCAGGCGCTCATCTCTAGTAATTATAGTTGTGGTATACACAGAGCCGACCCTAGGCATAGGCAAACTAGGCAAATTCCTAGGGCATTTGGTATGCCTAGGGGCACAAGCAGTTTCTGCTGATTAAAATGATATGCGGCATGCCTATAGTCTATGTGTGACTGCTGCTGTATCTGCATATGAAATTCTACATTACAGTGTATTCCTGAAAATCACTGTAACATAGCATTTCATATGCAGATACAGCCACAATCGCACACAGAATATAGGCATGCTGCTTGTGCATCCTAGCCACATAGTAATGCATATAAGACACACTTTTGTCAAAAAAGATGCCCAACGTTAGCATAGCTGCCAGTTGACTCATGCCAGGCATATCCTGCTGCATGGCGTATTGAGGCAGGATGTATGAGGACACATCTGTATCCAAGCAGAGGCAGAGGTCACAGTATTAGCAGCCATGTGAGTGCTGTGTGTGGGTGTGTTGGTTGTGCAGTCGTGTGAGGGGCATTATGTGTGTCGTGTATAAATGCATTAATAATGTGCGGCATATGTGTAAGGAGCACTATGTGTGTCATTATGTGTATAAGGTCACTAATGTGTGGCATATGTGTAAAGGACATTACTGTATGTGTATAAGGGCATTAATAAAGGTTGGTATAATGTGTAAGTTGCATTATGTTTATTTAATAATGTGAGTAATATGTGTAAGGGCCATTACTGTGTGGTATTACATGTATAAAGGCATTACTAATTTTTGCCATTATGTGTATAAGGTGCTCTACTGTGCAGTGTAAGGTATAGAAAGGGCACTACTGTGTGGTCTAATGTGAATAAAGAGCAATATGGTGTGGTGTAATGCGAATAAGGAGCAATTCAGTGTAATGTAATGTGAATAAGGGGCAATACTGTGAGGAGTAACATATATAAGGTAAAGTGGTACTACTGTGTGATGTAACGGGAATTAGGGACACTAATGCATGCTAAAATGTGAATAAAGTTGCACTACTGTGTGGAGTAATTTGAATTGGGGTATTATTGAGTGGCCATGCCACTTCCTGTGCGCCAAATGTGCACACTGTTCCTATTTAAATATAGGGGGTAGGAGAACCAAAATGAGGACTACTATGGGTGAGGGATGATAGTGCTGGGAAAGGGGTGCAGTGTCACAGGCAGAACTAGCAGTGGTGCAAGGGGGCACTAGCCAAAATCTTGCCTAGGGCACCATATTGCATAGGGCAAGCTCTGGGTATACATGATGATGATTGAGAATCACATATGAACACTTTTAACAAAAAAAAACCAGCTGATTCTGTGTCTGCTTTAATGTCTTTTGCCATAGTAGCTAAGTAACATATATAACAATAGAAACCCTGGATTTACTAACCATAATTTTCCTAATACTGATAGAGGGGCTGATTTAAAGATGTACGTCAACCTGTTTTGCAATTGAGTGATTATCAGCTGTCTGCGTATGGCATGTACCACAATTATCCTGTGACTGCAGTCACAGAGAGGATTTATTTGCAAAGTGATTTACAGGGTCCATTTGGGAAAGGTAACGGGGAGTGGTGGCAAATATGCAGACAAATCAGGACTGTTTTGGGGGCATAATTGAGGCTGCAACTGTGATCTTGGATGCAGGTACAATGCCTCGAGTGTCTTACTTCCTGCGGCCATGCTGTACAACCACATGACTATGCAGAACTTTGAAAATCAGTGATCTGCAATCAGGGCCGGTGCAAGGTTTCTTGACACCCTAGGCAAAACTTTAGCCTGCTCCCCCCCCCCTGCATGCTTACATAGTGATACGTGGTGGATGCCGTACATGCAGGAGTCTGCAATTGTGGGGGTGGGGGCTAGCAATCGCTGAAGGGGTGGTAGTCAAAAACACGCCTGAGACTGAAATCGCAAGGTGTGTGTGTGTGGGGGGGGGGATGACGGTCTATTCATGATGCAGTGTGAACAGTGGAGAAGTTGCCTATGGCAACCAATCAGTGTTGAGGTAACATTTATAAAGTGTATTCTATACAATTATATAAGCTGATTGGTTGCCATGGGCAACTTCTTCACTGACTTACTTCTCCACACTTTTCACTGCTTCATGAATAGACCCCACAGAAATGTGAAAAGAGAGAGGGTGATCGGGTGAGTGTTAGAGACGGTGGGTGACAGAAAAGTCAGTAGGCGACAGGGAGAGGGTGACAGGAGAGAGAGCGGACGGGAAAAGGGTAACAGCAGGGAGAGGCAGTGGGAGAAGGGTAGAGAGTGAAGCTAGGGACAGGCAGTGACCAGTGAGTGGAGGAAGGTGACAAGCAGAAGGTGAAAACAGAGGGTGACATTGAGAGGGTGAGAGTCACTGGGTAACAAGCGAGAGAGGTGATGGGGAAATGGTGAACAACAGGAAGAGTGCAATAGAAGAGAGGTGACGGAGTGAGGGCAATACCCCTTTTACACCGCCAGCATATAACACGGATTATTGCACTTGAAGGTGCATAACCCGTGTTGCTGGCTGGTGTAAAAGGTTCGAGTTGGAATAATCCGGGTCGAGTGACCCGGTATTCCAACTCGGGTGGTTTGCAGGGTTGAACACGTGTTCAACTCGGCAAACTTTGCAGTGTACAGTGAATGTGCGGGCGGCGCTTGGAGATCATGTGCCACCCCCGCCGCGTCACTGGCAATATACCGGGTTGGCGAGTGCTGTGGGAAAGGGAGCTGACGCAGGGCGCAACCGGGTAGCACCCGTGTCAGGCTCCCGGCTGCGACCCGCGCTGTTGGTCTAAAAGCGGTATAAGAGTCAGTGAGTGATAGGGAGAGGGTCTCAGGAGAGAGGTGACGGGCAGGGAGAGGCAGTGGGTGATAGGCAGTGGGAAACTGCATTAATTAAAAAACAAAAACACATTAATATGCCACTCCCCCATACAAATTTTTAATATACCGTCCCCCCTCCCCTGCACACATTAATATACCACCACCCCCTCCCCTGCATACATTAATATACCACCATACCACCCCCCCTCTCCCCTGCACACATTAATATACCACCCCCCTCCCCTGCACACATTAATATACCCCCCTGCACACACTAATATACCCCACCTCCCCTGCACACATTAATATACCCCCCTGCACACACTAATATACCACCCTGCACACACTAATATACCACCCCCTCCCCTGCACACACTAATATACCACCCCCTCCCCTGCACACACTAATATACCCCCCTGCACACACTAATATACCACCCCCCTCCCCAGCACACACTAATATACCCCCCCACTTCCCCTGCAAACATTAATATACCCCCCTGCACACACTAATATACCACCCTGCACACACTAATATACCACCCCCTCCCCTGCACACACTAATATACCACCCCCTCCCCTGCACACACTAATATACCCCCCCTGCACACACTAATATACCACCCCCCTCCCCAGCACACACTAATATACAAACCCACCCACTCCCCCCCCCCCTCCCCTGCACACACTAAAATTACCAGTTTCCCTCATTAGCAGCAGAATGTACCTGAGTCTGTGCTCCCCCGTATGGTATGGCTTTCTGATAGACCTGCTGGGCTACTGCTCCTCACGTCTGAAGGCTCCTCTCCTCTCCTCTCTCACAGTCACATGTGCACCAAGTGACTTCCTGTTCCTGTCCATGCAGGAAGCAAACTCAGCAGAGCGTCGGCTTCTGTATGAGCACACTGCAGCATGTGGCTGCAAAGGGAAAATAAAAGTGCCCTGGCCCTGGGGGTGGGGGGGTGGTAAGGGTGCAGGCAACATGCCTGAGCCCTCAAGTGAATATGTGAGGCGCTATCACGGAGGTGGGGTGCGACAGATTTGTAGAGACAGCATTTTCTCATCAGTGTGTTCTGCCGCCCTCCAGTGGCCGGCGCTCATAGGCAGCTGCCTAAAGCTGCCTAGTGATAGCGCCGGCCCTGTCTGCAATGGATGCTGCATCTTTCTATGGTATTAGCAGACCCACTAGAGGCCAGCTCAATACAAATCCAGGTGGCTGCAACACTAGCATATTATCACACAGCCACTGCATACAATTTACAGCTGCAACTGCATCTCCACACATCTATAAATCCATCGTAGAACCCGCAATAAATGCACAACAGAATTGTAAAATAAATATAGATCTGCCTGGTACTATTTCTGTAAAAAAATAGGTCCAGGAACTTCCAGGGGTGGGCAGCGTTGGGCGGGGCTGTAGGAGGAGCTACAGTGGACAGGGCATCTTTGTAAAAATAAAAAAATTTCCTTGGTGAGAATAAAGAATTTGCAGGTGTCAAAAATGGGGTGTGGCCTCACTGCAATGGGAGTGGTATTGCTGCAATGGGAGTGGCCTTGCTGCATGGATCATGGCCTTGCAAGAAAAGACTACCTTATAACCCAGTTTTGCAAAGTGCACACCCAGACATTGGCCACCACAGGGGCAACAAAAATCCTGATTCATGCCATTTTTCATCCTTATAGTAATACTGTTACACAATATGACACACACCGTAATACCCATTACACAGTATGCCACACACCATAATGCTCATTACACAGTGAGACACAATGTAATGCCCATTACACAATGATACACCCCATAATGCCCAGTTAATATTATGCCACTAACTGTAAAGCCCATAACACAATATGCCACACACCATAATGCCATTACATATTATGCCACACACTGTAATGCCCATTACACATTATGCCACACACATTTATGCCCTTGACACCATTTTATGCCCTGGCCACAATATTGTGCCTTACAAATTATGCCCCACAATAATGCTTCTAATTACTTTTAAATTAACTTCTAATTTTCAGTGGTTCATGCTCATTGCCAAGGGTTTATGCTTGTTGATAGGAGTTTCATGCTGTAGGTTCCATGCTCATTGCTTGGGGTCTCATTTTATGCTCATTGCCAGGGTTTCATTCTCATTGACAGGGTTCTCCTGCTCATTGCAAGGGGTCTACTGCTCTTTGCCTGGGGTCTCCTGCTCATTGTCAGGGGTCTCGTGTCATGCTCATTGTCATAGGTTTCCTGCTCATTTTTAGGGGTTTCCTGCTCATTGCCAGCAGTCTCCTACTCATTGCCAGGGGTCTCATGCTCACTGCCAAGAGTTTCATGCTTGTTGTTAAAAGTGGGATACCCCATGGACTTTAGGTATGGGGAAAAAATATTTAATCAAATAATATTGTTCTTTACAGGTGACCCACAAGTCCCAGAAAGCCTGTCTTGGCATTATGGCATTTGTCAAGCCACATGTTCCAGCATAAAAAGAATAAATACCTGATGGCGCAATCAATATTAAATGATTGCTATTGCATGGAATCTGTCACCTTGTGATCATAAATAAATGGTTCTATTTCGTCAGACCTCAGAAGACTGTCTCTAATGGCTTCAATATAGCATATACGATTGAATAAGAAAGAGGTCGCGCTATAGAGCCAATTAATTGTTCCACACCATTCTCAATTGTAAATATTTATTTAAAACATATAACCATATAAAAACATATATATATATTTTATTTTTGTGATATTAAGATCTGGTGTGGTCACAACACCCTCAACTACATAACAATTATAAAAAGATGGTTCTCATTCATAAAAATAAGTGTGCTGAATAGTAAAATGTCCAGACTGGCAAAAAATTATGCCACAAGTTCAGTCCGTAATAGGATCCTCCATATTAATTTGCACCCAATTATAGAGTCCAGAGGACACTGATATTTTTGTCAAAAGACTGTGCACCACAAATGTAAAGAGTCACAGGTACCTTTGCTCACTCTGTCCCTTGTGCTTATAATACGGGACCTGTTTGCCAGTTTGAGGAGCTTTAAGTGTGGCCCGAGCGTCCCCGGGATTGCACGGTGTAATAAACAACTGTTACCTGTGGATCGTAGCGGTGTGGTGCAAATGAGTTGGCGGCTTCTGTCCGTATGGCAGGATGAATCACACTGATGGGAGGTTTCCGTACAGGCAGCCCGACAGTTCCAACGAGCGGGCTAACACTGTTGCTAAAACCCGCTCGAGCGGTCAGCCGCACGGCCGCTCCGGCTTCCAGGAAACACTGTTCTCTCCGGCACTGAGTGATGGTAACTTCCACGGTTTGCTGGTAACAGGTGCCGAGTGTTCTGGAAATGCCGGGCGAAGGTCTGAACTATTCAGCAATCACTTAATCAGGGAGTCCTAGACGCGTTTCGTAACATCCAGTTACTTCTTCCATAGGCAGTACCGCCTATGGAAGAAGTAACTGGATGTTACGAAACGCGTTTACCAGCAAACCGTGGAAGTTACCATCACTCATCTACTCAAGAACTCTCTCATCCATTGCCAGACATCAAGTTCCCTGTAATACATCCGTAATAGGGACTTGGGGCAGACCAGTGGGAAAGCAGAAGTTCTCACTTTTGGTATACATGCCAAAACCACACTCTCTCATTTGTTTGGGCTACATCACTACTGCCACACTTAACTGGCTATGCCCAAATCCATCTGATCTTGGAAGCAAAGCAGTGACAAGCCTGAACAGTACAAGGTTAGGTGACTACCTTGGAATATCAGGTCCAGTAGTTCTAATGCACAATTATCAACAAACAGCAGAAATAGTGGAGAAAACATTGGTCCTACCTCTATACCTACATCCAACTCTTAGGAACTGAGATATCATAAGATATCTCCTGATACCAACAAAGAAACTTTGTTAGCAAAATACTATAAAGTACCAAGAGAGCCATCATCAAGGAGTATATCTATTATCACTGAAAAATTATCTTTCTATTATCTGATAATACACTCCTGATGCACATAGATATCATAAATATCTCTGGTTCTAATGTTTTCACCTAAGGCATTTTTGAATTGGCAATACACACTAAGAAATAGGATTAGTGTCAATAGAGGGTATTGCAACCCGAATACCAACACCATTCAATTTCTCCCAATGTGTTTTTTTATACAAAAGTCTGTGCTGATTCAGTTTTGTTAGGATCAACTTTAATAAAAGTTAGGTTTTAACATATTTCATGTTTACAAAGTGTTCCCCAGCACATAGTCGTTCTTTTTTCTTCTTAAATTACAATTAGTACTACTGATTCTGGGAGCATCACCAACACTTATATACAACAGATACCCCTAATCTCTTGATTGTCACATATTGTTGATCCTTGTGAAGGTATATATGCAACCCTCCGCAACTAAGAATCCAGTGCGGTGTCCAACCCAACTAAGCCAGTTTCTCAGTCAAATAAGCAAGGTCACAGATGACCCATATTAAGTTGCTAGGCACTTTTGGGAAACTGGTCATATGATGCAAGATTTTGTTACATGTGCAAATGCTGTGTACGGGGAGACAGTAACACTACTTCATAATGAGTGCAGTCATTTACAAATATAATTGTTTTAACACCAATGGTATGAGAAGAACTCAGCTTGACATGCTTTTCATAACTTTTTCCATAATTTAATTTTTTGCATTAGTTTAATTTTTCTGTATCTTTCTGTTTTAGTATTCGGTGGGTGAGTGTGATGGCTGCCGTGGTACTGTACATGCATGCCCATGCTGACTATAGAGCCCCTTATATTCATCCAGACACATCTGTGTTTAGTTTTACTGTAACTTAATTTGATGGGTGACTCTTGCACTATATATGTTTTTTGCATTTTTTTAGATTGCATATTTAATATGCCACTAAGACATTTTTAAATGTGTAGTGGACACTATGCTAGTTGCCTTTGGCCATCTGCAGCAGGTTCAGTTAATTGTGTATCCTGATTAAAAGGCATGTACTCTATATGCTGCTAAATAGTTCTGTTATATCTGAAAAAATGCCCAAGTAGCAATATAGGCTCTAATACATTAAATAGAGCTTGCCAGCACATTGATTTATTGACTGAGGTGTATCACATTACAGGACTTTAAATTTGCCTGTGGCTGCTCTGTTGGCTGCAAGTGGGTAAAAAAAGCTTCACTTACCTAGTTTTTATATGGAGCCCATGACGAAGGTGCAAGCCAACACCCAAACAGCCATTCGGTGTTACCTCTGCTTTATGATGTGCTATTTCATGCTGCTGTGATAAGTACACTTTTTAATACCCTTGTGGGAATGTTGTTTGCACTACAATATACATATGTTAATTTTTAATGAAAACGTAATAATTGGTGTGCTGTTTTATTTTTCTTCTATGCCTCCTTGCTGGAGTATGGATTACTAATTGGACTACACACACACGCACGCACGCACGCACACACACACACACACACACACACACACACAACATAGGATGGTCCCCGGAAGGGAAAAAGGTAGGTGGAAGGTGAGTCAAAATGTGGCGGAAATGGGATCAGCTGGAGAGTAGCTGGTGGGGGCTGGGATGTCTGACCTGCCTGACTCAAGTGTCCACGACCACTCCTGACTCCTGCTTAGTGCCCACTGTCCCTGCCTGCCCAAAGGCCATGGCTCTTCACAGCACAGGGCACTGTGGGAATGGGCTGAGGCTGGAGATGGGTAATGTAATGTATGTGACCGGCATAAGGAGCCAAATGCACCACTACATACGTGACAGCAGGCAGCACTGCAGCTAGTGGTGGTGATGGTGGGGCTGAGGCAGCGCATTAAAGGACAAGCACAGTGTGGCCCTGAGAGTGCTGCTGGATGGTTCTGTGCCTATAGATTATATGTACTGCATATGCGCTATGTGCCATGCACTGCCAGCATCACCCTAGTTATGGGTACCTTTGCACTTTTCTTACTCATCAAGGATGATCACAAACAAACTCCAAATACAGACACAGTCGTTATATGTAAAGAAGATTTCAGGCAAAATGTAAATTATTGACACAATGTTGCAAACAGCATCTTAGATGCCATTCTAATGCATTAATGAAAACAACATAAACATAATACTAATAATGCCATCATTTTTAGTTCATTTTATATATTTGAATTTTTACATAATTGTATTTGTTGTATTCATCTTATCTTAATTTTGCAATGAATACTTTTTTTATTCATAGACATCTGTGATATTACTTATGATAAGAGTAAAATGTCCATGAATCACTTTTTAATAAGAATACTTATTAAAACATGAATAATGCAAGACAGCATTGACTGTAATGTAGCAGATTAGAATTATTCTTTACTGTATACCTTATAAAATAAAAGTTGCATTATGGTCATTTTAGTCTAATTTCTTTTCACTTTAGCCCCATTTTCTTATTTTCTTTTTCTTCCCCAAAGTAGCAAGGAGTGGTTTATTTTGGAAGTGTTTCGACTATATTGTGAAGCAAATTTTGTTACATAATATATCTAAATTTTGTATTGAAAAACACTGTAATTTGAAGTATTGTATTATAGAGTTCATGGGAATAAAAGTAGTTTTTATTGTATAAACTAATCAAGGATAAAAACAATTTCAATTAGTTTTGTGTTTTCATTTGTATTATATGGTTCTCTTCAGTGCCCTTTTTAAAAATAAACAAAGCAGAATTTACATAAAAGTCAACTCTGAAATTATTTTCAAGATACACTAGGTTGATGACAGATTATGTTTTTTAAAACAAGCTTATTCCATATGTGGTATTTAGTAAATCACTGCACAACTGTTCTGGAGTTATTTACTGTTTTTCTTTGCCAAGTTGCAATTGTTTAGTCTGCTAACACTTGGGCCATTGCTTTTTTAGGCAGTGGTTTACAGTTGTTTAAAAGCAAATAATTTAGGAAGACATTCTCTATTTCCTGTTCTGGTATAAAGAACTTGATATGTTAGGTTTTTAATGTTTCTTTAGTAGCTCTTGTATGACTGTTGAAATGTATACTTTATATGATCTCATTGTGCTGCTGCATTTCATTAATGCCTGGCTGTTTTGGGCTTGGGGAGTGAAATATTTTTCATATGACACTACAAAATATGAGTGTGCAACCAGCTGCATAAACCACAAACCATCTGATTTTGTGGCTATTCAGAGTGTGAAAAGTTCAATTATTTATAGTTAACAATTAAGTAAGTTTGTTTTGCCATATGGAAAAATGACTCATTTAATTTGAGAGAGAGAGAGTAGGGGGAGGGGTGGCTAGATAAAAATAAACAGTATAAATGTAAGATCATGTAGCAGAATAAAATATAAAACAAAAATCTGCCAAGAACTTTAGAACTGCATGTTGCTGAGGTTGTTCACTATTTAAAGCATTAACCAGTTATTTCCTAATGCCCCGTCACATAGTATACACAAACACATGATGATCTCTCCTGGAATACTGGTGTTACCTGTATCTTGGAACCAGACTGCACTACTTATCTACTGTATATATTAATAATGATATGTGCAGTCAGCATGTGGGACAATGGGGGTCATTCCGAGTTGATCGCTTGCTAGCTAGTTTTAGCAGCCGTGCAAACGCTATGGGGTTACAAGAATCCTTGCGGGCATTGCAGGCCAGAGATCCAAAAGAGACTGAGGAAGCTGATGAGACCATGATAAACTTGTTTATAGAAGGAGCTAGGGGGGAAGCGACCAAAGCTTAGTTGTGGATGTGGATGCATCAGAACCCTGTCTGCACTTTTTCAGAGTTCAAGGAGGCGATGATGGACATCTTAGGCCTTAATCAAAATACAGATGTTGAGTATGGGACTGTGTCAGGCCACTCGAGAGTGGAATGCATGGAGACTCACAACTAAGGCCCTCATTCCGAGCTGATTGCTCGCTGGCTAGTTTTAGCAGCCGTGCAAACGCTATGCCACTGCCCACTGGCGAGTGTATTTTAGCTTAGCAGAAGTGCGAACGCATGTGCAGCTGAGCTCTGCAAAAACAGTTTGTGTAGCTTCTGAGTAGCTCTGAACCTACTCAGCGCTTGCGATAACTTCAGCCTATTTGTGTCTGGATTTGAAGTAATACTCCCGCCCAGCGAATGCCCAGCCACGCCTGCGTTTTTTCAGACACGCCTGCGTTTTTGCAAACCCTCCCTGAAAATGGTCAGTTGACACCCAAAAATGCCCCCTTCCTGTCAGTCTTGTTGAGGCCGTCAGTGAGAC
Organism: Pseudophryne corroboree; assembly: GCF_028390025.1. Taxonomy (NCBI): domain Eukaryota; kingdom Metazoa; phylum Chordata; class Amphibia; order Anura; family Myobatrachidae; genus Pseudophryne; species Pseudophryne corroboree. The sequence continues at coordinate 480,037,311 of NC_086449.1, read as the reverse complement.
TGAAAAATTTTGCTAGAACCTGTACACAACCACAATGGGCTTTGTACCCGTAAGTCGCGCGTGTGCATTTTGGGGCATATGTATGTGCAGAAATGCAATTTTTTAGCCTGATTACTGGGCACCGAACATCGGCAGCTAGCGATCAACTCGGAATGACCCCCAATGTCTCTCACTGCTGTGACACAGGTAAAATAGACCAGGGTGTATATTTACTAAAGGGTAGGTTTACAAAAGTGGAGCTGTTGCCCATACCAACCAATCAGATTCTACTTCTCATTTATCTAGCACTTTCTAGTAGATAAAAGCTAGAATCTAATTGGTTTCTATGGGTAACATTTCCACTTTTGTAAACCTGCACGTTAGTAAATATACGACCAGGAGAGCAGAACTCTGAAGAGTCAGTAAAGGGTACAGTAAGTGTTACTGTGGCCAGGAGCGGGGCTGGGATGACCTGGCATATTCCGGATCCATATTGCTAGTGTATGAAAGCCACTACAACTGCCAACACAAAAGGATTCAATCTTCCCAGTCCTTTTTCATTACAAAATACAGAAGAACTGCATGGAGTGAAGGTACAAATGGACAACCTCTTTTGAAAAATTATATTTTACTGCTAATATTTGTTAAAAAGATTATTTAAACTGTTGTATAATGTAGTAAGGCATTCATATTGCTCTACAAGTTGAGATGAGCAGTTCAGATTTTAGGAAATCTGAACCCGCCCAAACAACTGAGATCCTATTAGGTTTTCCTGCCAGACTTTGATTCCAAATCGAGACAAAACATCATCTTACAGGTGTCAGATTCTCACAGTATTTAGATTCTATATATATCTCACTCTGGGCCTAATTCATACCTGATTGCAGCATCAAATTTGTTAGCTAATGGGCAAAACCATGTGCACTGCAGGGGGGGGGGGGCAGATATAACATATGCAGGGAGAGTTAGATTTGGGTGTGGTGTGTTCAAACTGAAATCTAAATTGCTGCGTAAAAATAAAGCAGCCAGTATTTACCCTGCAGGGAAACAATATAACCCTCCCAAAGTTGCTGCGATCAGATCCGAATTAGGCCCAATGAATTAGAACCAAAACCTGCAAAAATGGTCTGGCGCACGTCTCTGGTTACAAGTGTGGAGTAATAATTACTGAGTGGTGAAACAAAGTACTGATCATGCATAAATAAGTGAATAAGAAACACTGTAGTTCTATTTTAAAAATGAAATTCTTGTCATGACAATTTAAATGACGCACAAATAGTTTACATCTGTAATTGATCCAGAGATTTACAAGCATTTTCTCGGTAATTACATCATGTTCTATATCTTATTCCTGTGCAATATATCCAGGATCATTTGCTTTTCATTAAAACAATCTGTTACATGTTACAGTTTAAGAATTTGTTAGAATAGGCAAATTAAATTCAGTAAACAAAATAAGCAATTAACGTTTGTGTAAATTCTATCTTTGTAATCTGATTACCTAAAATACTTACTTTTATTTTCACTTTTCAGATATACAATGGCTAGCAAAAGAATGCAACCCCTAAAAAGTCAACAGATTTGTCTGTATTACAATTGACGCTCATTCCAGACAGTTTTATTGAGAACCAGTAGGCTCTTAAATTAAATTTTCCAACTTATAATTCATTATTTGTCTGCAGATTTCTTTAAAAAAATTAAAATGTGGCTTGCACAAGTGCTCGGACTATAATTGGTAAATTAATTTTCTCCACTGACAGCCTTAGGTCTGTCTGTGTAAGTTTGTACCAGGTGTGAACATTGTTTCAGAGTGATTTTTCTCCATTCTCATTTGCATATTTGCTCCAGGTTATTTGGGGTAAATGTTCCTACTGATGATATAATGCTAATCCTAAGCACTTTGTACACTATAATTGACTTTGGATGTACCAATGAGACAACACTGATGCTAAATCATAGGTGCAAAAGTTCAAAAATTGGTACCCATGGCAGAACTCACATCCATTCATGACAAACAGGAATAAATAGGCAATCAGGCTAGGTGAAACAACCTCAGGACCAAGACCACTCCAGAGTCAGTTGAACAGGTTCATCTGGACCCTTATCTTAGAAAAGTAGATTCCAATTATCCCCAGACATCTCAGAAGAATAGCTGCTCCTTGACCATGCTCATTCTGTGTGTAATTATCTGTCTCCATTTCTATACTGATAAATAATCCATCCTCCAGAGTGCAAGGCATGTTCTACTCTTCAAATATTCAAGGATATTTCTCCCATCACCTTGGGGATGGGAGAAATCCCGTCTTTGAGACATCAACATCTGCAACCCATGGGTATTACCTTTTTACCTACACCAAAGGAATCCGAACCAACAGTTTACTGCTTACTTTCTCTTTGAGGCACAATGTCTTCTCCACCAGATTGGTCTTGCACTGTCTGCTCTCCCTGCCAGTGCCTAAGACCACCCACCTCACAGCCTAAGAACACTTCCCACAGGTAATGGTCAACTGCTCCTAAGCTTTCAAGGCAACAGACCCCAGACTGCTGTTCTTGTTGTGGAGATTTCATAGCACCCTTTTGGTCTATTTCCTATTGTATACCATGTACTGTCTTTCTGGACTTTCTTACCCTACAGAAGTGGCGTGACATGGTAAACAGCAGGACACTCTGCTATTACATTTGCTCAGTGTGCTCATTTTGATTGTTCCTATGCTCTTGTGTCCTTTTAGTTTTTTATCCACTATTTAGGTTCCTCACCTGCAACTGATTGCTGATACCTGTGGATATCCTGTCCCCTACTGGGTCTCCTATTAGATTCAAATGGTGACTTATTTACTATTGTATCCTCTACCCTAACTTCTCTTAAATATTTTTGCTTTGGCTTTGTCATTTGTTTCCAATTATATTGTGTTTTACCTACTACCACTATCTTATTCCCCATCCTCTATTTATGTTTTCTCAATGTGGTTACCCCTGTTTCAGAACTCATCCTTAGGACCTTACTTTCCCTGAAAGCTCTTGACTGACCTCCTCCTCGAGGTCTCCCAGGTCCCATATACTTTTATGGCTGTTTTGTAGCTCAACTGCTCCCCACACTTCCTTACCTTCATGTCTATACCTATAGCCCATTTGTCTGTGACTGCTGGCAGTCATGCACCCCACTGAGCCACTTGCTTTCTGCTGACCCCTCTTGATGTCCCCAACATGTCTTTATCCCCTGCTGATGCCTTCCTATGCCCTACTATTATCATCTCTCTAAGTCCAAACATTTTATGCTCATCATAATACATTTTCTCTGTAAACCCTCAGGTTTAAGTCCCACACCATTATAATCATCACATTATACTCCCTATGTGTGCCCTCATCCTTTCTTATTCTAGTTCTTGCCTAGCTTTACAGAACCCACCCATTATCTCTATCATGTTCTTACAACTCATTAATTTCCCTACAACCCCATATTCATTGATTTCTCTGTAAAGGATCATTTTGATACATGTGTTTTGCACAGAAATAAGGCTACCAGTTATGACTTGTGGGGGTAGCTTTCCTGCGAAGCCACAACCCTAACCATGAGGTCACACACCCTAATTTTTAGGTGTATGGCTGTGCCAAGTGCAAAGGTTCCTCTTTCTGAGGATAAGAAATTGAGCAGGATGCTAACAGCCGGATAATGCCTGAGCCCTGAAAATAAACGGAGATACGCCCTAAATAATAGTGTATGTGATCACCTACAATATAGAAAACTTCAAGTTATCACAAAACAGGAGAACAAATTTATAAGGGTGTATTCTAAATGGGACAGGATCCAAACAGCTCATCAGACCCATGCTGCTTTGATGGAAACAAGGAAGAAAAGCATGTCAGTCATGACTATCAAACGCCAGCTTGTAACAGGTTGTTTGAAAGGATGTGTTGAAGTTTGAAAACCATTGCTTAGGCCCGTAAAAAAGAGGCTATTGTGGGCTAAAAAGAACAATGTAAAAGATCTCAACTCAAATCCCAAACTCTATAAAACTACAGTATTTACTTCCCTTCAGGCTTTTTATGGGGACTTACAGTAGTTTACCTTCAGGAAACAAATTTTCTTGACAATCTCCACCCCGAGCTTATGTTTTGAAAATCCCTTCGGACATATCATGCATGGTATCACAATGAGATATTGTGATCCTTTTTGACAGACATTTAACTTTTGACTTGATCACTCTTTATGCAGATACAGAAGGCAGGTTTATAATCATTGTAAAATAATCCTTGTATGCATCAGGGTGAGTTAATTGTGGGTAGAAATTTCAAGTCGGTCCTTTCTCATAACCTCGACAGGAAGGCTTCACTGTATGAGCTGACTTATCAGAAAAACCCACTTCCTGCCAAGGCCGTTTAAAATGCTGTAGTCTCCATAGCCTTTATCAGGGGTGGATTGGCCATAGTGCTCACCAGGCAGATTCCGTGTAGGCCAACATGTCTGTGGGGGCTGGTTTTTGTGTTGTCATGTGGCACTACCACCCATATAACAGGCAGCTCACCACACTCAGTACAATGCATTGTCCCCATTCATTCTGTTATTCCATCTCTGAAGTACAGCAACTCTGCCATCCAGTGATGCTGCCATGGCTACACCATATGTTATACCTCTTGTGATGCCCATGTCAGGCCACTTCTACATGATTTAACAGGGGCCACTTTTAGTTCCCAATCTGCCCCTGGCCTTTAAGGCCTTTACAGCAGAGACTGCTCTTTCTTCTTCCCTGTCTATAACACATATTCCAGAATTGACATGATCCTGCTCAGTCATGACCTCACATTGAAACTTTTTGAAGTGCAAATTTACTCCATCATCTAGCCTATCCATACACCTATCTCTACTGTCCTTTCCTGTCTTGCCCTCTGATCCCCTAAAATAGTCCTTGCCAACCTGTGGCTCTCTAGCTGGTGTGAATGCCAGCGATTTAATATAAGGGAATGCTTTAACTGTAGCAGGGCATGCTGGGGTGTGTAGTTTTACAACAACTGGAAAGCCACATGTTGGCCAGGCCTACCCTAAATCTACTTATAGACTTAATAAGTCCCTCCATCATGACAATCCTGCTGTTGCTCATCTTAACTCCATCTTGAATAAGTACTTTGACATGAATATACTCAACACATTGCCCCTACTATCCTGTGAAATGCTCATTAGGCGACTCTCACCTTATAGCTCTTGCATCTCATTCTAAGCTGGAATGGCTAGCTAAACCTGTAACATTAACAGTTACTCTACAATGGCTACAGTTTCAGCATAAAACTCATCCTGACCCACTATAATCCATGAGTTTGACTTTTTCCTACAAGTGACCACTAAGTTGAAATGGCTTTGTCAGCATTAAAATGAAAAGGGAAATAAGGCTAAAAATGTGTATTAAACTCCAAGCTATAATTGTGGCATGCAGTTTTCTTGCTGTTAGGGATTCTGAAGGAATTCTCACCTTTGACTCTCAATTGATCCAAACGGAATTTTAGAAATATTATTGTAAGCCTTACAACCTACCCCAACCTGTGGGTCCCACTGCTAAGCAACATAGCCCTCATTGGAATGTTTCTGTCCACCTTAGTGCTGAAATTATATTAGAGGATATCAATTGAGCTGTGAAGAATCAAAAAGTTACCAGGTCCAGATGGTTTCTCAGTTGCTTATTATGAAAAACTTGCAATGTGCTGGTCCCCAGGTATACATACCCTCTTTGATTCCATTGTAGAAGATCAACCTTGGCCTAGAGACTTCCTTGAAGCCTGGGTTTTGATTATACAAAAGAAGGGCAGGAATATTTACACCTGCTTAACAATGATATTTCATTCTATGCAAAAATCTTTGCCAATAAGCTGAACTCTGTCATCCTCTCCCCGATCTACTATGATCAGGTGGGTTTCATACTAGGTAGGCAGACCAGAAACAAAACAAGGAGAACCATTGAACTGATCCATATAGTGAATGCCAAAAAGATTCAGTCAATTGTTCATCATCAAAGGTGGAGAACACATTCAAACTCATCTTTTGGCAATGTATGACTTGGGTACTAGAAAGTTACTCATAAAGTTAAAATTGAGGATGTGCAGGTTTAAATTTACTCTGAGTTACATGAATCTCAAAAAAGGCATCTTATTGGCTATCGGCAGGGGTGTTTCTACAGAGGAGGGGGTCCGTGTGCACCTCCGGGTGGACCACCTCCTCTTAACGGTACTGTAGACTCCGGCATTGTGCACACAGCTCCCAGTGCTGGACTCCGGAATGGTAACTATTAAAATGAGTGCAGTGTGTGCCCCCATGCATACATTGCACCTATTATAGAAACGCCAATGGCTATCTGCTCTCATGTGTTTTGGATATCCAATAAGATAAATCTGGATAAATCTGAACTGCTATGGTGAAAAGAGCTTAGCAAATCTGAACCCACACATCTCTAATTTTAACCTTATGAGTAACTTTCTCACAGGGGTCATGGACTTTTAATTCTGATTGTTATCCCTTAGATCGTGTGATGGTCAACGGTTCCTCTTCTGATATCATCTAAATCTCAAATGGCATGTGACAGGAATGCCCATTGAACCTCTTTATCTTGGCCCTCATTATTGAAACCTTTGCTGCTACTATCAGAACATGTCCAGCTGTAAGGGGTGTGTGAGCTGGGGACTTAGAAAACTCTAATTGTCTCTATTGCGAATCATATTTTGCTCACCTTACAACAGCCCCAGACTTTTCACCCCAACCTATTTAAAATTATGGACATTTATGGCACCCTTTCTGGTTAGAAAATGAATATAACAAAATCTAAAGCACATCTCTCACATTTTTCTCCATGAGACTGGTGCATTATCATCACTCAATTCCATTTCTTGGAATTTATATTACTGATTCCAATCCCCATTAACTATGTTTGAGACACTTTGCCACTCTTAACACCTGCAAAGAAGCACGATTTCTTGACTCTATAACATATCACTAGATGCCATTTTGTAGGAAAAGGGCCTAGTCTGCTGACCCACCTGAGGAAGACTGTTGGGAGACTATAAGAATGAAAGTGGCCTCTAATTTAGTCTAAATCATACAGAATGCATACAAAATATTATAGGGATGGTTACTTTTGATAAACCTGCAATTATGTATCTCTTTAAGTACTCTTTCTGCTGGAGAAGCTGTGAACATATGGGCACTTTTCTCCAAATTTGGTGGACACGCTCGAAAATATCTTCATTCTAGGACAGAGTCTATGCCCACCATGAATCACTCCTTCTGTGCCCTGTCCTCAAAGACCCTTGGTAGTTGCAGATGGGGATACCTATCATCTCCATGACAGGGAGAACAAATGACATCAAATATGGGCCCTTTGGCTCTATCTCTGACACTTCTTTGAGTGATCACTGCATGACCCGCATGATAGTAACTACAGCAGACTATCACAACTGTTTGTACTGCTATATAACTTACAGTAGGTAAACATTCAGTTTATTACTGAGACTATCACAACAATTTGTATTGCAAAATTACTTAGGTAAACATATTCAGATTACTGCTGTAGACTATCACAACTCTTTTTTACTGCAATATTACTTAGGTAAACATATTCAGATCACTGCTGCAGACTATCAAAACTGTTTGTAATGCAATATTACTTATGTAAACATTCAGATCACAACTGTTTGTTCTGCAATATTACTTAGGTAATTTGATCAACAACTACTACTCATTGGATGAAAGGGATCTTTTTTATAGTATAGCAGTGAGATTACATTGCATAGTTAAAATTTTAAAAGCTGTTACAAGTTCTTTTAAATCTGTACTATGTCAAGAATTAATAGTTATTGAGTGATTCACTGACCATAAAATTGTTAGGTTTGATTAACATCTTTTGCTGTAAGAGGAAGTGTGTGTGTGTGTGTGTGTGTGTGTGTGTGTGTGTGGCTATTATTCAAGATGCACACATATCTGTACCCTGATTTATTCAGTACAGGTTTGAATGGTAGGCCTCTAGGATGGCAGGTTGTCTAGTTCTAAAGTATCAGCTCTAAAATCAATATTGGAGTTATACCAGCTTTTAACCAAAGTTCAATAGAAAGCAAACATACTAAAAACCAATACTACAACATAAGGACTGTGTTAAAGCCACAAAAGTATGTAATTAATTTCTCATGCTGCAAAATCTATTCTGCATCTGCATATCAAACATATCACTACATGCCACATGATACAAATTCCAACCTACATATCTCTATCATGCAAACTCATGTATGTTTCAGAGTGTTTGATGTAATGACTTGCTTGCAATGGTATTGCCTGTGCATGTGTGATATTAAGTGAATCATAGTTATTGCTGCATGCTGCCTGGTGCTAATTATCTCCTTGATAGACCAACTAATATATCTTTTGATTCAGATAGTGGCAGCTGTGGTTAGGAGTTGCAGCTGTGTTGTAAAGGAAAAGTGTGATTATGGTGGCCAATTCCAGGATCGGGATTGGCAGGATCCCAGCCTAAAATTGTCTGGAATTCAATCCTGGGATTGGAGCTTCCAATCCGGGGGATTTCGACATTGGCCTCCACCTTACTTTTTTCTATATCAGGCCATGTTTAGCAATCTCAGGAAGCTCAGATGCTGCCAATCTCCCCCTGCTCATCTTTCCCTGCCCCAGCTGTGTGCACTGCTTAGTCTGACATGAAGTCAGAATTCAAGCTGCGCAGCCAGCTGGCCGGACATCTCTGCTTCCCTGCAAAGCCCCAAATCTCACCTCCTTTCCTTGCAGCAAATGACCCTTCCTCACACCATCCAGATTAGGATAAATTATCTGGGCTGTGCAAAGCATGGGGGGAACACATTGAAATGAAGCCAATCCCTGGTATCAAAATTCTTAAAGCTATGTGTGCAAATGCTAGGAGCTTAGGAGACAAAATTCCAGAGGTAATTGTGATGCTGTCAAGTTAGGATCTGGATATTGTGGCTATTACAGAGTCATGGTACAATGAGAATCATTACTGGGACATAGCTATACCAGGACACAATTTATTTGGGAAGGACAGAATGGTAAGAATTGGATGAGGTAGCACTGTATGTGAAAAGAAACATAAATGATACTTTAATAAAAAATTATGAAGAAAAAACGGAGAAATGGGGGAGAAGGACACTATTCACACTAAAGTGATCTCTAGGCCACCAGGCCTTGGGCAGGAACTGGATAGTAACCTGTTCCATGACATCACTAAAATGGCTTTAAAAGGACAGGTCATAATCATGGAAGACTTTAATTTACTTAATGTAAATTTCGAGGGGTCTTTTGCAAATTCAACTACAAGTGGCACATGTCTAAATTCATTCCAGGGAGCATACCTCAAGCAATTGGTGAGGGAGCCCCCTCACAAAGATGCAATATTAGATTTAATACTCACAAATGGTGACATGTTATCAGATATACATGTGGGTGAGAACCTAAGATCCAATGACCATCAAGCTGTATGGTTTACAATCAAGACAGGGTCCAACTCATTCCACACAAAAATAAAGGTGTTGGATTTTAGGAAGGCTGACTTTGCAAAAATGGGGAGATGTGGCAGTGATTCATTGGCATATTGGAGGATCTTCGAAGGAGTGCATAAAAGGTGGGAAAAATTAAAAAATGCAATACCAAAAGCACCAAAAGGGTTAGGAAAAGAACCAGGAAAAGGAAGCCAGTGGGGTTTTTACAAAAGTAGTATCAACTAGTGTGAATATACTACAAGCATACTCAAACTAATAATGACAAAGAGGTGTATCTTTCCAGATGGAAGGAGGCTAAAAAGGTGATCAGGTAAGCAAATGCAGAAGCTGAGGAGAAAATAGCTTGGTCAGTAGATAAAGGGGGGCTACACTTTTTTAAGTATATACAGATGTGTCCACTTACATCTTTGCCTTTTAACTGGATTTGGCACAACATGCAAAACACGGCTAAGCTGTTTTTTTTTACGAGTAGCGTGTGGATGGATTTAAAAATTTTGTTTGCCATAACAGAATATGAATATAGTAACATATTAAAGAAGCAATTTATAAGTGAAATGAGAAAATTAAATGGAGAAATAATAGGACTTAAGATAATAAGTAAGAGTTTGGTTGAGGGAGACAAGGCAATAGTAAATCATCTAAATAATTATTTTTGCTCAGTATTCACTACAGAAGGAGAGGGGAATGGGCCCTCTGAAAACTGAACTCTCAAAACTGAAAGTGGCTAAATCAATGAGGCCAGATGGGATACATCCAAGGACACTAATAGAGCTTAAATATGTGCTGGTATCACCATTAACAGATTATTCAACTAGTCACTAGATGCAGGAGCACTTCCAGAGGACTGGAAAATAGTGAATGCAGTACCACTATGCAAAATGAAAGGAAGAAAGAAAGAAAGAAAGAAAGAAAGAAAGAAAGAAAGAAAGAAAGAAAGAAAGAAGCAAGTAACTACAGACCAATAAGTCTCACATCAGTAGTAGGGAAAGTCATGGAAACACTATTGAAAGAAAGAATTGTGGAACACAGTATCTTAAACCCAACAACTTACATGATCCAAAACAACATGGATTTACTGTGGTGGGGGGGAGCATGCCAAACAGATCTTATTGACTTTTTGGCTCCGTGACTTAAACAATAGATTTAGGGGCTGGCCATAGATGTAGCATATCTAGGTTTTAGTAAAGCATTTGACACAGTCCCATATTACAGACTGCTTAATATAATATAATTACTGAAATGCATGAGACTGGAGTATAAAACAGTTGAATGGATAAGAACCTGGTTGCAGGATAGGAAACAGACAGTTGTAGTAAATGGAGTGCATTCTAAGGATGGAAATGTTACCAGTAGAGTACTCCAGTGATCTGTACTTGGACCAGAGCTCTTTAATATCTATGTTGGTGACACTTCAAATGGTAGTGAAGGGAAACTATGCCTTTCTGCAGATGACACAAAGATATACAACAGGGTAGAGGCGTGGGGAAAAACAAATTAGGGAGGATCTAGTTTGTCATGAGGAATGGCCAATAACGTGGCAACTACAGTTTAATGCTAAAAAATGCTAAATCATGGACTTGGTTCTCAAAAACCCAAAAGCCAAATATAGTATTAAGGCTACTATAATGGACACTATTAAGAAGGAAAGGGATCTAGGAGTCACTATTTCAAGTGACTTAAAGGCTGGGAAGAAATGTAACGAAGCAATGAGAAAGGCAATTCAGAAGCTTGGTTGCATAAGGAGAAGAATCAGTAGCAGGAAAAAAGATGAAATAATACCACTGTATAGGTCAGGTCATTGGTATGGCCTCATCTAGAATACTACTGTATTTTCCATTCTGGAGACCATGGACCATATGCGTTTTTTTAAAACCGCAAACGTTTACATGCAAAACCTGGTTGGTTTTGACTCCTAAACATTTGCTGCTTTAAAAAAACCTACGAGTTTGGCCAGAGTCTTTGTGCTCTGACCTCTCTCGCAAGCCATTACATCCAGCCCCCTATCACCAGAAGGATATAAATACATTAGCGAGTGTACTGTACAAAGACGGGTAACTAAAATGGTGCATGGTCTACATCACAAAATATACCCGGAAAGACTAAACGATCTTAACATGTATAGTTTGTAGCAGTGAAAGGGAAGGGGATATAACTGTAATAAAAACTTTCAGATATATTTTAAGGGTTTTAGAAAGGTCCAGAACATTCTTCAAGAGGACATGTGCTGAAACTGGAGGGAGGTAGGTTCAATTGAGATTACTTCACAGAAAGGGTAGTGGATGAGTGGTTGAGGCTAAAACAGTAGAGCAATTTAAAAAAAACATGCTTGGGATAGGCATGTGAATATCCTTAAAAAGAACTAATGCTCAAAAAGGGTTGAGGTTACCTAAAGGTTAAAAAAGGGGCAGACCCAGTGGGCCAAGTGGTTCTTATCTGCTGTCCAATTCTATGTTTCTATGTTTCTATGACCTCTCCTGGCAGATAGTGCTCTTTTATGTAATAAAAAAACCAGGAGAGCACAGAATTAAAGGAATGTTAACTTTAACCAGGTTCATTTTGAGATTAAGTAGATTATATGATCAAAAACATGTGCGGACCGAGATTTCTGGAAAAATGCACTGCCTCATTAGAAGGTCCAATTTTGGCATAATAAAATAAGACATAATTAAGTAATACTTATTAGCCCTAAACATTCAGATCTGCCTGATTTCTCAGAGTCCAAACTGCTCAGTTCTCTAGATCACAGTAATTTATTAATTTTTGCATATTCACCTTATGGCTTTAGCACACTCACAATCCATTTGTCAATACAGTAGTTGTGTCTGTCACTGATTGAAGTATACTTAAAAACTGACAACAAAGAAACAAACATGCATACAGTAACATACACTCTTTAGGGAATATTTACTAAAGTGCAGGTTTATAGAAGTGGTGCTGTTGCCCAAAGCAACCAATAAGAATCTATTTATCATTTATCTAGCACCTTTTAGAAGATAACAGTTAGAATCTGATTTGTTGCTAAGGGAACATCTCCACTTCTATAACCCCTGCACTTTAATAAATATACCCTTTTGAGCATGCTTAACAAGCCATTAGTTGCTGGGCCTTTTAAATCTCCCAGGGTGACCCATGGACCAGCATTAGCTTTGAAAAGCCAAAATAAAAAAAACAAGAAGTCACCTGCTTACAAAAACAATCAGTGCCAAAATCGAATGACTTCTATGTAACGTATAAAGTGTTTCTGCAAACTTCTGCTTCTGGATTTAATCTGTTCTCTCACCAGCTGGTAACACTGTGTACATGAATATTAAACAGTAAATTGGGCCCCCATCAGTTCAGTGACTCCAGCTTGTTAGTCTATTGATTAGCAGGACAATAATTAAGGAACTGTCATTAATACTTGCATTTTGCATGTGTCAATACTCTACCAGTGATACACTAATATCTATAACAGAGGGCACAAAGATTACAGAATTGCGAATGAATACATTTCAATTATTGAAAGATGCAAATTTTATTACCAAAGATGTAAAAAGAAATTTAAAACAATTGTAGTTGTACGTACCCCATCATGTCCTGCACATTTAGAACAATTAGCCCATTGTAGAGTTTAGGTTAAAGATCTTTGGCAACAACGGTTTTACTTTGAGGTGTTGTGTCCTTAGGTCTGATGATTGCTATGCTGAGAGGGTTGATGATGGGCAGTGGGTCAGCAGGCATGGAAGCCTCGTCCTCCATCATGGAACATGGCAGGGCATCAGCTTTGCTGTTCTTGTTATAAGGATGAAAGGTAACTCGTAATTAAAAATGAAAAAAATAAAGCCCACCTGGCTTGACATAGTTTCATACATTGAGCAGTCTTCAAATATAGGAAATTCTTATGGTCAGTAAGTACCGTAACTGGGTATCAAGCATTATCAACAAGATGTCACCATTCCTCTAAAGCAAGTTTGATTCCGAGCAGTACTTGATCACCTGTGGCATAATTACGGGAAAAGAATCCACAGGGATGCCATAGGTCATCAGATGATTTTTGTGACTGCTCTAACTCCGACAGATGATGTATCAACTTTGAGTAGGAATGGATTGTTGACCTCTGGCTGTTTCAGATTGGGAGCTGAAATAAAAGCTTGTTTGAGTGGCTGGAATGCTAGTTGTGCTTCGTCAGGCCACTTTGCATGTCTGGCACCTTTCTACGTAATGCTGTAATGGGTGCAAACATGGTGGAATAAACTCAAATTAATTTCCAGTAGTAGTTGGCAAACCCCAGGAAATGCTGAATTGTCCTTGAGGTAATTGGTTGGGGCCAGTTTAGGATGACTTCCACCTTTTCAGGATCCATGGACAGACCAGTGTCAGATAATATGTAGCACAAGAAGGAAATGGTTGTTGTCTTGAATGTGCACTTTTCCCTCTTATAGCATAACTTTTTCTGACAAAGTTGTTGGAGAACTTCTTTAATATAATAATGGTTACTCTGGATGTCTGAAGAAAAGATTAGGATATCATCCAGTTATACCACAAGAGTTTTGTGCAACAGGTCTAGAAATATCTCATTTATATCACATTTTTGAATACTGCAGGGGCATTACTAAGTCCAAATAGTATGACGTGCTACTCATAATGAATGTCCCTGGTTTTAAATGTTGTCTTCTACTCATCACACTTTCTTATGCGTATCAGGTTATATTGTCCACGAAGATCTAATTTTGTGAACATAAGAGCTCCTTTGATGTGATCAAACAATTTGGTGGTATGGGGCAATGGATATCTGTTTTTAATTGTTATATTATTGAGACCTTGATAGGCAATACATGACTGTAATCCTCCATCTTTCTTTTTCACAAAAAAAAGAAACCTGCCCCTGCTGGACATGAGGATGGATGAATAAAGTCACGTTCCAAGTTATCTTTAAAATAATCTTTCATGGTTTGGGTCTCAGGAATGAGTAAACACATCTGTAAAGAGGCATTGTACCAGGGATCAGATCAATAGGACAGTCCCAAGATCGTGAGGTGGTAAAGTCTCTGCAGCCTGTTTGCTGAACACATCCAAGAATTGTCTGTAGGGAGCAGGTAATTTAGATGTCGATTCCCCAGATGTGACACAGTATGAAACAACTGTCATGAGACACATCTTGGAACAATTGGGACCCAATGAAACAATATGTAGCAATGACCAGTCAGTTTATGGATTGTGGTATTGTAACCAGGGATATCCAAGGACAGTTGGACTAGTCGACTTTGGGATAACAAGAAATTATATTGTCTCAGAATGAAATACTCCCACTCCAAGCATCACAGGATTGGTGTGATATTCATTATGACAGCTCCTGAATCCACTAAGGTTGTGAAGAAATGGGAACTTTATGTTACGCTCGGCGTAAGTTGGGTTCTGACAACCGAGTTTTGGCTGAAGGGACAGCTACCTGTAAGGAGAGTAAACGAGCCGGCTGAATGTAATTCCTCCTCATGGGGTGGAAGCCAAACTAAGTGTTAACGTTGGCTGGAGGGCGTAAAGAAAAGGAGGACTTCGTAGGAAGATAACTGTAGTTTTAATGAATAATCAGGCTGTACACGAATATTGAAGAAATAGAAGAAACTGGAAGCATTAGAGTCTATGGTTAAATGACTTGAAGAGTGAAGCTGAAGAACTCCGGTAAAGAAGAACTGAAGACTGTGTTTTATGATTAAAAGACGAGGCTGAAGTACTTGGACTTTGAAGAAATGAGGACTGTGGTTTGTGATTGAAAGACGAGGCTGAAGAACTTGGACTTTGAAGAAATTAAGATGTCTGCGGGAACCGCCGTTAGCACCTGGAGCTCCTCTACGACCTGGGACCCCGTGAGCGCTTCCTCGAGTGGCAACGGACTTAGACAGCAGGACTGCATCAGCATTTAGGTAACCGATGGATGAGAGCAACCAGGACCAGGGAACCAGAAGTAACCTGGGAGCACAGAGCTGGAGAACCTTTCACAAGGAGGTAACTTGATGCACTGGCACTCTCCCTCTGAGCCAGCCCCCTTTTGTAAGGGGAGAACATGCAGTATTGGCTGGACACAGATTGGGAACTTCATTGGTAATACTCTGGTCTCCAACATGGCTGCGCCAGCACAGGAGACATACTTAGCTGTTAGCACACAGCTTTAGTCAGCTTCTGTATCTGACACACTATACTGTGTCACCACTAGAGGACCTTACCGTTGTGATCCCTGCTGCAGCACCCAGCTCTCCAGACCCTCGGCCCCCGGCCCTTGGCAGCCGCACATCCGTCCAGGAGGACTCGTGCCAGCAGCTCCCTGCCGCTGCAGCTGTGCCAACCAATGGGGCGGTAACCCACGGGAGCACCTGCCGGAGGTAAGTCTCTGGAGCCTGACACTTTGTAGATGTTTATTTGTACAGCTGTAGCACAGTCTTTGTTTGGGATAGCGAAGAGATACTCCTAGGCAGATATCTCCATCATTAGGAAATGACCAGAGGTAGCACAGTAAATACATAGATTCCCCTTAATTCATCATTCATGTTCCTTAGAGGTAAGATTGCCTTGCCAAGTTGCATAGGTTCATCTGTAGGAGGTGAGGACGATAACACTTGAAGAGGTGACTGGAATCTGGCTTATGCTGTCTTGCTCTTCTCTAACTGTCTTTCTCTGAGACGTACAGTATGTCCACTCGGTTACACATGATAATTAATAAATTAATCATTCAGGTTTGAATCCTATATTAGATCAGATAAGCCTTTCCATAAAACTTCCACCAAAGCCTCATTGTTCCATGAGAGTTCTGAGAAGAAAGTGTTCATGAGAAAAAATTGTCCTGAATTGGACATACTGGCCCACTGTTATTTGCTTCTGCCTCAGACGCAAGAAGTCAGCTGCAGCTGAAGAGGATCTTCCTGGCTCATCAAAAATTTTGACGAAGAGTGATAGGAAACCTTTGATGTCTTATAGGATAGGGTCAGACTTCTCCCACAGAGGTGAGGCCCAGAATAGTGCTTGCCCAGTTAACAGGGATATGATGTAAGTAGTCACGGTTCTCTCAATGAGAAAGTTGGTAGCTTGTAACTCAAAGTGGATGCTACATTGGTTCATGAAATCCCAACAATTTTTGGGGTTACCATCATACTTGTCTTCAATAGGTAACCGAAGTCTGGATTGCAAAACAGTCTTGGAATTCTCAGCCACATGATTCTGAAAGGTTTTTTTACCTGAGCTGATATCTCCTGTAAATACTGCTAAATTTGACACTGCAAACTGTCTCCTGTCTGGTCACACATTCAGTCAAATCAAACATAGTGTTTGCCCTTTGGATTTATACCCCTACCTGATCCATAATTCCTGAACAAGCTGTCACAGTTCTGGAATTCTTTAGCTCTGGCTCAGGGCCCTGGGTATGAGCTGAGACATACAAAAAACTGTGAGGCTTGATGTTATTTATATATTTTACAGGATACTAAGCACACTAGTGACACATAGGAACCAAGGACTGGTGATATGATAGGATACTGAAATGGAACCAGGTAACTCCAGGTCACCAAGCATCCTCTCATGTGATGATCAACTAAAACCAACCAGGCCAGAGACAAACCCCAGAAGCAAGGAGCCCCAGAACTCAGAGCAGCATAGTACTGGCAAAACAGAACCATAGTACAATTTGGGAATCAGAGTCTTATGTAACCAGGGAAAAGCTTGAGGAAGATATATTCCTGGCATTGCTCTGATGCAAGACCTGGCCACAGAATCCAATGAGGAGCTTGGGTAAAAACAATACTCGCCACCTGAGTGCACAGACCGCATCCTAACCCAGAACTCTAGGCCCGGAACTGCCTCACCTGTCATAGATTTTTTACTTCAGAGATTTGGACTATGAAAATTATTAGAATATTACAAAGAGGATATTTATAATATTTTCTTAGCATTTTGCATATACTTTATATATCCAAAAGTCAGGTGTATACTAGAGTATACTGTACTTCTATCCCTGTCAGCCAATCTGTGAGCAATACCATGGTAACAGCCCACTGAGATAGACAACTGTCAGGCAATCAGAAGCCTGTTCCCATGGCAAAGACTGCTAATTAGCTGATAGGGACAGAATTGCAGGAACACACATGTGTTCCATCACCTTCAAGAGGATATATATATATATATATATATAGCCTCTATGTCTGGAGGAGGATTGGGATCCATTTTATATTTTTTCAAGTCAAGGATGCATACTGGACAAGGGGATCCAACCAGCACTAGGGAGAAGGTGGATATGTAGAGTGAGTGTGAGTTTGGGTGTGTATTAAATTTAGAGTGTACTGTTTTAATTGTAATATTTTCTTTACGGTGGGACTATAGGTACCAGTGGGTTCTTAATGCCGTGCATGGTGGCACTTGTGGTTCTCCAGGTGCCAGCATGTAGGGCAGGCTTGCTGGAACCTGTAGTTAAACTTAAGCAGACTATATTACTACAAGATCTATTTTGACACCTGTCAACCTCACACTTACCACCACCAAGAGTGTGGGGGAGAGCCCGGGGCTTCAGCCTGGGTTATATTTGAGAGGAGGGACCCTTTAATGGGGAGGGGACCCCACTTCCTAAAGAATCCATGTGTTATGATTCACCTGCCTATAATGTTTGGCAGGTGAATGGCAAGACAAGATTATACACTGGAGTAGTAAGTACAGACAGATGTAGGGTGGCATGGAAATAGTATACCAGACTTATGGTAAAAAAAGTTTCGATAGTGAACACAAGGCGCTTATAGGTAACCATGTCTATGGTTATGATGTCTCTATTGATTGTTGTGTTCCTCCCTAGTAAGGTCATAAGCAGACTAATTTTCACATGAAAAAAAGAAAAAACACAAACAAGATCCTCAGGTAATCCAGTTTATAATTGCGTACTGTATTTTAGTATTCTGTGTATGTTCTACGTTTCCATCAAGAAACAGGATACAATTATTATGGTGGGGATGCCCCCTCTCTGTTACACTCACAAAGGTGCATCTTTTACTCCAGCATGTAACCAGTTAATCACTGGTAATATTAGTGCCGTCACCATATATCAAATATGCGGGGTTGCCCCCTCCACTGTGCACTCACATAAGAAGTCTTGCTATCCAGCATCTCAAATAGGTCTTTGCAGGCAATATCTAAACCATCACCATACACCTTACACCCATATTCTTTAATATGTGAATGGGGATCCCCCCTCTGCATCACACTTAAGTATATATTTGTAATCAGGCACATCAGGTGGGTCTTTATCGTCCTGTCTCCAGGCTGTATGTTTGTATGGATACTGGATATCTTCCCTTCTCAACTACACCCTCAAGATGTTGCAGAGTATAGATGACAGGGAAAAAAATTCTTGTCTTAAAAATGTCTATTTATTCCAATGCAAGATAAAAAGTACATACAGCATTAAAAACATTTTGGATGGATTCATACTCGGTATGGAACACAGAATGTCAAAAGTTCCAAAGGGGACCAGGCCTCGTTCCCTGGTAGCTCTTCCTCCTCAGGCAGCGTCACCTCTTTGATCTGTAAAAGGATCTTTTTCAAGTATACCAGACTTGACTGTAGAATATTGTGGTGTCAGGAGACTTGAGCTAGGAATGACTAGGTACTTTCAGGGCAAGGTAACACCAATGGTCGCAATGTTCATCTGATATGCGATCGCATCGCAAATGCAGGGAGGAGATGACATGCACCTCCTCCTGTATCTGCATTGCTAAGGAATGGTTATTGGCGGCTTTTTTGGACCAAATAAATACTCTTCAAAGCATAGCATACTATATATTTTAAAGCAAATGTAATAAACATCTAATATACAGTACATACACACAATGCACTGTGTATCAGTGGCGTAAGTTCGTCCTAGACGCCCGGAGGCAATATAAATACAGGTGCCCCCCTATATAGAGGCAAAAAAATAAAATTATATATATATATATATATACACATACACACACACCACACCACACCAATATTGATCCTGCAGGCTATATATATATAGGCAGAATGAGGGGTCATTGTATATATGAGGCGGGATGAGGCAGAATGGGGGTCATTGTATATATGACAAAAATGCAGATTCATTAAACGGGCATTGAAACGTTGCACTACTTCAATTGGTGTCAGTGTGCAAATCATTGGAGTGCCGCACCACCTCTATTTTGCTAAACTACTTTGCTGTGAGGGCACCCAATGTATTAGTCTATTATGTGGCTGTGCCAGACCCCTACCTCTATCTATATATACACAAACATACATACAGTATACTGGCAGTGCACTTATACAGGGAGAAAGGGAGCATAGATGGATACCTTGTGTAGTGAAAGAAGGCTCTACTCTCCTCCCCAATTACCGGAGGCAGAGCGCAATTAGGAAGTGGAATACAAGGCAAGCGTGGTACCAGCTCTTAAACTCCGCCTCGCACGTGTGTCCATCCATCCCGTCCCCCCCTTCCCCACAGCAGCGGGGAAACGGTAGCAGCAGCTCCTCTCCTACCTCCCACAGCAGGCGCTCACCAGCGTACTCTCCTGGGGTTTGCGCTGTGGTGGCGGCTTACAGGAATGAGTCAGTTCAGTGACGTAACTAGAAATTTTTCTCCCCCAAGCCAAAAAATTATTTGCCCCCCCCCCTCCATAATTGGCAGTATAGAGTGTGTGGCTTCGTTGGGATGGCTTACCATAAAGGGGCGTGACATTGCAGGAAAAGACTGCGTTATACCCCAGTTTTCCAACCTGCACGCCCAGACGGGAAAGAAAAATAATCCTGATTCATGCCCCTTACATTATTTGTAATTTTTCCTCCTTATAGTAATGCCCAGTATACATTATGCCACATACTGCAGTGGCCCTTAGACATTATGCCACACACAATAATGCACATGACATAATATGCACACACCGTAATGCCCACGACACATTATGCCACACACCGTAATGCCCCCGACACATTATGACAGGAATCGCAATGCCCGTTATACATTATGCTACACACTGCAATGCCCCTGATACATTATACCACACACCGTAATGCCTGTGACACATTATGACAGGAATCACAATGCCCATTATACATTATGCTACACACTGCAATGCCCTTGATACATTATAGCACATACAATGTCTTTGACACAGTATAACACACACCACAATGAGCCTGAGACATTATACCACATATCACAATGCCCGCGATATAGTATACCATACACCGTAATGCCCGACACATTATGACACACACCGCAATGTCCGTGATACATTATGCCACACACCGTAATGCCCATTACACATTAAGTTCTACAGTAAGGCTTCTAATTACTTTTAAATTACCTGCTCGTTGCCAGGGGTTTCATGCTCTTGGTTCCATGCACGGTGCCAGGGGTTTTCATGCTCAGGGTGTCATGCTCGTTGCCAGGGGTTTCATGCACTGGGTGTCATGCTCGTTGCCAGCGGTTCCATGCACGGTGCCAGGGGATTTCATGCTCAGGGTGTCATGCTCGTTGCCAGGGGGTTCATGCACTGGGTGTCATGCTCGTTGCTAGGGGGTAGTGCTTGTTGCTAGGGCCGTGCTCCCAGTGCCACATATGCCCCCAGTGCCAGATATTCCCCCACAGTGTCAGGTATATGCCTCCAGTGCCAGGTACATGCCCCCAGTGCCAAATATACCCCCCCCCAGTGCCACATATGCCCCCTCAGTGCCTGCTCCCCCCAGTGCCAAATATTCCACCACAGTGCCACATATGCCCCCTCAGTGCCTACTCCCCCACAGTGCCAGCTATATGCCCCCAGTGCCTGATATTCCTCCACAGTGCCAGGCATATGCCCCCAGTGCCAGATATTCCCCCCACAGGGCCAGGTATATGCCCCCAGTGCCAGATCTTCCCCCACAGTGCCAGGTGTATGCCCCCAGTGCCAGATATTCCCCCACAGGGCCAGGTATATGCCCCCAGTGCCAGATCTTCCCCCCACAGTGCCAGGTATATGCCCCCAGTGCCAGATATTCCCCCACAGGGCCAGGTATATGCACCCAGTGCCAGGTATATGCCCCCAGTGCCAGATATTCCCCCACAGGGCCAGGTATATGCCCCCAGTGCCAGATCTTCCCCCACAGTGCCAGGTATATGCCCCCAGTGCCAAATATATCCCTCTCCCCAGTGCCACATATGCCCCCCGCCCCAGTGCCAGGTATATGCCCCCCAGTGCCAGGTATATGCCCCCCAGTGCCAGGTCTTCCCCCACAGTGCCAGGTATATGCCCCCCAGTGCCAGGTGTATGCCCCCCAGTGCCAGGTCTTCACCCCCAGTGCCAGGTCTTCCCCCACAGTGCCATGTATATGCCCCCCAGTGCCAGGTATATGCCCCCCAGTGCCAGGTATATGCCCCCCAGTGCCAGGTATATGCCCCCCAGTGCCAGGTCTTCACCCACAGTGCCAGGTATATGCCCCCCAGTGCCAGGTGTATGCCCCCCAGTGCCAGGTCTTCACCCCCAGTGCCAGGTATATGCCCCCCAGTGCCTGGTCTTCCCCCACAGTGCCATGTATATGCCCCCCAGTGCCAGGTATATGCCCCCCAGTGCCAGGTCTTTCCCCCCAGTGCCAGGTATATGCCCCCCAGTGCCAGGTATATGCCCCCCAGTGCCAGGTCTCCCCCCCCCCCTCGTGCCAGGTATATGCCCCCCAGTGCCAGGTATATGCCCCCAGTGCCTGTCCCCCCCCCCCTTGTGTTGGAGGGACACGGAGCGCATAGAGCGTCTCTCCTGTGTCCCTCCCTGGCTCTCTCCCCCGGCTGGTCTAATACAGGAAGTGCCGGTTCATGAGCCAATCAGAGCTCACGAACGGCACTTCCTGTATTAGACCGCCGGGGGAGAGAGCCAGGGAGGGACACAGGAGAGACGCTCTATGCGCTCCGTGTCCCTCCAACACAGCAGGGAGGGAGACCGCAGATTGACATGCGGACGCTCGTCCGCATGTCAATCTGTGTAAAGTCAGTGGGCGCTGCGAGGCGCCCTCTTCAGGTTAGGAGCCCGGCGGCAGCCGACTCCGCTGCCTCCGGGACTTCCGCCCCTGCTGTGTATAATATAGAGCATATATAAACTTCCAGTTCATTATATTTGCCTATCTATCTATCTATCTATCTATCTATCTATCTATCTATCTATCTATCTATCTATCTATCTATCATCTATCTATCTATCTATCTATCTATCTCTGTCTGTCTGTCTGTCTATATATATATACAGCATATGCATACCCTCTAACTTTACCTTTTTGGAAAGAACCTTTTTTTATGGTCTGTACTAATTTTTGGACCTCCATTGAAAGTATTGGAAAGATTAAGAATGTGTACCGAGTTTTATGTGTAAAATGTTGGAGGGTATATATATATATATATATATACATCTCTCTCCATATATACACACACACACACACCTCAATTTTGTATTAAACTTAAAGGCAACCTTATTTGGAGGTGACAGGGGACAGTGACATTTGATGTTACTTTATATTACTTTACATCTATTGTGGTGACAGGCAGGATACCTGCCTGTTAGCATACTGCTGCTCACCTCTGCAGCTGTTCACAGTGTTAGCAGTATCGCCATCTCCGCTGCTCTGCACCACAGTGGGGTTAAGGGAGCGCCAACCATGCCAAGCCGCTGAGGCACCTCAGGAGGGGCCGTCGTCCCAGGGCCCCCTCAGCAGATGAGTGCATTGTGCAGGTGACATACCTATGGGGGTGCTGGGGGAACTGCTGGGGCCATGACAGGGCATATTTAAAGCAACCTGGAATAGAGGGGTGAGCATAAGGAAGTGTGGGTGGGGTGGAGGTTAAGTAGGAGCAGAAGGGGGATGCCAGTAAGGAAAAAAACCCACCCTGGGGGAAGGCAGAGAGGAAAGTGGAATAGGGCCCAGGGATGGTCAGAACAGAGGAAGTATAAGACAAGGGGGGGAAAACAGGGGCAGATCAATACAGAAGGACACTAGAAGTTGAAGAAATGAAGGAAGAGGAAGCAGAGGACACAGAAGGAGGGAAAAAGAATGAAGAAACCTGCCCCATACAGGGAAACTGCCTTACACAGCAGTGACAGAGAAAGGTGTTGCAACCCCTACCCATAACCACCACAACCACTGGACACAGGGGTCAGAGGGAAACCCCCAGCTGTACAGAGTATGTGATGCACCACAGTCCAGCGTGAGGGCAAAATGGAGATGGGCCCTAAAATTGTTAGGCACCAGGCAGCCACATGTTCACCATCACACGCAGAGTTCATAGCTGCAAAAGGGGGCTGATCAGGAACAGGTTGCTACACAAGGGGCAACACTGATCCAGGTGCCACAGCCTTCACATCGTGGGGATTAGCTCCTGAGACCAGCAACCAGCGGAGGCAGCAGGAAAGAAGCAGCACGGAGGGACGAAGACTGTGCAGTAAGGAGTTGAGCCCCAGGGGGACTGGGAGATGCACAGTGGATGGCAAGGGATTGACGCGGCTGATAGTGTGAGGTGACCGGTGGGTAGCAGGTCTCCAATGTGGCCAGAGACAGCTTCTCAGCAAGCAGCCAGAGATGGGAAGAAACAGTTAGGAAATAGAAATGAAGGAAAAATAGGCAGCTCTGGACAGGTATGAGTCAAAAGCCACTGAGGTGTCTCTGACTCACTCAGCTGGCTATTATAGCAGCATCGCCCAGCCGCGTCTCTAGGCAGTCACTGTCTTGCGAGATTCTATGTCATAATCCTATGAGACTCTGACTGCAGTGAAGCTCCTCGGTGGCTGCTGTTAGAGAACAGCTGAGCCGCTGAAGAGGAAGAAACTGAAGGTAGCTAAAGGCTGTACTCTGGTTTCATGTTACTAGCAGTGGGAGTCTAGAGGACAGTGTGTGGGGGCCCCGGGATGACTGCCATTGTCGCCCCTCCTATAATCCAGCCCTGGCAATTCTTAATGAATTAGGCCCCAAGACCCTATAATCTGAGCTTTGATAAATTGGTGCTTAGTTTATATACCACTTGCACTGAGACACACAAATAATTTCACAGATTTGCATACATAAACTTAAATACATTGGGCTATAGCAAGGTTACATTTGCTATTGTAAACATGTTCAGTATTCAACAATTAATCTAGGCAGCAGTCATGATGCTATAGATGATTCCACTTCAGTATTGATGTTTGCACATTAATACACATTTTGGGTATATTTACAGTACTAAAGTGCGGGTTTATAGAAGTGGAGATGTAGCCTGTAGTAACCAATCAGATTCCAGCTATTATCTTCTAGAAGGTGCTAGATAAACGCTAAGTGGAATCTGATTGATTGTTTGGGCATTGTATAAATTTTGACAAGGATTTTCAATTTAGTTTTAATCTGAGGTGGTCATTCAGATCTGATCGCTGCTGTGCGTTTTTGCACAGCGGGCGGTCAGGTACTAACTGCGCATGCACTGTAATGCATGCGCGTGTCAACAACAGCGAAGAGATGGTTCAAAAATTCCGTTAGCATGGGCGATTGCAAGGTGACAGACAGTAGGAAAACGTTGGCGGGTGGCAACTGGCCAATTACTGGGAGTGTTCGGAAAAATACAGGCATGCCCAAGCATTTTGAGGGAGGGTGTCTGACGTCAGCTCCAGCTCCGATCAGCCTGATGCGATCTCACTGGAGGAGTAAGTCCTGGGCTGCGCAGAAACTGCACAAAGTGGATTTTAGCAGCTCGGCGTAGCATAGCATCACACACTTGCACAGCAAATTTATACTCCCCCTGGAAGCGGCGACTATTCTGAACACAGGACAGCAAAACTAGCAGCCCAGTGATCAGATCTGAATGACCCCCTTAGTCACTAACTTAAAATTGTAGTTAGCTTATAGTCACATTTTAGTCTTTTTCTTTTGCTTCGTTTTAGTCAAGATTTAGTCAGTGGATCACAGTTTTAAATTTTGGCATAATTTTAATCTATGTTTTGCTCATAATTTTTGCTAGCAGTTTAATGACACTGTAATGAATTTTGCGGATGAACGTTTCTCTAAGGGGGCGGGATGTATTAAAATATATCGCCACCCTCGGTGCCCATCGCAGCGATGTTGATTGCATATGTACTAACATATGCGATCAATATCGCAATACGGTGACGGAGGACCCCCACGATACCTGTGAAGTGGTGTGCTTGGGATCTCCTTCACCTCTGGCACCTCCTCCTCCCCCTGCAGGCGGAAGGACCTCCAGCTGTGTTGCTAGGGGGAGGAGATTACCTTCCGGGTCCAGGCTTCCTGGAGGAAGGCATCTGCGGCGGGGGTCGGCGGAGGTGGCGGGTTGCAGCAGCCAGAGATAAGAAGCCCATAAGCTTCTCTAGGGTATTGCCATCCAAAGATGGCGATTCCCTGTGCCGCAAAAAATGGGCGGTCGCGTGTTTGTACATATGAAAATGCGATAAAACCCCTGAAAATGGGGGTTTTATCGCATTTTCCCTTTAGTACATCCCGCCCAAATTTCCTTGAGACGTTTGCACTGCTTTAACGATGTCTTTAGCAAACTAGGATCAGTAGGCTGAGTGTATGTTGCATACTGAGCCTGACTTACAGTCATACTCCATATATTATTTACAAAATGAATGCCTTAAGTTTGTTAGAACAAATAAGTGCAATACACAATACTACAGTATTTCCTTCACAGCAGGTCATATTTATTTTCTGCAAATATCTAGAACATATTATTGAATCTAAAACCCTACTTCCAGTGTTAATTTCAGTGTCCTTTGACCAGGATTTTAAATTTAGTTTTAGTCTTAGTCACTTTTTTTTGCTTTGTTTTAGTTCAGACTTGGGCCCTCATTCCAAGTTGATCGCACCAAGCAACTTTTTGCTGCTGGTGCGATCAACTAATCTCCGCCTATGGGGGAGTGTATTTTATCATAGCAGAGATGCGAACGCTTGTGCAGCCCTGCTATGCTAAAAAAAGTTTCACGCAAAACAAGACTAGACCTAGACCTACTTACTCAATGCGATGGATCCAGCGATGCAGGTCCCAGCTTTGACGTCAGACATCCGCCCTCCGTTTTCCTGGACACGCCTGCGTTTTTCTTACCACTCCCCGAAAATGGCTGGAAACGGTGATTATCCGCACAGGAACGCCTCCCGCCTGTCCATCTTCTTGCGATCGCCGCTGCGATCACATTTGTCACTGGCGGTGGCGTTGCTGGCAACGATGGGCATGCGCAATGCGTCTGCCGCGCATGCACATTTCCGACCCATTCGCACCGCAGCAAAGAACTGCTGCGTGAGAACGGGTCGGAATTACTCCCTTAGTCAGTGGATCTCAGTTTTCATTTTAGTCTAATTTTAGTCCTGAGATAAACTGTAATTGACAAATACTTTTAGTAAAAATTTTCATTGACAAAATTAACACTGTTTGGGCAACATCTAAACTTTTGTGAACCCACACCTTAGTAAATATATCCCTTCTAGTCCTTTATGCAGACCAGCGCTCATAGAGTTCCCTTATAAAACTTTAAATTGAAAGAAAAAAGAGAGAAAAATGTGCCTACAGAGAAGATTCATGCGTGTGGTCTATAGCATAACTAATCTGTTTCCGGTTCCATGTAAGAAGGATTATTGTTCTCTTACTAATACCACTTTCAGACATAGGACCCGGGAAATACATGGGTACGACCCACGTCTATCAACCCCGGAAATTCCCAGGTTTCAGTCACATTACACCAAAAATTAATTTCATGGGTCGGATGCGTTCACACATTGAACCTGGGTCTGCCCTGGAATTTGGTGTGTATGGGGACACTTTCATGTATATCATTCAGCCTTTGATATTTGTTAATGGTATATTTGTGTTTTTATTTCCTATTTAAATATAATTTATTTTTATTTTTTATGACTAAAATACTCCCACTCAGATTCCCACTCTCACACCCAGCTACAATATTAGCCAGTATTACCATTGCTCAGTTTCAGATCTGCACTTCTCGAGTGTGAACTTCCAATAGTATAAGTATAGTATAGTATAAAGCATTAGAATAATCTACTGTGTAATAGTCTAAATGTAGCTGGGTTATGTTATAGCCATTAGCCAAACAGCCAATCAGACACTTTTCCTCCAACCCGTGTTGGATGCGTTCACATTACAGGTGACCAAGGTCTCACATAGGAAATACCCTGGTATAGAGCAGGGTCCAGGAACCAGGACTTCGACCCAGGTAATTTTTATTCACACAAAAACACGGGTTGATGCAAGTTCATGGCAAAAAAAAAAAAGTTTGCTCTATGTCTGAATGGTGTATAATACCTCTTTCACACATGCACAAAATACCCAGGTTTTTGCTGCCGGGGATTTTGGAATAATCCAGGGCCTGGCTATGTGTGAACAAACTTGACCCAGGTTAGGTGTCCTGGATCCGCAACCCCTCTCGGTACCGGGGTTATTTCTGGGACTGACCCAGATGACCTATAGTGTGATGCAACCCAGGTGTTTAGATCCAGGATGCTCTGAAACTAGTTTGATTGGCTGCTTGGTGCACCTGCAGATGACATAATCTGCAGGAGCCAGACTATATGACAGGGAAGCACATGCAGCATAAGTGGGGAAACATAGCAGGACACAATGTGGCAGCTTCAACATTAGGAGGGTAAGTTGCAGAAGGAGACAGTGGGCCAGCAGCAGCTGAAAGTGTCAGACACAGGTGAAGATTGTGGCAGCTGAAGCAATAGACAGTGTGGCAGATGCAGGACCAATGAGGCAGACTCAGCAGGAGACAGTGGGCCAGCAACAGCTGATGGTACTGTGGCAGACATTGTTTAAGATTGTGGCAGACGCAGCATGAGTGGAGCAGACACAGCACATGAGAGCGGGTAGATGCAGCTCTCTACAGCATGACTCACTGGATTGATGATGAGGTGCATGAACTTCTTGCAGTGGGGGTGAGGTGAAGATCAAAAAACAAATCACTGGAACTGTAAAAGATGTCACAATAGATAGTAATATTGCAAAAAATCTTGGCCAGCAGAGGGGTTCCACATATGCAACAACAAGTGCTGAATAAGCTCAAAGCTGTGGAGAAGCACTACACAAAATTTAATGATAACAATAAGAATAAGAGTGTTGCAGCCCGGATGGAGTGGCTCTTTTATGACTTATGCAATCAAATTTTTGGCAACCAAATCCTGTGGCCCTTTCATCTTCAATTAGTGCTGCACAGCAGGCTTTGTGACCAGAAAGCAACCAAGATGCATTGTCTTGAAAGCCGCTATTTGAAGATCCTATCTCAGAGCATAGTGATATGGATACATCACTTGCTAGTGAAAATCAGATGAATACATCTAGTGAGCTACTGGAGAAACCACCAGAGGGTGCAAAGTTCCAACAGAAGGAATCACTGGAGAAGCCAAAGTTACATTCAAACAGTACATTTACTTCTGGTCATTTTTTTACGCACTAGACTTAAAAAGGGTTTAATTCTCCTAAAAAAATTAATAATTGTACATTATTCGAAATGAAAATGCTAACCTGAAAACAATATCTGTTGCAGCATAAAGCCTAATGCACAGAAGGGAGAAGGCCACAACAGGGCCAACTCCAGGCCTACTAGCACCCTGTGGGAGAAGTTCTGGGGCGTCCCTCCAATATGTGCCTGTGGTGGGTTGTTATATGCACCCACTCTTGGAAAAGTGAGCATGGCCTTACAACAATGAGCATGGCCTCAAAGGGAATGCCAAATCTGTATGACAGGGAAAGGGTAATGCCTTGAAGAGTCAGAGGCTAACAGGAGAGATTGGTGATGGGGAGTTAATTACACAGGGGAGAGGTGGAGGATGAGGCAGGAGCCCCTTGCACATTAAGCAACAAAGTAGTAGTGTATCTTACACACTGCCCCCACACAGTAGTAGTGCCCCTTATACATTACACCCATGCAGTAGTACCTATACACATTACACCACACAATAGTGCCCCTTACACATTATGCCTGTACAGTAGTAGTTCCCCTTAAACATTACGCCCAGACCGTAGTACTATTTATACACATTACACCACACAGTAGTGCCCCTTATACATTATGCCCATGCAGTAGTATTCATTATACACAATTACACCACAGAGTAGTGACCTTACACATTATACTCACACAGTAGACTGAGTCTATCATATTTTATTGTTTTAAAGTACAGAATTTCTGGCATATTAACTGGCAGAGGCCTAAAATGCATACAGCAGCAATTGGTGAACAAGCTTAAATCTAAAATGTTTTTACTAATGTATTTTCTTTATTGCTATCATTTACAATGATCCTGTAAAGAAAAAGAAAGTGTCCAAATTTGAACAAGCCATCTGCTCCATGACCAACTTCATCTGTGACCAGCTCAGGAAAATGGATACCATAACACAAGGTCAAGAAGATGCCTGAATGGTGCGTTTCTTTGAAAATTAAACACCATTCAGTATTAATTTGTGACACAAATCTTGTCTATGCAAGAGTGCATGTATGAGAGGAAAATGGCATTTCTAATGCAACTTTTTACATGAGCATAATCATACCCTCCTCAACCCCAACACTCTCCTCAAACCAGACACCCCCATACTAGAGATGAGCATGTTCTGTTCCTCGCGATCCGAACCCCCCCGAACTTCACCCATTTTACACGGTTCCGAGGCAGCCTTGGATCTTCCCGCCTTGCTCGGTTAACCCGAACGAGGCCGAACGTCATCATCCCGCTGTCGGATTCTCGCGATATTCGTATTCTATATAAAGAGCCGCGCATCGCCGCCATTTTCACTCATGCATTGGAGATTGAATGGAGAGGACATGGCTGCGTTCTCTCCCTGAAAAGCTCCGTAATCTGTGCTCAGTGTGCTGCAAATATCTGTGCTCAGTGTGCTGCAAATATCTGTGCTCAGTGTGCTTAAAATATCTACGTTCTCTGCCTGAAAACGCTCCATATCTGTGCTCAGTGTGCTGCAAATATCTGTGCTCAGTGTGCTTTATTGTGGGGACTGGGGACCACCAGTATATAATTAATTATGCTTATAGTAGTACAGTACAGTAGGCCATTGCTGTTTCTTGCTGCTCTGTGTCACTGCAAGTATCCATTCCATTTTCTGTGCAGCATTTTTGTGAGCAGTATATATAGTGTTACAGTGCAGCATTTTGGTGACCCAACAGTATATAGTTGTGTACAGTAGGCCATTGCTGTATCTTGCAGCTCTGTGTCACTGCAATTTGGGTTACCCTGGGTACTTAGGCGCCTTAAGTATGTGATGCTCCAACAAGCTGCAGCCTCAAAAACGGGGAAGTCACCCCCACAAAGATAAACAGTAAACAAAAGTGGAGGCTGCGCTGGATTTGAGAAATATAACAACAATAATCTAGATGTAATAACAATTTTTAATAATAAAGTTATTAGTCTAAAATAGTGTGATGGTTACACCATATACATGCAACATGATAAAATTTAAAAGCATATAGTTTGATAAGCAATGCGTTATTAGGGTTACCCAAGTTGTCAGGAATTGAAAAGGGTTGGAAAATTGGAAAGTCCGTTCCTAAATGGTCCCCCAATGATAGTGTCCAGTACCAGCAGATTTAGGAGATAAGCAATGTCCGATGTGTTAGTAGATTACCGTTAGAGGTTGTGATGCTCCAGATTTATAAGTGGTGAGCTCCTCATGCGTTACGGTGGAAAGAAATCATCGGTTCAGCTTGCTATTTGAGTCCTCCGTAGGTAATTGGTGATCTGGATTTGGCTGGGGGTGGTTCGGTCTTTCAACAATGAGTTCCTGGCTTGGGTCCCCGTGCACTGAAGCGTTTCGCTGCTGTCAGCTAGCAGCTTTTTCAAAGGTATCAGTGGTTGGAATATGTGGGGTTTATATACCCCTAGCAATATGGTGGCTAATTAGCACCTGGTTGTGATGTTGCATAATTGATTAACAAAAAGCTTATAAACAGTATAAAATAATGTAAAATCAGATATAAGGCAGACCTACCTCTCACAGAATGGGAATTATATAGCAATAACTCAATTTTGAATGGAATTAAGTCATATATAAGTTATATTAAACGAACAGGGAAAGGAAACAGGAAGTGTGAATGGATTTTCTGACCAATGATTGCTTCTGTTGTGATTAGTGTCACTATGGAGACATCGTTCATACGTATATCATTGGTTGGGGACCGGGATGGGAGTAACACAATCTCCTCCCTAAACAAGGAGGTCCGATCATGTGACTATGTATATGTCACGTGATCGGAGCTCTGGCCGTACCCTCTTATATTCTTTATTTAAATGAGGAGCAAGGGTGGTAGGATCGCCGCCCCGGATGTAGAGGTCCGCTCACGTGATTGTTATTGTGTCACGTGAACGGAGCTCCTGCCGCGTGCGTCGGAGCATGAAGGACCATCACATGGTGGACGCCGCAATGGTCACTTCCGCCCACCGATCATGGAGGGACAGCCATAGACGGCGTCCGCCCTGGTACTTCCGCCTGCACTATATGGGGGAAGACTTTCATGGGCGGCAGTTATATTTCCGCCCTTAGTATTCGGCACATCAATTACATAGACTAATATAAATGTAGGTGGAAAGACACGTGACCACATTGGGCCTATAGCAAAGAGATCTCATATAATAACACAGCTAATTAAAATCCCATTTGATAGGAGAAAAAAACGTTTTTTATGGGAATATGAGAGGCCATAAAAAATCATAAGAGAGAAATATAGTAAGATATATAAGGATAATTGTAAAATGGATACTAATTGAATAGTACAGGAAGAGAGGCGAAAGAGAAACCTTTTCAGCTGTTAGCAAGTGTAACAAATGCAGTGAAAGACAGACCCTCTGGTCATAATAGCAATATTATACTATATTAGATATATTGTCACATGACCACTAGTATATTGATTAAATTTAATAATGGAATCAGCAGCATAATAATATTAATAATAATGAGATCACTATAATTTCATAGATCAGCAACATAATAGTGAAATTCATATAAATTTAATATAATTTTATAGAGATTAGGAGGGAACAGAGGTTATTAGAACCAAATTCTGGAAATGGTATGACTCAAAAAGAGGTGGGTACAGTGAAACTGTACTTAGTGGAAACAAATAGAACCTTATTGGATATATATTTTTTGTCTTATCCTAATTATTTATAAAGGATAGGTCTACTTATTCCCTAGCAGTTGTTCTACATCTTGTAATAGATATAAGGGGCTAGATGAGGAAGAGGGAAGCCTGGGGGTCTATCTGAGTTTTATTAAATGATGGTATTGAGTTCTATAGCTTTATTTAAACCACCCGGATGGATGGTACCCATTCGAAACATACAGTAAGCTTCTTGTTGGCATAATTTTTTATATCTATCACCCCCTCTATTGGTTAGAGGAATGTGTTCCACCCCAATAAATCTGAGATTTTTGGGATTTCCATTATGGGCAATATGGAAGTGCTGAGAGACACTATGAGACTCAAGTCTCTTAATAATATTTCTACGATGTTCAAGAAATCTAACTTTCAATTTCCTGGTTGTGCGTCCCACATATTTGAGGCCGAATTCACATATGAGAATATAAATAACATAAGTTGAATTACAATTAATAAAATGTTTAATTTCGTATGATTCATTATTTTCTGTTTTAACGTGTTTAATTTTGTTATCTATATAGTTGCAAGTGATGCATCTACTCGCTCCGCATCTAAAAAATCCCTTGGTTTCTGTTTGGAGCCAAGAGTTAGTTTGAGGTGCTATTTTCATTTCAGGTTTCAGAAAGCTGGGTGCAAGTCTGTTCTTTAGAGATTTATTTTTTTCGAAATACAAAAATAGGATCAGCTGGTAGCAACGGTGCTAGCAGATAGTCCTATTTCAATATCTTATGATTTCGTTTTATGATCTGTTTAATTTGAGAGCAGCAGTTGGTATATGTGGAGATGAAGGCTAGTTGTTTGTCTTCTCCTGACTCATTTTTTCTCTCTTTCTTATGGGACAGTAGTGTATTCCTATCCCCTCTGTTAAAAGGACCCCAGCAGCTCTGATGCTTGCATTTCGAAAGATTCTAAATCGGAACAATTCCGTCTGAGATGTATGAGCTGTCCCCGAGGGATGCTCTTCTTCCAGGGGGGATAATGTGCACTGGAATAATGCAAATATGCATTAGTATTAACTTCTTTAGTGTAGTTTGTAGTATGTAATCGACCCTCTCTAACTTGCAGAGATACATCTAAAAAATTAATACAGCGTGCATGGTACTGGTGAGTGAATACCAAATCATAATTATTAGAATTAAGGGTGTCAACAAACAATTGTGCAGAAAGTGTATCCCCATCCCAAATAATAAATAAGTTGTCAATGTACCTACCATACAGGACCAGGTGCTCCTAATTTAAATAAAGAATATAAGAGGGTACGGCCGTAGCTCCGATCACGTGACATATACATAGTCACATGATCGGACCTCCTTGGTTAGGGAGGAGATTGGGTAACTCCCATCCCGGTCCCCAACCAATGATATACGTATGAACGATGTAATCAATTATGCAACATCACAACCAGGTGCTAATTAGCCTCCATATTGCTAAGGGTATATAAACCCCACATATTCCAACCACTGATACCTTTGAAAAAGCTGCTAGCTGACAGCAGCGAAATGCGTCAGTGCACGGGGACCCAAGCCAGGAACTCATTGTTGAAAGACCGAACCACCCCCAGCCAAATCCAGATCACCAATTACCTACGGAGGACTCAAATAGCAAGCTGAACCAATTATTTATTTCCACCGTAACGCATGAGGAGCTCACCACTTATAAATCTGGAGCATCACAACCTCTAACGGTAATCTACTAACACATCGGACATTGCTTATCTCCTAAATCTGCTGGTACTGGACACTATCATTGGGGGACCATTTAGGAACGGACTTTCCAATTTTCCAACCCTTTTCAATTCCTGACAATTTGGGTAACCCTAATAACGCATTGCTTATCAAACTATATGCTTTTAAATTTTATCATGTTGCATGTATATGGTGTAATCATCACACTATTTTAGACTAATACCTTTTAATTATTAAAAATTGTTATTACATCTAGATTATTGTTGTTATATTTCTCAAATCCAGCGCAGCCTCCACTTTTGTTTACTGTGTCAC
Organism: Pseudophryne corroboree; assembly: GCF_028390025.1. Classification (NCBI taxonomy): domain Eukaryota; kingdom Metazoa; phylum Chordata; class Amphibia; order Anura; family Myobatrachidae; genus Pseudophryne; species Pseudophryne corroboree. Next base: position 480,002,696 of record NC_086449.1, on the reverse strand, counting down.
TGCAAGTATCCATTCCATATCTGTGCAGCATTTTTGGGAGCAGTATATATAGTATTCCAGTGCAGCATTTTGGTGACCCAACAGTATATAGTTGTGTACAGTAGGCCATTGCTGTATCTTGCAGCTGTGTCACTGCAAGTATCCATTCCATATCTGTGCAGCATTTTTGGGAGCAGTATATATAGTATTCCAGTGCAGCATTTTGGTGACCCAACAGTATATAGTTGTGTACAGTAGGCCATTGCTGTATCTTGCAGCTCTGTGTCACTGCTAATATCCATCCATTCCATTTTCTTCCAGTGATTTGGACCAATAATACCATTGATTAGAACAAATAATTCCAGTAATTTTGTCATTTTCTTCCAGTGATTTGGACCAATAATACCATTGATTAGAATGAATAATTCCAGTGATTTTGTCATTTTCTTGCAGTGATTTGGACCAATAATACCATTGATTAGAACAAATAATTCCTGTGATATTGAGGTGTTTGTGTCGCTTAGCTTAACCGTACAGCGACCACAGTGCACCTCTTTTTCTCTTTTCTTTGCATCATGTGCTGTTTGGGGCCAATTTTTTTAAGTGCCATCCTGTCTGACACTGCAGTGACACTCCTAGATGGGCCAGGTGTTTGTACCGCCCTCTTGGGTCACTTTGCTTAGTCATCCAGCGAACTCGGTGCAAATTTTAGGACTAAAAATAGTATTGTGAGGTGTTCAGAATAGACTGGAAATGAGTGGAAATTGTGGTTATTGAGGTTAATAATACTATATGATCAAAATTACCCCCAAATTCTATGATTTAAGCTGTTTTTGAGGGGTTTTTGGAAAAAAAACACCCGAATCCAAAACACGGCCGCGGAACCGAATCCAAAACCAAAACACAAAACCTGAAAAAATTCCGGTGCACATCTCTACCCCATACTATTCAGAGGGTAATTGTGGCACCTGTTATAGAGGGTCAAATGTTTATGATGCATCCATAATAAAGCTACATCACATTCCACACAACCCTGAGTACAATGTTTATATACAGTTGTAGGAAGGTATAATTCTTGGTTTTTTGATAATGTTTACCATTATTATTTAGAAATGTTTGCCTTAATTTTTGGAATGTTAAACATGTACAGGAGATAGTGGTTTTATACTTGGCTGCATTTAAAAAAACAATTGTACTCTGACTTATTTAAAAAGTCTTCAACTGTTTCTAAGGCAGTTGCTGAAGTGTTTATTTCTTTTAGTTAATAAAAAAAGTAATTTCTTTTGTAAAGGAACATGTTTAGGATTAATACAAGGAAGGTTCTTTTTTTATATTTAAGTTTTACATTTGTATATATCGAAAATACTATTATTGTCTGCAAGACTGCAAATATTTGTACTTATATCGGCAGCAAATTTCAGCAAATTTCTACTTATTACTGCTGATGCAGAACGTTATATGTGTACCTGCAGAGGATTCCTTATAAAAATATATGCAGGTAATTTTATTTACTGCAAAATGTTCTTTCTCTGGCTGGGTCCACAGGTATCCACAGGATAACATTGGGATATGCCGGAGCGACAGTGGAAATGGCACCAAACGGTCACGAGCTTTCTGGTCTCCCAGGATGCATCGGGGCTTCATCATATAATCCCGCCCACTGACTCAGTCAAATCAGTTTTTTGTTTGGTGCGGCAAGGAGCCGGCCATGGTCACAGGGCTGCTGTTATAGCAGCCTGTAGCTTTTTATTATTTTATTTTTATAGTCTTACTATGGTTTTTTGAGTGACTTTTCTTACCAGCGTCTTAAACGCATAATAGAAAGAGTCGCTCCAACAACTCCCCACCGGGTCGCAACAATGCTTACCTTCGCGGTACAGTGCTGTCTCGACGGGCATCTGTGTAGGATGTTCTAGCAGGTCCAGCAGACATAACCAGGCTGTGGCCGGAGCATGGGGAGAAGCTAAGTCTATGGATTTCCTCTTACTAGGGGTTCCGGACACAGCTACACTGCTTTTGGTGGAGACTACAAACAATGTGTTGATGCGCCGAACACTCTTAGGTGTGACAGCGCTATGCTTTAGGGATCATAGATGCCTAGGACTAGGTTGAGGCCGCAATCCTTAAAGTTTAAGTCAACGGGGGAATCAGACGCTCTCCTGGCCGCCCCTCCCCCAAGTTCATGACCAGTTACCAGTTTCCGCGCGTCTCCCATCCAAGAACTTAATGACCTCACTTCCGTCTCAGACGCTACCACGAGGGTACTCGGTCGCAGCTTAGATGCTGCGGTTGTGTACACTAGATTGCCGGACCGAGTTGCAGGCCTTAGCGTCTGCATACACGTGGCATTCACTGAGCATCCGTGTCCGTTTGTGAGCGTCCGTGTCTTTTCATCAGTTATCAGAACTGCAGTGTACACCAGTAGCGTCTGAATCCACTCAGCGTCTTGCGAGTATTTGTTGGATATGGAAGTGTGGTGAGTCTCCCTGTATCCCGCTCTATGTAAGTATGAATTGTTAATTTTGGTACATATTGCATATGAGACCTGTATATTACTGTGTTCTGCATGTGATGTTTGAAAAAAAACAGTTAAAAACAGAAATACAATTATCCTACTTGTAAGTTATTATGATGGTGATTGTATTCTCATATGACAATGTTTAATGCTTTAACATGTGACTGACTGCTAGTATGTGTGCTGACTTTTTTATGTTGTCAGTCCTGTTCTGAACCTCAATTCAGGTGCACGGTTGTGGTCAGATTGATCTCACTTCTATATATCTATATATAGGTGATTTTCAGTCGCAAATTGTGTAGTTATAAACAAAATATTACCATGTCTGTGAGCGGCAAAAGTGACGAAGAGAATTTATCAGGCACTCCTACATCCCTAACATGTTTATCTTGTAAAACAGGGTTAATTGGTATAGGCCAGTTGGTCACTTATGAGGGGCTATGTGCGAACTGTTTTGCTTTTCAGCAAAGTAAAAAACAGGAATTGGTTCAACAACCAGCAGAGCCACCATGGAGTATGTTCGCACAGACTTTGTCTTCAATAGCGGACAGGTTAACTCCGGCAGCACCACCCCAGGGGATAGGTTACACTATTAACCCATACATGCAGCGCCCTTCCTACGGTCTGGTTCCAGTACCTTCTACAAGTAACCAGGGTACAGGTAAGACTAAGACAGATACATCTATGTTGCAGACTACACAAGATGATACAACAGATTATGATACAGTATATTCAAATACTCCATATGATGATCAATCGCAGAGTTTCAGCTCAGAGGATGTAGCTGAACTTATCTTTGGAGGAAACAGCCAAAACAGTGTCAAAATCTAAAGCACCTGTGTTTAAACGAACAAAAACAGTTAAGACTGAATTCCCAGCGTCAGAGGTTCTGACGGAAATGATGGAAGAATCTTGGGTGATGCCCAGTTAAAAATATAAGATTCCGAAATAATGGGATTCTTATAATCCATTTCCTGCTGCGGATTGTTCAAAAAGAGAAGTTCCTCCGAAAGTAGATGCACATGTACTGCGACTTGTGCATAAATCTGCTTTACCATTGTCATCTACCTCACTAAATGATGTCACAGACAGAAGGGTAGATAGCTTCTTGAAAAGTGTATTTTCTCTCTCGGGAGCAGTGGTAAGGCCTGCTATGGCTACTGCCTGGATGGCAAAGGCAATGGTAGAATGGATGGAGGAACTAGAGAATGGCCTCTCCTCCCTTAATAGGGAGCAGGAGTATAATTTAGGCCATTTAAGACAAGCTGCCCAATATATGGAAGAAGCAGCAATTGATATGGGTATGATTGCTTCTAAAGCATCAGCCTTGACAGTAGCCGCTCGTAGAGCAGTTTGGCTACGTACTTGGAAAGCAGATGCTGAATCCAAGAAAGAATTGGAAGCATTGCCTTTCAATTGTAATATATTGTTTGGGAAACAATTGTCTGATATTCTAGAATCGGAAGCTGAGTCCAAAAAGGTCAGATTTCCAGCTAGTTATAACCCTAAGACTAGGGGTTCAAAGTTTCAGCCATTTCGATGGCAAGGCAAAGCAAAGGCTAAAGAGGAGTCTAAGAAACCCCAGTTTAATAGATCGACCAGGGGTAGGAAGCAATGGGCTAGTAGAAAGCCAGCTTCCAAGCCTGAACAGAAACCATCAGCCTGAAGAGACGGGCCTCCGCCTGGAATATTCCAGGGATGGGGGCCGACTCCTTCATTTTGCACACATATGGCAACAGTTGACGACAGATGCTTGGGTGCAGAAGGTGGTATCTCACGGGTATGGGTTCCCATTCAGGAGGCAACTTCCTGAAAGATTTTTTTGCACCAGCCCTTCTTGTATAGAGTCGAAGGCCAATGCCCTGCAAGAAGCAGTCCAAAAATTACTGCAGTCAGGTGTGATTGTCCCAGTACCTCCATCACAAAGGGGACAGGGGTTTTACTCCAATCTATTTTTGATTCAGAAGCCAAATGGGTCATTCCGACCAATTCTCAATCTCAAAATGTTAAACAAATACATTTGGATTCCAAGGTTCCATATGGAGACATTACGCTTCATAATGTTGGCTATGGAACTGGGAGATTATATGGTATCTCTGGATATACAGGATGCTTACCTAAATGTGCCTATAGCACGGTCTCATCAGTGTTACCTCAGGTTTGCCATCCTCCAGGAACATTTTCAGTTCCAAGCCTTGCCCTTCGGGCTAGCAACAGCACCCATGGGGTTTACCAAAATTATGGAGGTGATGGCAGCTTATCTCCGCAAGCAGGGGATAAGAATATTTCCATACCTCGACGATCTGTTAATCCTAGCACATTAGCAGGAGTTACTTTTGAGCCATCTTCAACAGACAGTAGTTTGTTTACAGAAACACAGGTGGCTCATAAATTGGGAAAAGTCATCTCTGAATCAGTCACAGCAGATGGTTCATTTGGGGGCCATATTGGATTCAGGTCTACAGAGAGTTTTCTTACCAGAGAAAAAGATAGTCAAGGTGCAGGTCATGACTCAGGAAGCATTGCACACTCAGACAATGTCAGTCCATGCAGCAATGCGACTGTTGGGTCTGATGGTATCAACCTTCGACATAGTGGAATATGCGCAATTCCACTCCAGACCATTACAGCACCTTATTCAGTCCAAATGGAACAGAAATCATCAGACAATAAAAAAGCAGATGATAAAGTTTCCAATAAACGTAAAAAGGTCTCTAGCGTGGTGGCTACAGACAGACCATTTAAACAAGGGGAGACCCTTTTGGATAAAAGAATGGCAAGTCCTGGCAACAGATGCCAGTCTTCAAGGCTAGGGAGCAGTACTCGAAAGCCTTTGGTTCCAGGGAAAATGGTCCATAAGGGAAAGTCGCCTGCCAATAAATCTGTTAAGGGCCATTTATATGGTGCTAGTTCAGGCAAAGGACAGTCTGCAAGGAAGACAGGTCCAGATTCGCTCAGACAATGCGACAGAGGTAGCGTACCTCAATCATCAGGGAGGAATTCACAGCAAAATATTAATGGAGGAGGTAACTCCCATACTAAGGTGGCAGAACTCCATCTTCCAGCATTGTCAGCAGTGTTTGTTCCAGGTGTACTGAACTGGGAAGTGGATTTTCTCAGTCGACACACCATTCAGGAAACCGAATGGGCATTACACCCAGAAGTGTTTCAGACTATAGTGAACAGATGGGGTCTACCGGAGATAGATCTCATGGCGTCTCGTCTAAACAACAAAGTTCCGAGGTACGGATCAAGAACAAAGGATCCCGGAGCAGTCCTTGTAGACGCACTGTCAGTGAATTGGAAATTTAATCGGGCGTATCTGTTCCCTCCAATATCTCTGTTACCCAGAGTAGTGAGAAAAATAAAGCAAGCAAAGGCAGTCATAATTCTAATAGCTCCAGCTTGGCCAAGAAGGCATTTGTACACAGATTGGTACACAGATCTACTGAGAATGTCAGTGGAAGCACTGATACTGCTCCCTCAACGTCCAGATCTGCTAATGCAGGGTCCTTGTTGTCACAGCCATCTGGATCATCTGTCTTTGACGGCGTGGTTGTTGAAACCTTTATCTTAGGAGCTAGAGGATTTTCAAAACAAGTAATTCAAACTATGCTTAGAGCAAGAAAGCCTTCTTCAGCTCGTATTTATCATCGAATATGGCAAGCATATATTCATTGGTGTAGTGGAAAAAGTTTGAATCCAAGATCTTTTTTAAGTATCCAGGATTTTGGATTTCCTTCAAGCAGGATTGAATAAGGGTTTGAAAGTAGCTTCCTTGAGAGTTCAAGTATCAGCGTTAACTGTATGGTTTCAGCGAAAGATTGCTGATTTACAGGATGTGCGTACTTTCTTTCAGGGAGTTGTACACATTCAACCTCCATTTGTTCCTCCTGCAGCTCCCTGGGATTTGAATCTAGTTCTTAACTTCCTTAAGGGACCTCCGTTTGAACCACTTAAGAAAGCAGATCTAGGTTAAAGTACTCTTTCTACTGGCAATGGCCTCAGCTAGAAGAGTATCAGATTTAGGAGCACTGTCGTGTAAGTCTCCTTTCCTAAGTTTTTTTTCCAGATAAAGTAGTTCTCAGAACTATATCTGGTTATCTTCCGAAGGTGGTTTCAAAGTTTCACCTTAATGAAGAGATTGTAGTCCCAGCTTTTCAGGTATCGGGACTGTTTGCGGGAGAAGCGTCGCTGGATGTAGTCCGAGCATTAAGAATCTACATAGATCGTACTAGTGCCATCAGAAAAACAGATTCTCTCTTCGTCCTCTACGGATTTCATAGAAGAGGATGGCCTGCTAGTAAACAGATGCTGGCAAGATGGCTCCGAATGGTAATATCAGAAGCTTATTCTCATGCAGATCTCCCTACTCCGGCTAATGTCTCTGCACACTCTACACGTAAGGTAGGTCCTTCATGGGCAGCACAACATGGTGCTTCAGCAGAGCATATTTGTAAGGCAGCCACATGGTCTTCCATAAACACATTCATTAGATGTTATGCCTTGGATACTTTTGCCTCTCATGACGCAGAATTTGGGCGAAAGGTTCTCCTGTGTAATCAGAAGCGTCCCCACCACTAAAAATGGCTTTGGGAATCCCAATGTTATCCTGTGGATAACCTGTGGACCCAGCCAGAGAAATAGACGTTATGCTTACCATTGATAACGTGATTTCTCTTATGTCCACAGGTATCCAAAGGGGTCCTACCCTGACGCACCTGATTTGAGGATCTTGACAATCACTAAACCTCTTCCCTCTTGTATGGAAGGGTGTGCATGTGTGTTCTTATCACCTGAATAGGTTTCTACCTGATGCTCCTGCCTAATTGCTGTGGAAAGAACTGATTTGACTGAGTTAGTGGGCGGGATTATATGGTGAAGCCCCGATGCATCCTGGGAGGCCAGAAAGCTCGTGACCGTTTGGTGCCATTTCCCCTGTCGCTCCGGCATATCCCAATGTTATCCTGTGGATACCTGTGGACATAAGAGAAATCACGTTATCAATGGTAAGTTCTTACCATAACGTCTATATTTCTATATACCCAAAATACTGTTCAAACTTGCACAATACTGTATTTGTATATGAAGGAATTTCTTGAGGCTTTGTTCAAAATAAAAACATACGTATAAAAATCTTAAAACATCTGAACAAGCATAATCAGGCAAAAAACTGTTTATCAATAAAAACCACATTTGAAACAAAAAAACTTTTGTGACATTTACTGTGTCATTGCTGATATGTTGCGTGTGATAGTGGCACTTATAATTTCTGCAATGGGGTTAGAACACTGGCTATCAAAAGTGTCTGGTACTGGCAGGGCCGGAACAGAAATCTTTGGGCCCAGTACAATGATATTTGTAGGGCCTCCCTCGATATACATATATTCACACACACAAGTAAATATATATATATATATATATGAAAAAAAGGAATAAGGTGGTTTTAAGCGACCTGTGGTGTCTAATATTAATAGAAGACTCAAAATTAAAAGAAAAATGTTTTTTAATAAATCTAGTAAGCACCAATAAAAACAAATAAAAAATAGCTCTATTACAAAGAGCCCGAAATATTGCTAAAATTGTGTATAAGACATAAGTTAGTATAAGAATAGTAATACAAACTTAAAAAATTAGACAAGAGAAAAATACGTCCTAAAAGTAGAAAATTGGACATAAGATCAGCATAAAAAGTATAAAAATAGGATTCTTAGCTTTTTGAGAGGGTATGTATCATAGCACCCAACGCGTTTCGTCCTATCTGGACTTCATCAAGGGGTGACAAACAACTGGGACAGCTCATCTATATATACCTGTATTGGTAAGGAAGTGATAGCTACATTACTTCCTGCCAATTAACCGGTGTCAGATTTCATGAATTGTTTAAATATTTAAAACATGGTGGAAGTACTCCCATAGCATAGTGTAGCCAGGCTTAGTGAAACCGCTTTTTAAATAACTTTTTTTTATGTGTTTAAAGTTCGAAAAAACATTGTTAAAGTTCAGAGTCCAGGACTTCCGGTCCGGATCGCGGGTGACGTCACGTCCGCCCCTCTTCCGGTATCCGGCATTCTTCACTGCGCATGCGCCGAGTGCGTGTTATGGACGGTCCGTGTCCGGCATCCATTGCGCATGCGCCTGTTCTCCCTTCTGATAGCAGTGGCTGGGAACGTGTGTGTTGTAGCGGCGGCCATTTTTCTGGAGTTCATTTCCTCAGACATTTAGTTGTATAGTCTTGTGGTCGCGGCGGCCATTTTGGATCAGATTATTCATAATGGAATTTAGTGTATGACCGAAAAATAAAGGGAAACAAGTTTCAGAAGGAGATTATTGTGCAGGAGATTATTGTGCAAACATTACGTATTCCTACTTAGGGCAAATTATATTTCAGGTCCCAAGTGTGGACATAATTAAAACATCCAGTACAATTAGATGTATTACTGATAGTTCACAAGAAGACACTGATATTTATAGTATAGTCAAGGTTAATAGTGCTATTGTTTCTAATCATAAAACTGGTGGTGAGTATGAAAATTACCATTCTCCTGTTGAAGATGGCATAGTAGCAGACATATTTCATACCCAACATAGTGCAGGAGGTAGCATAGTATAAGAAAAAAATTTTTAATATATAAAATTTCTTAAAAAAAGTTTTCTCATAAAAAATCTTCTTTAAAAAAACTTTTTCAAAATCTATAAGCGTATTTACACCGAAGTTCCCATAGTATGGTGATAAAAAGATATATTAGTTATTATAAGAACCTCTTGGCACCTTGCTCAAGAAAGTTACAGCACCCAATCTTCCATGATGGTTCCCCATCTATGTACTAGTTGGGCCCAACACTGCTTGGCTTCCAAGATCGAACGGAATTGGGCATCTCCAGTGTGGTATGGCTGTAGTATTGGCGTGGTTTTTGGAGGTATCGTAATAACAACGTGGTAGAAGTAGTGAATAAAAGTGGAAATTGCAGAAGATACAGACAAGTGGCCTAGAACGGAAAGATAAATATTGTCGGCTTACGTTACAGAAAGGGGGCTATTTCATAGCCTTCATTGAAGCCATCTGGATGCATGGTATTGAGTTCAAAAATCCAGAACATTTCTCTCTTCGATAAACGGTTGGAAAGATCACCGCCTCTCTCGCCCAATGAGACTAGTTCAATACCCTTAAAGGTTAGTTCGTCAGGATCCGAGTTGTGGCAAGCATGGAAGTGTTTTGGTACTGCATGTGTTAGTACTTTGTTCTTTATGTTTCTTATATGTTCCTGTATACGGATTTTTAAGGGTCTTTTCGTTTTCCCTACATACTTCATCCCACATGAGCACTCAAGCATATAAATTACTGACACCGTATTACAGTTGATGAATTGTTTGATCTTGTGCTCTTTTGATCCATTAGTATTTTTAAAGGTTTTCCTATTAGGGTGTACGTAGCGGCATATATTGCAGCGGCCGCATTTATAACACCCAACACATTTGGGCATGTTTGATCGTGCTTCCGGGTTCCTCAGCATGCTTGGTGCCACAAGATCTTTGAGGTTTTGCGACTTCTTAAATACCACTAGAGGATCCTTGGGGAGATAGTCCTTTAAAATGGGATCCATAAGGAGGATATTCCAGTGTTTCTTAAGCGTTTTTTTGATGATTTTTTCATGTCTGCTGTATGTGGTGATGAAGCGCACTGTGTCATCTCTTTTTTCTTTTACTTTGTATTTCAGGAGTTGTTCCCTCTCCAAATTCTTGGCCTTCGAATTTGCTTCCTCCAGGAGATGATTAGGATAGCCTTTTTCTCTGAATCTTTCCGTATATATCTGTAGTTGTTGATCTCGATCTTCAGTATCCTTGCAGTTCCGAGCAATTCTGTTGAACTGTGAAAAGGGGATGTTGTTCTTCCATTGTTGGCTGTGATTACTTCGGTAATGTACATAGCTGTTCATATCCACTTCCTTCACGTAGTTTTTTGTGATCACCTCATTGTCTGTGTGTGTCAAAACCAGATCAAGGAATTCTATTTTCCCAGTGCTAGTTTTCGCAGTGAATTGGAGATTCATTGAATTGTTAGATAAATAAGTAAAAAATTCTTTAAAACTCATATCATCACCGTCCCACACAAGTAAAATGTCATCTATGTAACGTTTATAAAATGCGATATTTTGTTGGAATGGGTGATCCGTAAAAATATATTCATTTTCCCAATTCCCCATGAAAAGGTTTGCGAAACTAGGCGCGAAAATAGTCCCCATGGCGGTTCCACAGATTTGTAAAAAATATGTATCTAAAAATTTAAAATAATTTCTTTTCAGGATAAAATTCATAAGTTCACATAAAAAGATTCTATGCTCCTCCGTAATCTCGGCATCTTTCTTTAGGAATTCATTACAGGCCACTACACCCTTGTCGTGTTCTATGCAGGTGTAGAGAGATTGGACATCTATGGTGATCCATCGGTAGGTGTCTCTCCATTCAAATGAGTCCATCAGGTTGAGAACAGATGTTGTGTCTTTTAAGTAGGCTGGCAGATTTACCACATGTTTTCTTAGAAAAATATCCACATATTCGGACAAATGTGATGTCAAAGAGTCTATCCCGGCCACAATTGGTCTCCCAGGGGGATTCGTCAGGGATTTATGCACCTTTGGCAGGAAGTAGAATATGGGGGTGGTGGGGTTGGAGTTAAGCAGATACTGATATTCTTCTTTAGTTAAAATCTCGCATCTGAATGCTTTTAAAAGTATGGTTCTTAGTTCCTCAATGAAACCATCCTTCGGGTCTCCTGGGAGTGGGGTGTACGAAGTCCTATCCCCCAGAAGTCTATTTGCTTCTGTAACGTATGCCTCCCGGTCCATAATGACCAACCCCCCCCCCCCCCCTTGTCAGCAGATTTTATAACAATGTTTTTATTATCCTGGAGTTCTTTAATTGCCTTGGTTTCTCTGTTTGTAAGATTCTTCTCCTTGATAATCTCCATTTCAGTTTCACATAAATCTTTTTTCACTAGATCATAAAAGATGCCCACATTGTGACCCTTAGATTCTAACGGATAAAACTTTGAAGTGGGTTTCAGTCCTGATTTGGATTGGTCATAGTTTCGAATGACCGCATTTTCCTTTTTAAGAAAATGTCTCTTAAGTGTTAGCTTCCTTACGAATTTATTTAAATCTATGAAGACATCGAACTTATTCATGCCTCTCGTTGGTGCATAAGAGAGTCCTTTATTCAGTAGTGAACTTTCATACTCTGTTAACGTGTGGCTTGATAGATTAAATATACCTTTAGTTGGCGGATGTCCTAATGGAGGTGTCTTCTTTTGCTGTTGTATAGGTTTGTTCCTCCTGCCCCCTCGACATCCTCTTCGTCTGCTAATCTTCTTTTTAGGGGTGTTGTGCTCATAGTTTTTTCTTTTGGATTGTTTCTTATCATGGTTTTGAACCTTGCATTCTTGCCTGGTGATAAAAAATCCTCCTCGTTGGCCGAGTTAATTCTTTGTAATGTGGAAAACCTGTTGGTAGTCTGTACAGGCTGTCTTCTCTGTGTGGGATTCCTTCCATTCTCCATGCCTCTTCTTGGTACCGTTTGCCAGTATTCCCTCTTCGTTCTTTGATAAGTCTTGTCATTTCCATCAAATCTGCTCCAATTCTTAATTTTGTTATTCTCATAATCTTGCTTGTCCCGTATAAATTTCTTTCCTTTGTTCCTTATGACCTCATCTTCAACTTGCTCAAGTTTCTTATTCAATACTTTTTCATTGATCTTAAAATCCTCTTTGTCCTTGAATGCTTCTAATTTAGTTTCAATTTCTTTAATTTCTGTATCCAGGGTGGAGATGATACGTTTCTTTTCTGTCACCAGGATTTTCATTAATTTTATAGTACAGCTATGGAGTGTGTTGTCCCATTCTTTCATGAATTCAGGATTCTCTGCTCCAAACGTTGGTTGTTTGGTGATTCTGAGACCCCTGGGAATTCGGTCCACGCTTATATAATGTTCCAACCCTTTCACATCCCACCATGCCTTCACTTCTTTAATTAGTAGTCTTTCCATACTCCAAAAGATATCATCAAGTGTGTCTAGGTTGGGCACACTTTCAATGGTGTTGGTTTCATTAAAGATTTTATGGCATGCATTATTTCTTTTATTGGTGCGTTCCCCGGTTCTGAACATACTGTATGTGTGGTATCGACTTCTGAAAGGCAGCCGTGGGCAGAAGATTACCACAATGGTAGATTGGTGGGGGAAAGCTTATCGGCGCTTGACTGCGATACCAATTTATACTAGAATGTAGTCCAGGTTGTTTACAAACAAAAAGTCTCCTTTTTCTAGACACTCCCTTAGTATTACTTGGGCGTCAGCTACACCTTAAAGAAAGAAGCATTGGTAAGGTGCTTCATGTACAATGTAAACGAAAAAAAGGAATAAGGTGGTTTTAAGCGACCTGTGGTGTCTAATATTAATTGAAGACTCAAAATTAAAAGAAAAATGTTTTTTAATAAAACTAGTAAGCACCAATAAAAACAAATAAAAAATAGCTCTATTACAAAGAGCCCGAAATATTGCTAAAATTGTGTATAAGACATAAGTTAGTATAAGAATAGTAATACAAACTTAAAAAATTAGACAAGAGAAAAATACGTCCTAAAAGTAGAAAATTGGACATAAGATCAGCATAAAAAGTATAAAAATAGGATTCTTAGCTTTTTGAGAGGGTATGTATCATAGCACCCAACGCGTTTCGTCCTATCTGGACTTCATCAAGGGGTGACAAACAACTGGGACAGCTCATCTATATATACCTGTATTGGTAAGGAAGTGATAGCTACATCACTTCCTGCCAATTAACCGGTGTCAGATTTCATGAATTGTTTAAATATTTAAAACATGGTGGACGTACTCCCATAGCATAGTGTAGCCAGGCTTAGTGAAACCGCTTTTTAAATAACTTTTTTTATGTGTTTAAAGTTCGAAAAAACATTGTTAAAGTTCAGAGTCCAGGACTTCCGGTCCGGATCGCGGGTGACGTCACGTCCGCCCCACTTCCGGTATCCGGCATTCTTCACTGCGCATGCGCCGAGTGCGTGTTATGGACGGTCCGTGTCCGGCATCCATTGCGCATGCGCCTGTTCTCCCTTCTGATAGCAGTGGCTGGGAACGTGTGTGTTGTAGCGGCGGCCATTTTTCTGGAGTTCATTTCCTCAGACATTTAGTTGTATAGTCTTGTGGTCGCGGCGGCCACTTTGGATCAGATTATTCATAATGGAATTTAGTGTATGACCGAAAAATAAAGGGAAACAAGTTTCAGAAGGAGATTATTGTGCAGGAGATTATTGTGCAAACATTACGTATTCCTACTTAGGGCAAATGATATTTCAGGTCCCAAGTGTGGACATAATTAAAACATCCAGTACAATTAGATGTATTACTGATAGTTCACAAGAAGACACTGATATTTATAGTATAGTCAAGGTTAATAGTGCTATTGTTTCTAATCATAAAACTGGTGGTGAGTATGAAAATTACCATTCTCCTGTTGAAGATGGCATAGTAGCAGACATATTTCATACCCAACATAGTGCAGGAGGTAGCATAGTATAAGAATTTTTTTTTTAATATATAAAATTTCTTAAAAAAAGTTTTCTCATAAAAAATCTTCTTTAAAAAACTTTTTCAAAATCTATAAGCGTATTTACACCGAAGTTCCCAAAGTATGGTGATAAAAATATATATTAGTTATTATAAGAACCTCTTGGCACCTTGCTCAAGAAAGTTACAGCACCCAATCTTCCATGATGGTTCCCCATCTATGTACTAGTTGGGCCCAACACTGCTTGGCTTCCAAGATCGAACGGAATTGGGCATCTCCAGTGTGGTATGGCTGTAGTATTGGCGTGGTTTTTGGAGGTATCGTAATAACAACGTGGTAGAAGTAGTGAATAAAAGTGGAAATTGCAGAAGATACAGACAAGTGGCCTAGAACGGAAAGATAAATATTGTCGGCTTACGTTACAGAAAGGGGGCTATTTCATAGCCTTCATTGAAGCCATCTGGATGCATGGTATTGAGTTCAAAAATCCAGAACATTTCTCTCTTCGATAAACGGTTGGAAAGATCACCGCCTCTCTCGCCCAATGAGACTAGTTCAATACCCTTAAAGGTTAGTTCGTCAGGATCCGAGTTGTGGCAAGCATGGAAGTGTTTTGGTACTGCATGTGTTAGTACTTTGTTCTTTATGTTTCTTATATGTTCCTGTATACGGATTTTTAAGGGTCTTTTCGTTTTCCCTACATACTTCATCCCACATGAGCACTCAAGCATATAAATTACTGACACCGTATTACAGTTGATGAATTGTTTGATCTTGTGCTCTTTTGATCCATTAGTATTTTTAAAGGTTTTCCTATTAGGGTGTACGTAGCGGCATATATTGCAGCGGCCGCATTTATAACACCCAACACATTTGGGCATGTTTGATCGTGCTTCCGGGTTCCTCAGCATGCTTGGTGCCACAAGATCTTTGAGGTTTTGCGACTTCTTAAATACCACTAGAGGATCCTTGGGGAGATAGTCCTTTAAAATGGGATCCATAAGGAGGATATTCCAGTGTTTCTTAAGCGTTTTTTTGATGATTTTTTTCATGTCTGCTGTATGTGGTGATGAAGCGCACTGTGTCATCTCTTTTTTCTTTTACTTTGTATTTCAGGAGTTGTTCCTTCTCCAAATTCTTGGCCTTCGAATTTGCTTCCTCCAGGAGATGATTAGGATAGCCTTTTTCTCTGAATCTTTCCGTATATATCTGTAGTTGTTGATCTCGATCTTCAGTATCCTTGCAGTTCCGAGCAATTCTGTTGAACTGTGAAAAGGGGATGTTGTTCTTCCATTGTTGGCTGTGATTACTTCGGTAATGTACATAGCTGTTCATATCCACTTCCTTCACGTAGTTTTTTGTGATCACCTCATTGTCTGTGTGTGTCAAAACCAGATCAAGGAATTCTATTTTCTCAGTGCTAGTTTTCGCAGTGAATTGGAGATTCATTGAATTGTTAGATAAATAAGTAAAAAATTCTTTAAAACTCATATCATCACCGTCCCACACAAGTAAAATATCATCTATGTAACGTTTATAAAATGCGATATTTTGTTGGAATGGGTGATCCGTAAAAATATATTCATTTTCCCAATTCCCCATGAAAAGGTTTGCGAAACTAGGTGCGAAAATAGTCCCCATGGCGGTTCCACAGATTTGTAAAAAATATGTATCTAAAAATTTAAAATAATTTCTTTTCAGGATAAAATTCATAAGTTCACATAAAAAGATTCTATGCTCCTCCGTAATCTCGGCATCTTTCTTTAGGAATTCATTACAGGCCTCTACACCCTTGTCATGTTCTATGCAGGTGTAGAGAGATTGGACATCTATGGTGATCCATCGGTAGGTGTCTCTCCATTCAAATGAGTCCATCAGGTTGAGAACAGATGTTGTGTCTTTTAAGTAGGCTGGCAGATTTACCACATGTTTTCTTAGAAAAATATCCACATATTCGGACAAATGTGATGTCAAAGAGTCTATCCCGGCCACAATTGGTCTCCCAGGGGGATTCGTCAGGGATTTATGCACCTTTGGCAGGAAGTAGAATATGGGGGTGGTGGGGTTGGAGTTAAGCAGATACCGATATTCTTCTTTAGTTAAAATCTCGCATCTGAATGCTTTTAAAAGTATGGTTCTTAGTTCCTCAATGAAACCATCCTTCGGCAGGAAGTAGAATATGGGGGTGGTGGGGTTGGAGTTAAGCAGATACTGATATTCTTCTTTAGTTAAAATCTCGCATCTGAATGCTTTTAAAAGTATGGTTCTTAGTTCCTCAATGAAACCATCCTTCGGGTCTCCTGGGAGTGGGGTGTACGAAGTCCTATCCCCCAGAAGTCAATTTGCTTCTGTAACGTATGCCTCCCGGTCCATAATGACCAACCCCCCCCCTTTGTCAGCAGATTTTATAACAATGTTTTTATTATCCTGGAGTTCTTTAATTGCCTTGGTTTCTCTGTTTGTAAGATTCTTCTCCTTGATAATCTCCATTTCAGTTTCACATAAATCTTTTTTCACTAGATCATAAAAGATGCCCACATTGTGACCCTTAGATTCTAACGGGTAAAACTTTGAAGTGGGTTTCAGTCCTGATTTGGATTGGTCATAGTTTCGAATGACCGCATTTTCCTTTTTAAGAAAATGTCTCTTAAGTGTTAGCTTCCTTACGAATTTATTTAAATCTATGAAGACATCGAACTTATTCATGCCTCTCGTTGGTGCATAACAGAGTCCTTTATTCAGTAGTGAACTTTCATACTCTGTTAACGTGTGGCTTGATAGATTAAATATACCTTTAGTTGGCGGATGTCCTAATGGAGGTGTCTTCTTTTGCTGTTGTATAGGTTTGTTCCTCCTGCCCCCTCGACATCCTCTTCGTCTGCTAATCTTCTTTTTAGGGGTGTTGTGCTCATAGTTTTTTCTTTTGGATTGTTTCTTATCATGGTTTTGAACCTTGCATTCTTGCCTGGTGATAAAAAGTCCTCCTCGTTGGCCGAGTTAATTCTTTGTAATGTGGAAAACCTGTTGGTAGTCTGTACAGGCTGTCTTCTCTGTGTGGGATTCCTTCCATTCTCCATGCCTCTTCTTGGTACCGTTTGCCAGTATTCCCTCTTCGTTCTTTGATTAGTCTTGTCATTTCCATCAAATCTGCTCCAATTCTTAATTTTGTTATTCTCATAATCTTGCTTGTCCCGTATAAATTTCTTTCCTTTGTTCCTTATGACCTCATCTTCAACTTGCTCAAGTTTCTTATTCAATACTTTTTCATTGATCTTAAAATCCTCTTTGTCCTTGAATGCTTCTAATTTAGTTTCAATTTCTTTAATTTCTGTATCCAGGGTGGAGATGATACGTTTCTTTTCTGTCACCAGGATTTTCATTAATTTTATAGAACAGCTATGGAGTGTGTTGTCCCATTCTTTCATGAATTCAGGATTCTCTGCTCCAAACGTTGGTTGTTTGGTGATTCTGAGACCCCTGGGAATTCGGTCCACGCTTATATAATGTTCCAACCCTTTCACATCCCACCATGCCTTCACTTCTTTAATTAGTAGTCTTTCCATACTCCAAAAGATATCATCAAGTGTGTCTAGGTTGGGCACACTTTCGATGGTGTTGGTTTCATTAAAGATTTTATGGCATGCATTATTTCTTTTATTGGTGCGTTCCCCGGTTCTGAACATACTGTATGTGTGGTATCGACTTCTGAAAGGCAGCCGTGGGCAGAAGATTACCACAATGGTAGATTGGTGGGGGAAAGCTTATCGGCGCTTGACTGCGATACCAATTTATACTAGAATGTAGTCCAGGTTGTTTACAAACAAAAAGTCTCCTTTTTCTAGACACTCCCTTAGTATTACTAGGGCGTCAGCTACACCTTAAAGAAAGAAGCATTGGTAAGGTGCTTCATGTACAATGTAAACGAAAAAAAGGAATAAGGTGGTTTTAAGCGACCTGTGGTGTCTAATATTAATAGAAGACTCAAAATTAAAAGAAAAATGTTTTTTAATAAATCTAGTAAGCACCAATAAAAACAAATAAAAAATAGCTCTATTACAAAGAGCCCGAAATATTGCTAAAATTGTGTATAAGACATAAGTTAATATAAGAATAGTAATACAAACTTAAAAAATTAGACAAGAGAAAAATACGTCCTAAAAGAAGAAAATTGGACATAAGATCAGCATAAAATGTATAAAAATAGGATTCTTAGCTTTTTGAGAGGGTATGTATCATAGCACCCAACGCGTTTCGTCCTATCTGGACTTCATCAAGGGGTGACAAACAACTGGGACAGCTCATCTATATATACCTGTATTGGTAAGGAAGTGATAGCTACATCACTTCCTGCCAATTAACCGGTGTCAGATTTCATGAATTGTTTAAATATTTAAAACATGGTGGAAGTACTCCCATAGCATAGTGTAGCCAGGCTTAGTGAAACCGCTTTTTAAATAACTTTTTTTATGTGTTTAAAGTTCGAAAAAACATTGTTAAAGTTCAGAGTCCAGGACTTCCGGTCCGGATCGCGGGTGACGTCACGTCCGCCCCACTTCCGGTATCCGGCATTCTTCACTGCGCATGCGCCAAGTGCGTGTTATGGACGGTCCGTGTCCGGCATCCATTGCGCATGCGCCTGTTCTCCCTTCTGATAGCAGTGGCTGGGAACGTGTGTGTTGTAGCGGCGGCCATTTTTCTGGAGTTCATTTCCTCAGACATTTAGTTGTATAGTCTTGTGGTCGCGGCGGCCATTTTGGATCAGATTATTCATAATGGAATTTAGTGTATGACCGAAAAATAAAGGGAAACAAGTTTCAGAAGGAGATTATTGTGCAGGAGATTATTGTGCAAACATTACGTATTCCTACTTAGGGCAAATGATATTTCAGGTCCCAAGTGTGGACATAATTAAAACATCCAGTACAATTAGATGTATTACTGATAGTTGACAAGAAGACACTGATATTTATAGTATAGTCAAGGTTAATAGTGCTATTGTTTCTAATCATAAAACTGGTGGTGAGTATGAAAATTACCATTCTCCTGTTGAAGATGGCATAGTAGCAGACATATTTCATACCCAACATAGTGCAGGAGGTAGCATAGTATAAGAAAAAATTTTTAATATATAAAATTTCTTAAAAAAAGTTTTCTCATAAAAAATCTTCTTTAAAAAACTTTTTCAAAATCTATAAGCGTATTTACACCGAAGTTCCCATAGTATGGTGATAAAAAGATATATTAGTTATTATAAGAACCTCTTGGCACCTTGCTCAAGAAAGTTACAGCACCCAATCTTCCATGATGGTTCCCCATCTATGTACTAGTTGGGCCCAACACTGCTTGGCTTCCAAGATCGAACGGAATTGGGCATCTCCAGTGTGGTATGGCTGTAGTATTGGCGTGGTTTTTGGAGGTATCGTAATAACAACGTGGTAGAAGTAGTGAATAAAAGTGGAAATTGCAGAAGATACAGACAAGTGGCCTAGAACGGAAAGATAAATATTGTCGGCTTACGTTACAGAAAGGGGGCTATTTCATAGCCTTCATTGAAGCCATCTGGATGCATGGTATTGAGTTCAAAAATCCAGAACATTTCTCTCTTCGATAAACGGTTGGAAAGATCACCGCCTCTCTCGCCCAATGAGACTAGTTAAATACCCTTAAAGGTTAGTTCGTCAGGATCCGAGTTGTGGCAAGCATGGAAGTGTTTTGGTACTGCATGTGTTAGTACTTTGTTCTTTATGTTTCTTATATGTTCCTGTATACGGATTTTTAAGGGTCTTTTCGTTTTCCCTACATACTTCATCCCACATGAGCACTCAAGCATATAAATTACTGACACCGTATTACAGTTGATGAATTGTTTGATCTTGTGCTCTTTTGATCCATTAGTATTTTTAAAGGTTTTCCTATTAGGGTGTACGTAGCGGCATATATTGCAGCGGCCGCATTTATAACACCCAACACATTTGGGCATGTTTGATCGTGCTTCCGGGTTCCTCAGCATGCTTGGTGCCACAAGATCTTTGAGGTTTTGCGACTTCTTAAATACCACTAGAGGATCCTTGGGGAGATAGTCCTTTAAAATGGGATCCATAAGGAGGATATTCCAGTGTTTCTTAAGCGTTTTTTTGATGATTTTTTCATGTCTGCTGTATGTGGTGATGAAGCGCACTGTGTCATCTCTTTTTTCTTTTACTAAGAAAATATTTTGAGAACAGTTCGTGCGCAATACTTATAGCAGCTGGTATTGTCTCAAATACTCCTAGAGGTTTCCTTCAACCCTCACCAACAAAGTGCACAACATAAGAAATATGGAGACTGAGACTTAACTAGCGTTTCTTATTATTCTTGCTGATGCTTATTCACAGGCTTCCATCATTCGTATTAGAAGTGTCATGTAAATAAATATAGAGTGCATATAGTGAAATACCGTTTTAATAGCATACATATATGACACACATTTATTTAAAAATATCAAAGGTCAGGTATTTGTGCAAATAACTGCAAGCAGCAAGGAATGACAAACTAATTACCAGATCATTCAGAACTGTTTTTAGGCAGTTCTAAAAGTGCATGGGAGATGGTATAGGGATTTCCGGATAATCCCACCATACATGGATCTTACTGGATACTGGTCTTTAAGTCCGTCCTCAGGCTTGTCAGAAGGTAACCGACGCGTTTCCACCCCAAGCTGGGGTCTTTGTCAAGGTTCAAAAAAGTCTGAATCGATTCAGACGGTGTACGAAGTCCTATCCCCCAGAAGTCTATTTGCTTCTGTAACGTATGCCTCCCGGTCCATAATGACCAACCCCCCCCCCCCCCCTTTGTCAGCAGATTTTATAACAATGTTTTTATTATCCTGGAGTTCTTTAATTGCCTTGGTTTCTCTGTTTGTAAGATTCTTCTCCTTGATAATCTCCATTTCAGTTTCACATAAATCTTTTTTCACTAGATCATAAAAGATGCCCACATTGTGACCCTTAGATTCTAACGGGTAAAACTTTGAAGTGGGTTTCAGTCCTGATATGGATTGGTCATAGTTTCGAATGACCGCATTTTCCTTTTTAAGAAAATGTCTCTTAAGTGTTAGCTTCCTTACGAATTTATTTAAATCTATGAAGACATCGAACTTATTCATGCCTCTCGTTGGTGCATAAGAGAGTCCTTTATTCAGTAGTGAACTTTCATACTCTGTTAACGTGTGGCTTGATAGATTAAATATACCTTTAGTTGGCGGATGTCCTAATGGAGGTGTCTTCTTTTGCTGTTGTATAGGTTTGTTCCTCCTGCCCCCTCGACATCCTCTTCGTCTGCTAATCTTCTTTTTAGGGGTGTTGTGCTCATAGTTTTTTCTTTTGGATTGTTTCTTATCATGGTTTTGAACCTTGCATTCTTGCCTGGTGATAAAAAATCCTCCTCGTTGGCCGAGTTAATTCTTTGTAATGTGGAAAACCTGTTGGTAGTCTGTACAGGCTGTCTTCTCTGTGTGGGATTCCTTCCATTCTCCATGCCTCTTCTTGGTACCGTTTGCCAGTATTCCCTCTTCGTTCTTTGATTAGTCTTGTCATTTCCATCAAATCTGCTCCAATTCTTAATTTTGTTATTCTCATAATCTTGCTTGTCCCGTATAAATTTCTTTCCTTTGTTCCTTATGACCTCATCTTCAACTTGCTCAAGTTTCTTATTCAGTACTTTTTCATTGATCTTAAAATCCTCTTTGTCCTTGAATGCTTCTAATTTAGTTTCAATTTCTTTAATTTCTGTATCCAGGGTGGAGATGATACGTTTCTTTTCTGTCACCAGGATTTTCATTAATTTTATAGAACAGCTATGGAGTGTGTTGTCCCATTCTTTCATGAATTCAGGATTCTCTGCTCCAAACGTTGGTTGTTTGGTGATTCTGAGACCCCTGGGAATTCGGTCCACACTTATATAATGTTCCAACCCTTTCACATCCCACCATGCCTTCACTTCTTTAATTAGTAGTCTTTCCATACTCCAAAAGATATCATCAAGTGTGTCTAGGTTGGGCACACTTTCAATGGTGTTGGTTTCATTAAAGATTTTATGGCATGCATTATTTCTTTTATTGGTGCGTTCCCCGGTTCTGAACATACTGTATGTGTGGTATCGACTTCTGAAAGGCAGCCGTGGGCAGAAGATTACCACAATGGTAGATTGGTGGGGGAAAGCTTATCGGCGCTTGACTGCGATACCAATTTATACTAGAATGTAGTCCAGGTTGTTTACAAACAAAAAGTCTCCTTTTTCTAGACACTCCCTTAGTATTACTTGGGCGTCAGCTACACCTTAAAGAAAGAAGCATTGGTAAGGTGCGGCATGATGACGTCATTCTTGATGGACGTGTAGCGGGCGGACGGCAGGCGGCATGGACGGCCTCGGTGGTATATAGGTATGTCACACTTTCACTTTGTTATATGTCCTGATGAAAATGTTACATTAATAACATTGAAACGTTGACAAGCTTTGCGACTACGTCTCGTCTTATTCCCCGCTGAGGGAGCCGTGAGTGCCGCCGACTGGGTCTGTTGTTTAAATACATCCCTGCTGGAGGTGTTAAACGGTGGGCACCGGCCTTTACTTTCCATTTCATTCAGAATGGAGTGCTGCTGACTACTGCTATCTGTATATATATATATATATATATATATATGAGATGAGCGGGTTCGGTTCCTCGGGATCCGAACCCCCCCAAACTTCACCCATTTTACACGGTTCCGAGGAAGCCTTGGATCTTCCCGCCTTGCTCGGTTAACCCGAGCGTGCCCGAACGTCATCATCCCGCTGTCGGATTCTCGCGAGATACGTATTCTATATAAGGAGCCACGCATCGCCGCCATTTTCACTCGTGCATTGGAGATGATAGCGAGAGGACGTGGCTGCGTTCTCTCAGTTTCTGTGTTCAGTGTGCTGCAAATATCTGTGCTCAGTGTGCTGCAAATATCTGTGCTCAGTGTGCTGCAAATATCTATGTTCTCTGCCTGAAAATGCTCCATATCTGTGCTGCATTGTAGGAGGACAGTGCAGAATTTTGCTGACCAACAGTATATATATAGCAGTACGGTACAGTAGTCCACTGCTCTACCTCTGTGTCGTCAAGTATACTATCCATCCATACCTGTGCTGCATTTTAGTTGCGCGCAGTATATAGTAGGAGGACAGTGCACAATTTTGCTGACCACCAGTATATATATAGCAGTACGGTACAGAGTCCACTGCTCTACCTCTGTGTCGTCAAGTTTACTATGCATCCATACCTGTGCTGCATTTTAGTTGTGCGCAGTATATAGTAGGAGGACAGTGCAGAATTTTGCTGACCACCAGTATATATATAGCAGTACGGTACAGTAGTCCACTGCTCTACCTCTGTGTCATCAAGTATACTATGCATCCATACCTGTGCTGCATTTTAGTTGTGCGCAGTATATAGTAGGAGGACAGTGCAGAATTTTGCTGACCACCAGTTTATATATAGCAGTACGGTACAGTAGTCCACTGCTCTACCTCTGTGTCGTCAAGTATACTTTGCATCCATACCTGTGCTGCATTTTAGTTGTGTGCAGTATATAGTAGGAGGACAGTGCAGAATTTTGCTGACCACCAGTATATATATAGCAGTACGGTACAGTAGTCCACTGCTCTACCTCTGTGTTGTCAAGTATACTATGCATCCATACCTGTGCTGCACTTTAGTTGTGCGCAGTATATAGTAGGAGGACAGTGTAGAATTTTGCTGACCACCAGTATATATATGGCAGTACGGTACAGTAGTCCATTGCTCTACCTCTGTGTCGTCAAGTATACTATCCATATGTGTGCTGCATGTGCTGTTTGGGGACTATTTTTTAAATTGGCCATCCTGTCTGACACTGCAGTGCCACTCCTAGATGGGCCAGGTGTTTGTGTCGGCCACTTGGGTCGCTTAGCTTAGTCATCCAGCGATCTTGGTGCACCTCTTTTTTTCTTTGCATCATGTGCTGTTTGGGGACTATTTTTTAAATCGGCCATCCTGTCTGACACTGCAGTGCCACTCCTAGATGGGCCAGGTGTTTATGTCAGCCACTTGGGTTACTTAGCTTAGCCATCCAGCAACCTCGGTGCAAAATTTAAGACTAAGAATAATATTGTGAGGTGTGAGGTGTTCAGAATAGACGAAATAAGTGGAAATTATGGTTATTGAGGTTAATAATACTATGGGATCAAAATGACCCCCAAATTCTATGATTTAAGCTGTTTTTGAGGGGTTTTTGTAAAAAAACACCCGAATCCAAAACACACCCGAATCCGACAAAAAAATTTCAGGGAGGTTTTGCCGAAACGCATCCGAATCCAAAACACGGCCGCGGAACGGAATCCAAAACCAAAACACAAAACCCGAAAAATTTCCGGTGCACATCACTAATAAATATATATATATATATATATATATATATATATACACGCACAA
Source organism: Pseudophryne corroboree (assembly GCF_028390025.1). NCBI lineage: Eukaryota > Metazoa > Chordata > Amphibia > Anura > Myobatrachidae > Pseudophryne > Pseudophryne corroboree. The sequence goes on along the minus strand of NC_086449.1, from coordinate 479,978,150 downwards.
ATGTAAATATATATATATATATATATATATATAAATAAGCACAATTTAAGCGTCACTCCAGGTCTTAGCTCAAATAAACGGGTCCAGTCCCCCAGTTTTGCTTTGAAACATTTCGGTTTTAATCACAAACCTTCGTCAGGCATATACAAACAACAGAAAGAATCTTACCTATATAACAATTGAAATCACCAGGTGTAGTGCAGTCCAGGAAGCCTCAGTGTTAGACTTCCTCTGACATCATACAGCTTGGACAAATTACGTAATTAGAGTGTGTTAACCCTTCACCACACTACAGAAATGCAAATGAATGAGAGACGGTTAGAGGAAGTCTAACACTGAGGCTTCCTGGACTACACTACACCTGGTGATTTCAATTGTTATATAGGTAAGATTCTTTCTGTTGTTTGTATATGCCTGACGAAGGTTTGTGATTAAAACCGAAACGTTGCAAAGCAAAACCAAGGGACTGGACCCGTTTATTTGAGCTAAGACCTGGAGTGCCGCTTAAATTGTGCTCATATCTTCAACCTGCAAAGTTGATTTAGAGGGCTCCGGGGAAGCTGATTCTCATTCGTGAGTGCTGAATCTACAGACTATCTATCTATCTATCTATCTATCTATCTATCTATCTATCTATCTATCTATCTATCTATCTATCCACACACACACACACACACACACACACACACACACACACACACACATTTTCCATGGATTGTAATCGAAGCCCTAAGAGTGCCACCTCATCTCTCTCTATTATTTAATCAGCAGTGGGGCTGAGGATGGCTGCTGCTGTTTGTAAAGGCCCCCCTCACACCAAGTCTGTCACAGACTTGTGACAGGAGCTGGAGGGAGGCTGTGGGCACAACTGCTGGGCTGGATCAGTGCTGCTGCTGCTCCTCAACTCTGGCAGCAGTAGACAGGGAAAGAGCCAGTGCAGAATTAGCATTATTACCATCTCTCCCAGGACTGGACTAAGTGAATGGGTATGCGGGGAAGGGGGGAAGGGGATGTTGGATTGGCTTCTTTGTTGATTAGTTTAGTTATTTGGTGACCGGTGGGTGAGCAGTTTAAAAAACATTACTAGATGCTACAGACCCCATTTTTGTGTCCATGATCCACATGCCCCTCTGAACTTCGGGCCCTGATACGGGTGTCCCCTTTGTGCACCCACCTGTCACCGGGCCTGGTACATTGTCTGTAAAATCAGAGTCCACAACATCCCACTCTGGTATAAACTGCTCATTTTGTGTTGCACAAATGTTTTGCAAAACACAATTAGCAGCAACTACATCAGGTACCAGTCCAGTTATACAGCATCAGCATCCTTTAAGTCATCCAATAGCATTTTTGACCACCAATCTGGCAGAACTGAGAGTACGGGTGAATTAATCTTGCTTCACAAAAAGTTAAAGATGATGGGTGTAGCCCTTCATCAATAGGTCCTCAATGGGTATGCAGCAACTTCAACGATGTGCACTGGGATCTCCACCCCATCAAGGAACTTGGATTTCTGTTAAAAAAATTATACATTTCAATGTACACTGCAGGTTGAAGGTTATATTGTTCTTTCATTTCAAATAGTCTAATTGCTTTCAAATATAATTTATTGCACATTATACCTCACATCTTAGCTTGCCGAGAAAAGCATCACAACATTTATATTTTCCTCTCTGGGGAACAACCAACCATGCTTCTCATCCACAGTCTTGTACAGGTCACAATTGGCTAGTACTCTGGTATCATGTGAATGCCCAGGCCAGCCAATAAGCACATCTGTGAAACTGCAAATAAGAGGCGTTAGCTATATGTAAAATCTATAGAACATGTACACTGCAGATAACTCACAGTATAATAAAAAAAAAATACTTACCAATAATTGTAGACAGTTTGTAGAATAATAGAATGCCAACCTTTACAGTCATAGTTGTCCACTGTTATGTCTGTGAGGGCAATGATAGGGATGTGTGCCCCCAGAACACTGGATATTCCAGATGCAGGAATCCATTCACAGTGTCATCCAATCACTGGCCTTGAGGTAAGCAGATAAACCAGTAGTACAGAGTGCCCAGTAAATCCTGTGTCACGTGTTGCACTAGAGTACAAATTGTAGAGATCCCCACACCAAACCTGTGGTTGCATTACCTAGCCTGTGAAATGGGTCTTCTCCAGTGAGTAGTCTGTCTGGTAACAGATTGGATAAGAAATTCTAGTAAGTACTGAAAAGTGGTACTTGACATTCAGATGTGTGTCATCCACTGCTCTTCCTCAAACGATTCCAGTGGCCCAGAAAGCATCTCCATACCTGAAGTCTCTGACCCATATTGATCGCATGAGGCATAGGTAAACCAGAATATTAGGGAAACACTGGCCAAGATGAATACTTCCCTCTGGCGCAAATAATGTTGTCAAGCATGAATTCTCCCTGCCATAAAAAAATGCCTTCTACTTCTAAAACAACACTGTGCAATGTAGCACAGTGTCAGCAGCTGCATCAGTTTCATGTGAAACAGCAAAAAGCTCTAGGCTACTCAGTAATAACTTTTCAGCCATGTTTGCAACAATGCAGCCCCTACCCATCACCCAGCAGCCAAGTCACCACCCAGTTTTCATGATGATATGTGTGAGACATAAAAACGTATCCCCTTTAAATGAAACACAAAATTCCAGGGCAGACCCGAGTCCAGTGTGAACTCATTTAACACAGGAATTTCCCGGGTTCAAGGTGTAGTGTGATAGGGGTTGCCAGGCTGAGAGCTGGGTTGATAGACCTGGGTCAGAGCTGTGTATTTGCAGAGGCTTATGTGTGAAAGGGGTATAAGGAGGCAAACAATGACAGCCTGACATACAGGTATCTGCTTTGTAGAAATACACAGTGTGGATGGTTTGATTGATTGATTGATTGATTGATTGATTGATTTAGGTATAGAGAATGGCAATGGCATAACAACATGTTTGTAATGTTACTTAATGCATGTTAAACATGTTGGCATTATAGCTTTAAAAATGATGCTTTGCAAGCCTGTAAAATGTCATAATTACAACACAGTTAAAACACTTTAAGTAACTTAACCATTGCGGAATTATGCTGTCATTCCTCCTTTTCATATTCATTGTCGCCATAGTGTCTTTCAACTTAAGGTATGATGTGTTTCATCCTAAAAATGTGGGACATATTGAGTGAGTGAGTGAGTGAGTGAGTGCATAATACTGTACTTAAGTTTTTAACAGAGCTTCAGTTGAATGTCAGATTAACACTGAACAAAGTACTTTACCTTCATGGATCAAATATGTACATTTTGCTTTTTGGCATTTAAAGGGTGTTTATCAAGAATATGCATAACTATTATCCAATAATTGCGAAATAAATAAAAAATATATAATATATAATCAATAAATGATATACTGTTTGTATGTTATATAAAATGACATTGAACATGGGTCACCAACAGGTTTATCTTCTCTTGTGGCTTAATATTCATATAACTAATATATTAGCGCTTAAGACTTTTATTAAAGTCTGCTGAGATGTTGACAGAACAGTACGCGGAGATCAGTTTAAATCCTTTAACATAAATACCACCTGTGTTGAGCAGTGGAAAAATAAAAGAAATCTCTGATGCAATCAGTGCTGGTGCATCTGACTGAAAATACATCTCTTGCCTTTTTTTAAACATGTTTGCCATCACTGAACACTGACATTTTAGAAGCAGAATATCAAGTACTAGTTTAATTCTATAACTGCCAAACATAGATCAGTGATTTTTATGTCAAAGAATTTATCATTGGTTTCTCTTAATCATAGAGTATAGCCAAGTTTAAAACAGCCTTGATCTATATGGATGTCTGTATATGCGCTCTGAGAGGTAAAATTGAACATATACTGTAGTTGAATAATACTTGTGGGTTGTTTTTTTTACAATGGTGGTTTATTTTTACAGTTTATCATTTTGAATTAAGCAAATGTTTTGATTGAAATTGATTTATTTAACCAAGTTGCATGTGAATTATATGTGTTTTCATGATACAACTATTTCTGGTACTACAGTATGTATAGTAAAAAATTGAATAACAGTTCTTGCAATTATTAAGGGCTCAGGACATGAGTGCAATTTCTGCAATTGTAAGTTCTAAATGTCATATGCAAAGGGATCATTGATCACTAATCTAAATAGACCAATAAACTGCAGATTCTGTGTGTAGGAATATGCACAAAACATGCACAAGTTTACACCATTCATCATTTATTATCCCCTTATGTAAACTACGGGGGTTGGGTATGTGTGACCAGCGGTCAGGAGACCGCCGGTCACCATACCGACGCTGGAATCACAGTTTACAGGTTATACTCCCACTCTATGGGTGTTGTGGACACCCACAAGTGGGAATGGTCCCTGTTAGTCGGCATGCCGACTGTTGGGACTGTAAGGGGATGGGATTTTGGCATCAGTATTGTATCCTGTGGTCTTCTGACTGCCGGTCACATAACTGCCTCCCAACTATGGGGCAGATTTAATTTACATGCAAGCTGCCAACACATTTATCTGAGAGTTATGATACAGTAGGCTGATTCTTCCATAGTCTCTGGACAGTGAGTTAACAATTGTTTATGCTGGAAAACATCCCATGGTTAACTGAACCAGCCCCTAAGGCATACTTACCTACATTTTCAGTCTCCTCTCCAGGAAAAGCCTGGAGAGAAGACACTGCTTATCACTAATGGGGCAGGGCCAAATTGGCTCATCATTAGGCCCTGCCCCATTAGTGGGAAATCCCGCAATTCATGGGGCCACAGCGGAGCTTATGGCCCACCCCCAACTCAGGGAATCACCTGTGATTTGCGGGTCAGCAGAGAGGGCAGAGCTAAATGGCTAATGCCAGTCTTTAGTCCCACCCCCTGCACACGGCCTCACAATTGCCATTGATTTTTACACCATCCTGCCCTGAAGCGGGCAGGATGTGGGAGAGTTGCCTACTCTTCCAGGACTGTAGGGACCCCAAAAATCGTGAGCCTCCTGCAGCTTGCGGGATGGTAGGCAAGAATGCCGTAAGGTTTCTTTAGTACAGGCATCAATGAACCCCACTAGTAGTGACCAAGATACAACATTTCTCTAAGGATTAATAATAAATAAATTATATTAAACAGTCATTTATAAGGCCTTGTCTCCTAGACCTTAAACTAAAAAAAATCACATTGTATATGCAAGAACTTTAGCTACTAAAAATAATATTATTAATCAGTGTAAGCAAATATTAAAAAATATAACAGTAATTCCAATATTAAATATAAACCTGAACAAGAAACCTGAAAGCAAAAGTTGAACATAGTTTGTATGGTTAAAAAAAATGTTTTAGCAACAGGAAACAGTTTAACATACGCCTGATTCAGAGGTGAACATGGGGGTCATTCCGACCCAATCACTCACTGCAGTTTATCGCAGCGCAGCGATCGGGTCAGATCTGCTCATGCACGGTGCCGCAGTGCGCCGACGCATGCTGGACGGTCGAAGGCCGTTGTACCCTAGTGATTGCCTCTGCCTGATTGACAGGCAGAGGTGATCGCTGGGTGGGAGGGGGCTTGACTGCGGCGTCAAGCTGCTGTTTAGGGGGCACGGTCTGACCAATGCAGGCATGGCCGGACCATTGGGGGGGTGGGCTGCGGAGGCTGCGTGATATCACACGCAGCTGCTATGACCCGGGCAGCAAAGGGGTTCTCCCAGCCAGCCGAAGGAGCTGCGCTGGCTGGGAGTTACTCCTCAAATGCAAAAGCATCGCCACTTGTGTATTTTCGGCAGGAAATAAAATATGGGTATCGTGCCGAAAATACACAAGTGATTGGTCAACCCTCCGGGGAGACCAATTGTGGCAGGAATAGATTCACTCACAGCTAATATTTCAGAGTATGTGGAGATTTTTCTGAAGAAATATGTCCCCAATCTTGATTCATATATAAAAGACACCAGTTCATTAGTAAAAATTTTAAAAGATGTAGAGTGGACATCAGGGTATTTTGGGTAACGATTGCTGTCCAATCACTATATACATCTATAACTCATGAGAAAGGAATCAGATCATGTAGAGAATTTTTGTATGAGGATGAAGATTTGGATAAAGAACATAGAGAAGTGATCTGTACATTTATAGACTTTATATTAAAACATAACTATTTTACATTTTTAGAAGAATTTTATCTTCAAATATGTGGGACAGCGATGGGGACTGTTTTTGCTCCGAGCTTTGTGAATTTACATATGGGGAGCCTGGAGCATAAATATGTGTATAATAATAACCCATATAAGAATTAGAGATGAGCGCCGGAAATTTTTCGGGTTTTGTGTTTTGGTTTTGGGTTCGGTTCCGCGGCCGTGTTTTGGGTTCGACCGCGTTTTGGCAAAACCTCACCGAATTTTTTTTGTCGGATTCGGGTGTGTTTTGGATTCGGGTGTTTTTTTTAAAAAACACCAAAAAACAGCTTAAATCATAGAATTTGGGGGTCATTTTGATCCCAAAGTATTATTAACCTCAAAAACCATAATTTACACTCATTTTCAGTCTATTCTGAATACCTCACACCTCACAATATTATTTTTAGTCCTAAAATTTGCACCTAGGTCGCTGGATGACTAAGCTAAGCGACCCTAGTGGCCGACACAAACACCGTGCCCATCTAGGAGTGGCACTGCAGTGTCACGCAGGATGGCCCTTCCAAAAAACCCTCCCCAAACAGCACATGACGCAAAGAAAAAAAGAGGCGCAATGAGGTAGCTGTGTGAGTAAGATAAGCGACCCTAGTGGCCGACACAAACACCGGGCCCATCTAGGAGTGGCACTGCAGTGTCACGCAGGATGTCCCTTCCAAAAAACTCTCCCCAAACAGCACATGACGCAAAGAAAAAAAGAGGCGCAATGAGGTAGCTGTGTGAGTAAGATAAGCGACCCTAGTGGCCGACACAAACACCGGGCCCATCTAGGAGTGGCACTGCAGTGTCACGCAGGATGTCCCTTCCAAAAAACCCTCCCCAAACAGCACATGACGCAAAGAAAAATTAAAGAAAAAAGAGGTGCAAGATGGAATTGTCCTTGGGCCCTCCCACCCACCCTTATGTTGTATAAACAGGACATGCACACTTTAACCAACCCATCATTTCAGTGACAGGGTCTGCCACACGACTGTGACTGAAATGACGGGTTGGTTTGGACCCCCACCAAAAAAGAAGCAATTAATCTCTCCTTGCACAAACTGGCTCTACAGAGGCAAGATGTCCACCTCATCATCATCCTCTGATATATCACCGTGTACATCCCCCTCCTCACAGATTATCAATTCGTCCCCACTGGAATCCACCATCTCAGCTCCCTGTGTACTTTGTGGAGGCAATTGCTGCTGGTCAATGTCTCCACGGAGGAATTGATTATAATTCATTTTAATGAACATCATCTTCTCCACATTTTCTGGATGTAACCTCGTACGCCGATTGCTGACAAGGTGAGCGGCGGCACTAAACACTCTTTCGGAGTACACACTTGTGGGAGGGCAACTTAGGTAGAATAAAGCCAGTTTGTGCAAGGGCCTCCAAATTGCCTCTTTTTCCTGCCAGTATAAGTACGGACTGTGTGACGTGCCTACTTGGATGCGGTCACTCATATAATCCTCCACCATTCTTTCAATGGTGAGAGAATCATATGCAGTGACAGTAGACGACATGTCCGTAATCGTTGTCAGGTCCTTCAGTCCGGACCAGATGTCAGCATCAGCAGTCGCTCCAGACTGCCCTGCATCACCGCCAGCGGGTGGGCTCGGAATTCTGAGCCTTTTCCTCGCACCCCCAGTTGCGGGAGAATGTGAAGGAGGAGATGTTGACAGGTCGCGTTCCGCTTGACTTGACAATTTTCTCACCAGCAGGTCTTTCAACCCCAGCAGACTTGTGTCTGCCGGAAAGAGAGATCCAAGGTAGGCTTTAAATCTAGGATCGAGCACGGTGGCCAAAATGTAGTGCTCTGATTTCAACAGATTGACCACCCGTGAATCCTTGTTAAGCGAATTAAGGGCTCCATCCACAAGTCCCACATGCCTAGCGGAATCGCTCCGTGTTAGCTCCTCCTTCAATGTCTCCAGCTTCTTCTGCAAAAGCCTGATGAGGGGAATGACCTGACTCAGGCTGGCAGTGTCTGAACTGACTTCACGTGTGGCAAGTTCAAAGGGCATCAGAACCTTGCACAACGTTGAAATCATTCTCCACTGCACTTGAGACAGGTGCATTCCACCTCCTATATCGTGCTCAATTGTATAGGCTTGAATGGCCTTTTGCTGCTCCTCCAACCTCTGAAGCATATAGAGGGTTGAATTCCACCTCGTTACCACTTCTTACTTCAGATGATGGCAGGGCAGGTTCAGTAGTTTTTGGTGGTGCTCCAGTCTTCTGTACGTGGTGCCTGTACGCCGAAAGTGTCCCGCAATTCTTCTGGCCACCGACAGCATCTCTTGCACGCCCCTGTCGTTTTTTAAAAAATTCTGCACCACCAAATTCAAGGTATGTGCAAAACATGGGACGTGCTGGAATTTGCCCATATTTAATGCACACACTATATTGCTGGCGTTGTCCGATGCCACAAATCCACAGGAGAGTCCAATTGGGGTAAGCCATTCCGCGATGATCTTCCTCAGTTGCCGTAAGAGGTTTTCAGCTGTGTGCGTATTCTGGAAAGCGGTGATACAAAGCGTAGCCTGCCTAGGAAAGAGTTGGCGTTTGCGAGATGCTGCTACTGGTGCCGCCGCTGCTGTTCTTGCGGCGGGAGTCCATACATCTACCCAGTGGGCTGTCACAGTCATATAGTCCTGACCCTGCCCTGCTCCACTTGTCCACATGTCCGTGGTTAAGTGGACATTGGGTACAACTGCATTTTTTAGGAGACTGGTGAGTCTTTTTCTGACGTCCGTGTACATTCTCGGTATCGCCTGCCTAGAGAAGTGGAACCTAGATGGTATTTGGTAACGGGGGCACACTGCCTCAATAAATTGTCTAGTTCCCTGTGAACTAACGGCGGATACCGGACGCACGTCTAACACCAATATAGTTGTCAAGGCCTCAGTTATCCGCTTTGCAGCAGGATGACTGCTGTGATATTTCATCTTCCTCGCAAAGGACTGTTGGACAGTCAATTGCTTACTGGAAGTAGTACAAGTGGGCTTACGACTTCCCCTCTGGGATGACCATCGACTCCCAGCAGCAACAACAGCAGCGCCAGCAGCAGTAGGCGTTACACGCAAGGATGCATCGGAGGAATCCCAGGCAGGAGAGGACTCGTCAGAATTGCCAGTGACATGGCCTGCAGGACTATTGGCATTCCTGGGGAAGGAGGAAATTGACACTGAGGGAGTAGGTGGGGTGGTTTGCGTGAGCTTGGTTACAAGAGGAAGGGATTTACTGGTCAGTGGACTGCTTCCGCTGTCGCCCAAAGTTTTTGAACTTGTCACTGACTTATTATGAATGCGCTGCAGGTGACGTATAAGGGAGGATGTTCCGAGGTGGTTAACGTCCTTACCCCTACTTATTACAGCTTGACAAAGGCAACACACGGCTTGACACCTGTTGTCCGCTTTTCTGTTGAAATACCTCCACACTGAAGAGCTGATTTTTTTGGTATTTTCACCAGGCATGTCAACGGCCATATTCCTCCCACGGACAACAGGTGTCTCCCCGGGTGCCTGACTTAAACAAACCACCTCACCATCAGAATCCTCCTGGTCAATTTCCTCCCCAGCGCCAGCAACACCCATATCCTCCTCATCCTGGTGTACTTCAACACTGACATCTTCAATCTGACTATCAGGAACTGGACTGCGGGTGCTCCTTCCAGCACTTGCAGGGGGCGTGCAAATGGTGGAAGGCGCATGCTCTTCACGTCCAGTGTTGGGAAGGTCAGGCATCGCAACCGACACAATTGGACTCTCCTTGTGGATTTGGGATTTCGAAGAACGCACAGTTCTTTGCGGTGCTTTTGCCAGCTTGAGTCTTTTCAGTTTTCTAGCGAGAGGCTGAGTGCTTCCATCCTCATGTGAAGCTGAACCACTAGCCATGAACATAGGCCAGGGCCTCAGCCGTTCCTTGCCACTCCGTGTGGTAAATGGCATATTGGCAAGTTTACGCTTCTCCTCCGACAATTTTATTTTAGGTTTTGGAGTCCTTTTTTTACTGATATTTGGTGTTTTGGATTTGACATGCTCTGTACTATGACATTGGGCATCGGCCTTGGCAGACGACGTTGCTGGCATTTCATCGTCTCGGCCATGACTAGTGGCAGCAGCTTCAGCACGAGGTGGAAGTGGATCTTGATCTTTCCCTAATTTTGGAACCTCAACATTTTTGTTCTCCATATTTTAATAGGCACAACTAAAAGGCACCTCAGGTAAACAATGGAGATGGATGGATACTAGTATACTTATGGATGGACTGCCGAGTGCCGACACAGAGGTAGCTACAGCCGTGGACAACCGTACTGTACTGTGTCTGCTGCTAATATAGACTGGATGATAATGAGATGTAGTATGTATGTATAAAGAAGAAAGAAAAAAAAAAACACGGGTAGGTGGTATACAATTATGGATGGACTGCCGAGTGCCGACACAGAGGTAGCTACAGCCGTGAACTACCGTACTGTGTATGCTGCTAATATAGACTGGTTGATAATGAGATGTAGTATGTATAAAGAAGAAAGAAAAAAAAAACCACGGGTAGGTGGTATACAATTATGGATGGACTGCCGAGTGCCGACACAGAGGTAGCTACAGCCGTGGACTACCGTACTGTACTGTGTCTGCTGCTAATATAGACTGGATGATAATGAGATGTAGTATGTATAAAGAAGAAAGAAAGAAAAAACCACGGGTAGGTGGTATACAATTATGGATGGACTGCCGAGTGCCGACACAGAGGTAGCTACAGCCGTGGACTACCGTACTGTACTGTGTCTGCTGCTAATATAGACTGGATGATAATGAGATGTAGTATGTATAAAGAAGAAAGAAAAAAAAAACCACGGGTAGGTGGTATACAATTATGGATGGACTGCCGAGTGCCGACACAGAGGTAGCTACAGCCGTGGACTACCGTACTGTACTGTGTCTGCTGCTAATATAGACTGGATGATAATGAGATGTAGTATGTATAAAGAAGAAAGAAAAAAAAACCACGGGTAGGTGGTATACAATTATGGATGGACTGCCGAGTGCCGACACAGAGGTAGCTACAGCCGTGGACTACCGTACTGTACTGTGTCTGCTGCTAATATAGACTGGTTGATAATGAGATGTAGTATGTATAAAGAAGAAAAAAAAAAACCACGGGTAGGTGGTATACAATTATGGATGGACTGCCGAGTGCCGAGTGCCGACACAGAGGTAGCTACAGCCGTGGACTACCGTACTGTACTGTGTCTGCTGCTAATATAGACTGGATGATAATGAGATGTAGTATGTATAAAGAAGAAAGAAAAAAAAAACCACGGGTAGGTGGTATACAATTATGGATGGACTGCCGAGTGCCGACACAGAGGTAGCTACAGCCGTGGACTACCGTACTGTACTGTGTCTGCTGCTAATATAGACTGGATGATAATGAGATGTAGTATGTATGTATAAAGAAGAAAGAAAAAAAAACCACGGGTAGGTGGTATACAATTATGGATGGACTGCCGAGTGCCGACACAGAGGTAGCTACAGCCATGAACTACCGTACTGTGTCTGCTGCTAATATAGACTGGATGATAATGAGATGTAGTATGTATAAAGAAGAAAGAAAAAAAAAACACGGGTAGGTGGTATACAATTATGGATGGACTGCCGAGTGCCGAGTGCCGACACAGAGGTAGCTACAGCCGTGAACTACCGTACTGTGTCTGCTGCTAATATAGACTGGATGATAATGAGATGTAGTATGTATAAAGAAGAAAGAAAAAAAAACCACGGGTAGGTGGTATACAATTATGGATGGACTGCCGAGTGCCGAGTGCCGACACAGAGGTAGCTACAGCCGTGGACTACCGTACTGTACTGTGTCTGCTGCTAATATAGACTGGATGATAATGAGATGTAGTATGTATAAAGAAGAAAGAAAAAAAAAACCACGGGTAGGTGGTATACAATTATGGATGGACTGCCGAGTGCCGACACAGAGGTAGCTACAGCCGTGGACTACCGTACTGTACTGTGTCTGCTGCTAATATAGACTGGATGATAATGAGATGTAGTATGTATGTATAAAGAAGAAAGAAAAAAAAAACCACGGGTAGGTGGTATACAATTATGGATGGACTGCCGAGTGCCGACACAGAGGTAGCTACAGCCGTGAACTACCGTACTGTGTCTGCTGCTAATATAGACTGGATGATAATGAGATGTAGTATGTATAAAGAAGAAAGAAAAAAAAAACCACGGGTAGGTGGTATACAATTATGGATGGACTGCCGAGTGCCGACACAGAGGTAGCTACAGCCGTGAACTACCGTACTGTGTCTGCTGCTAGTAGACTGGATGATAAATAATGATATAAAAAATATATATATATCACTACTGCAGCCGGACAGGTATATATTATATAATGACGGACCTGCTGGAGTGGACACTGTCTGTCAGCAGAATGAGTTTTTTAATTTTTATAGAATAAAAAAACACCACACAAGTCACACGACGAGTGTACTTTTTCAGGCAGACATTCAATCACAATATACTATACTGGTGGTCAGTGTGGTCAGGTCACTGGTCACAGTGGTCAGTGGTCAGTCACACTGGCAGTGGCACTCTGGCAGCAAAAGTGTGCACTGTTTAATATGTACTCCTGGCTCCTGCTATAACCTATAACTGCTCCCCAGTCTCCCCCACAATTAAGCTGTGTGAGCACAGTCAGATATTATACATAGATGATGCAGCACACTGGGCTGAGCACAGATATGGTATGTGAGTGTGACTGAGTCACTGTGTATCGTTTTTTTCAGGCAGAGAACAAGAACAGAACGGATTATTAAATAATAATAAATTATAAAACTGCACTGGTGGTCAGGTCACTGGTCATCAGTCACTAGTATAACTCCTCCTAAGCTCCAGTAAGTAAATGAAGTGTCTCACTCTCACTCTCCTATCTATTTTAATTTCTAAACGGAGAGGACGCCAGCCACGTCCTCTCCCTATCAATCTCAATGCACGTGTGAAAATGGCCGCGACGCGCGGCTCCTTATATAGAATCCGAGTCTCGCGATAGAATCCGAGCCTCGCGAGAATCCGACAGCGTGATGATGACGTTCGGGCGCGCTCGGGTTAACCGAGCAAGGCGGGAAGATCCGAGTCGCTCGGACCCGTGTAAAAAAACATGAAGTTCGGGCGGGTTCGGATTCAGAGAAACCGAACCCGCTCATCTCTAATAAGAATAACATCATTTTATACAAAAGATATATTGATGACATATTTTTAATCTGGAATGGAACAATGGAGTCTTTTAATGGTTTTATGACAAATATTGAAAGCAATAATATAATCTATCTTTTATACATAAGCTGAGTACCACATAAATTGAGTACCTGGATCTTGTTTTAATGAATAAAGACACTGAGATCATAACAAAGAACTATGGCCCTCATTCCGAGTTGTTCGCTCGGTATTTTTCATCGCATCGCAGTGAAATTCCGCTTAGTGCGCATGCGCAATATTCGCACTGCGACTGCGCCAAGTATCTTTGCTATGAAGATAGTATTTTTACTCACGGCTTTTTCATCGCTCCGGCGATCGTAATGTGATTGACAGGAAATGGGTGTTACTGGGCGGAAACACAGCGTTTTATGGGCGTGTGGCTGAAAACGCTACCGTTTCCGGAAAAAACGCAGGAGTGGCCGGAGAAACGGGGGAGTGGTTGGGCGAACGCTGGGTGTGTTTGTGACGTCAAACCAGGAACGACAAGCACTGAACTGATCGCACAGGCAGAGTAAGTGTGGAGCTACTCTAAAACTGCTAAGTAGTTTGTGATCGCAATATTGCGAATACATCGGTCGCAATTTTAAGATGCTAAGATACACTCCCAGTAGGCGGCGGCTTAGCGTGTGTAACTCTGCTAAATTCGCCTTGCGACCGATCAACTCGGAATGAGGGCCAATGTGAAGACAGTGGATACCAATTCATATGTACACTTCAATAGTAGTCATGCAATAAAATGGAAAACGAACATGCCCTACTCACAATTCTACTGTATCAAGAGGAATCGCAGTAAGGAGGAAGATGTGGAGCAACAACTAAACCTTTATGGTGAACGGTTTTTAAAAAGAGGATATCCTAAGGATTTAAATAATGAGGCACAAAGTAAGACACTTACGACAGACTGAGCCACTCTTCTGGAATATAGAAAAAAGGAAAAAAGGGAATAAGGATTGCATTTTATCACAAGATTTAATTGCCAGGAAAAGAAGATCCGAGGTATTATTAATAAGCACTGGGAAGTTCTCCAAACAAATGCTATTTTGAGCACAATATTACCATAAAGGCCAAAAATAGTGTTTAAAAAGGCAAAAAGTCTTAAGGATCACCTAGCACCGAGAATGCTATCTTCTACTAAACAAGAGAGAACCAAGATACAGGACATAAAAGGACTGTATAAATGTCAACATTGCAATATATGTCAATCTGTCCACCCTAATGCTAAAAACTTTACCAACTCTGAAGGTTCAAAAACCTATACAGCAAAGGATCGAACCACTCGTAACACACAGTGGGTTATTTATATGATTGAGTGTCTGTGCAATTTGAAATACATTGGGAAGACGAAACGCCAATTAAAAATACGCATTCAGGAGCACATTAGGAGTATTAAAAATAAATTGGAAAATCATAGTGTCCCACGACATTTCAATATGACTCATGGCTCTGATCCCAAAGGACTCACTGCTAGGACTTTGGAGACTGTCAAAATTGGACCAAGAGATGGGGACAGAGAAAAGACATTATCCCAATGTGAGTTGTATTGGATACATGAACTAAAAACCCTTACACCCAGGGGACTAAATGATAATTTTGAAATACTGTAGCGTAGCTCCATTCCTTTAAATAATTTTGTCATGTTTTAGTCTCTTATTCCCTTGATCCCATTTTTATTATTATGTATTTTAAATTAGTCCTTATATTTACTGGTTTTAAATCATCTAAATCAAGGATTCTCTATTGATATGTATTTATTTTTGATGAAATTCCAATGATATATCTATTTTATTATATAATATTTTACAATATCAAATTAATTCTAATCAATATGGATGAACTAATGGGTCATAAATTAGTATGCCTGGTTGTCACAAATGTGGTACTGTGATGCGCAGGACGGGGCATGTGCAGCAGTGTCCAGACATGGCTCGGATGGGCGGCGCTGTGACCGGCCCTGTCTGCGCATGCATTCTGGGCACATTGAGTCCGACTGAAGTGTGGACGGAAGCGATGCCCAGCTCGTACGCGATTTCCGGCGGTCACGATGAGCGGGCACGAGGACGCCTGCAATCAGAGTACTATTGCTACACATTCTGCAAGTTCAACACCACACTGACACCAATGTATAAGAGATTCTTTATTCTTTAATTATAAAGTCCATTCCATCCATTTAGCAATACACTTATGTATACAATGCTAGTTCCGGCCGGAAGTGACAACACTTCCTGTACATCTGGAATTAGCACACACCCCCAAGAATAGGATTAATAAGTAGGGGTATAAATAGAAGTCCAGTTTGTTGGCACAACTACACTCCTGAGGAAGTCTAGCACGTGTAGCAGAGGATGAAACGCGTTGAGTGAGACATACAGTGTGATTGGAGAATTCACACTACAGATTAGCTGTTTTTTAAATTTGATATTGCTTTGGCAATGTTATACCTGTGTACCATATTTTTTGTTTAATAAATGTGTTAAAAACTATATCACACTATTGGTTGCCTTTTGGTCTCTCTTCTATGTATTGTGGAACACATATGAGGGATTTCCGAAAAATTCCACAGTGATGCTGGAACAAACAGTGGGAACGTTGAGTCGTGATATTATATACGCTGGGTCTATAGGTGGTCGGGATTCCACCTTGCACGGTACACCTCCCGTTTATAAGGGTGTTGTAAATTGGTGAAGGGTACCTAATACTACTGATAATACACTAGGAGGCCCCTATTTTCCATTTGTGATGAACAGCAGACCATTGGGAAAAATAAAAGTAGCAACCCTGACAAAAGAATAAAAACGTAAATGGGGAAGTGTATCCAAAGATTAAGACTACCAATTACTTCACATTCAGGGGGAAGGTTTAGCGCCTGTTGTCACCTTATTACTATATATATATATATATATATATATATATATATATATAGGAAATCACAACAGCACTCAAAGCCAACCAAAAATGGTGGTGCAAGGCATAAATAAATATAAAGAACAAAACACTCACTTCTCCAGCGATGCAGAAAAAGTAGACAAGCCAGCACTCACGTGTAGATGAAAGAAAAGCAGGATTTATTTCTTAACCAAACGGCATGGTGAAGTACAGCAAATACAGCAAACCCAGCCCGACAGCTGTTTCAACCGACTGGTCTTCCTCAGGGGCTATAGGGTGTGAGGCGGCACTCAGGAGAAATAGATTCAAGGTGAAAAGAAGCTTTATTGGCATTATATCCATTTAGAGAGTCGCTGGGACTTCATTTTGGAAACCCTGGCCCCAAAGGGGTTAAATGAAACACGTGGTTTGCAATGTTACTTGTGAACCTGGTATGTACTAGCATATATTTATTAACATAATGTTTAAGACAATATTAACCTTTAATGTACTGTGTAATATATTTACTTAGAGTATTCTATTTGTGCATTAGGAATGATGTGTATTACCTATATATTGGGTTAACAACCATAACGCTTGAACTGTGCACAGGATCCATTTTAATTATGTAACTTTATTTATGTTTTTAAACTATAGCGGATCAGTGATACTTTGATGTCTATATTCTAAACCGAAAGGGTTAGTTGAATTGGGATTTATTTCTTGTATATTCTATCTCCTAGGCAACGTAGTGTGATCCGCTATTCCAATGGCTCACGTGTCAGGCGCAGCTCGATGACATCACACGCTGGGCTTCAGAGCATTGCGGAAGTTTTGTGGACGATCGTGGTGATGCAAGACAGGTGAGCTCAATTTCACTAATTTAATTCAATGTTCATATGTACGGTAGGGTATATAAACCTTGTTTATGTAATACTGCCCTCTCAAAATGGCCACTGCCTCCTCTAGCATCCTTAAAAACTGTCCTCTTTCAGGCAGCTGCCATTTTGGGAGGGACATATTCACATATATACAGCTGACCAGGCTGCATAGAATACTGCACAATGTACTCACACATGACTGCAGGTCAAAGCACTGAGCGATTGCACAGCTGGCCTGACCTTAAAAATGGCACCAGACATAATGTTTTTTATGTGTTGTTTCATATTATTAAAAGAACGTTAACTGTACCTTTACTGTTTAAATGCTTGAAACTTATCTCAGGAATATCATATAGGTATTTGTACATCAGAAAGGCATTATTTCAAGACTTCAGAAGAGATACTAGTTCCTACAGTGTTCCAAAATGTCATCATGTGTTTTTTGCAAAGTTTCTTAATATATATACATATATTACATATTGCAGAAAAAAGAAGGGCTCTAACAGAATTAGAAAGCAAGATCAAAAGCAAGGAGACCGAACTGGATTCTTTTAAAGATAAAGAAGACTACAAAATTAATGAAAAAGTCTTGAATAAAAAAGTGGACCATATAGAAGACGAGGTCATCAAAGAGAAGGAAAGAAAATTCACCCATGACAAAAATGACTATGACCAGGGCAAAGTAAAAAATTGGAGTAGATTCAGAACACAAGAACAGAATCTACGAAGGAATGAAAAATCATATTGGACCCATATACCCAACAAGGGAAGAACACCAAGAAGTATGACCAATAACACATCCGTTTATTCACATCTGAGAATAAACAACAGGTTTACAGCACTACAAAGATTAGGATCAGACACCGATCATATTTTATTTCAGGAAACAGGCGCCCATCCAAAAGAAACCGCAAAATACCATCAGAAGGAGGATATACGACATGCAACACCGCTCAAAAGACAATACCTAGAAGAAGAGGCAAATGGGGCGGCAGGAGGCAGATAATAAAAAAGAAGGACACTCCAGCAATAGATCTGGCCACAAAAGGGATCTTTAATCCATCAAAGCATACCCTAACGAAACCAGAAATCTCTCTCCTGAATACAGGATTGTAATTTGCACCTACGGAAGGCCTCATCAAATTTGGGACATTCATTGAACTGAACAAGTTTATGAGAAAACTAACTTTGAAGAGACATTTTTCTAGAAAAGAAGACGCAATTATATCCAACTACGAAAGTCATTCTAAGTCTGGCCTAAAACCAGTATCAAAGTATTATCCTCTAAAATAAAAAAGTAGCAACATAAGCATATTTTACGATCTAGTAAAGAAGGACTTATGTGAAAATGACAGCAAAAACCTGTGATAGAGAAGAATTTAAACAACCGAGAGAGTGAAGCATTGAAAAGATTACAAAAGAATAAAGAAGTTATTTTTAAAACCAGCCGACAAAGGAGGGGGGGGGGGGGGGTTTGGTGATTATGTATCGGGATTGGTACATTGAGGAAGCTGAAAGGCTCCTAGTAGATGGAAAATCTTACACCATATTACCGAACGATCCTAAAGACAAGTACATTGAGGAGTTGAGAACATTACTCCTTCAAGGGTTTCGCACAGATCTTATTACAAAGGATGAATATCAGTATTTAATGAGAGCCGACCCCATTACCCCCATATTTTACTTTCTACCAAAGATACACAAATCCCTTTCCAACCCACCTGGCCGACCGATAGTGGCAGGTATCGACTCACTTACATCCAATTTGTAGGAGTATATTAATATTTTCTTAAACAAATATGTGAAAGACTTACCATCTTACCTTAAAGATACTACCATAGTACTTAATTTAATGAAGGATCAGAAATGGAATGACAACTATCTCTGGGCAACTATTGACGTACAATCCTTATACACGTGTATCAAACATCTAAGAGGTATCACAGCCTGTAGAGGTTTTCTGGACAATGACCCATCACTCACAACCCAACACAAAGATTTTATCTGTGACATTATGCTTTTTATTCGTAGTCACAACTATTTTAAATTTTTAGATCATTTTTATTTACAGTACTGCGGAACAGCTATGTGTTCTATATTCGCACCAAGTTTTGTTAATCTTTTTATGGGTTGTTGGGAGAATTCTTTTATCTATAGTCAACATTGTTTTAAAGACCACATCATCTTTTACAAGATATATATTGACAATATTTTAATTATATGGGATGGGTCTCTGGATCTTTTTATTCAATTCTTCGAATACATGAGTAACAACAAAATGAATCTCTCCTTCACTTCCAACATCAATGGGAAATCAATTGAGTTCCTAGATCTAGTACTAACAGGAACAGAAGGCAAAGTTAGAACCAAGAACTTCATCAAAAAAGTAGATCAGAACAGCTACCTTCATTTTAGAAGCAACCATCTGAAAAAATGGAAAAACAACATACCATATTCCCAATTTCATAGACTAAGAAGAAACTGCAGTGATTGAAAAGAATGTGAAGAACAACCGGAGGTCCACAAGGGGATATTTGAAGAAAAAGAATATAGGGTCAGAGATAAAAAGAAAGACTCAGTAGTATTTATCACCACGTATAACCACCACAAATATCTAATAAAGAAATCACTCATGGCCCACTGGGGTATACTTTTGATGGATCCAGTCTTGAAGGAGATACTTCTGTCACATCCAGAAATCATCTATAGGAAATCAAAAAATCTCATGGACTTACTGGCACCGAGCATGCTTAAAAACAAGATGGGAGATAACCAAGCGATGCCAAAATGCATGGGGTCCTATAAATGTGGCCATTGTAACATTTGTAAATTTCTCCACCCTAACCGGAGAAGCTTCAGCGATGTTGAAACTATCGAAGAATATAGATTTAAAGACTTCATTAACTGCAATAACTCATCTGTGATCTACCTGTTAGAATGCACCTATGGAAAAAAGTACGTGGGCAAGACTAAGAGACAAATGAAACTTAGGATACAAGAACATGTCCGCAACATTAAAAATAAAGTGGATAGTCATACCATCCCAAGACATTTTACTGAAGAACACAACTCAAACCCAGAGGAACTAACCTTTAAAGCCATAGAACTTATTAAATTGAGAGAAAGAGGAGGAGACCTGGCAACCAAATTGTCACAGGAGATGTTCTGGATCTTTCACCTAAGAAATATGCATCCCCTAGGTCTCAACGAGAGTTACGAGATCGCTCCCTTTCTGTGAAGGTGTCATTCCAAAATGTCTTTCTTTTCATCACGCTCACCTTTTCTTAGTAATCACGTATGTAAATAATAATATTAATAAAAATAAATGATTTATAAAAATACCATGGCGTCATCTGTTGCGTACGAAGTAAATACAGTCAAACCACACTGGAAATGCCCAACCTCGGACGATCTTGGAAGCTAAGCAGTGTTGGGCCTGACCAGTACCAAGAGGGGTGACCCATTGGGAAGATCAGGTACTTACTGAAAATTAGGCGACTTTTGAGCATAGTGGAAAAAACCTTAATTATAGCACTCATCACTCACACATATAAGGTTCTAAATAGAAACTTTCATGTACACAACTGTCCCTTAAAGTAGTCACAAAACGTTAATCAATATTAAATACTATTAATAAATAAATATATTATATATTTGAAGTAACTATATGGCACACTGTCACTTTGAATCCAGATATAAGGATATCTAAAATCACTGTCACTTTAAATATAGAAACATAATAGAATAATCTAATATGCATACCACTTGGCTTTCCTTATCAACTACCTCTGTATCTTGGCAATCAAATCATAACTATATATAAGTTACATCTAGCAAAGTTTGAGGATCCGGCAGCTAAGATTTGCCCGAGGAGGTAGCAGGCTGTGAATGAACAAGATGAGGGGGCTGGATATAGTTCCTTCGCATGGGAGACGGAGCAATGAAAAACGTTGGCGGGTTTGAGAGTCAATGGAAAGTATTTATTATGTACAGGGCTGAGGTAGAGAACCGAGGCTGGAGCACGATGGTTAAGGAACGTAATTGCGGATAAAGAACTGCGGATTGTGGCTTGAAAGACAAGGCTGTGATTAATGAACTGCAGAACTGTGGATAGTGGTTAAAGACGTGGCTGGAGGCGAAGAACTGTGGACTGTGATTTGAAAGACAAGACTGTAGATGATGAACTGTGGAACTGTGGATGGTGGTTGAAGACGTGGCTGGAAACAAGGACTGTGGACTGTGGTTTGGATAACGAGGCTGAAGATAATAAGCTGCAGGCTGTGGTCGGTGGTACAAAGGCATGGCTGGTGAAGGAGATCTGTGGAGTGTGGCTTGAAAGATGAGGCAGAAGACCCGGGGCTGACTGTGCCCAAAGAGTCTTACTGGACCGGGTTTTCCAGGAGCACTTCCACAGGCAGTAGCAGGCTAGAAACGGCAGGGCTGCAGCAGCAACAGAGAACCGACCAAGCAGGATCAGGAGGAACCAGAATACAGAAGGAATCCTGGGAGCACAGGCTAAAGCACCTACAACAGGGTTGTAACTTGAAGCACTGGCGTCCCTGTCCTAAACCAGCCGCCTATTATAGGGAGAGCTTCCTCTGGATTGGCTGGAAGAAACAGGAAACAGGAACTAGGCTTAAAACTTGGTCAACAACATGGCGGCGCCCAGTAATGCAGACCTTTTTGCAAAGCCACATTGCTCACTGCCCCTGGTCTCCTAGCAATGTCTCAGCATGAGCGACCTGCTGTAGCGGCGGTGGAATGTCCGAAGAAGTCTTGGAGCATGGACATCCTCTGCATCTACCCAAGATCTCTCCACTGGCCCATACCCCTTCCAATCAACAAGGTACTGGATGCGACCATAACGTCTGTGTGAATCGAGGATCTTGTGAATCTCAAATTCGTGTGCTGATTGGATCTTGGGTGATTTAGGCAGAGCGGCTCTGAACCCATTAAGTACCAATGGTTTTAAGAGAGAAATGTGAAATGCATTAGGAATTCTTAACTGCGGAGGTAATTTCACTTTGTAAGCCACAGGATTAAACACTTTTTCGATTGGGTAAGGCCCAATAAATCTGGGAGCAAACTTTTTTGTAGGAACCTTTAATCTTAGGTTACATGTGGAAACCTAAACCCGATCTCCTACCTTAAGGCTTGGTACAGATTTTCGTTTCAGATCTGCATAGGTCTTATATCTCTTGGATGTCTTGAGCAAAGTCTTATGAACTTGTTTCCAGGCTTCAGTAAATTGTTGAAGTGTTGATTCTGCAGCAGGAACCTCGAGCGTAGGCAGAAGTTGGAAGTCAGGAACTCTTGGATGGTAACCAAAATTAATGAAGAATGGAGAAGATTTTGTGGCAGAGTGATAAAGATTGTTATGGGCAAATTCTGCGAACGGGA
Source organism: Pseudophryne corroboree (assembly GCF_028390025.1). NCBI lineage: Eukaryota > Metazoa > Chordata > Amphibia > Anura > Myobatrachidae > Pseudophryne > Pseudophryne corroboree. The sequence goes on along the minus strand of NC_086449.1, from coordinate 479,955,548 downwards.
GGAAGTCCAGCCAGTCATCCTGTGAGGAGGACATGAATAAATGCAGAAAAGTCTCCAGATCCTGGTTCACTCTCTCTGTTTGACCATCCATTTGGGGATGATATCCTGAGGAGAAGTTTAATTTCACGCCAAGAGCAGAACATAGGGATCTCCAAAACTTGGCCACAAATTGAGGACCTCTATCAGACATGATTTCCTGTGGTAGACCATGGAGTCGAAAGATCTCTGCTATAAACAATTTTGCCAACTGGGATGCAGATGGAAGGTTAGCCAGAGGAACAAAGTGTGCCATTTTAGAGAATCGGTCAACTATGACCCATATGGTGTTCCACCCACCAGACGTAGGTAAATCTGTAATAAATTCCATAGAAATATGCGTCCACGGTCTTAGTGGTACCAGCAAAGGATGGAGTAACCCGGCTGGTGGATCTTTGGGACTTTTATGCTGGACACATTTTGCACAGGCAGCTACAAATTCCTGAATGTCAGTCCTGAGATGAGGCCACCAGTAGGAGCGCTGAATGAATTTAAGTTTCTTATGACCGCCCGCATGGCCCATGAAGGAGGAGGAGTGAGCCCATGTAAGAAGTTTCTTGCGAATATTTGGTGCAACGAAGATCTTCCCTGAAGGAGGAAGTGGAGAGGTATTAGTTGCAGAAAAAGAAGTGGATTCCAGGATAAATTGCTCTTTTGAACGGTCAAAGGGTTCTTCTGAACTTAGGGAGCGAGATAATGCATCTGCCTTTTTGTTGAGGGAACCTGGTCGGTAACTGAGTTTAAAATTAAAAGGGTAAAGAAGAGTGCCCATCTTGCTTGGCGTGGGTTCAGACATCGGGCTGACTGTAGGTACAGGAGGTTCTTGTGATCCGTCGTCACCAAAATTGGATGCTGAGCTCCCTCCAACAAATACCTGCACTCCTCAAAGGCCAACTTAATTGCCAGTAATTCCTGCTCCCCAATAGCGTAATTCTGTTCAGCGGGGGAGAATCTTCACAAGAAGAACGCACAAGGATGGACCTTCTTGTCCTCGAAAAGCTGGGCTAATACTGCTCCTACTCCTACAGTAGAGGCATCAACCTCCACCAAGAACGGACGGCTGAGATTGGGTTGTCGAAGAACTGGAGCAGTCGTGAAGGCCTCCTTTAAAGATGAAAAAGCTACCAAAGCCTCTGGAGACCACTTGGGAGGATCGGCTCCCTTCCTAGTTAATGCGGTTATAGGAGCTATGACAGAAGAATAATTTTGAATGAATCTTCGGTAGAAGTTAGCAAACCCCAGGAAATGTTGAATTCCTTTAAGGGTAGCTGGAAGTGCCCAATCCTGAATCGTCTGGACTTTAGCGGGGTCCATCTGTAACCTCTGCCCTGAAAGAATGTAACCGAGGAATGGAATCGTGGGTACTTCAAAGGTGCACTTCTCTAACTTACAGAATAACTGATTCCTTCATAAACGAGTTAACACTTCTTTGACTTGTTCCCGATGGGTCTTCAGATCCCTATAAAAAATGAGGATGTCATCCAGATACACTACCAAGCAGTCATAGAGGAGATCTCTGAAGATTTTGTTAATGAACTCATGAAAGACGGCTGGGGCATTACATAGGCCAAAAGGCATTGCCAGGTATTCGCAATGGCCATCGCGGGTATTAAATGCCGTCTTCCATTCATCCCCTGGGCGAATACGTATAAGGTTGTAACTTTCCAACTTTCCAACTTAGTAAATACAGTAGCTCCTTTAACACGGTCGAACAGTTCTGGAATCAGAGGTAATGGATATTTGTTCTTAACTGTTATGTCATTGAAACCTCTATAGTCAATACAGGGCCACAACCCCCCATCCTTCTTTTTGACGAAAAAAAACCCGCTCCGGCCGTAGATGTAGAAGACCTGATGAACCCTTTCTCCAAGTTCTCCCGGATATACTCCGACATGGCCTATGTCTCGGGAAGTGAGAGAGGGTAAATTCGACCTCGGGGAGGAGTCTTACCGGGTACTAGCTCAATGGGACAATCCCAAGTATGATGCGGAGGCAAGGTGTCCGCCCCATGCTCACTGAAAACATCTTGAAAAGCTTGGTACTCCACAGGAAGAATGGAAGGGCTGGAAGAACAGAGAGGTCTAACTGAAGGTAAATAGTACTGAAAGCAGTCTTGTCCCCAAGAGAGAACATCCATAGCGTTCCAATCTATGTGGGGATTGTGTCTGATTAACCATGGAAACCCTAGGATTAGTTCATGAGAGGCTTTAGGAATTACAAGGAAAGAGATTTTTTCTGAATGGAGAACTCCGTCCTTCATCTTGAGAGGAATAGTACGAGAGGATATAATACCCTCAGGGATATAACTTCCATCCACTGCATTAACAGAAATGGTACGAACCAAAGGAACCGTTTGTATTCCAGATCGTTTGAACAGAGCTGACGTAATGAAGCTTTCGGCGGCTCCGGAGTCGAGTAGTGCAGGGATGAGAAGAGAAGAAGAAGGGAGCTCCAATTGGGTTAACAGGACAGACTCTTTCTTGGTATGTAACTCTGAGAATTCTCCTAGCTTGACCTCTCCAGCACGAAACTAGGAGCGGGCATTTCCTGGACGTAGATTGCAAGTTTTAACAAAGTGATCAGATACACCACAATACAGGCAGAGGTTCCCTTGTCGCCGTCTCTGACGTTCTTCATTGGAGAGGTGGGAGCGATTAATCTGCATGGGTTCTTCCACAGTTGGTGATGATGGTGTTGGTGGAAGAACAACTCTAGGCTTAGGGCGATCTGACTGCAACCTCTCCATACAACGTTCTCTGTACCTCAGGTCTAACTTATTGCATAAAGAAATTAGTTTATCCAACTTATAAGGTACTTCCTGAGTTGCGAGGTCATCTTTGATCTTTTCGGAGAGACCGCTCCAGAAAGCTGCAATGAGAGCCTCCTCGTTCCAGTTCAGTTCTGAGGAAAGGGTGCGAAACTGGATCACGTACTGACTGACCGTATGCGTGCCCTGATGCAGGCGCAGGATCTCCAATGAGGCGGCAGAAGTCCTGCCCGGTTCATCGAAGATTCTTCAAAAGGTGGCCATGAATTCTGGATAGTTAGATAAGATTTGATCCATCCTCTCCCACAAAGGTGAAGCCCATTCCAACGCTTGCCCGGTAAGTAAAGAAATTACATAGGCTACTTTGGTTCGTGCTGATGGGAAGTTGGCCGACTGTAGTTCGAACAGGATTTCGCACTGGTTAAGAAATCCGCGGCATTGTTTTGGATTCTCATCAAATTTACTGGGAGGTGGCAAATGCAACCGTGAAAGTGGTACTGGTACAGGAGGAAGCGGGACTGGAGGTGCTAATGTGGGAGCAGCTGTAGATACTTGAGGGACCATCATGGCAACACAGAGAGAATCGAGACGTTTGGACATACTCTGCATGAACTGCACAATTTGAGATTGTGTGGCCTCCTGCTTACTTAAGCGAAACCAGATATCTGCAGTTGAATCCCCTCCTGAGGCCTGATCACCCGTCGAATCCTTTGCGCCAGTGCTTACTATCACGTCTAGCAAAGTTTGAGGATCCGGCAGCTAAGATTTGCCCGAGGAGGTAGCAGGCTGTGAATGAACAAGATGTGGGGGCTGGATATAGTTCCTTCACATGGGAGATGGAGCAATGAAAAACATAGGTGGGGTTTGAGAGTCAATGGAAAGTATTTATTATGTACAGGGCTGAGGTAAAGAACCGAGGCTGGAGCACGATGGTTAAGGAACGTAATTGCGGATAAAGAACTGCGGATTGTGGCTTGAAAGACAAGGCTGTGATTAATGAACTGCAGAACTGTGGATAGTGGTTAAAGACGTGGCTGGAGGCGAAGAACTGTGGACTGTTATTTGAAAGACGAGACTGTAGATGATGAACTGTGGAACTGTGGATGGTGGTTGAAGATGTGGCTGGAAACAAGGACTGTGGACAGTGGTTTGGAAAACGAGGCTGAAGATAATAATCTGCAGGCTGTGGTCGGTGGTACAAAGGCGTGGCTTGTGAGAGAGATCTGTGGAGTGTGGCTTGAAAGACGAGGCAGAAGACCCGGGGCCGACTGTGCCCAAAAAGTCTTACTGGACCGGGTTTTCAAGGAGCGCTTCCACAGGCAGTAGCAGGCTAGAAACGGCAGGGCTGCAGCAGCAACAGAGAACCGACCAAGCAGGATCAGGAGGAACCAGAATACAGCAGGAATCCTGGGAGCACAGGCTAAAGCACCTACAACAGGGTTGTAACTTGAAGCACTAGCATCCCTGTCCTAAACCAGCCCCCTTTTATAGGGAGAGCTTCCCCTGGATTGGCTGGAAGAAACAGGAAACAGGAACTATGCTTAAAACTTGGTCTCCAACATGGCGGCACCCAGCAATGCAGACCTTTTTGCAAAGCCACATTGCTCACTGCCCCAGGTCTCCTTGCAATGGCTCAGCAAGAGCGACCTGCTGTAGCGGCTTCCCGCCGCCACGAGCGGACCCCCTCACCGCTGCTACTGCTGCCCACGGATCCGGCGCAGCAGCCCACCTCCGCCGCTGCCCGCACATCGCCAAGGAAGCCAGCCCCGCGGCCCCAGCATACTGGTAAGACTCCTGACGCTGACAATATATCTATGGTCAGAGTTTATTGACATAGATTATTGAGTAGCTGAAATAATCATAATTATGAATATGCATGGCAAATATATGACCAGACAGAACATTGTCGATCCAATAAATGAATCACAACTAAATGAAAAGTCCTTTACTTTGTGTGTTCTTAAACCTGTATTTTGTTTAATCCATTTATGTATTTTATCAACGCATGTAAAGAGTCATATTAACTATGACACGCCACAGCACTGTCACCATAACAACCAAACAAAACGATGTATTGCAGACCACGTGATGCGGTTCAAATTGCGTTTCAAACACACCACTTCCGAGTCCGGCCAGGAAACACATGACAGCGCGGACTACAGGGAGGAAGTCCGGTAACAAGAGGACTGCATGAAAGTTATGACACTGCCGGAAATGAGCCATAACAGCACAGAACAGTATGGACACTGGGAAGAAGGTCACGGATGGCACGCATGCACATCAGAACTCTCCGCAGACTGGAAGTGAAGCGGAATTACCACACCATGTAAAAACTTTGTTTGTGATCACCGTTATTTGCCCAAAACCATTTATAACTAGTTAACTATGTTGTATTAATGCCCTCCATGAATATGAATGTGTTTTGATCTAAAATTCAGTATTTGTTACTAAGATACCCACCCAAACAGGATGTGAGGTCATGAGTAATTAGACAATTATGGGGAGTATTTCTAGGAGCCCTGTCCCAGCATGTCCCTACCCTATGAAGAAGTCTGAAAGACGAAACGCATTGGGCCTTTCCCTGCTAAACCAGTTAAGATTCCTAAGCTTTACCTTACTTAATTGGAGCTATCTATGCACCTTGTAATTTGCACTTTAAACAGCATTCCCCTATATTGCATATTGATTTTTATGTCTATATTTATATCTATTTTTTAACTACTATTGTTATTTTTATAGTGTTGTAAAAATAAAATATTTTTATCTAATTATATATATATTCTAGTGTGGTGATAGAATTGGTAAACCTAGAAATACAACACTGTCGGTCACTTGAACCCCTATTCAGTATTCCTATATATATATATATATATATATATATATATATATATATAATTTAAGCTCAAGTATAACTACTGTAAGACAACCTAGCATATTTCCACAGGGATGGTGAATCATATTATTGTTTTAATTCTTGACAGAACTCCAGGTAATTTTTTTATTAAAGTCATTATAGATCAAAGAACATAGGGCCTGTTTCAGAAATGGACAAAACACTGATGCTGTACACAGTAGAGAAATTATTTTTGCTACTGCACATGCATTTAAGTCACACTGGGGGTCTTTCCGAGTTGGTTGCACGCTGCACGATCAACTAGACGCCACCTATGGGGCAGTGGTTTTTTGCATAGCAAGACTGCGAACGCTTGTGCAGCCCTGCTATGCAAAAAAAGTTTTATGCAGAACAAGACCAGGGTATGAGCTACTTACCCTTTACGATGAATCCAGCATTGATGGTCCCAGAATTGATGTCAGACATCCACCCTTTAAACGCCTGTACACCCCTGCGTTCGCCGCACCACTCCCAGAAAATGGTCAGTTGATGCCCTGGAACGCCTTCCTCCTGTCAATCTTCTTGCGGTCGCTTCTGCGACCGCTTTCTTCACTAGCGGCGTCACTGCAATGTGGCCGCAGCGCATACGCAGTTCCAACCCGATCGCATGGCTGCGACGAAGTGCGGCATGCGATTGGGTCGGAATGATGCTCACTGTGCATGGGCAGCAACGGTCCTGAGACAGCAGTCACAGCATAGCTGTGGGAGGTAACAGGGGAGTGGTGATTCAGATGCAGATGTTTCATGACCATTTCAAGGGCATGTCACAGATTGTGACTGTGACTTTGTTCGTAGTAAATATGGCTCTGGCGTCTTACTTCCTGTGGCCATGCTGCATGATCATATGGTTACTCAGATGGTTGATTATCAACTGCTGTGATTCGTATGTCTGCATCTTCATACACAAGCAGCAGATCTCAGATGCCTCCAGTGGGTAACTCAATACAAATCCTGCAGCTGAAACATTTGCATATTTTCTGAATAACAGCTGTAGCAGCGTTTTAAGAGAAGAGGGAAACCGCGTGCAGCCTCTGTCATGAGCCCCTTCCTCTCAGGCAGCAGTAGACTCTGGCATAATGCCAGAGTGTACTGCGCATGCGCAGGTCTCTGGGAACATGGCACCCGCACCTTGTTCTCGGGGACACCTCCAGTGCGCATGCGCAAATCCCTCGGAAATTGCCATGGTGGCCATCTTCTGGGTGATCTGTAACCGCACAGCAGGGCCTCCATCACGGGATTCTGGAGGGGTAAGTATATTCTATGGGTGCAGTGTGTGCCCCCCTGGACCCAGGGGCCCATGTGTACCGCACACATTGCACCCATTATAGAAACGCCTATGGTGACGGCATGTGTGTACATCTGTGAATCACAGCTGTGATGGCATGTGTTCATCTCTGAATCACAGCTGTGATGCCATATGTACGTTTCTGAATCACAGCTGTGATGGCATGTGTGCATCTCTGAATCACAGCTGTGATGCCATATGTACGTTTCTGAATCACAGCTGTGATGACGTGTGTACATATCTGAATCACAGCTGTGACAGCATGTGGACTGTACATATCTGAATCACAGCTGTGATGGCATGTATACATCTCTGAATCACAGCTGTGACGGCATGTGTACATCTCTTATTCACAGCTGTGATGCCATATGTACGTTTCTGAAGTACTACTGTGACTGCGTGTGTATTTCTCTGAATCACAGCTGTGACGGCATATGTGCACTTCTCTGAATCACAGCTGTGATGGCATGTGTGTACATCTCTGAATCACAGCTGTGATGGCATGTGTACATCTCTGAATCACAGCTGTGATGCCATATGTACGTTTCTGAATCACAGCTGTGATGACGTGTGTACATATCTGAATCACAGCTGTGACAGCATGTGGACTGTACATATCTGAATCACAGCTGTGATGGCGTGTATACATCTCTGAATCACAGCTGTGACGGCATGTGGACTGTACATATCTGAATCACAGCTGTGATGGCGTGTATACATCTCTGAATCACAGCTGTGACGGCATGTGTACATCTCTTATTCACAGCTGTGATGCCATATGTACGTTTCTGAAGTACTACTGTGACTGCGTGTGTACTTCTCTGAATCACAGCTGTGACGGCATATGTGCACTTCTCTGAATCACAGCTGTGACAGCATGTGTGTACATCTCTGAATCACAGCTGTGATGGCGTGTGTACATCTCTGAGTCACAGCTGTGATGCCATACTGTTTTACATTACTGAATCACAGCTGTGACTGTGTACGTCTCTGAATCACAGCTGTGATAGCATGTGTGTACATCTCTGAATCACAGCTGTGACGGAGTGTGTACATCTCTGAATCACAACTGTCATGGAGTGTGTACATCTCTGAATCACAGATGTGACAAAGTGTGTATATCTCTGAATCACAGCTATGATGGCGTGTGCGAACATCTCTGATTCTGAATCACAACTGTGACGGTGTGTGTACATCTCTGAATCAGACCCATAGTCAGGCCTATCATCTGTAATTTCAGAGATTCCACCTGCAGTAGCAACTTAGATTTGTGGTGCTTTGTGTAAATGAACAGTGCATGGTTCTGGTGAACTTGCAAGGATCCCACCATTGTTGTTTTTATCTCTTCCATGGTGTGTCATCGGTTCCAGGGGTAGCCTATTCTGCTCAGTCAAATCCTATATAGTGCACCTAATATGGCTGCCCCAACTGGATAATTTATGGATAAGTTGACCAATTCTTGTAACTAGTGACCCAAAATTTTGGCGACACCCTTTGTATTATTTTTGTGGCCTCTGTATTTCATGCAAAGCTATTTGTCTTTATTGTATTTAGAATTTCTGTACAGCATTATGGGGGTTATTCAGAAGTGGTTGGAGGGAAGATATGTACAAAGTACTGATTTTCTGTACTTTGGGGGTCATTCCGAGTTGTTCGCTCGCAAGCTGCTTTTAGCAGCTTTGCACACGCTAAGCCGCCGCCTACTGGGAGTGAATCTTAGCTTATCAAAATTGCGAACGAAAGATTAGAAGAATTGCGAATAGACACTTCTTAGCAGTTTCTGAGTAGCTCCAGACTTACTCGGCATCTGCGATCAGTTCAGTGCTTGTCGTTCCTGGATTGACGTCACAAACACACCCAGCGTTCGTCCAGACACTCCTCCGTTTCTCCATCCACTCCCGCGTTTTTCCCAGAAACGGTAGCGTTTTTTCACACACTCCCATAAAACGGCCAGTTTCCGCCAAGAAACACCCACTTCCTATCAATCACACTCCGATCACCAGAACGAAGAAAAAACCTTGTAATGCAGTGAGTAAAATACCTAACTGCATAGCAAATTTACTTGGCGCAGTCGCACTGCGGACATTGCGCATGCGCAATAGCGACTAATCGCTCCGTTGCGAGAAAAAAATAACTAGCGAACAACTCGGAATGACCCCCTTTGTGCATGCACAGGACCCATTTTGCGTGTGTGCTAATGGGTCCTGCAATGAGAGTAGCAGGAGAGTAGCAGACTATCAGTGATTAACAGTCTGCTGCCATCTGTGGGGCAGGGAGTGGGTGGCAACAGTCTCTGTGAAAACAGAGGCAAGTTGCCACCTTTTAGAGGCAAAGTGGAGGCCAGGGATTTCCATTGTAGGATGGAGATTTCCTGGCCTTTGCGACAGGCAGCTTGTGAGACACCATTGGTGCCCAATGGTGAGAGATCCTATGCTGCATCCTAGAAGCAGGTCAGATCAGTACTGCAACATGGAGCATCTGCTTGTAACAGACGTCTCTTGCTGCAGTACCTAGCAGCGCTATCACTGCTGCTTCCAAAGAAGCAGCAGTGATAGCAACTCCAACCACATCTGAATAACCCCCTATGTTCATACTATCTGTTAAGTGCATTAAATCCAATTTGTACAAAAAGTGCTATATAAATAAAATTATTATTATTATTATTATTATTATTATTACAACTGTATCAAAGAAACAATCTGTGCCAAAGATTGGTTACAATCACGAAAAGCAGGATTCCCCTACTGTGGTAGTTATTCTAACTGGAAACAACTGGGTGTCAGCAGCACCAAAGCCATAACAGAATTTGTATCTTCTTTCAAAAACACCTTTGCAAGCACAGATTTCCTTACCTGTAATTCCAAGAACATAGGGTATCTGATCACCAGCAAGTGTGGAAAACAGCAGGTTGGACTGAGGACCATTAGGAAACTGAAAATTGAAAAATAGAACATTTCAGAAATACTGTAAACATAATGGTTTTGAAAATCATCAGCCTCTCAAATCATTTCAAAGAATGTAATTTGTGCCAAAACAATGGCATCACATTTTTAGATATCTCAAACATAAACAACTTGAGAGGGGGAACAGGATCAGGATTGAAAAGGAATAAAACATTGATTTTGAATTACAATCACTCATCCACCAAAAATTACCACTTCACCCTCAACTTCAACTTGTGATAGTAACTGATTTGTCTCTGACATTCACCTTTATAATATCATTACATCACTGACGTGCGGCGAACTGAGGCAGAGCCTTTCCTGTCATACTCCAGTATACTCCATTTCTGACAACAACAAAAAATATGAAAAATACAAATAATATATTATAAATATCTTCTTTGTATTATTCTAATAATTTTATAGTCAAAACTCTGGAGTAAAAAGTCTACGACAGGTGAGTCACTGCCTCTCCTGCCTACCTTTTAAGGGGAGCAGTATGGTTTACCGGCAGTATGGTTTACACATAATCAACCATGGGCAATCTCACAATCAATGTAGTCCCACAAGCTCAACTCTCAACCAAACACATACATCATAACACATAGCAGTTTAAAGGATTAGAAAATGTAAGATGTAGAGTGAACATATATCATGTCACATTACTAACCCTGTCAAGCATTTCCAAGTACTTAACTACTTTAAACATGAACCAAACTCAAGTGTGAGCAACCAATGAACTTTGAAATCTGCCCTATAGTGATTCCAGTCCTGAAATGATTTACAAATTCTGGAATTTCAGGATTACTGGGCAACAATCCCTGGATTCATTTCAAGATTGGGATTAAGGAAAAAGGGCGGAAAAAAACACACTGAAAAATGGTTAAACAGCTCATATCTCGACACTGGAAACTGGAATTAATTGATTAAACTGATGACATAATGCAAACTGCAATATAAAAAAAAAATTGGAGTGTTTTTTCATTTGCTGAAAGCATTACATAAGCAAAAGTAGGGTGTCCAGGGTGCACCAGTGAGCATTACTCATCTTGCAAAGCCCCATATCTGTTAGCAGCGGCGGGTTGCGCGGGCTCCCGGCCATTGCTAGGCAGCGGGGCTGGCGCATCACTTCCGCTGCTGACTTTCTGTCCCCGGCCAATTGCCTAGCAACCGGAGATGCCGGGCAGCCTCCCTGCACTGCAGTCCCGGCTGTTACTAAGCAGCCAGGTTTAATCAGGATCCGTGGGCTGGGCTGCCTTCTGATTGGCCTGCATCAGTTTTTATGGGAGCCAGAATAGAACAGCCCCCGCCGGTGATAGCTTCTTGTGGAGCCTGTACCTGCCTCTGGAAAGTGTTACTTTGGTTTGCCGTTTTTCTTGGCGGTCGCGCCACACATAAATTAGTTATTTATTTTCTATAGTCTTCTCTTTCATTGTCATGTCTGTATTAGTTAGTTTCCCCCTTGTTCTCTCTGTCTCGGTTAATGCTTTGTCACTTATTAAAACCAGGCGGCATGGGAGTCCGGGCGGACCTAATTCACCCGTTCAAATGCGGCTGCCATGGGAACAAGAAACCATAGTCTTGCAGGCGTTAATAAACCACTAGCAAAGGACAACGGAGTCAGGGATTTTTGGGGGTCATTCCGACCCGTTCACATGCAGCGGTTTATCGCTGCAGTGTGAATGGGTGCGGAAAGCGCATGCGCGGCAGCTGCAGTGCATGTGCGCGACGTTGCCTGGCAACAGGTGTCGCCGGGTTATGTCGCAGCTTCAGAAGAAAGCGTCGCAGGATGGATCGCAAAGAAGATTGACAGGAAGAGGGCAGTGCAGGGCAGATCCGGACCGTTTGGAGCCGTTTCGGGGAGTGGTGAGTAAAACGCAGGCATCAAAGCCGAGCCCATCATCGCTGGATCCAACACACAGGGTAAGTAGGTATAGGGCTAGTCTTGTTTTGTGTGAAATTGTTTTAGCTCAGCAGGGCTGCACAAGCGATCACAGCCCTGCTAAGCTAAAATACACTGCCCGATAGGCGTGGGCTAGTTGATCACAGCAGCAGCAAAAAGTTGCTGGCTGCGATCAACTCGGAATGACCACCTTTGTTAAGGGGAGCTGCGTATCTCAATTCTACCGCAGCTTCGCGTTTCTGTACTCGGAACTCTTCTATTGCCACCCAATCTCTTGGGTTCCGAGTACGTTGAACATAACATTATCACCGGCCCCAATCAAATCAGGGTGGCCTTGAAATTCTTTCCCCATGAATCCTTCAGTGCAAGGTCAGAATCCCAGCCAGGTTATGGCTAGTCAGATCCAGAACCTCACTCAGTTGGTGCAGGATCTTACCCTTCGGGTAAAGTCTCAGGAGAATCTTTTTTACGAACTTCCCCGAGTGTAGCTCCAGAACCCAAGATGAATCTTCCTGACCGCTTTTCGGGTATCCGAAAAGATTTTTTTAATTTTCGGGAGAGCTGTAAACTTTACTTTCACTTAAGGCCCCGGTCCTCAGGTTCAGAATCCCAGTGGGTGGGCATAGTTATGTGTTTACTTCAGGGGGACCCTCAAACTTGGGCCTTTGGGCTAAAACCCAATGATGCAGCATTACTTACTGTGGATGCCTTTTTTAAATCTTTAGGGCTGTTGTATGACAATCCGGATAGGGATGGAAAAAGAAAACTTTCACATATGACAATAGCGCTCACCAAGTGACATGCAAAGGTGAGTGAACAACTAGTATAGAATGCATTCACCCTTAATAAAGGTATTCCTCATTGATGAAATGAATGGAGGATGGAGATTCACTCTAGAGGATCCTCGTATCAAGCATTGATATTCAAATAGAGCAGATGGTTTCCCAAAAATCTGAAAGATAAGTGCCTCTTTCCCCAATGTGTGTGGGTATAGACAAGAGGCACCATTAAACACAGACCATAGTGTAGTAGTTTTGATAAAAACACGCACTGGTTTTAATGCACAGATAGAACTTACAAGAAGTTAAAAGAACAAAAGCATGTCATAAAAGACTTCATGGGATAACACAGATGTTATATCACCCAGCGATTCCTTGCAGCCACGGCAGATGGTATTGGAAGGTGTGCACAGTCTCTCCAAGTGTTCAACAGCATGCAGGATACCAGAGGGTAATTGTGTCCAAATGTCCCAGGGTCAGTCACAAATTTAAAAACAAGAAGCCACGCTTAACGCGTATCGGACCAAACGTCCTTCATCAGAAGCGTGGATTAGTGGCTCCAAACTGGTGTTTTTATACCATACTGGTTGAAGGTCCCAGCTGTCTCCAATTGTCATCCGCTCGTTGTGCTCCGTCCAGCGCACATGCGCGATAACAACCGGAAACCGGAAGTCGTCGGTGCGTGTCACCAGCGTTCCACATACCCGGAAGTCTTCAAATCGGCTTTCCTTCACTATAATACGTGGATATCCTTGCTGTTTGTATGCGTTTCACTGACCAGGAAACGCACAGAACCATCATCCAGTCATTCCCTTACACAGGGATCTCATGACAGATATAACATAGAGTCCCAAATTGATATATGGCCATATAAAATAAGAAAGAGATAGCAGCAATTACCATATAATAGGGACACATATCTAGATTAGGAGACAGTACAGAAATTAAATGCTAAGATAAACAGAAGGATTAAGTCAAAAAACATTTCAACTCAAATTCACCGTTCAGACCACCTGGATTAAGGGTGCCTAAACGGTGTATTAACTTCATCTCTGCTTGAGAGAGTCTTTTATCCAAATCCCTTGTTCTCCATTTCTGTTGTATTAACTGTACACCCCAAAAGTTCCTGAGTGCACCTGTATTGGAATTGTGTATCCTTTTAAAGTGTGATGAGACATTATGCGATTCAAGACCTTTCCGAATATTGCCTTTAGTTCCGGTCTAGCCTTTAGTCCTCACACTCTGTCTCAACTCCATGTGAGGACTAAAGGCTTTCACCGTTGCGGTGATTGCCTTATGTGCAAGACCATCAAGGTTCCAGTGAGGAAATTTACGGAATACATTGTTAATGGCCACAGATATCCCATTCGGGATTTCATCACGTGTCATACGAAAAATATTATATATGTGCTCGAATGCACTTGCGGCCTAGCCTATGTTGGTAAAACAGGAAGAAGTGGCAAGGTGAGGTGGGCCGAGCATATATATAATATTCGGAAAGGTCTTGAATCGCATAATGTCTCATCACACTTTAAAAGGATACACAATTCCAATACAGGTGCACTCAGGAACTTTTGGGGTGTACAGTTAATACAACAGAAATGGAGAACAAGGGATTTGGATAAAAGACTCTCTCAAGCAGAGATGAAGTTAATACACCGTTTAGGCACCCTTAATCCAGGTGGTCTGAACGGTGAATTTGAGTTGAAATGTTTTTTGACTTAATCCTTCTGTTTATCTTAGCATTTAATTTCTGTACTGTCTCCTAATCTAGATATGTGTCCCTATTATATGGTAATTGCTGCTATCTCTTTCTTATTTTATATGGCCATATATCAATTTGGGACTCTATGTTATATCTGTCATGAGATCCCTGTGTAAGGGAATGACTGGATGATGGTTCTGTGCGTTTCCTGGTCAGTGAAACGCATACAAACAGCAAAGATATCCACGTATTATAGTGAAGGAAAGCCGATTTGAAGACTTCCGGGTATGTGGAACGCAGGTGACACGCACCGACGACTTCCGGTTTCCGGTTGTCATCGCGCATGTGCGCTGGACGGAGCGCAACGAGCAGATGACAATTGGAGACAGCTGAGACCTTCAACCAGTATGGTATAAAAACACCAGTTTGGAGCCACTAATCCACGCTTCTGATGAAGGACGTTTGGTCCGATACGCGTTAAGCGTGGCTTCTTGTTTTTAAATTTGTGACTGACCCTGGGACATCTGGACACAATTACCCTCTGGTATCCTGCATGCTGTTGGACACTTGGAGAGACTGTGCACACCTTCCAATACCATCTGCCGTGGCTGCAAGGAATCGCTGGGTGATATAACATCTGTGTTATCCCATGAAGTCTTTTATGACATGCTTTTGTTCTTTTAACTTCTTGTAAGTTCTATCTGTGCATTAAAACCAGTGCGTGTTTTTATCAAAACTACTACACTATGGCCTGTGTTTAATGGTGCCTCTTGTCTATACCCACACACATTGGGGAAAGAGGCACTTATCTTTTAGATTTTTGGGAAACCATCTGCTCTATTTGAATATCAATGCTTGATACGAGGATCCTCTAGAGTGAATCTCCATCCTCCATTCATTTCATCAATGAGGAATACCTTTATTAAGGGTGAATGCATTTTATACTAGTTGTTCACTCACCTTTGCATGTCACTTGGTGAGCGCTATTGTCATATGTGAAAGTTTTCTTTTTCCATTGTTATATTTCTTGAAGTGTGGGATACACCTCTTTTTACACTTGATATAGCTGCACTCCAAGTTAATTGCGCATACTATTGAAAACACCTGTTGTATCACAATCCGGATAGGGAAGCATCTGCAGAGAGCCATTTACGTGTGTTAAAACAGGGTAAAAATCCAGCTGAGGTGTACTGTACTGAGTTTTGCCGTTGGTCGAACCTGCCCTGACCAAGTGAAAGTTGAGGGGGTTCACTTAGGTCTTTAATTAGTCTCCTCACATGATTCCTTGTTAGTCCTGCTGAAGTATCTTCAGGGAATCAGAATTATTTTGCTTCAGCATTTATTGATAGCAGCGCTGCTGGGAACTTCATGAATCTTACTTGGGCACAGACTCTAGGAATTCTGCAGCTCCAGCTTAGTAGACCTATTACCATGCGCGGTCTGAATGGTGGCCCTCTCTGTAACGGGGTAATTGCTCAACAGACATCACCATTGCATTTGACTGTGGGTGCGTTACATTCTGAGAGGATTGAATTCTTTCTCCCCCATTGTCCGGCCGTGCCTCTAGTCTTGGGTCACCCCTGGCTTGCCATCCATAATCCAACCATTGATTGGCAATCTGGGGAAGTTTCATGGTGGGGTTCCAACTGTGCTAAGAGGTGTATTACTCATCCGGTACAGGTCGCTGTCATAGCTTCTGAACCTATTCCATCAGTTTACCAGGACTACGCAGATGTATTTTCCAAGGGTAATGCGGATGTCCATCCACCCCATCAAACTTATGATTGCGCCATTGACCTCATTCCTGGTGCTACTCTGCCTAAAGGGAGGCTCTATGCACTGTCTGGCCCAGAGATCAAGGCCATGGACGACTATGTACAGGAGAGTCTAAAGAAGAGGTTTATTAGGCCCTCTAAGTCCCCTTTGAGTGCGGGGTTCTTTTTAATTGAAAAAAAAGATGGATCTCTTAGGCCGTGCATTGCCTATTGGGCCCTGAATAAGATTTCTGTCAAGAACACTTACCCCTTACGTCTCATTTCTGTGTTGTTCGATCAACTCCACACGGCGGTCATTTTTTCTAAAATTAACCTTAGAGGAGCGTAAAACCTCATCCAAATAAGATCTGGAAATGAGTGGAAGATGGTTTTTAGTACACAGTCTGGACACTACGAATATCTTGTGATGCCATTTGGTCTGTCTAACGCTCCTGCAGTGTTTCAGGATTTTATAAACGATGGCCTCCACGACTTACTGGGGAAATTCGTGGTAGTTTATTTGGATGACATCTTAATTTATTCTGAGTCTCCGGAACAGCATTGTCTCGATGTTCGGCAAGTGCTTCAAAAATTGTGGGAGAATCACTTGTATGCCAAGTTGGAGAAATGTGATTTTCACATTACAGAGGTGTCCTTTTTAGGATATATTATTTCTCTGGAGGGGTTTTCTATGGAACCTAAAAAACTCCAGACAGTCTTGAATTGGGCTTAACCCACTAACTTGAAGGTTATTCAGAGGTTTTTGGGTTTCCTAATTATTATAGGCGTTTTATTCATGCTTTCTCTGAGTTACTTGCCCCTATTGTGGCTTTGACTAAAAAGGGTGCTGATCCTTCTAAGTGGTCGCCTCAAGCTGAGCGTGCCTTCCAGGCTTTGAAACAGGCCTTTGTCTCTGTTCCTGTCCTTACACACCCCAAACCTGATCTTCCTTTTATCATTGAGGTGGACGCCTCTGAGGTTGGGGTGGGAGCTGTTCTGTCTCAAGAAGACCCCAAGTCTTTGGTGTTACATCCTTGTGCTTTCATGTCCAAAAAATTCTCCCACGCAGAGACCAACTATGATGTTGGTAACAGAGAATTGTTAGCAGTCAAGTGGGCTTTTGAGGAATGGAGGCACTGGCTTAAGGGAGCAAAGCATACTGTCACTGTATTTACGGACCACAAGAATTTACAGTACATTGAGTCAGCTAAACGGCTTAATTCCCGGCAGGCTTGCTGGACACTGTTCTTTACTCGGTTCAATTTCATCATCACCTACAGGCCCGGTTCTAAGAACACCAAGGCCGATGCCCTGTCACGCTGTTTTCTTCCTGTTCACAATAACCATTCTCCTGCCACTCCTATTATTCCAGAATCCTCTATCTGGACTGGCCTCACACAGGATTTGCACACACAATTAATTCTTGGCCAGCAGCAGGCTCCCAGTAGCACTCACATTGACCGTCTCTTTGTTCCAGAGTTCTTGAGAGGCAGTGTCCTTGCCGAGTTTCACGATAACAAAGCTGCTGGCCATCTTGGTGTTGCTAAAACATTGGAGTTACTCTCTCGCTCGGTGTGGTGGCCTAATCTTTCCAAGGATGTTAGAGAGTTTGTTCTCCCTTGTCAAGATTGTGCTAGGCACAAGGTGTCCCGGTCTCAGCCCGTGGGACAGCTCCTGCCTTTAGCCATTCCAGTCAGGCCATGGTCACACATTTCCATGGATTTTGTGGTGGATCTTCCACTCTCTTCTGGTTTTCAGGTGATCTGGGTGGTGGTAGATAGATTTAGCAAGATGGCCCATTTCATTGCTTTACCCAGATTGCCGTCCGCTCAGGTTTTGTCAGTCTTGTTCCTTCACTATATTTTCAGGTTCCATGGATTACCCGTTGATATTGTGTCGGACTGGGGACCGCAGTTTATTGCCCATTTTTGGAAGATCTTCAGCGCATCATTAAACATGAGACTCAGTTTAACCTCTGGATACCATCCACAGTCCAATGGGCAGATGGAGCGTGTGAAGCAATCGCTGAAGCAGTATCTGCGTCTTTATACTGCCAAGCTTCAGAACGATTTGTCGGATTATCTTCCCCTAGCCGAGTTTGCTGACAACAATGCCTGTCGTTCATCCACCAAGGTGTCTCCGTTCTTTTCGGTCTTTGGCTTTCACCATAGAGCCAATTCCTTTACTCCTAATTGTCCATCTTCTTCCATGGCCTAAACCTCCCGCCTCAGAGCTATTTGGAAGAAGGTACACCTTGCTCATAAGAAAGCTGCCTTCCGGGAGAATTTTTTTCTGGATAGGTTCTGATGTCCATGCACCTTTAAGGTGGGAGACAAGGTGTGGTTGTCAACCCATAACATCAAACTCCGACAACCGTCGGCTAAATTGGGACCCAGATTCATTGCTGAAGTGACTTAAAATTTCCAACACCTTTCATTGTTCTCTGCTCAAACCATGTGTCCTTTCCAGGAAATTCCCTCAGAAAAATATCTGGGGTAGACCTCTTGTGGATGTTCAGGGCCAACAGGAGTTCCTGGTAGAGAAGATTGTGGATTCTAAATTTTCCCGTTGTCTGATGTACTTCCTGGTCCATTGGAAGGGTTACAGCCCAGAGAAGAGATCTTGGGTCCGGGACAAGGATTTGCATGCCCTTAGACTAAAAAAGATGTTTTTTCGGGAATTTCCTCATAAACCTGGGTTTAGGGGTTCCTTAACCCCTCCTGAAGGGGGGGTACTGTTAGCAGTGGTGGGTCGCGCGGGCTCCCGGGTGTTGCTAGGCAGTGGGGCTGGCACGTCACTTCCGCCACTGACTCTCTGTACCCGGCCGGTTGCCTAGCACCCAGAGACGCTGTTACTAAGCAGCCGGGATGCCACATGATGCGCGCCAACTGACAGCTGGTTTAATCGGTATCCGTGGGCTGGGCTGCCTGCTGATTGGTCTGCAGGGGTTTTTATAGGAGCCAGAATTGGACAGCCCCACTGGTGATAGCTTCCTGTGGAGCCTGTACCTGCCTCTGGAGTGTTCCTGCTTACAGCCTGTACGTTCCAGCATCCTGTGACCTGTTTTCCGGAGTCTGGTCCTGGGGATCTATTCCTGCCTTCCAGCAGAGTGATCCTGTATCCTTGAGCCTTGGGGTCTTGGTTGCTTCCTACGTGCACCTTTCCCGGTGTCATGAGTAGCGGCTCTGTCGCACCTTACGGCTGAAGCTGTATTATAATTATTCTCTTGCAATTGTGTTTTCTGTGGAGGTTCCGCCACTGTTGTCCTTGCTGTACTACGACGGGTTCATATTCGGCACTTGGGCAGTGTTACTTTGGTTTCCGTTTTTCTTGGCGGTCGCATCACACATAAATTAGTTATTTATTTTCTGTAGTCTTCCCCTTCATTGTCGTGTCTGTCTTAGTTAGTTTCCCCCTTGTTCTCTCTGTCTTGGTTAATGCCTTGTCACCTATTAAGACCGAGGAGCATGGGAGTCCGGGCGTACCTAAGTCGCCCGTTCAAACGCGGCTGCCATGGGCACAAGAAACCATAGTCTGCAGGCGTTAATCGACCATTAGGGAAGGACAACGGAGTCAGGGATTTTTGTTAGGGGTAGCTGCGTATCTCAGTTCTACTGCAACTTCACGTTACTGTACTCAAAACTCTTCTATTGCCACCCAATCTCTTGGGTTCTGAGTACGTTGAACATAATAATATCCTATCTTGGCACTGACTTGACTGTACCAGCTACAGTGCTTGACTCTCACCAGACTTCACCTGATCATCAAGGAGGCCTCTTTGAGCTCTTTTGCAAGACCCCCTTTGCTACCAAGGCTTAGACATCCTTTAGTCGTCTGGCTTGGCCCGGCATCTTCTGTCTTCCTTCTGCTGCATCTTCAGGTCTTCTGGTGCTTTTAATGTACTTCCTGCCGAGTCACCTCTTCTGTGCAGTTTACTTTAGGAGGTATTTTATGCTCCCCTTTTGCCATCATACACCCTTTTTGCCACTCATGCTGACTAATAAAACCCATTGGCTCATCGCATATAATTTTCACAGCCATTGCCAAATTTAAATAGCCACAGTGGCTCCTCCATCCGGGAATTGGATTCAAGTCCTGGTTGCAGATGTGTCCCTAGTGGAACAAATATCTACACCATGAGGAAATGTAAATTTACAGTTGCAAGAAAAAGTATGTGAACCCTTTGGAATTTCCTGGATTTGTGCATAAATTGGTCATAAAATGTGTAAGTCTTTAGTTGACACTCTAGGATTCTTCTTCACCTCATTGAGCATTCTGTGATGTGCTCTTCCAGTCATCTTTACAGGACTCCTACTCTTAGGGAGAGTAGCAACAGTGCTGAACTTTCTCCATTTGTAGATAATTTGTCTTACCGTGGACTGATGAACATCAAGGCTTTTGGAGATACTTTTGTAACCTTTTACAGCTTTATGCAAGTCAACAATTCTTAATCGTAGGTCTTCTGAGAGCTCTTTTCTGCGAAACATGGTTCACATCAGGCAATGATTCTTGAGAATTGCAAATGCAAAATTGGTGTGTGTTTTTTATAGGGCAGGGCAGCTTTAACCGACACCTCCAATCTCGTCTCATTGATTGGACTCCAGGTTGGCTGACTCCTGACTCAAATTAGCTCTTGGAGAAGTCATTAGCCTAGGGGTTTACATACTTTGTCCACCCTGCACTGTGAATGTTTACATGGTGTATTCATTAAAAACATGAGAACATATAATTGTTTGTGTGGTATTAGTTTCAGCAGACTGTGTTTGTCTATTGTTGTGACTTAGATGAAGATCAGAACACATTTTATGACCAATTTATGCACAAATTCAGGAAATTCCAAAGGGATCACATACTTTTTCTTCCAAATGTATTCCTCATAATGGTGCTGATGCTGAGTTTGAACATCGTCTTTAAAAATATATCTACATTCAAACATAAAATGCTTTCCCAAAAAAAATGTGATTGCACGCATATACACAGTTGCAAGATATGAGCAATTGTGCACCAGTAAAAAATGTTATTTTTATATAAAAATGTATATAGTGAAATAAACATTTCCAATTAAGTTTGAATAAAATGAAAAAAAAAAATCTACTCATTAAGTATAAATCTCCCATGTAAAAAACATACATGTATTGCTACAATATCCCGACAAATAACCAAACAATAAAAAAGGCATCTATCAACTTCAGTGGTGAATCTGCAATCAACCAATCAGAATTAATATATATAAAAGGGATGAGTGGGTTCGGATCGCAGAGATCCGACCCCCCCGGACTTCACGATCCGAGTCCAGATCGTGAAGTCTGGCTCTGGTTTTCCTGCCAGATTCACGAGGCAAAACGTCATCATCCTGGTGATGGTTTCTTGCGAGATCCGGATTTTGTATATTTCGCACCTCCCGTCCCGCCATCTTCACTCCAGTCCTGGAGAGTGTAGCGAGAGGATGTGTCTCCTCAGTGTCTGTGCAGGAAAGTGGCATGGCACATGGGGTGGTGACCTGCTCTTTTGTATCATTCCAGTGGTGCTATCTTGTGCTGAATCAGTCCAGTGGTGGTGTCTTGTGCTGCATCAGTCCAGTCACAGTGATGGTGTCCTGTGCTGCCATAAGTCCAGTGCTGCTGTATAAGTCCAGTCCAGTGGTGCTGTCTTGTGCTGCATCAGTCCAATGGTGGTGTCCTGTGCTGCCATAAGTCCAGTGGTGGTGCTCAGTGCTGCCATAAGTTCAGTGCTGCGGTATAAATCCAGGCCAGTGGTGCTGTCTTGTGCTGCATCAGTCCAGTGGTGGTGTCCTGTGCTGCCATAAGTTTAGTGGTGGTGCCTGTGCTGCCATAAGTCAGTGCTGCTGTATAAGTCCAGTCCAGTGGTGCTTTCTTGTGCTGCATCAGTACAGTGGTAGTGTCCTGTGCTGTCATAAGTCCAGTGGTGGTGACCAGTGCTGCCAAAAGTTCAGTGCTACTGTATAAGTCCAGTCCAATGGTGCTGTCTTGTGCTGCATCAGTCCAGTGGTGGTGTCCTGTGCTGTTATAAGTCCAGTGGTGGTGTCCTGTGCTTTCATAAGTCTAGTGCTGCTGTATAAGTCCAGTCCAGTGGTGCTGTTTTGTGCTGCCATAAGTCCAGTGGTTGTGTCCTGTGCTGCCATAAGTCCACTGGTGGTGTCCTGTGCTGCCATAAGTCCAGTCGTGGTGTCCTGTGCTGCCATAAGTCCAGTGCTGCTGTATAAGTCCAGTCCAGTGGTGCTGTCTTGTGCTGCATCAGTCCACTGGTGGTGTCCTGTGCTGCCATAAGTCCAGTGGTGATGTCCTGTGCTGCCATAAGTCAGTGCTGCTGTATAAGTCCAGTCCAGAGGTGCTGTCTTGTGCTGCATCAGTCCACTGGTGGTGTCCTGTGCTGCCATAAGTCCAGTGGTGGTGTCCTGTGCTGCCATAAGTTCAGAGCTGCTGTATAAGTCCAGTCCAGTGGTGTTGGCTTGTGCTGGATTAGTCAAGTGGTGGTGTCTTGTGCTGCCATAAGTCCAGTGGTGGTGTCCTCTGCTGTCATAAGTCCAGTGCTGCTGTATAAATCCAGTCCAGTGGTGCTGTTATGTGCTGCATCAGTCCAGTGGTGGTGTCCTGTGCTACCATAAGTCCATTGGTGGTGTCCAGTGCTGCTGTATAAGTCCAGTCCAGTAGTGCTGTCTTGTGCTGCATCAGTCCAGTGGTGGTGTCCTGTGCTGCCATAAGTTCAGTGGTGGTGTCCTGTACTGCCATAAGTCCAGTGGTGCTGTCTTGCGCTGCATCAGTCCAGTGGTGCTGTCTTGTACTGCATCAGTCCAGTGGTGGTGTCCTGTGCTGCCATAAATCCAGTGGTGCTGCTGTATAAGTCCAGTCCAGTGCTGCTGCCATATAAGTTCAGTGGTACAGCCGTATAAGTCCAGGGGTTCTGCTGTATAAGTCCAGCGGTACTGCCGTATAACTCCAGTCGTACTGCAGTATAAGTCCAGTGGTGTTGTCCTGTGCTGCATATTATTTACTCCAAATAAAGGGGTTATTAATATTTAATCCAAGTAATTTTTACAGGGTTTGCCCTGTGTGGTGTAGGGGTACACTCTCCTGTGCTGCATATTATTATAATAACTCCAAATAAAAGGGTTATTATCCAAACAATTTTTACAGGCTTTGCCGTGTGTGTGTGTGTGTGTGTGTGTGTGTGTGTGTGTGTGTGTGTGTGTGTGTGTGTGTGTGTGTGTGTGGTTTAGGGGTACGCTCTCCTGTGCTGCATATTATTATAATAACTCCAAATAAAAGGGATATTATACAAATACATTTTACAGGTTTTGCCCTGTGTGGTGTAGGGGTGCGCTCTCCTGTGCAGCATGTTGTTATATACAGATGGGTCCATGTTTATCTTGACCTTTAATAGGATTAACTGAGACTGGGCAGTCGGACTTAATCCCCTGCTGTAATGACTTAATCCCCTGCTGTATTGTTCTCTGTATTGTATTGCAGCTGAGAACAATAGATGAAGGGTTTAATGTTAAAAAACCAGGTTGTGCCTATGCGCAGCAAACTAGCCAAGATATCCATGGACCAATCTGTAACTCTAGGAAAATAATGGGGGAAAAAAATTTGGAGGATAAAATAGGGAAAGATCAAGAAACACTTCCTCCTAGTGCTGAAGCTTCTGCCACTAGTCATGACATAGACAATGAAATGCCATCAAGGTCGTCTGCCAAGGCCGATGCCCAATGTCATACCAGAGGGCATGAAAAATCCAAAAAGCCAAAGTTCAGTTAAATTACCCCAAAAAATACATTTAAATTATCTGAGGAGAAATGTAAACTTGCCAATATGCCATTTACGACACGGACAAGCAAAGAAAGGCTAAGGTCCTGGCCTATGCTCATGACTAGTAGTTCAGCTTCACATGACAATGGAAGCCCTCATCCTCCCGCCAGAAGAATTAATAGAGTTAAGTTGGCAAAAGCACAACAAAGAACTGTGCGTTCTAAGATGGTATCACAAATTCCCAAGGAGAGTCCAAGTGTGGTGGCGGTTGCGATGCCTGACCTTCCCAACACTGGATGGGAAGAGGTGGCTCCTTCCACCATTTGCACACCCTCTGCAAGTGCTGGAAGGAGCACCCACAGTACAGTTTCTGATATTCAAATTGATATTGATATTCAAATTGAAGATACACCAGGATGAGGATATGGGTGTTGCTGGCGCTGAGGAGGAAGTTGACGAGGAGGATTCTGATGGTGATGCGGTTTGTTTAAATCAGGCACTGGGGGAGACAGTTGTTGTCTGTGGGATGAATAAGCCCATTGTCATGCATGGGCAAAATACCAAAAAATACCAAAAAGGGCACATCTTTGGTGTGGAATTATTTCTCCACAAATCCGGACAACAGGTGTCAAGCCATCTGTTGCCTTTGTTAATCCACAATAAGTAGGGGTAAGGACGTTAACCACCTTGGAACATCCTCCCTTACATGTCCCCTGCAGCGCATTCATCATAAGTCATTGTCAAGCTCAGAAACTTTGGGTAATAGCGTAAGCAGTCCACTGACACCTAAATGATGTGGCTTTGTTTGTTTGTATATTATTTCTCTGTGAGGGTGAGGATGTAAACACTGAAGGGGGGCGGGGTAAATCTGAGGATGAGGATGACGTCATGCCACTGTAGAGCCAGTTTGTGCAAGGAGAGATTATTTGCTTCTTTTTTGATGGGGGCCCAAACAAACCAATCATTTTAGCCGGAGTCGTGTCGCTGAAATGATTGGTTTGTTAAAGTGTGCATGTCCTGTTTATACAACATAAGGGTGGGTGGGTGGGCCAAAGGACAATTCCATCTTGCACCTCTTTTTCTTCTTTGATTTTTGTGCTCTTTGGGGCCTAGCTTTTAAAAGTGCCATCCTATCTGCCACTGCGGTGCCACTCCTAGATGGGTCAGGTGTTTGTGCCGCCCACTTGGATCGCTTAGCTTAGTCATCCATCTACCTCATTGCACCTCTTTTTTATCTTTGCATTATGTGCTCTTTGGGTCTTTGTTTTTAAAAGTGCCATCCTGTCTGACACTGCAGTGCCACTCCTAGATGGGTCAGGTGTTTGTGCCGCCCACTTGGGTCACTTAGCTTAGTCATCCAGCAACCTCATTGCACCTCTTTTTTTTCTTTGCATTATTTGCTCTTTGGGTCCTAGTTTTAAAAGTGCCATCCTGTCTGACATTGCAGTGCCACTGCTAGATGGGCCAGGTGTTTGTGTTGACCACTTGGGTCGCTTAGCTTAGTCATCCAGCTACCTCATTACACCTCTTTTTTTTCTTTGCATTATGTGCTCTTTGGGTCCCAGTTTTAAAAGTGCCATCCTGTCTGACACTGCAGTGCCACTGCTAGATGGGCCAGGTGTTTGTGCTGACCACTTGGGTCGCTTAGCTTAGTCATCCAGCTACCTCATTGCACCTCTTTTTTTTTTTGCATTATGTGCTCTTTGGGGCCTAGTTTTTAAAAGTGCCATCTTGTCTGACACTGCAGTGCCGCTCCTAGATGGGCCAGGTGTTTGTGCCGCCCACTTGGGTCGCTTAGTTTAGTCATCCAGCGACCTCGGTGCAACATTTTGGCCTAAAAATAATATTGTGAGGTGTTCAGAATAGACTGAAAATTAGTAGAAATTAATGTTATTGAGGTTAATAATACTGTAGGATCAAAATCACCCCAAAATTCTGTGATTTTAGCTGTTTTTGTGGGGTGGGGGGGTTTCCAAAATCATCCAGATCCCAAACCAAAACCCGAAAGGGTGGTTTTGGAAAAACCAATCCAGATCCAAAACACGAGCAGAGATCCAGTTCCAAAACCAAAACACAAAACACGAAAAGTGCCCGCCACACATCTCTAATATATAATGCTGATGACCATCATCATTATGTGTGCAAACCACATGCACCTGCAATTGCTGCAGATTAGGCAGACCTGTCTAGACTAGACTGCTGTCAGTAAATAAAAATCTAAATTTGTTAATAACCATAATACGCATCTCAGTGCTGGCATGCATTTGTTCTCAATTAAGCAAACATGATATAAAGGTACTATTTATTGTACTTGTCTTTAGCAAACCTGAAACCAGCCTTTGCACTGCCCATGTAATACTGCAGCTTTGTAATTCAGTATGTGTTTACACACACACACACACACACACACACACACACACACACATGCATGCAAAATGTTTGCACGTTTTTTCAGGACATTCTGGAAGTATATTATAATTATACTACCCGTGTATGTCATGAATGTTCAAGTACAAAGCAATTTGTAATTCTCACTGGTTTATAAAATAATAGCTGCATGGTTTTTCATTGTGTATAATTTTAAATTAAAAATGACTTATTTTAGGACAATTCATATCCTTAAAAACCATTTAGACTGCTTTGGTCTCACAATATCCCTTAATTATAAGTTTTAGTCGCTTCAAGCATTTCTTTTACGATAGACTAAAGTATTTTAAAATGTAAAAACTTCAGAAACAGACCATGACAAATTAGGCTGACAGATTTTAAAATATTATTCAAAGAAGTTACTAGAACCTTCCTTAATTATGCTTTGTCTGGTGTCTGCCCTATAAAATATATCTTTTGCACCCAGGGAATTTTGCTATTCTGCTAAACATTTTAAGTTGGATTGCATTTTCTTGCCTAAATTATAGAAGTTTTTTCCTAAGAAATAGAGAGCAAAAAGCCAATTATCACATTCCTAGATAGCCTTCTCAGAGTACTGAGGAGATGCTATAAATATTATTTAGCTTGTGCGCAGTGTCCATGAATTTACATTAAAAAAGCTGTAAATACAGGGAGCCTAAGCAGCTAATTGTTCTTTCAGGCTGCTCGAAGTTAATCTTTATTCATTAGGTTTTTCAATAAAATGAAAGCAAGCGGACTTATAACTTAATTATATTGATTTTTTTTAAATATATATATATACATACAAGGATAACTTTCTCTTCACAACACAGACGTTCTTTAACAGGATATATGGATAGGGTAGGGTTGTAAGTGAAAGTAGTAGACCAGAAATGTGTTCAGAAAGGGAAGATGAATGTTTGTCAGTGAACCCTGCTGAAATTAAACAAAGAAAAAATTACCTAATAGTCTTGTAATGCACTTGAAGCACTGCAGTCTGCTGTGAATGGGGGGAAGGGGTAGATGAACAAAGTGTATTAGAAATGTTAAAGAGAAGTAGTTGTACTTTGCTAGAGAAACTTGAGGCTTCCAGCACAATCAGTTTTTAAAGTATTTGCATAAAATCAAGGATTAGAAATAAACTTTGTTCAGAATGTTATAATTATAAAGTATCTTTGAATATAGGCTTTATTATTATTCACATCCATAAGTTAAGACAAGCAAGTACAGAAACATAAGAATTCTCATGCTATTGTGTGTAA
This sequence comes from Pseudophryne corroboree, assembly GCF_028390025.1. Classification (NCBI taxonomy): domain Eukaryota; kingdom Metazoa; phylum Chordata; class Amphibia; order Anura; family Myobatrachidae; genus Pseudophryne; species Pseudophryne corroboree. Next base: position 479,928,068 of record NC_086449.1, on the reverse strand, counting down.
CTGGAAAACATTTTTAAATTAAGTTTTCATTCTATGTTTTATTGGATCAATATTAGTGCTATTTAATGTGTAAGGACTGAGTAAAATTTTCCCTAATACAATGAGAGATTTGTATTACTTGCCTTTAATTATTTACAGCTTACACCATTCACCAAAATGTATTATCTGTTTTCCTGTTTAATATCATTATTAAAATAAGGATATAACCAAACAAACACAATAAGAAACTATGCAAAAATACAATACAGCAAAAATGTTTGTGGTTCAAAGTTTAGGATATACAGGCTATGTGCAAAGAAATAGCATTTTAACATGTAACAGAGGTTTGCTGACTGATGTTTCCACAATCTATGGGTGGGTACACACCAGAATGATATTGGACTATTTTGCCATATTGGAACAACAAATGATCTACGTCATGTAGTGTGTAGCACAATTGCGCGCTCCCGCCAGTTGTATGCAACATCCTATTGTTGAACGTGAAGCAAGATATTGCATGCACCATCGGCTCTTTGTAATGAAGGACAGAACAGTGGGGGTCATTCAGATCTGATCGCATGCTACGTTTTTTTGCAGCGCTGCGATCAGGTCAGAACTGCGCATGCGTATGCTCCGCAATGCACTGGCGCGTTGCCCCCCAGCAACGGGGATCGCCGGAGAGTGACGGACTTACCGAAGAAATCGATTGCACTGGCAATCACAAGAAGATTGACAGAAAGAGGCCATTTGTGGGTGTTTCCAGGGAGTGTCCGAAGAAACGCAGGCATGTCCAGCTGTTTTAAAGGAGGGTTCCTGACATCAGCACCAGGCCGGATCATCGCAGCGGCTGAGTAAGTCCTGAGTTGTGCAGAGACTGCACAAACTTTTGTTTGTGCAGCTCTCTGCACATGCATTCGCACTCCTGCACAGCGATAACCCCCTCCCCCTGTAGGCAGCGACTACCTGGTCACAGCACTGCAAAAAATGCCTGTATGTGACCAGGTCTGAAATAGGCCCAGTGATTGGTCCATGTGGTGTGTACAGGCAATCAGGCATGCACCGGACCAAAGGGAATTCGGTCCGACCATTGGCCCATCGTTCAGGTGTGTACCCACCCTAAGTTCTTGACTCTCAAACAATTTTCAAATGTGAATAATGATTGATTAGGTCCATTTTAGACACAATATTCTCATTGGATAATTGATCAATATAGAGACTAACTGTGAATGGCTGTTGGAATTCATTAGATGAGAGACAACCATATGATTGCTGTGGATCTCTTGCCTTGTTTCTCAACAAATAATTTTGATATTCATAGTAAAATCACTGTTCTACTGGTATACGCTTAAGAGTGGTAAACCAGGGTTAGTACATCTGCAGTACCATTTGAAATCCAGATTTGTTTTAATTACAGATCCAGTTGGTGTGTATTTTCTTCTGTAAAGTTTATAATATATACTGTAAATATATGATGAAATGCACTAAACTGTATAATAATAATAATAATAATAATAATGCATTTTGAACCTGACAAAAAAAAATAAAGAATATTATAAAAAAAATACCAATTTACACAGCTTCTGGAAAATATTGACAGCAAAGTTTCACATACTCACATACTCATAACATGATTTTTAAGTGAATTAGGGTTAAAGTAAAAGTAATTAACCATAAAGTTTTTTTGGCAAATACAGCATTTCATTTTGCACTAATACATCTAACTGTCCACCTCACATATGGCAAGTAGTATGGCCATATTGTGCAGATACCTGGAAATATATAGTTTAAACCGTAAAAAAACAAAGTCGTAGCTACCATAGGTGCAGGAAGCGTAACTGCTATGGGTCCCTGTCAAAGGTACATTTGCTGCATACATTTTTCACCATTGGGTGATACATAAGGGCTATTACAAACTCTTGCCTTGGAGCCTACAACTGTCTAGTTACAGTATGTCACTTGCTCATTGTAAAGTGGTATAAACTCCTCAACCTGCACACTTCACTAGAAAGTGGGTAAGATATGAGATATTTGGTCACTTTTCCGTGGGTGCTGGAGAATACTTGCTACAGTAAATTGTGAGTCTACCGCAACTTGGGTGGGGGTAGGCAAGTATGCTACAATGCGGCATAACTAGGGCACTGGAATCCGGTCCGAAGATCGACAGTATCTAGGTCGACAATGTTTAGGTCGACCACTATAGGTCGACAGTCACTAGGTCGACATGGATGGAAGGTCGACAGGGTTTCTAGGTCGACATGTGCTAGGTCGACAGGTCTAAAGGTCGACATGAGTTTTTAAAAAAAAAAAAAATTCTGAATTTTTTCATACTTAACGATACACGTGGACTCTGATTGGAACGGTAAAGTGTGCCGAGCGAAGCGGTAGCGGAACGAAGGCACCATGCCCGAAGCATGGCGAGCGAAGCGCGCCATGCGAGGGGACGCGGTGCACTAATTTGGGATCCCGGTCACTCTACAAAGAAAACGACAAAAAAAAAACACCTCATGTCGACCTTTAGACCTGTCGACCTAGTACATGTCGACCTAGAAACCCTGTCGACCTTCCATCCATGTCGACCTAGTGACTGTCGACCTATAGTGGTCGACCTAAACATTGTCGACCTAGATACTGTCGATTTGATGAACCACACCCAGGGCACTCACTATGGTTCATAAAATAAATAAAAGAAACTACTGTGCAGTATTACATTAACTAAGACACTACTATGGTTCAGAAAATGAACTAGCGCACTATTATGGGGATACAATTGCTGTGGAGAGATGTCTCTCTAGAAGCATAGGGACAGGGGCCCCTTCAAAATGTTGTCATGGGGCCCACAAAGTTTTGGCTACACCCATGGTAAAAACACTGCTTGCTCCTGCTTACTATCACTTTAGGAGCAGGGCCTTCGTTTATTTTTAGCTTTATCCTTATGTATGGATTGGTTTAGTCTGTAATTATTCATTAGAGTTACTCAGTCTTAGGTAATGTCAGGTCCTGTGCCAGTGCAATCTACAGCTTGCCTGGTAGTGCCAGTCTCATATGCTTGGAATGTATTAAAATTGGTCCACATGGGATGCAGGCTCAGGTGCTGACTGTTGTAGCATTATCTTCTGTTCTGCTGCTGCTGAATTTCTCAGACCACCTGGCACAGGCAATGCCTAAGACTCAAGTTATAAACTCTGGTTTGCAACTGTGCAGTCTCTACACAGAGACTTACTCTGCTGCCTCAGTTTGAAGTTTGTTGAACTAAATTGACTGCAGACTTGGACCTGGAAGTCTCATATTAACACCTGATGCATGTTACCCAATATTATGCCTATATAAACCAGCTTACTTTTAGTAAACATGGCCAGTTTACTGAACTCGCTTTTATGCCAGGTTCCTTTAACTTGCAAACCTGAAACCTCGCTGTCTACATTTTGCCTGTTGATCTATTGACCCTTTTGACCTTTTGAACCTATAAACCTTCTCCATGTTCACCACTTGGGGTAGACATATTGACTGTAGATTGACTGTTAGATTGTTTCTCTAGATACAACATTGGCTTGTATGACAACTATTGTAAGTCACTGACTTTGGGCTAATATTTTGTAAACTGCATCTTTCTGTGGCCTTGCTTGCCTCGCTTACACCAGTATCAGGGGCATACACTGGAATCTATAGGGCTTATATATATATATATATATATGTGTGTGTGTGTGTGTGTGTGTGTGTGTGTGTGTGTGTGTGTGTGTTTGTGTGTGTGTGTGTGTGTGTTAAGAGATCTCAGTGCCAAGGTGTAGTAAGCTAACTGTCACAATTTAAATGTAAAACTGTCTCAGTATGACATTACCCGTTACATAAAAATTTGGGGCGTCTGTTAAAGGTGGTGGTGAGTCGCCTGGTGTAGAAGTATAGAAAAAATGGGATGGGGTATAGCGAGCGAGCAATGGTGTCATTTAACTTATAACAAGACAGTCGAAAGTGTCTAAAGTATAAAACATATATTTATTATATAAAAGTAAGAAAAAAAGACAATATAGTATAAAAAACCAGTGTCACATAAAAAGAACAGGGTATGTAAAAAAACCTCTGCTAGATCTAATTTGTTTTTAGAGATGCTGTGCTAGATCATTGGTAGTGGAAACATGGAATTACTGATTTAAAAAAATTAATTTTATAGTAACATGATTAAAAAGAGACATAAAAGATCTATATAATAAAGTGCTTATCTTTTAAGGGAGAGGTCTGGTCAGAGACCCCAATGAGTTTCTTCCAACAGACTTTGTCAAGGGGTCAAGGGACCCCTTGACAAAGTTTGTTGGACTAAACATATCACTAAATATGTTTGTAATTTTACCAACCAACAGTATACGATCTGTTGGTTTATGAACTTTAGTTCTCCATCACTGACTAAGATATAGCAAACCCTTGATGTAATGCAGATTCACGAGTATAAATGCAGGACTGCACCTGAATTACAATGAGGACTAACATGATGGTACAACTCTTGTTACTCAATAATGAGCTATAAATCTCAGGAAGAGGAGGTCATTGCCGAAATGTATTGCAGTGTAACCTGATAATAATGTATAATTCTATGGCCCTCATTCCGAGTCGTTCGCTCGGTATTTTTCATCGCATCGCAATGAAAATCCGCTTAGTACGCATGCGCAATATTCGCACTGCGACTGCGCCAAGTAATTTAACAATGAAGATAGTATTTTTACTCACGGCTTTTTCATCGCTCCGGCGATCGTAGTGTGATTGACAGGAAATGGGTGTTACTGGGCGGAAACACGGCGTTTTAGGGGCGTGTGGATAAAAACGCTACCGTTTCCGGAAAAAACGCAGGAGTGGCTGGAGAAACGGGGGAGTGTCTGAGCGAACGCTGGGTGTGTTTGTGACGTCAAACCTGGAACGACAAGCACTGAACTGATCGCACAGGCAGAGTAAGTGTGGAGCTACTCTAAAACTGCTAAGTAGTTTGTGATCGCAATATTGCGAATACTTCGGTCGCAATTTTAAGATGCTAAGATACACTCCCAGTAGGCGTAGGCTTAGCGTGTGTAACTCTGCTAAATTCGCCTTGCGACCGATCAACTCGGAATGAGGGCCTATGTTTTTGTCCTTTTTATGATTTCTTTTTAAAAAAACATATACTGTATGAGTTTATGTTTTTAATGCCTGCTGAAATTATTGGATACTGTTAATTTCTTTTATTATTGTACATCTATTTTAAATTGTCTATCATTGTGATGTTTTACTCTCCAAAACCATAACAAATTTGTATCCATTATTTAGGGATTCGTACCCATATTGCTTTATTAATAAAAACATATTTCAATGATTTACTAGATGAGCATTCTGTGATTTACTTCCCATTATTGAGTAATAAGAATTGTGCCATCATTTTACACAGTACCTGATTGGTATTCAGGTGCAGTCCACATTTATGCTTGTGAATCTGTATTACATCAAGGGATCATGATATCTGAGTCAGCTCCAGAGAATTATTCTTTAAACATCAAATTGTTTTTTTCTCCTCTGTTACAGACTAAGATAGTGATACCCATTCTAGGTGCCAACCTATTGCCCTGTTTCTATTTGCACTTGTGTAATACTTAGTTGGACCCAGGTCTGTCTGTAAAAGAGGTTCTAGTGATGTATATTGGGGGTGATTCACACCCGATATTTGCTGTGAGTTTTCGCACAGCAGTCAGTCAGGTCATAACCGTGCATGCGAGTTGGACAACAACAACGGGCATCGGCGGTCAGCGACAGGATGGTGCGAAAATTCAGATTGCACGGGCATTTGCAAGGTGATTGACAGGAAGAGACCAATTGTGGGTGATAACTGACCGTTTACTGGGAGGGTCCGGAAAAATGCAGGCGTGCCCAAGCATTTTCAGGAAGGATGTCTGACGTCAGCTCTAGCCCTGATCAGCCTCTTCTAATCGCACTATAGGGTTGCGCAGAGACTGCACACAGTGAATTTTTGCAGCTCGATGTGCACATGGGATCGCACACTTGCACAGCAAATTTATCACTCCCCCTTGGGCAGCGACTATCTGAACGCAGGACAGCAAAGTTAGCAGCCTAGCAATCAGGTCTGAACTACCCCCATTGATAGCACCTTAGAAATGCTGACTCACCTTTTGCAAGGTTAGTCAGACAGTACCACTGAAGCCTTAGGGATTCACACCTTACTATCTATATTTAGAAATGTATGCAGGATTGCTGCCAGCAGTATATATCAATATCTCTCTGTGTTGAATAAAGTTCCTGGAGGCCACTCTGTATAGTCCCTTGCTTAGTGCAGAGTATACAGTACTATGTATTTCCTTGTAACGCATAAGACTATACTTACAGATGTGTCCTCACACACTGAGCATTTTTATGCTAAACAGCGAGAAACATTTGGCATTAATAAGACACTCTGAGATGAGTAGCATGTCATGTTTTTCTTAAAATTTTGCATCTTAGTCACATGGCAGAAGCCACTCACAGTTTACTATAGATACTAGACTGTGACTGCACAGGAATTGGTATAACACACATACAAAGTCACAAATTAAGCACGACGGGCCTTGGCATGATGAAAAGCTGTACCTGCTCACATAGGAGCCCATTTTACACAGATACAGACTCAGTTGCACATATATGTACACGTTTCCAGCCCCTGTGGTCAGTGTATGCTAACTAAATAGTTTTGTTGCATCCAGTTGTTTTATTTATGCAAATTTGATGCTCATCATGGTGAGCTGCACTGAGAGGGGCTATTTGGTGTGACTTGAGCTACAGTATAAAAGGTCACCTGTATATGTCTCTGTATAGTCCTTCAATTAGTGCAGCAGTCAAGTTTTTTCTTCTTATGCATATTTGCATATGTAGACCTATGGCAGGCACTATGCATTTACTTTCCACTGTGGATGTCAGAATACACGCTCTTTCCTCCTGCTTGCTATATCACATGCTAACCACTGACTGGTACTTCAGTGACTGCTTACATACTGGTACCGAGGGGCGGATTAGCCAAAGGGCTCACCAGGAATATTCCTGGTAGGCTGACGTGTCTGTGGGGCCTTTTTTGTGTGTTGTCATATGATCCCACCACCCACATTACAGGCAGCTCACCGCACTCACTACATTCCATTGTCCCCATTCATTTTGTTATTCCATTTCTGCAGTACAGCAACTCTGCCCTCCAGTGATGCTGCCATGGCTACATGTTATGTTATACCTCTTGTGCTGCCCATGTTGGGCCATTTCTATAAAATTTTACAGGGACACTTTTAAATCCCAATCCGCCCCTGGTCTCAGATACAACTGTAGCAAAAGATGCAAGGAAGGCCCAACTGCAAATAATCAGGTCCTATGAGGAGGGATTCTGCCCCCCTACATCAGATCCCACCCCCTCACCATCCAGACCCCCATTAGGGCTGCTATAAATATACAGGGTTGTTTTACCATCCCAATCTGCCCTTGTTAATACCTCAGAGACTGCAATCACACTCTGTGCTCTGTGATTAGTCCTCCACTATTTAAGGGACATAGTACCCTGCTGGGCTTCCAAATCAATACTCATGCTCTCTTCTGGAACTTTCTTCTGCACACATAGGTCTATTTATCTTACACTGATCTCATGTTACAGTACAAGCTCCTACTCTAGTGTCCCCATATCCATGTCAACATCCTTTGCAGCTGTCCACATGGCTGCATCCAAATCCTTCCCCATAAAGCATTACTGGTGGCACAAGATAACCACTACTCTGCAACTACTACACTTGCAGTAATAGGGGTTACATTAGCAATAGAAAGCTGTTGAATTCTTATTGGTCCACATGGTTACACTGTCATTGGGTGCATGCGCAGCACCAACTTTTGAGGGAGAAATAGTGCAAGATCAAGAGACACAGAGATGGAGTGAGCCAGAGAGAGAAATGTAGAGAACAAGAAAGAAATAGAAAAATACAGAGACACATAAAGAGAGAGAAAGAGGAGAGAGGCATCAGGGCCGAAAGTAGGATTTTTGTCACCCAGGGTAAGGCAGTAATTTGGCGCCCCCTCCCCCTTAAAAAATCAAAATAATAATAATTCAAAATAACAAAAACAAACAGACTACACCCATATCAAACTCTCTCTGCACATGTTATATCTGCCGCACCTGCGCTGCAAATGGTTTTGCCTGTTAGAGGACGATTATGCTTTTGCAATCAACCTTAACTTAGGCCCTATATTATAAAATTCATCACTGCACTATATTCCCCTATCCACTGAACCACATCACTATACTACATCCCCTGCACGCTGAACTACATCACTACACTACATATCCCTATACACTGTGTGACACTCTGAACTGGAACCCCTTAAATTATACTGAAAAGGATGTACTGTATAGTGCAGGCAACTGTTGGATTGGATAAGACATGAGTAAGGTCCCCTAATTTTCCCCTTGCTGTGCTTCAATTACTACCCATCCTGTTAATGCTGAAGGGGTTAACACACCCTCCTGTGGGGTTGCCTAGGAGACGTCAGCAGGACCAGTGAGCGGATGGGCACTAGGACCCTTGGACTTACTTATAATGGAGGAGGGGATGAGAAGGCATAGGGAGTTTTGATTGGCTGTGGCAGGGAGGGAAAGAGAGGAGACGGGGTTCACACCAGTGTGTGTGAGAGGAGACACGCTGTGGAGAGTGGAGCTGCCGCTGAGGAGGCCACTGTGAGGAGACATGCCATGGAGAGTGGAGCTGCAGCTGAGGAGACCGCTGTGAGAGCTGCCAGCTGCTGCAGTGACACCAGCCTGCCCAGTACTGACAGAAGCTGCCGGGAAAGGTCTCAGGTGATAGAGGGGAGTGGGTGAGGCCGCTGATAGCAGGTACTGTACCTACCTGTGACGCACAGACACTCCAGCTAATGCCCTCATTTAGAAACCCAGAGTCACCCAGCTCTGCATACACAGCTGAATACGGATCAGATGAGAGAGAGAGAGAGAGATGCTCTTCCTTTTACTTGGCAGACACAGCTATTAAGAGTACCAGACATTATCAAATATTGTACCTTTCAACAAAGGAGTCCATTTAATGACCAGCACGACCCTTTTTGGATATAATTTACCTCAGGAAAGGCAGGCACCAGGTAGAAAAAGAAACTCAAAACTGCCTTATTGAACAGGGTGACAGGAAAGAGCGGACCCCTTGTGTATTTTAGACACTCCACAGCTTGTATTAGCCAGCTTTATTATACCTTGCCTGCAATCTATCTGCACCTATCATGTGACACTGAACTGTATTGTGAACACACTCTAGCTATTCAGAACCTTAGCTTCTAATATAGCCTGCAACTGCCAGCTGTGCTTATAACCTTACTGCTTTGACTGGAAACTGCTTTAAATTCATTTGTACCCTCCTGAATCTCTTATTAAGTCTGCCAACTTATGCATGCCACATTATTCTCTCAACAGTGTGAGGAATTAGTATTCTATATTTTACCCTTCACTGAAATGCTTACTTTGTATTGCATACCTACTGTCTGCTGACCTGTAATATCGAACTGTGCTTAATTCTGCTATTGACTTTCAATTATCAGCATTACCTGCTACTATTAAGACAGTAGATTATAAAGGGTTCAGAATCTTAGCATGTAAATAGTCAATTTGTTCTGCCCTGATTTAGTTCCGGTACTAGGTATACAACTCAGTCACCAGCAGCAACAAAGGTTCCCACCTCGAGTGGGCATAGTAGAATACTACTAATTCTCAGTATGTAAATGCATATTCAAATGGTTTACTGATTTGATTATTAGTATACTGTGATATTGCTGTACCGTTTGCAACCTTTTCCTATATCCTCATGTGCACCCTTTGTCTTATTTGTGGAAGTGTATTTGCCTTTTAATCAATTATTCTCACAGAGATGACCAGTTTGATCCTGATTAATAAATCTTTATGTCACCGTCCTAATGTGTGGTGACTTATATGTTGGGTGCTCTGGGTTTGGGGTTCCTTGTCCATCTGCCTAGGGTTCCAGAAGTGAGAACCAGTCCAAGAAGTGATTCCGAGTGAAGAATCCAGGGGGGTCATTCTGAGTTGATCGCTTGAAAGCTACTTTTTACAGCCGTGCAAATGCATAGTTGGGGGAGTGTGTTTTCGCTTTGCAAGTGTGCGAACGCGTGTCCAGCCAAGACGAATGAAGACGTTTTTTGAAGTTTCTGAGTAGCCCAGCAAACGCATAGACACGCCTGTTTTTCCAAACACTCCCTGAAAATGGTCAGATGACACCCATAAACGCCCTCTTCCTGTCAATCTCCTTACAATAGGCTGTGCGAATGAATTTTCTGCTAATTCCATCACCCAGCAACGAAACGCTTTGTACCTGTATGACACACGTGCGCATTGCGGTGCATACACATGCGCAGTAGTAACCTGTTCGCTGTGCTACAAAAAATATCATTAGGTGATCAACTCGGAATGAACCCCCAGGTACGTCCACCGACACCTGCGCTCACAACAAAACTCCACTACCTGTTACAACTTGGCGTCCATGAACACAATTCAGGATGTCAGAACCAGAGGACCCTCAGATGCCTGCATCAACCACATGCAGAAGGAGGCTACCCGCTTCACCTGGCCAGTCACCACCAGCTGCAACATCACAGCCTGCACAAATCATGATGCCTTAGTATTTTGGGGCTCCATGGCTTCCCATATGCTCAGGAGATACTAAAACAACTGGAACAAGTTTTTTTTTAAAGAATTGCAAGAAAAATTAAGATCTATGTTCAGGCTGTACCCTCTTAACGAGGAACAAAAAGCGCAGGTCATCATTGGGCAACTAAAAGGTACAGTATTACGGGAAGTAAGATCCTGGTCTGATGAAGAGCGAAAGTCAGCTGACGGCATCTTGAATAAGTTAGCCGGTATCTTCAACTTACAGACAATTGCAGAGTTAAAGGGTTGTCTGTATGCCCAGAAGCTACAACCACATGAGTCCTTATGAGAGTTTGCACTGGGGTTTCAAGAATCCTTGCGGGCATTGCAGGCCAGAGATCTAAAAGAGACTGAGGAAGCTGATGAGACCATGATAAACTTGTTTATAGAAGGAGCTAGGGGGGAAGCAACCAAAGCTTAGTTGTGGATGTGGATGCATCAGAACCCTGTCTGCACTTTTTCAGAGTTCAAGGAGGCAATGATGGACATCTTAGGCCTTAATCAAAATACAGATGTTGAGTATGGGACTGTGTCGGGGCCACTCGAGAGTGGAATGCATGGAGACTCACAACTTTGGCCCTCATTCCGAGCTGATTGCTTGCTGGCTAGATTTAGCAGCCGTGCAAACGCTATGCCACCGCCCACTGGGGAGTGTATTTTAGCTTATCAGAAGTGCGAACGCATGTGCAGCCAAGCTCTGCAAAAACAGTTTGTGCAGTTTCTGAGTAGCTCTTAACCTACTCAGCGCTTGCGATCACTTCAGCCTATTCGTGTCCGGATTTGATGTCATACACCCGCCCAGCGAATGACCAGCCACGCCTGCATTTTTTCAGACACGCCTGCATTTTTGCAAACACTTCCTGAAAACAGTCAGTTGACACCCAGAAATGCCCCCTTCCTGTCAATCTTCTTGCAGCCATCAGTGTGACTGAAAACTTCGCTAGAACCTGTGCACAACCACAATGGGCTTTGTACCCGTACATTGCGCGTGCGCATTGCAGGGCATACGCATACGCAGAAATGCCTATTTTTAGCCTGCGCTGCGAACAACTGCAGCTAGCGATCAACTCAGAATGACCCCCTAAGTCCAATGGCCGAACCTATTGTCTCAAGAGGTACTGCTGTGCAACAGTTACAAGATAGTCAAGACCAAGTGGGGGCACTCACCAGTGTCGTCCATGAGTTGCTGAAAGAGCTAAAAGAAATACGGCTGGAATAGGCTGAAGCTAAATGCAAGTTAATGCAGTGGAAGTATCGGCTCTTCTGGACACAGGCTCACAGGTGATGATGATCCAACTTGCAGAGTTTCCGATACACTGGGAGGAATCAGAGATAATAAGCCCACCAAATACCTGGTTACACCTATTGGCCAGTAATGGACAGCAAATAAAGTTCTGCGGCTATTGGGAGGCTGACCTTACTATCAGCAAGGCTAACATAGAGCGGCATGGGTGTCTGGTCACCACTACGTACAACAAATATTTACCTCTGGTCATCTTAAGGATGAATATCTTAAAGAACTGCCCAGATGCATTGGTGGAGGCTCTTAAGTTGGAAATGCGGTCCACGGCCCCAATGGAGCGGAGACTCTACAGCAGGCAGTCAGGTTGCTTGAGGGGCAAAAGAGATTCACCAATACAAGGGAAGAAATTGGAAGGGCGATCATCACCATTCACCAACACGTCATCCTGTAACCAAATTCTGAACACCTAGTGTGCTGACAGGCCCATATCGGTTCTGGGGGGGTGGGATTATGAGGCAATCCTAGAACCCTGTGACTTCAATGGACAGCAGCCGTTCGCGGTGGCATGAACACTGGCTAAAGTGACACATGGGAGAGTACCTGTCTGGATATTAAACCCACATACTGTAGCTATCCCATCTGATTGTTTTGACACTGTCCAGTGACTACAGTAATTCTGGTACACTTTCAAGACATCCTTGGTGAGGCTCTACCCAAGATTCCCGAGGGAGCAGTGGCTGGACAGACCAGTATGACCACCGGTGAGGCTCCATGGTGGAGTGAAGTACAGATTGGCGTCCCAGATACTTTGGAGAGTCAGCATGAGGGCATACTTCAGGTTGTGCGCAAGAATGCCAAAGCCTTTAATCAGCACCCATCAGACTTTGTGAAGGCTGAGGGAGTCCAACACCACATCCCTGCTGTAACTAACACACCAGTGAAGGAAAGACACAGGCATCTACCACTGGCCATGTACCAACCGGAGTCATACATGATACATGAGATGAAAGAAGCCGGTGTGATATGTGAAAGCCATAGTCCATGGGAAGCACCATTAGTGATTGTGCGGAAAAAAGACAAAAGCCTCAGATTCTGTGTCGACTATCGAAAACTGAAAGTGGTGATGCACAAAAATGCTTATCCACTGCCTTGGATAGAGGAATCGTTAACAGCGCTGAAGACAGGGAGAAGACCGCATTCACGACTCCAATGGGTCTGTTCGAGTTTGAGCACGTGCCATTTGGGCTCTGCAATGCCCGTGCCATCTTCCAACGAGTTATGGAGCACTGTTTGGGGCAAAGGAACTTTGAGATGGTCCTGTTGTATCTTGACCATGTCATCATAGTCTCAAAGTTCTATGATGACCATTTGAAACATCTAGAGGAGATCTTTGTCCAATTGACCAAATGTGGTCTAAAGTTAAAGCCGTCCAAGTGCCATCTTCTAAAATCAAGTGTGCCAATAGCTGGGCCACATAGTTAGCTCTGATGGGGTGGAGCCTGACCCTGAGAAGATACGGGTGGTGCGGGACTGACCTGTACTCCATACGGTGAAAGACGTCCGCAGCTTTCTCAGCTTCGTTGGGTATTATCAATGCTTTATTCAGCATTTCGCCAATGTGGCGGCACCACTTTATGAGTTACTACGTGGCAAATCAGGTCCGGAGAGGCAGAGTACTGTCCTGGTCGCATGGGCAGAGAAGCAACAGAATGCTTTTGAACGTTTGAAGTTGCCACTAATGGAAGCCATTGCATACCCAGACTATGAGAAACCTTTCCAGGTCTATATGGATGCCAGCCACTGTGGACTGGGAGCGGTACTCTCTCAGATACAAGACAGACGAGAAAGAGTTATAGCTTATGCCAGCAGAGGTCTAAGGAAGATGGAAAGAAACAGCAAAAACTATAATAGCACCTTAAAACTGAAGCTTCTTGCCCTCATCTGGTCTGTCACCAAAAAGTTCAAGAATTATCTGACTGCCACACCCTTCATGATCATCACGGACAATAATTTATTGGCGCATTTGTCCTCCGCCCGTCTTGGAGCGTTAGAGCAGTGATGAATGGCACGTCTTGACAACTTTAGATATACAGTGTCTTACCAAAGTGGCAAGTCCAATGGAAATACTGATGCTATGTCTCACCTCCCAACTGCCGATGTTGCAGAGGAGGAAAAGGATTGGTCTGAAGACATTGATACCCCTGTGTTTAAGACTACAAAGCAAAGGAAACCAATAGTTATTTTTGACCCTGTTACTGACACTGCACATCTCACCTCTGAAAATGCTTCACCAAGTAGTCTTGGGTTCGACTGGCAACAAGTACAGCAAGCGAGTTCTGTGTCACAAGACCTAATGGGCCTCATCCACAGCAAAAGTCATCTAACTAAGTCCCAGAGAGCCGCTGCTGATTCTGAACTGATTAAACTGTTGTGCCACCGAAACCGAATCAGCATCTGACAGGGCCTTGTCATCCGCACCAGCCTTGATTCCAGTACCCACCAGCCCATATCTCAAATTGTAGTACCTAGACAGCAAGCTGACATGTTGCTTAACACCTATCACAGTCAGTCAGGGCACTTCGGGACCCAGAAGACGGAGGTGATGCTTCGACAGAGATTCTTTTGCATCGGGATGAGATCTGATATCGACAAGTAGTGTCGTGAGTGCAGGATATGTAATCTGAAAAGACCAGTTTACTCATCCCAGAAAGATCCTCTACATCCGATACAGAGTTCCCGTCCACTTGAAATTGTTGCGTTAGATCATGTGAAACTTGATCATAGCGCCGCTGGGTTCCAGTATGCTCTAATCATTACAAATCACTACAGCAAATTCTTGGAGTGGTGCCAGCACGTGACTTGACAGCAAAAACAACAGCTAAGCTGTTCCTCAAGCACTTCGTACACCCTTACGGCTACCCCAACAAAGTTCTTACCAACCAAGGCCCTGCATTCGAGTCCCAGTTGTTTCAAGAACTCTGTTCTCTCTACAGTTGTAAGAAACTGTGGACTACGGCCTATCACCCGCAGGGAAATGGCCTTTGTGAGAGAGATAGCCAGATTGTAATTGGAATGCTCTGAAGCCTCTCTGCAAAGAAACGTACCCAGTGGCCTAACCTCCTTCTGGAGCTGACCTACCTTTATAACAATACAGAGCACTGTGCCACAGGATTTACCCCATTTTACTTAATGTTCTTGAGACAGGGCAAAGTCCCAAAGGATTTAGAGCTGATGCTAATAGTGGATGAGCCTGACACCGTGCGGACTGACTGGGTGCAAGAACATCAGTACTGGATAGAAACTGTATGGCAAATGGTTGAACAACGGATGGAAATGGTGCATCACCGTCAAGAGAAAAATTATAACTCTGAGGCCCGGCAAACGCCTCTCAAGATCGGAGATAGGGTTTGGAAAAAGAAAAATCACCGGTCAAGTAAACTAGATGCCATGTGGGAAGATATTCCCTATGTGATTGTCCGAGTTCCAGCTTATGGACTATATAACTACCAAATTCAAAGATCTGATGGACATTTGCGTACCATTCCCCGTGACCAAGTGAAGCTCTGAACCATTGAAGTCCCGGCAGTAGAGAAAGACTCACCTCTGGCAAAAAGGTGGGAAACCCCAGGGGGCATTCCATTCCATGACCCCATAGAGCTTTTACTATTTATGGGTAGCACAACTCCGAGCTCGGTCACACCAGTAGCCCCAGGACCCAGGTTAGAGATACCAGCTGAATATGATTATATGCCTTGTAATGTGTCTGATCAGGCTGAAGGGGTGCTTATCCAAATTCCTAAAAGCCCAGAATGCAGTACAAGAGGTACGTTACCTCTAAGGTATTGCGATTAAAATGTTCTGATACATTGTGTTTCCTTAACCGCTGTTTCTATTTATGTACCCATGAAAATGTATATAACATGTATGTAATTGCCTTGAGTATATTGCTTAAGCTCCCTGTTGTTGTGCCCCATCCTAGACTGGAATGTGTAATTGAAAAAATTGTGGCTCAGAACTTTTAATTCGGCAACATTGCGTGAGGACACGCATGCTTTTAGCGGGGATATGTGACACTCTGAACTGGATCCCCCTAAAATTATACTGCAAAGGATGTACTGTATAGTGCAGGCAACTGTTGGATTGGATAAGACATGAGTAAGGTCCCCTAATTTTCCCCTTGCTGAGCTTCAATTACTACCCATCCTGTTAATGCTGAAGGGGTTAACACCTCCTCCTGCGGGGTTGCCTAGGAGACGTCAGTAGGACCAGTGAGCGGATGGGCACTAGGACCCTTGGACTTACTTATAATGGAGGAGGGAGTGAGAAGGCTGATGGAGTTTTGATTGGCTGTGGTAGAGGGGGGAAAGAGGAGGCAGGGCTCGCACCAGTTTGTGTCAGAGGAGACACGCTGTGGAGAGTGGAACTGCCACTGAGGAGACCGCTGCTGAGGAGACATGCTGTTTAGAGCGAAGCTGCAGTTGAGGAGACCGCTGTGAAAGCTGCCAGCCGCTGCAGTGACACTAGCCTGCCCTGTACTGACAGAAGCTGCCGGGAAAGGTCTCAGGTGATAGAGGGGAGTGGATGAGGCCGCTGATAGCAGGTACCTACCTGTGACGCACAGACACTCCAGCTAATGCCCTCAGTTAGAAACCCAGAGTTACCCAGCTCCACATACACAGCTGAGTAGGGCTCAGATGAGAGAGAGAGAGAGACACTTTTCCTTTTACTTGGCAGACACAGCTATTAAGAGTACTGGACAGTATCAAATATTGTACCTTTCCACAGGGGGGTCCATTTAATGACCAGCACGACCCTTTTTGAATATAACTTACCTCAGGAAAGGCAGGTGCCAGGTAGAAAAAGAAACTCTAAACTGCCTTAGTGAACAGGGTGACAGGAAAGAGCGGACCCCTTGTGTATTTTAGACACTCCACAGCATGTATCAGCCAGCTTTATTATACCTTGCCTGCAATCTATCTGCACCTTTCATGTGACGCTGAACTGTATTGTGAACACACTCTAGCTATTCAGAACCTCAGCTACTAGTATAGCCTGCAACTGCCAGCTGTGCTTATAACCTTACTGCTTTGACTGGAAACTGCTTTAAATTCATTTGCACCCTGCTGAATCTCTTATTAAGTCTGCCAACTTATGCATGTCCCTTTATTCTCTGAACGGTGTGAGGAATTAGTACACTATATTTCACCCTTCACTGAACTGCTTACTTGGTACTGCATACCTTCTGTCTGCTAACCTGCAATATCGAACTGTGCTTAATTCTGCTATTGCCTTTCAATTATCAGCATTACCTGCTACTATTAAGACAGTAGATTATAAAGGGTTCAGAATCTTAGCATGTAAATTGACTTTTTGCTGCCCTGATTTAGTTCCGGTACTAGGTATACAACTCAGTCACCAGCAGCTTGTGATGACAACAAAGGTTACCACCCCGAGCGGGCATAGTAGAATATTACTAATTCTCAGTATATAAATGCATATGCAAATGGTTTGCTGATTTGATAATTAGTATACTGTGATATTGCTATACCGTTTGCAACCTTTTCCTATATCCTCATGTGCACCCTTTGTCTTACTTGTGGAAAGGTATTTGCCTTTTAATCAATTATTATAACAGAGGTGACCAGTTTGATCCTGATTAATAAATCTTTGTGTCACCGTCCTAATGTGTGGCGACTTATATGTTGGGTCCTCCAGGGTTGGGGTTCTTCGTGCCTCTGCCTAGGGTTCCAGAAGAGAGACCCTGTCCAAGAAGTGATTCCGAGTGAAGAATCCAGGTACGTCCACCGACACCTGCACTCACAACAACACTTCACCATACCTACCTGTTACACACTGCATTACATGTCCTATATGCTACACTAGATCACTACACTTCATCCCCATATATGCTACAGCACATTATTGCACTACATGCTCCAATATATTGTAATACATTACTACACTACATACCTTATATGGTACACTACATCACTACACTACATTCCCCTATAAGCTACACCAAATCCCCCCATCTTGGAGACAAAGCAGAGGTTGATACTGCTAACTGAAAAACACAGCACCAACAGCTCGCTTCTATAGCTTGCACGATGCACCACACGCTAGTCACAGCACTGCATGGCAAAGAAGAGAGTTTAATACAGTAGCCGGTCTAGGAGAGAGCCCAAGTACTGGAGTTCACCCGTACAGCGGGCAGACAGGTTGGTCAGAGACACTGCCCTGAGAGCCGTCTGCTGTCTCACTGGAGCAGCACAGCATTGCCAGTAAAAACAAAACAAAAAAACTACTCCTCTGTAACTCCTTGGCACCCCCTCAAATCCTGCACCAAGGGCGCATGCACCCTTAGTCCCCCTCCCTAGTTGCGGACCTGGAGGCATGATGTATCAATTTTCAGAAGATTGATGGTGTTCATCTTTAGTTGTCATTGCCAATCATTCCGAAGCACCAGAAAGTTACACTTTCCTGAGCTTGCTGCTTACTGGCACATCACAGCCCTTTTCGGCATGCTGTGCTTCTGGTCCAGTAATTTCTGTTGTGGACACTTTTTAGTCCATACGGCATGCCATGTGTATTAAAGTAAACCTCCAAAAACAGTAATTTTCAGGGATTTTACCACATTTTATACACTGATGCAACCCACTCAGAGAGAGAAATCCTTAAATAGTGTCAGATAGTGTTAGGGTCTCCTGCCCTGTGCTGCCACGTCGTCATGGCAACCGGGAGACAAGTGCTAGTGGAGTAACCTGAGCGCAGCTGATACTCCGGTTCGGGTCTTTTGCTGTGCAGTGGTTATAGGCTCTGTGCACGGCAGGGGATCCGGTGCTGGTTTTTGTGCTCACAGTCTGTGAGGTCTGAGTGGGGCGTGGACAGCACCTGCTTTATAAGGCCTCTTTTCAGGGTAAGCAGATGCTGCTGAATCTTTGTTGGTTAGTCAGTTCATGAAAGTTAGCCAGTACTGTGTAGCTTTGTATTTGTTTGTTGCTTACTGCAAATAGGCCTGGGGATTTGGTATTACACTCTGCCAATCCAGACCTAGCAGTAAGACTGGAGTCAGTCGTTTAGCTTGCTGGGGTTCTGTTACTACTCTGTGAACTTAGCAAGTTTGCGGCTGTATTCTAAGACTTGCCTGTCTAATCCTGTCTCACTGTGCTAGGTGTCAGGGGTCAGTTTAGTGGCAGTAAGCTAAAACCTGTGCACTGCAAGTGAGAAATAGGATTGTGGAGACTCTCCTTGTGTCTATCATTCCATCTCTGACCAAGGAGTTTACTGCCACACCCGTTGGTAACCCTTTAGGGTTTTGCTGTTGCCCTTAGCAACAGCATTTCGGGTTCTCTATGTATTAAAACACAACATCTTGCTTTTTCCATCTGTGCAGTTCTAATACAAGGGAGATACCCAGTTCCTTAGCCTCTGGGCTTCTCTGTTCACTTTGTGTGTATTTTGTTACCCTATTACCTTCTGTGTACTTTATGTCATATTCCCCAGTTTGTCTGTGAGTCCATTTGTTTTGCATAACAGTTCAAACACCAGTACATTCCTGCAGACACTGGAGTGCATAACAGTTCTGACACCAGTACTTTCCTGCAGGCACTGGTGTGCATAACATATTCAGCAGCCCAATACTCCTGTTGAAATTTTGTGGGAATATGGAGCATACCCCTCAAAATACGTTGCAACAGGTGGTCGATCAGGTGCAGGTCCTGACTCGACAATTTAATGATTTGTCCATTAAAATGCACACCTCCCAGGCTGCTGGTGGAGCTCCCGCAGCAGCAGCACCTGCAGGGGTTAAGGAGCCGAAAGTAAATCTCCCGGATCGTTTTTCTGGAGATCGCTCGCAGTTCTTTTGTTTCAAGGAGAGCTGCAAGCTATACTTCCGGCTTAGGCCTCAGTCTTCTGGGTCGGTGATTCAGCGGGTGGGCATAGTGATTTCCTTGCTACAAGGAGACCCACAGGTCTGGGCATATGGGTTGCAGCCTGACTGTCCGTCGCTTAAAAGTGTTGATGCTTTTTTTACGGCACTGGGCATGTTGTATGATGACCCTGACAAGACGGCCTCAGCCGAGGCTCAGATTTCGATCCTTAAGCAAGGGCGAAGGCCAGTTGAGGTTTACTGTACAGAGTTTCGGAGGTTGGCCCATGATACCCAGTGGAATGACCCAGCCCTGAGACACCAGTACCGAAGAGGTCTTTCTAACCAGATAAAGGACCAACTGGTACAATATCCCTTGCCTGATAGCTTGGATCAGCTCATGCAGTTATCCATCCGGGTGGATAGACGGCTGAGAGAGCGTAGGCTTGAAAGGGAGACTGAGATTTCCTTCCTTCCCAAGGGAACCTCAGACTCTGAGGAATTTTCTGAGGAGCCTATGCAGATTGGGGCTACCCGCCTCTCCTCGCGTGAGAAGACGCGGAGGAGACAGCAGGGGTTGTGTTTGTACTGTGGGAATAAAGGTCATGTGGTAGTATCATGCCCAGAAAAGCCGGAAAACTTCAGGGCCTGAGGGTGATGGGAAATATCCTGTCAGGCCAGAAGTCAGAATTTCCCAAGAAGACTTTTATCATTCCGGTGACCTAGAAGATCCTCGGTCAAACTGTCAAGACTGAGGCCTTTGTGGACAGTGGGGCCGACGGGGTTTTTATGGACCGCCAATTCGCCCTGAAACACTCTGTTCCCTTAGTACCCTTGGCATCGGAAATTGAGATTTGTGGGTTAAACGGGGAACCATTATCCCAAGGTAAAATTACCTCTTGCACTAGCCAGATTTCTTTGTTTATTGGAGCCACACACTCTGAAAAATTGTCCTTTTATGTGACTGTCTGTACTTTTGCCCCATTGGTGTTGGGGTTACCCTGGTTAAGGGCCCACAATCCTCAATTTGACTGGGTCTCTGGGGAGATTCTTAGTTGGGGTACTGATTGTTTCAGGAGTTGCTTGAGCCTTCCAGTCAGGCTCTCGCAGCTAAGTTTGCCAGGATTGCCAGGGTGTTATGCAGATTTTGCGGACGTGTTCTCCAAAAAAATTGCAGAGGTACTACCTCCCCATCGCCCCTATGACTGTGCCATTGATTTGTTGCCAAATGCTAAGCTTCCCAAGAGCAGGTTGTACTCCCTGTCACGTCCTGAGACTCAGGCTATGGCAGAGTACATTCAGGAGAACTTGGCTAAGGGATTTATCAGACCTTCACAGTCTCCAGTTGGGTCGGGGTTCTTCTTCGTGGGTAAAAAGGACGGTTCGTTGCGACCCTGCATCGACTTCAGGGAATTGAACCGTATCACGATTAAAAACTCATACCCACTGCCTCTCATTTCGGTCTTGTTTGACCAGCTTCGTACTGCCACCATTTTTTCTAAGATTGACCTACGCGGTGCGTACAATCTAATCCGAATAAGAGAGGGGGATGAATGGAAGACTGCCTTTAATACCCACTCAGGGCATTATGAATATTTGGTGATGCCTTTTGGGCTCTGTAATGCCCCGGCAGTCTTCCAGGATTTCATGAATGATGTGCTCAGGGAATATTTGGATAGATTCTTAGTTGTATACTTAGATGACATCCTAATCTTCTCCCATTCCCTGGAGGAACATCGGAAGCATGTACGCTTAGTCCTCCAGAAACTCAGAGACCACCGGCTTGGGGCGAAGCTGGAGAAGTGCGAATTTGAAGTTCAGCAAATCGCATTTCTAGGATATATTATCTCCCCAGAAGGTTTCCAAATGGAGGGTTCCAAGGTATAGGCAGTCCTGGATTGGGTGCAGCCCACTAGTTTGAAGGCGCTTCAGCGTTTCCTGGGCTTTGCGAATTTTTATAGACGATTTATCGCTGGATTTTCGTCTATAGTGGCGCCCTTGGTGGCACTCACTAAGAAAGGGGCGGATGTTGCTCACTGGTCTTGTGAGGCTAAAGCGGCTTTTGCCCGTCTCAAAAGGGCATTTGTTTCGGCCAAGGTGCTGCGACACCCAGATCCAGAGCGTCCTTTTGTGGTGGAGGTGGATGCCTCTGAGATGGGTATTGGGGCAGTGCTTTCTCAGATGGGAGTGTCTGATAATCGCCTTCATCCCTGTGCTTACTTTTCCCGTAAATTTTCGCCTGCCGAGATGAATTATGACGTGGGTAACCGGGAATTGTTGGCTATTAAGGATGCACTCGAGGAGTGGAGACACTGGTCAATTCTCACTGACCATAAGAATCTGGCATATTTAGAGTCAGCGAAGCGTCTCAATGCCAGGCAGGCACGATGGGCTTTGTTTTTTGCTCGCTTTAATTTTTTGATAACATATCGCCCTGGGTCAAAAAACATCAAGGCTGATGCGCTCTCGCTGAGTTTTGCTCCAATCCAGGAGACCACCGAGGAGCCGTTGCCCATTGTTTCCCCATCATGTATTAAAGTGGGCATTACCCAGGACCTCTTATCATTAGTCCTTAGAGCACAGGAGCAGGCTCCTCCAGACCTTCCGGTAGGTCTTTTGTTTGTGCCTCCTAGGTTAAGACAGCAAGTGTTCCTGGAATTCCATGCCAAGAAGTCGGCAGGTCACCCGGGTATTGCCAGAACTCGGGAGTTGCTATCTAGGGCGGTGTGGTGGCCCTCGGTGGCTAAGGATGTGGATCAGTGGGTTCGGGCATGTGACATCTGTGCCCGAAATAAGACTCCTAGAGGGGTTCCTGTTGGCCCATTACATCCACTCTCTATCCCATCTAAGCCATGGACCCACATTTCAATGGATTTTGTGGTGGACTTGCCCAAATCCTCGGGGATGACAGCCATCTGGGTTGTCGTTGACAGGTTTTCGAAGATGGCGCACTTCGTTCCACTGGTTGGGCTGCCATCAGCCAGACGCCTGTCTGAATTATTTATGCTGCATGTTGTGCGTCTCCACGGGTTGCCACTTGATGT
This sequence comes from Pseudophryne corroboree, assembly GCF_028390025.1. Classification (NCBI taxonomy): domain Eukaryota; kingdom Metazoa; phylum Chordata; class Amphibia; order Anura; family Myobatrachidae; genus Pseudophryne; species Pseudophryne corroboree. The sequence goes on along the minus strand of NC_086449.1, from coordinate 479,905,239 downwards.
GGTCTCTGACCGCGGATCCCAGTTTGTGGCCAAATTCTGGAGGGCATTTTGTTCCGATCTCCAGATTTCTGTCAGCTTGTCGTCAGGCTACCATCCGCAGTCTAATGGGCAGACTGAAAGGGTGAACCAGTCCTTGGAGCAGTTCCTCAGGTGTTATGTCTCCAAGTGTCAGACTGACTGGGTTGCTCATCTGTCCATGGCGGAGTTTGCCTATAACAACGCGGCTCACTCTGCTACAGGGATCTCTCCCTTCCTTTGTGTGTATGGGCATCATCCTAAGGCCAATTCTTTTGACCCCCTGGACTCCACGCCTGGTGGTTCCTCTGTGGTTTCGGTCCTTAGAGGTATTTGGCGGAAAGTGAAGAAAGCCCTTGTGTCTGTGTCATTAGTGACCAAAAGGGTTTTTGATAAGCGGAAAAGACCCTGCAGCTTCAAATTAGGAGACTTCGTCTGGTTGTCTACCAAGAATTTGAAGTTGAGACAGCCATCTCATAAGTTAGGGCCCCGGTTCATCGGCCCTTATAAGATCACCAGGGTTATCAATCCGGTGGCATTTCAGTTAGATCTGCCCCGTTCTTTGGGTATCAATAAAACATTTCATTGTTCCCTTTTAAAACGGGCGATTAGCAATCCTTCTTCCAGTGGAAGACCTTCCCCTCTTCTGATACGTGGCCAGAGGGAGTTTGTTGTTGAAAGGATTCTTGACTCCAAGGTGGTTCGGGGTCGGCTGTCATTTTTGGTGCACTGGAAGGGGTATGGCCCGGAGGAGCGGTCGTGGGTGCGCAGTTGTGATCTTCATGCCCCCAGACTGATACGCTCTTTCTTCTCGCAGTTCCCCGATAAACCCGGTGGTAGGGGTTCTTTGACCCCTCGTCAGAGGGGGGGTACTGTTAGGGTCTCCTGCCCTGTGCTGCCACGTCGTCATGGCAACCGGGAGACAAGTGCTAGTGGAGTAACCTGAGCGCAGCTGATACTCCGGTTCGGGTCTTTTGCTGTGCAGTGGTTATAGGCTCTGTGCACGGCAGGGGATCCGGTGCTGGTTTTTGTGCTCACAGTCTGTGAGGTCTGAGTGGGGCGTGGACAGCACCTGCTTTATAAGGCCTCTTTTCAGGGTAAGCAGATGCTGCTGAATCTTTGTTGGTTAGTCAGTTCATGAAAGTTAGCCAGTACTGTGTAGCTTTGTATTTGTTTGTTGCTTACTGCAAATAGGCCTGGGGATTTGGTATTACACTCTGCCAATCCAGACCTAGCAGTAAGACTGGAGTCAGTCGTTTAGCTTGCTGGGGTTCTGTTACTACTCTGTGAACTTAGCAAGTTTGCGGCTGTATTCTAAGACTTGCCTGTCTAATCCTGTCTCACTGTGCTAGGTGTCAGGGGTCAGTTTAGTGGCAGTAAGCTAAAACCTGTGCACTGCAAGTGAGAAATAGGATTGTGGAGACTCTCCTTGTGTCTATCATTCCATCTCTGACCAAGGAGTTTACTGCCACACCCGTTGGTAACCCTTTAGGGTTTTGCTGTTGCCCTTAGCAACAGCATTTCGGGTTCTCTATGTATTAAAACACAACATCTTGCTTTTTCCATCTGTGCAGTTCTAATACAAGGGAGATACCCAGTTCCTTAGCCTCTGGGCTTCTCTGTTCACTTTGTGTGTATTTTGTTACCCTATTACCTTCTGTATACTTTATGTCATATTCCCCAGTTTGTCTGTGAGTCCATTTGTTTTGCATAACAGTTCAAACACCAGTACATTCCTGCAGACACTGGAGTGCATAACAGTTCTGACACCAGTACTTTCCTGCAGGCACTGGTGTGCATAACAGATAGCCAGTGCTATGCACCATGTTTAGGGTTTGCAGGGATTCAGTATGATATGCTGGCTGTCGAGATCCCGGTGGTCAGGAGACCGATGCCGGGATCCCAACAGATAGAATACCAGTGGCGAGCTCATGCGCTCGCTGCACTCACCACGCTGCGTACCTGGAGGCGACCTTCAGTCGCCACAGGGTTAAAGTCCCCCTTGGGTGGTGGCGTGGACCCACACCCGAGTGGGGATTCCGGACGGTGGTCGGGATTCCGGATGGCAGTCGGGATTCTGACCGCTGGTATTTCACAGAGTGTCGGGATTCCGGCGTCAGTACCATGACAGCGGGATCCCGGCACCCGGCAACATGATTGCCTCCCATTTGCAGTGTATGAGGCAATAGCAAATTAATGTGCCTTGGACTATACTGAGTCCATCTACATGTGCATGTAAATCCAAAATAACACAAAATAAACATATAGAGCATGCGCATTATGGGATTGATATAATGTGAAGTGTAATTTAAAACAGAAATGTATTTATTTGTTTAAAAAGAGCATTTTATCCCTGAAATTTACATTATTATGTCATGTAACCATACAGCAACTTACATTTTGCCACCAGATAAAAGACTAGCTGATACTTTATTTGCATTGCTCATATGTCACATGCTTGTGTCAACAGTGCATTATTACTACTGTATTTACAGGTATTATTGACGTCTAGTTACCAGCCCGTCAAAATGATGGAACAACATAACAGAACAACACTTGAATTGCTTCACTGGGTGTCATATAGTGACCGCCAGCGTGCAAAGCACTTGATTTTCCCCCATAGAGGTGAGTAGCAGTGTTAGCCTTTCATTATATAGGACATGGGAGTATACGTATTGAAAAGTAAATTCAATGGACATAATACTCCATGTTTCCTCTACCAGCCTGAAGAGTATATGAAAGAAATATCCTTGCAATCATGCTGTAGTCTCCATTTCCTCACCCTACTATCTGCATGGTGTAGTTAAAAACGTGTTTTATCAGACCACATGACCCATTTTCAGTCATTTACTGTTACATTCCTATTTGCAGCAGATAGTAATGGCATGTGGACAGGCTTCTGCTTCTGTAGCCCATACAGTATACAGTAATGTGAGCATATTGTTCATTGAGAGGCCATCCGAATATGTCCCTAATTCATATTATCCACACTGTTGTCCATCTGTTGTCCATCTGGAGGGTGGCACAAGTCTGCCTACTCCATGTTCAGCTTGAGCATCCAGTAACCATTTATGACTGCAGGCATTGAGCTCAGACATAGGGGGTAACACACTAAAGAGATGTGTTCTGAGCAATCTATCACAGACCGCTCAGCACACATCTCTCCCCCCGCTCAGCACAGCACGATGTGTGCTGAGCGAGGGGTGGGGGGGATGGCGGGGCACTAACTTCACACAGTGCTGAAGTGAGCGACCAGCTAGATTGAGCGTGCATGCAGGCTCAATCTAGCACCTGCAATATCCCCGCGCATCGCTATCACTGGGGGGCATACACACGAGAGATCCATACTTAAATTCTAAGCAATCTAGTCAGATTGCTTAGATTTTAAGTACGGATCTCTCCGTGTGTACCACCTATAGTTTTTTGTATACTGAGCCACTCTGTGTACACTTTAACTGCCACCCTCGAGCAATTCACAAGTGCAGCAATTTTGCTTATGCTCGCACAGCAATCATTCCACATTCAATATCCAAGAGATCACATTGTTTACCCATTATTTTATAAGACATATACTTCATCAGTCTCTGCATACCTTCACCATTTCATACTTATACAGTTCAGAGTATATATATATATATATATATATATATATATATATATATATTATAATAATAATAATAATAATTTTATTTATATAGCGCTCTTTCTCCAACAGGACTCAAGGAGCTTTACATATATCAAAAACAATGCACATGATACAGAGGATTTGAGTATTACAACAATAGACAAGCAACACAGACAGAGGCAGAACTCTGGGAGGCAACGGAGTCATCTGCCGACGGGCTCCTGCTCTGAAGGGGGAATCTCTCCTCCCATTCTGTGACACCAGTGAATTAAGTTAATTGATAGCTGCTGCTGTCTTTTCAGTGACCGACTTCCTCACTGGTCCCTGCACCTTACAAATCACACCTTCTTTATTATACTGAATATACACATTTTACAAGTGTCACACCCAGGATTAGAAACCACAACCTATTACACTGGAAGTAGACACCTTACTGATGAAGCTGTTTGCTCCTGTATAGGAAATATGAGAATTCTAACTATATGAAGATACTTCTCTGACAATTACACGTAACTTCATATAGTTAGAATTCTCATGTTTCCTGTACAGAAGCAAATAGCTCCATCAGTAAAGTGTCTGCTGTCAGTGTAACAGGTCATGGGTCCTAATCCTGGGTATGACTGCTAAGAAATGTGCGATTTAAAATAAAAGACAATTAAATGTATAAGTACAGTATATACATTTTTTTAAGAAAACTCCATAAACACACACACACACACACACACACACACACACACACACATACTGTACATACATATATTTATCTTAATATAGGAAATAGGAGGGAACCAATATTTATCTTGCCTCCGGGCAACTGGGACAAACTTACGCCACTGAACACAGACATAAAAGAAAACCTTTAGCACACAGAAAGCATAATGCAGGATTGGTGTAGGCATTTTGGGTAATAACTTCCAAAGGTTTTGTATTCCACCCTCACAAGGTACCAGGTGCGGCAGCCATCTTGGGCGCTCAGCGTAGGATTACCCAGGGTGGAATAGTCCACCCCTAGAAGAGATGACACATATATATATATATATATATATATACAGTATATACACTGTAAATTAAGCTGAGTTATTGAGGACTAGTCTACCCATTTGTAGACTGAACATACCGCTCCATTTGCGGAACATGCCCCCTCCAGTAATGCAATAATGCAAAGTAGAATTGTATAATACAGTACTAGATGAGAAAAACAAACAAATGTTTCATTAGCTTAAAAGCAACACTTTTTTATTACATTGTATTTTTGTAACCCTTGTTTTACCTAGACCAGGGTTTAATAGTAAGCAGTATTATAGTGCCTCCGCCCAACAGTTATACAGTGCCTTCAGCCAAGCTATTTCCTATAATTATTTTGTTATTAGAATAGGATAGCTTGGGAAAGCCTAGCAATGTGTTGTTACCAGCATGTTATGAAATGAAATTTACAGCAAAATACAATAAATGCTTGGTACATATACAGATACATATACAGATGGAGCAGCACTCATCTAGTGCAGCTTCATCGCAGGCATGCACTCCTAGCGGTATTAGGCGATCCAGTGCCTATCCCCACAATGGGAGTACACAGAGATGCTCCCATTAAAGTGAATGGGGCATGTGCGCATCTCGGACGCACACGTGCACCAGACGCAGCGATGGGCGCACCTAGGTAGGCACGCCCAGGCACAGACAGAGCCACTATTAGCGTGGCTCCATCTGTACATCTTAAACCTATCTTTTTCTTTCCAGGGTCCTCATTTCTTGGTACAAAATTATACAGATTAACAGGTAGGTTGTGCAAGTAGATTGGACTTGTTGAGTTTTAATATGACAAACTTCACATCTGTAGTATTAGTATTAGATTTTACATTTTTCATAACAACATCAACATCACATATGCATACTGATATACTAGTTAATTTATCTACTGCACTAAGACCAAGAAAAAATATAGGTTTACACTACAGAGATACAGCAAGTGCATACAATACAAAAATCAACTTGCATTACAAATACTGTATGTGTTAACCTGGGTAACAATGTCTTAGTTATGTTATTGCAGTACCTATTGATGTTACATGGTGGAGCCTTTTAAGAATTTTTATTTTTTGGATCCTGCAATTCGCAGATGGTTACTAATCCGATAGGTCTAACAACCAGTTACTGCAGCTAATATAATGTGCTGATGTAAATTAAAAAAAAGTGTATCTGCATTTACATCTCCTTAGGAAGAGGGTTATTTAGCATCAGTAGCAGTTTTGCTAAAATTGCAAAACTGCTAGTTGTAAAAATCACATGCTGGGAGCCGTCCAGCACAGGGCAACGCTGCCCAGCGTGTGTAGCGCCGCCATGGATCACGCCAAGAGCAAGGTGTCTAATAGTTCACAAGGTCACAAAAGATCCCAAGATAACCTCTAAGCAACTGAAGGCCTTTCACACATTTGCTAATGTTAATGCTCATGAGTCCACCATCAGGAGGACGCTAAACAACAATGGTGTGCATGGCAGGATTGCAAGGAGAAAGCCGCTGCTCTCCAAAAAGAACATTGCTGCCCATATGCAGTTTGTTAATGATAACATGGACAAGCCTGAAGGCTATTGGAACAATGTTTTGTGGACAGATGAGTCCAAAATAGAGCTTTTTGGATTAAAAGAGAAGCGTTATGTATGGAGAAAGGAGAACACTGCATTCCAGCATAAAATCCTCATGCCATCTGTGAAACAGAATACATATGTATTTCTGGAGGAAGTGATGCCGGCTGTCAGTATTCAAACAGCAGCATCCCACCCGCCAGAATGCCGGCTGCGGGGCAATCGCTACTAGTCCCCTTGCAGGCTCACTGCACTCACCACGCTGCGGGCACGGTGGTTCACTGTGCTTGCCACAGGATCTTATCCCACTCTATGGGTGTCATGGACACCCATGAGTTGGAATAGCCCCTGTGAGATGGTATTCCGGCTGTGAGCATTGTTGGCTTTCGGGATTTTGGCGTTGGTATCCTGACCGCTGGGATCCTTAAGGCCGGCAAATTGATTGCAGCCCCTGTGAAACATGGCAGTGGAGGTGGTATCATGGTTTGGACCTGTTTTGCGGCATCTGGTCCAGGATGGATCATCATCATTGATGGGACAATAACTTTTGAATTATACCAGAAGAAAAATGAGCTGCATCTCAACAGAATGTGGGGCATGCAGCAAGACAATGACCCAAAGCACACAAATCATTCAACCAAAGTTTAAAAAAGAATACATTTAAAGTTTTGGAATTTCCAAGTCAAAGTCCTGTCAATGCCATCAAAATATTGCTGGAGTGAGCAGTACATGCGAGGAAACCCATAAACATAAAAGAGTTGAAGCTATTTTGTACAGAGAAATGGTGTAACATTCCTCCAAGCTGATGCTCAGGATTAATCAATAATTAATTATTCATTTATTTAGTTATTAACAGTTTCTTATATAGCTCAGCAAATTCTGTTGCGCTTTACAATTGGAAATAACAATGATATAACAAAACTGGGTAATAACAAACAGTCATAGAGGTAGGAAGGCCCTGCTTGCAAGCTTACACTCTATAGGGAAATAGGCATGTATACATATGGATAGGTGCTATCTATTGCATAGTTGTCCGCCAGATTGCAAAGGTTCTTGGTGGGCTGAATGATATGGTCATACAGTAATGATGAACCGGGGTCGAGAGGAAGGGAAAGTGAAGAATGAGAAGACATGTGTGGACTGTGCACAGTGGATGCAATGTGATAGGAAGGTTTATGAAAGTTATGTGGGCGGTTCTGGAAGTTGATATGCTTGCCTAAAGAGGTGAGTTTTCAGGGAACGCTTGAATGTTTGGAGACTAGAGGAGAGTCTTATTGTGCATGGTAGGGCATTCCACAGAGTGGGTGCAGACCGATGAAAGTACTGAAATTGTGAGTGGGAGCGAGTAATGAGTGTGTATGAGAGACGCAGGTCTTGTGAAGAGTGAAACAGTTGGGTTGGGAGATATTTTGAGATAAGCAAAGTGATGTACGTTGGTGTAGTTTGGTTAATGGCCTTGTGTGTGAGTAAAAGTATTTTATATTGAATGCGGTAGAGTACAGGTAACCAATGGAGGCACTGACAGAGTGGATCTGCAGACGATGAACGTCTAGCGAGGAAGATGAGCCTCGCCGCTGCATTCAGAATGGATTGTAGTGGTGAGAGTCTCGTTTTGGGAAGACCAGTTAGGAGACTATTGCAATAATCAATGCGGGAGATAATGAGAGCGTGGATTAGAGTTTTAGCAGTGTCTTGTGTAAGGTATGGTCGTATTTTGGATATGTTTTTTAGATGCATGTAACATGAACTTGAGACAGATTGAATGTGGGGAACAAAGGACAGATCAGAGTCAAGGATGACACCTAGGCAGCGAGCTTGTGGGGTAGGGTAGATAGTCGAGTTTTCAACAGTGACAGAGATATCAGGTTGGTATCTACTATTGGCTGGTGGAAATATAATTAACTCTGTCTTTGAAATATTCAGTTTGAGGTGGCGAGATGTCATCCAGAATGAAATGGCAGAAAGGCATTCAGTGACACGGTCCAGTACAGATAGGGACAAATCAGGGGAGGATAGGTAGAGGACCCAATACTGAGCCTTGCGGTACTCCAACTGAAAGAGGTAGCGAAGAGGACATGGAAATGTTTACATGCAGTTATTGCTGCACGAGGGGGTCATAGCAGATACTGAAAGCATAGGTTCACATAATTTTGCCCCTCACAGATATGTGATATTAGATCACATTCCTCAATGATAAAAATGAGCACTCCTAATTTTTTTTGTCTCGTTTGTTTGATTTGGTTCTCTGTATCTGCTTTTATGACATGTGTGAAAATCTAAGGTAGTTTTAGGCGAAATTTCAGCAGAAATATAGAAAATTCTGAAGGGTTGACAAACGTTCAAACACCATTGTAGGTTTCCATCAGATATAACAGGCTTACTTTCAGCTGTGTCGCAGTATACAGTATACTCCTGTTTGTTGTCTTTTTCTGTTATCAGATTCCGATTTAGGCAGATATATTGCTGACTGTCTGCACTTTTGTTTGCTCGTAATTAATATATGCTTTTCTTGCATTAGGTAATGCTACAGTATGTAATTCATACAGTTACTTATACAGTATCAATAACTAGGTGTCTGTATGTTACAGGATTGAAACTCCAGTCTCTAAATAAAGACGGTAGAAGCAGATTCTGCTGTTAGGTGAAAGTTAACTGCCTCTAAGGATGATATTAACTATTCTGTTACAGTGGCAACACAGCAAAGTGTAAGTGCATATCACACTCACAATACTATGAGCCTGACCTAGGCTTTCATTATATCAGTATGGCACTCCTCCAACTCCTCCTCTTTTCAGTGACTACACGGCCCATGTGCTCACCACCACTGCAGACAGTGAATCTGGGGTCTACTTACTAAGCCTTGGATGAAGATGGAGATAAAGTACCAGTCATCCAGCTCCTAACTGGTATTTTTCAAACCCAGCCTGGGACATGGAAGTTAGGAGCTGATTTGCTGGTAAGTAATCTCCGTCACCTTTATCTCCATCCAAGGCCTAGTAAATAGACCCTTCTGTATCTGCTATACCGGAAGGAGCTCTGTGTCGGCTTCCCTTTTTACTGTATAGTCACTGCTTGGAGAATTGGCATCACTTCGAGCTGTCTTGTCCACCACACTACAGGATGATGCACTACAATTACCAGTACCGCCAGTCTCTCGCTCTCTCTCTCTCTCTCTCTCTCTGTAGTGCTTGCTGCACTTTTGATATCCAGCTTTGGCCTCTCCTGGTTAGGGTGTGTATCAGTTTGCTGGCGTTCGGGATCCCGGCGGTCAGCATCCCAATGCTGGGATCCTGGCTGCAGTATAATGGCGGGGGGAAGGGGAGCATACCATGCGCCTTGCAGACTAGCTGTGCTCGACACCCACGACCATTGGGACTATGAGGGGGTGGGGTGTGGGGGGAGGTAATGTGACTGGCGGTCTCATGACCGCCTCTCACATAATGACATCCCCCTGGCTAATTGCTCATAACTGCCACACCTGCAGCTTGTCCCTTTCTACAAAAGTCCCAATACAGAAATTCATCTACCCTTAAACACTTACCAGTCTAAATAGATGTTATTTTTAACCTCTATATATATTATATATAATAGTAGATATGGTAAAAAGTGACAAGACCATTTTTGTCATTTATTAAATTCTACCCACTGGAGGTGCAATACAATTTTGATCCGATTGTCTGCTTGGGCATTATAGTTCACTCAACTCAAGGCATGCATCTGTGATGACATCATTATGTCAACTCCCTTTTCATCTCCTTGGGGGATGTTTATTAAATTTATAACTAAGTAGTTTTCCCATTTCACACCTGAAGAATACCTATGTTAAATTTCAGCTTCCTAACCTATAGGGAAGTAAGAAAATTAGTGATGAGTCAGTGAGTGAGTGAGTGAGTGAGTGAGTGAGGGCTTTCACATTTATATATATATAGATTGAACATGCTTACAGGTAACCATAGTCCTATGTGGTAAATAATTAAATCAACGCTTACTTAGGTTCAGTGAAACATGTGTGTTCTTGGTAGAAACAGCCTAGTTTTCGCATGAAAATGGGTTGTTTCTTCGGATTTGGTTTAATCTGTCTGAGGCCGGTGCAACAAAATCCCCGATATCCGCGGCGAACTGCAGTGTCCCTTGCCCACTTCGGCAGCAGCAGGCTGGGATTTCAGGGAGGGCACAGCGGCCCAGGAGATGGCACTCGGCGCTGTGACTCCTGGTGGGGAAGCTGGGGCAGTGGTCACATGATGGGGGAGCGGTCATGTGACCAGGGGGAGACAGAGGTTCAGCAGTGCACCAGGAGTTGTCAGGAGTCGGCACCTGGTGCAGCAACAGGTAACCCCAGATAAACCACCACTCGTGCTGGCTTATCGGGGCTAATAGGATAGCCCCTGGCGGGACAGTTAGCCCCAGTAAATTACTATTTCACCGGGGCTAATTGGCTATCCCCCTTAGAGGTAGAATGATTTTTGTACAGTAGTTCATTCAACTATTATCTATCCCAGGAAAGCAGTGCTGGTAGAAGGCTACTATGTACCCTAGGCAACCACCTCCACATTGTCTGCTTTTCACCTTGTGTATACAATGTACAGTATATTGGATGACGCTAAGTTTTTTTTTGCTGAAAATGAGAATTTCATTTCCTGTGACAACTCCACCATATGGTTTCATTTTGATGGTTTACATTTAAATAGTTTTTTTATTTACATTTTTTTTGGGGGGTGGAGTAAAAATATTAATAAATGTATCTAAATTTGTGTTTACTGTTACACAAGAACAAGATGTGCCTGCTTATTGTCTTGTCAAAAATGTACTGTAAATAGCATGGCTTATCTTCAGCATTTGTAATATTTAACATATACTGTAGTATTTCACGGTGAGCGCATTTTCAGTAATCTTGTCAAGTGAAGTCGTAGGCTCAGTGTAGCATATAATAGAGTACAGCAATAATAGGTTGTATACAAGTTGTTTGCAGGCTTTCTTTTTTGAATTCATATTCATTACAAAAGCCAGCTTGAGCATATACCTGGAAATTTGCCAATCATAAATGCTTTAATACTCTTGTCTAAAGAGACAAAGAAATAACCTTTTTTATGGTAGACAACAATTTTTCTTGTTTTGTTTTTTTACTTTTTTATTAAATTTCATTTCAAAGCATAATTAAAGGACTGTGATGAAAAATTAGTTCTGTTCTTTTAATATACACATCGTGTATTAACATAGTGTGATTTCTTGGTTCTTTGAGGTTTGGAAATTTTACACTGATATCAGAAGGATTAAGCCTCAGAAATAAATTGTAAATAACCAGGAAAATCACTCACCAGGAATCTCTCTGCCACACCAGGATTATCACATGAAATATGTTGAAGGTCTATGTAATTGTATTCTGTAATGCAAATGTGGATCCCCTGCTGTATCAAACATGTAAATTTGCTTGGCTAAAGAGGGAGAAAATACACCCTTTAAATACCATCTTTCATGAGCAAAACACATAATAATTTTTTTCTTCCTCATAATGGGTAAAATACTGTGAAGTATAGTTACATGTTAACTTTACCCCTATTTAAGCCTTTGATTTTGGTAGGTTAGTTAATTCAAATAAAATTTGTGAAGTTGAGCACTTTCAAGAAAAGGGATAGGAGAACCTAATTTAACCTAGAGTGTCTCTTTTATTCTTCTGTTATTCATTTGAAGTGCCCTATCAGCTTGAACTGACCAACTTCAGTCATTTTTGCCCTTTTATTTTTTTCTCTAATGTAAACTGAAAATTCCCCGCTGTCCGTGATATTTTAGTGTTTAGCATCATTTAATGAGCAGGTATCATTAAACTTAAAAGGTCCTTCTCTCTCTATATCTCTGATTACCCTGTGAAGGAACCAAAGCATTTTTCTAATTTATCCTTGGTACCTTGTTATATTGTAATGTTAGGCCATTTCTAGAATCTGCATTCTAAGGAAAAATAAATGATTATTCTGCTAAGTGTACATACTAAAACTGTTTTGGTAAATAATAAAATATCCATTGTTAACATTTTTTTACATGAATGATTTAAAAAATGCTTGTTGTTTGGCTGAGAAGACTGGGTTTTCCTTTCTTTTACGTGCTAGTGCAAGCTTCTGGACATAATAGATTCTCTACTCAAAATATATTAAATGTACATAATATAATCATAGAATAATTGTATGTTTTCCTAATAGTGCTGGATATATAGAGTCTATGACACAGTAGAAGGAAGCTGCTTTCTGTTTCTTGCTGGATGTTGGTCAAAATTGCTAACGGAAATATTTTACTAAAAACTTAAATATATGTTACATTTTCCATCACACTGCACTGGAAAATGTATATAATACATTTAAGTCAATATTATTTTCAATTTAGTAATTGAGATTATGATATAAAAATTAGATATGAGCGGTTCGGATTCCTTGGAATCCAAGCCACTCTGAACTTCCATGATCCAAGTCTTCCCAAGCAGCGGCTCAGGTTTTCCCGCCAGACTCGGATTCCACTTCGAGGCAAAGCATCATCCTCCTGGTGTCAGATTCTCACGGGGTTTGGATTCTATATAAAGCACCACAGCAAATGCTATTTCACTCTCAGTAATGCTGCTGTATGACTGCACTGTTCTGCTGTATTGGCTGTGCTGTGTCAGGCTCCAGAATTCCAAGTGGCTGTGCTCTGTATACAGTATAGTCAGAGTATAGGGGGCGTGCTGTTGTATGCTGTGCTGTACTCTGCTGTATTGGCTGTGCTGTGTCAGACTCCAGACTTACAAGTGGCTGTGCTCTGTATATAGTCAGGGTATAGGGGACATGTTGCTGTATACAGCACTGTACTCTGCTGTATTGGCTGTGCTATGTCAGACTCCAGACTTACAAGTGGCTGTGCTCTGCATAAAGTCAGTGTATAAGGAGCACACTGCTGTATGCTGTGCTGTACTCTGCTGTATTGGCTGTACTGTGTCCATCTAAAGTGGCTGTTCACAAGCAGCACAACATTGTGTATTATGCGACTCACTGCAGATATTCTTCTACTGATTGTACTGTTTGGTGCACTTTACCCTGGTGCACTTTACATGCACATAATGTATAAGCCTTGTGACTCCACGCAGTTTGAACTGATCTGCAAGTACAAAAAAAATACCAAAATATATATAGATCTATTGTTTATACTGTTTGGTGCACTTTATTCCAGTGTATTTTGTTCAGTTGCATATATAAGCCCTGTGACTCCACGCAGTTTAAAGTGTTTGTTATTGTTTGTGGGGCGAGGGCACACAAGCAAGTTTTGCATGAAGGGGGTTGCACTGCCCTGAGTGAGTGCTGGGTTTGAACAAGATTATATATATATATATATATATATATATATATATACACAGCCAGCAAACGTAGCATTTTCCCTAACAATAAAACGGCATTGAAACGTTGTTTTACTAAACTGCCTATCTAAGAGATTTATTTAATAAGACACCAGGAGTGCTACGTTTGCTGGCTGTGTATGGAATTTTTCACGAAGGCACCCGGTGCAGTTATCTTTTCAATGGAGAGCCAGAATACATGGACTGTATATATATATATATATATATATATAGAGAGAGAGAGAGAGCAAAAGGGAACGGCACTCCTATAATCCATACGGTAATATGTGCCAGTATGAGAAAGTTCTTAGTCCAATGTAGAAACACGGCACTCCGGGGCTTAATGAAACATGTCAGAAGCAAAATCAAAGAAAGCTGTCAGAGCAGCCTAAGTATCTTGGTCAACGATTCATTTAATTTCTTAAATTTCATCAGGACAACATAATATAACAAACAGAAGTGCTTACCTTATATAACAAAACCCCACACAAACATGTCCCCACGCAGCAAGAGCGGGTCCCAGATGGGGATTGATGATGTCACCATCAAGCGACGTGCGCTCTCCAGCGCAGTTCTCATGGTAACCCGCTGGGCTCTCCCGCACCGATGCTAAGGGTCAAAAAAGCAAAATAAAATAAAAACATTGAAAAAGTGAATAAATAACTTCAATATGACAAAACATGAGCAAATTGTAACCACATTATATGATCATCCCTATAAATTATATCAAAATTTATATGTATCTGGAATATGAACTTTATACGTGCCATAATCCCCAGATACATGTAAAGGAAATTACTGTGAATTAAATATTAATATTAATATATCAAGAAATTATCAGTACTACTCTCAAGAGATTGATCTCAAAGGCTACTAAGGCACGGAAAATTAGGCATAAAGAAAATTAAAAAAAAATCATCACAGAAAACATCCTAGGTTGTTGGATTCATTGAGCCCGTACGGGACAAGTGTACGAAGCTCAAAAATCCAACGAGCCTCCTTGCAAAGCAAGTGCCTGAGTTGGGATGGTTGAAGCTCGACAGCCAGGTTGCTACAAGTGTCTGGGTCGTACTACCTGCAGGTCAATGGAATGTGGCCCTACCTTCAACCATCCCCACTCAGGCACTAAGATCAGGATTAAGCATGTCTTATCCTGTCAGAGTTCCTTTGTTATTTATTACATTAAATGCCCCTGTGGCTTGCTCTATATTGGCAAGACCATTCGCCAATTCAGGGAAAGGATGGCATTACATCGCCAGGCCATACGTTCTGCCTTAGAGGGTACCCCCCAAGAACAACCCATAGCCCGCCACTTCCGTGAGGCTAAACATTCTTTAGCCAGTTTGCGTCATGAGGTCATTGACCATGTCCCCGTCAATCTTCAGGGGGGTGATCGAGGTGCCCTTTTGCTTCGCAAGGAGGCTCGTTGGATTTTTGAGCTTCGTACACTTGTCCCGTATGGGCTCAATGAATCCAACAACCTGGGATGTTTTCTGTGATGATTTTTTTGTAATTTTCTTTATGCTTAATTTTCCATGCCTTAGTAGCCTTTGAGATCAATCTCTTGAGAGTAGTACTGATAATTTCTTGATGTATTAATATTAATATTTAATTCACAGTTATTTCTTTTACATGTATCTGGGTATTATGGCACGTATAAAGTGCATTTTCCAGATACATATACATTTTGATATAATTTCTAGGGATGATCATGTAATGTGGTTACAATTTGCTCATGTTTTGTCATATTGGAGTTATTTATTCACTTTTTCCATGTTTTTATTTTATTTTGCTTTTTTGACCCTCAGCATCGGTGCGGGAGAGTCCGGCGGGTTACCATGACAACGGCGCTGGAGAGCGCACGTCGCCTGACGGTGACGTCATCAGTCCCCATCCGGGACCCGCTCATGCTGCCTGGGACATGTCTGTGTGGGGTTCTGTTATATAAGGTAAGCACTTCTGTTTGTTATATTATGTTGTCCTGATGAAATTTAAGAAATTAAATGAAACGTTGACCAAGATACTTAGGCTGCTCTAACAGCTATCTTTGATTTTGCTTCTGGCATGTGTCATTAAGCCCTGGAGTGCCTTGTTTCTGCATTGGACTATATATATATATATATATATATATATATATAATAAACAGCAACAGACTGTGGCACTCCGGAACTTGAAAAGATGATTTACTGGTTCACATCACAAAACATTCTCACATGCCTATAGCAGCCAACGTTTCGGTGCCGCAAGCACCGTTGTCAAGGCAGGCATAGCAGATTAACAAAATAGTGATAAACACAGACACACAAAAACGTCTTACCTAAATAGGAGGGAGTCATCTTGCCGCGGGAGAGCCGGGCCCGGCGGGCGCTTCCGTCTGCAGCTGCTGGTGGAGCGTCACTTCCGGTGAGGTCAGTTGGCTACCGTCCCGGTTACCTAGGCAACCACAATAAAACAGCGCTGTCAGGTTGCCATGGTGCCGACGCTTTGCCGCTGAGTAATCTCCCCGGCCCTCCTCGGGGCAAACTGTGTGGGAATACAAGCATCTCATTAAGAAAAACAAAGTAAAAAAATGAAAACTAACAAAAAACAACTTACAAAAAACAAATAACAATTAGCGAATACACACAAATTATAACATATTACACTGCCCACTGGAAATGACGGGGCTCAATGGGGTAATCCTAAACACAGGTGAAAACCATCTGTGCTAAATCGCAGGTCTGAGAAGGCAAACTACTAGCAATCCTGGCACAGGACACAATTTATAGAGGCGATGAGGAGCAAATATACAGAGGACAGGAAAAAAATAAGAACAGAATAATAGGAAAGTGAAGAAATGGATAGATAAGAAGGGAGAGAAAATTAGTAGGAGCTGCTAGAAAAGGAAACGAAAGACAGAGGAACTAAACTAAAGAAATGATCAAAGAAGGGAAAATGGAAGAGAAAAGCAGGTAGAAAATAAGGTAAAAAATAAGAAAAATAGGTAGAAAATAAAACAGAAGAAAGGGAAAAAGGAAAAAGAAGGAGGGGTGGAAAAGATAAGGGGGAAGAACTAGAAAATAAAAAAAGGGTAAAATAAGAAACAAGAACAAGAGAAGGAAACGAAGAAAGAAAAGGAAGCAAAGAAAAAGAGAAAGGAGAAAAGGGGAAGAAAGGAGGAAAAAAGAAGGAAAGAAAGGGAAAGAAAAAAGGGAAATAAAGAGGGAAATAAAAAGTGAAAGAAAAAAGAGAAAAGAAAAAAGAAAAAAGAAGAAATAAAAAAGAAGAGAGAATAAAGAAAGAAGAACACGGAAAATGAAAAGAAAAAGAGCAAGGAGAAGAAGCACCAAAAAATGATACATATGTCTAAGTAGAACAGAATGTACTATGTGTCCGTCCCTACGTTAATACCCGTAACGTGTGTATAAACCACAGATAGAAACAATAGTGAGTATCCTGTAGATGACTAACGGGGGTACAGACACATGGCATGTGCCTGGTAGAGTCATTAGGTCAATGTTCAGCGTTTTCCAAACACAGTCCAGTTGAAACGTTCATTCATGCCACACAGAAATACTGTATTGAGGGTATGTATCCACCTGCTTTCACATTTAAGCAATTTTCCATCACGGCCCCCACCTCTTAACGCCACTGGGATGTGGTCAATGAGAATGTGTTTGAATTGAGCTAATGTATGGCCCGCCTGTAAGAAGTGTCGTGCCACGGGTTGTTCTGCCACCTTAGTTTTAAGGGCTTTGTTGATTGAAGAGCGGTGCAACGCCATGCGTTCGCGAACAGTGCGAGTAGTTTTGCCCACATAATATAAATTACATGGGCATATGATGATGTATATGAAGTGAGTTGACAAACAGGATAAAGCATATTTTATGGAAAAGACCCGGGCCGAATGTGGGTGTTTGAATGCACTGCCCGTGATCATATGAGAACACGTGGTGCAACGAGGACACCTATAACATCCAGCCGGTCTAGTGAGGAAATGGGATTCCCCTTGTGTTTTCTTAAACCCTGTGATGTCAGTGTGTACGACCATATCTCGTATGTTTCTACCCCCGATATAACAAGCAATGGGGCGTTTTTGTTTGAAGCACTGAAGATCTTTATCCGATGCCACTATCGGCCACAGCGCCCGGCTAGCTCTTTGTACCACTTGGCTTGACGTAGTAAAGGCCATTTTCCACGGAATAGTTTCTTCTCTGTTGTGTTCTTTCGGCTGAAGTAATTGGTCTCGACCAATGGACAAAACTTCCTGTTTCTGTTGTTTCAACAAGTTGAGATTATAGCCCCGTGCTACAAATCTGTCTATGATGTTATCAATGCCTGTAGCTGCGGTGGCAGGATTGTCCGCAATTCTTGCCACCCTCATCATTTGGGATTTAGTTAACCCACGTTTGAGAGATTTGGGGTGATGACTTGATGCCAACAGGAGTGTATTTCTGTCCGTAGGTTTAGAGTACACTTCTGTGTGTAACTTATCAAGGCCAATTGAGACCAAAACATCCAAGTAGTGAATTGAGGTGTAACTGTACTGGTGAGTAACTTTAATGGTGGAGTTCCGGTTATTGATCCCCTCAATCATATGTATTAACAACTCCTCACTGCCTGTCCAGAGGATGAACAGGTCGTCAATGTAGCGCATGTAGCATCGAATGTGCTGTGTATAGTCCGGGTTGGTAAAGAACATTTCTGTTTCTTCCTGGAGCATGAAAATGTTCACGTAGCTGGGTGCCATGTTGCTACCCATGGCGCAACCAGACAGCTGCCGATAGAACTGGCCATTATAGATAAAGTAGTTCCTAGACAGTGTAAGTTCCAGAAGTTTCATAAAAACCTCGATGTCCAAGTCAGTGATGGATTGGAACTCGTAGAACCGCCTGACTGCCGCCAACCCTTTTGAATGGGGGATGGAGGTGTACAGACTGTTGATGTCCAGTGTACACAGGATGCTGCCTTGTGGGATGTCTTTAATACTTGATAGCCGTTTATGAAAACACGTTGTATCCTTGATTAATGTTGCTTGTTTAATTACATGCGGTTGAAGAATGCAATCTAGATATAAAGAGATTGGGCTGTACAATGAATCTCTAGCCGAGATTATGGGTCGACACGGTGGATGGGTTGCGTTCCTATGAATTTTGGGGACACTATACAGGATAGGACTTACTGGGAAGGGTTGTTGAAGAGCTTTAAAGATTTTCTTGTCCAGAAATCCTTGTGTTGACGCTTCCTGTACTGTTCGCGAACGCATGGCATTGCACCACTCTACAATCAACAAAGCCCTTAAAAGTGGCACGACACTTCTTACAGGCGGGCCATACATTAGCTCAATTCAAACACATTCTCATTGACCACATCCCAGTGGTGTTAAGAGGTGGGGACCGTGATGGAAAATTGCTTAAATGTGAAAGCAGGTGGATACATACCCTCAATACAGTATTTCCGTGTGGCATGAATGAACGTTTCAACTGGACTGTGTTTGGAGAACGCTGAACATTGACCTAATGACTCTACCAGGCACATGCCATGTGTCTGTACCTCTGTTAGTCATCTACAGGATACTCACTATTGTTTCTATCTGTGGTTTATACACACGTTACAGGTATTAACGTAGGGACGGACACATAGTACATTCTGTTCTACTTAGACATATGTATCATTTTTTGGTGCTTCTTCTCCTTGCTCTTTTTCTTTTCATTTTCCGTGTTCTTCTTTCTTTATTCTCTCTTCTTTTTTCTTTCTTCTTTTTTCTTTTCTCTTTTTTCTTTCCCTTTTTCTTTCCCTCTTTATTTCCTTTTTTTCTTTCCCTTTCTTTCCTTCTTTTTTCCTCCTTTCTTCCCCTTTTCTCCTTTTTCTTTTTCTTTGCTTCCTTTTCTTTCTTCGTTTCCTTCTCTTGTTCTTGTTTCTTATTTTCCCCTTTTTTATTTTCTAGTTCTTCCCCCTTATCTTTTCCACCCCTCCTTCTTTTTCCCTTTTTCCCTTTCTTCTGTTTTATTTTCTACCTATTTTTCTTATTTTTTACCTTATTTTCTACCTGCCTTTCTCTTCCATTTTCCCTTCTTTGATCATTTCTTTAGTTTAGTTCCTGTCTTTCGTTTACTTTTCTAGCAGCTCCTACTAATTTTCTCTCCCTTCTTATCTATCCATTTCTTCACTTTCCTAATATTCTGTTCTTATTTTTTTCCTGTCCTCTGTATATTTGCTCCTCATCGCCTCTATAAATTGTGTCCTGTGCCAGGATTGCTAGTAGTTTGCCTTCTCAGACCTGCGATTTAGCACAGATGGTTTTCACCTGTGTTTAGGATTACCCCATTGAGCCCCGTCATTTCCACTGGGCAGTGTATTATGTTATAATTCGTGGGTATTCGCTAATTGTTATTTGTTATTTGTTATTTGTTTTTTGTAAGTTGTTTTTTGTTAGTTTTCATTTTTTTACTTTGTTTTTCTTAATGAGATGCTTGTATTCCCACACTGTTTGCCCCGAGGAGGGCCGGGGAGATTACTCAGTGGCAAAGCGTCGGCACCATGGCAACCTGACAGAGCTGTTGTATTGTGGTTGCCTAGGTAACCGGGACGGAAGCCGACTGACGTCACCGGAAGTGACGCTCCGCCAGCAGCTGCAGACGGAAGCGCCCGCCGGGCCCGGCTTTCCCGCGGCAAGATGACTCCCTCCTATTTAGGTAAGACGTTTTTGTGTGTCTGTGTTTATCACTATTTTGTTATTCTGCTATGCCTACCTTGACAACGGTGCTTGCGGCACCGAAACGTTGGCTGCTATAGGCATGTGAGAATGTTTTCTGATGTGAACCAGTAAATCATCTTTTCAAGTTCCGGAGTGCCACAGTCTGTTGCTGTTTATTATCCATATTTTACTGAAGGCACCCACCAGATGAAGTTTAACTATGAGTGACGGTTCTACTTCGAATGTGTATCCTTGGAGCTGCTTGCTCCATCATGGAACCGAGCACCACCAGCAAGTTTTACATAGGCTGTGCCAGACACAGCCATCCTTTGGAGTCATTACGTGTATAGCATCACAAGATGGATTCCAACAGTGCTGAGATTGCAAACTCCAGCAATGTGGCCGGCAACAAATTTCCCTTGGGCTGTAAAGGCATGCCAATTACCAAGGGGTTCATACACAGTTTTACAGATGAGGAGGTGGAGGATATTCTGTTTAAGGATGAGTGGCCAAATAAAGACACCCAGCAAACAACGGAGGAGGTCTGTGAACAATTAATTAAGTTAAAGAAACGTGAAATTGACTATCTCATGCATGGTATTTCTTTAACAAAGTATTACAGACAACAAATGATACCCCGGGGCTTTCGTGTACGCAATGCACCCACAATCGGCCGCTTCAATCCAGACTTCTGCCAGAAATGGATAGGGATTGTAAACAAATGCAGTCTGGATTTGATGCTCTTAGTCATCCAGGAATCTGAAAGAGAACTTGTGGCAGCATGGGAGAAAATTTCCAATTTAGAAACTGAACATGCGACCCTTCTGACGAGAGACTCTAGCAATGATTGCTATTCGTCGATCAAACAAAAGATTGAAATGTATCAGAACGACTTGACAAGATTCAAAACAAAAAAATTTGAAACAGTGCAGAGCGACTATGATTCTAACCGAGTGTATCATTGGTTAATGGGTGGGGAAAATCGACAAACCCGTAATACCGGCACATACTCTAGGCAAAGCTGGCGTAGACGCAGAGAACAAAGGGGACGTGAGCTCCCCACCAGATGAAGTTTAGCTACGAGTGACGGTTCTACTTCGAATGTATATATATATATATATATATATATATATATAGATCTATTGCCTACCTGTATCATGTACTGCGGGCCTGCTTTCATATCTGCCAGTATCTTGCACGGCTGGAGCCGCAACTCCTCAGCCGTATCCTATACTCCTGGAATGCTCTAGTTCAGGGGTGGCCAACCAGTCAGAAACAAAGAGCCAAAAATGTTGTTAGGCACGTCAAAGAGCCGACATCGAGCCGAAGGCGCACATGCAAAAATGGGGTGTGGCCTTGTGCCTGCTAGGCCACGCCTCTGGTATAAAATACTGTACATTTAAAAAACCAGATCCACATGAAATACATTTAAAAAGCCACTTCCACATAAAATAATTGAGAAAGAAAGATCCACATAAAATATATTGTAAAAGCCAGATTCACATAATACACTTCAGCGCCCCCATGTGTCACTCCAGCCAGTCACTTCAGATAGCTACCTCATGTATCACTCCTGCTAGCACACTCCTACAGTATGTCACTCCAGCCAGTTCCCCCATGAGTCACTCCTGCCAGCACTCTCTTGTGTCACTCCTGCCCGGACCCTTATGTGTCACTACAGCCCTCCCAAAAACATACAGTACCTTGTGCCATTACAGCAGCCTCTTATGTGTCCTCTGTTTGCCCATGGGTGTCTCACCTCTAGTATCTGGCTCTCTCAGTCCCCATAGTGCTGCTGCTGCTGACTGTCTGGCTGGAGTGCAGCAGGTTCCGGATTTGTTGTGGTCACGTGACTTTGAGTGTCGGGAGCCACATTTGAATAAAGAAAGAGTCACATGAGGCTCAAGTGCCACAGGTTGGCCACCGCTGCTCTAGTATCTGCTAGTGACCTGCGCAGCAGGAGCCGAAACTTCTCATTCATATCTGGTACTCCTGGCCTACTCTAGAATCTGCCAATGACTGGTGCCACTGGAGCCGCAAATTTTCAGTCATATTCCTGTATTGATGGCCTGCTGTATTATGTGCCAGAACACGGCACAGTTGGAGCTGCTACTGATTAGTCGTATCCTGTAACCTGTGGTCATCAGACTGATCATATAAGCCCTTACTGTCCTGAGCATAAGTCCAGGTGGCTGCCTAAGTACATGTGAGCGTACTTGCTCTATAGGAACAGAGGGAAAATGTTATTGGCTCAAAGACCTTGCCAGTAGTGACTCTTAAGGTCTTATGTCATCAGTTCTGGTGTATCGTAACACTAAGAGTCATACTGTAGCTCTCCCCATTTGGACTTTCCTCAGGATTGTCATTTCTGATAACACCACAAATATTGTGAAAGCATTATAGATGGGTGAATTCTAACATGGCCCATGTTTTGCTCACACCATCAACTTGGTGGTAAAGGTTTTTTTTTTTTTTTTTTTAAATATGACAAGGGCGTGCAGGACATGCTCTCTGTGGCCCAAAACATTTCAGGACATTTTTGGCATTCAGTCACAGCATGCAGGAGATTGCAGCACTTGCAAGAACAGTTCAATAGGCCCTGCCACCAACTTAAGCAAGAGGTGGTAACCAGATAGAAATCCACCCTCTATATGATTTTGCAGTGAAAAGCCATACATATGTATACATTAAGCCATGACATTGGAAGAAGAGGAGGTGTGTACCTTAACCCAGCACAGTGAAGAATACTTCTGTCTTGTGCAATGTGCTCAAACCCTTTGAAGTAGCCACCTGTGAAGTGCGTTCCGACACTGCTAGCTATAGCAGGTGATTCCCCTAATTAGTCTTTTGGAAAATCAGCTGCAGAAATTGAAGGAGGAGATGAAACAAAGCTATCCTCAAAGTTTGTTGGAGCTGTAGATGAAGTCCTTTATGTCAACTGTGCTTGAACCTAGGTTTAAGTTGTACATTGTGTCTATTTTTCCAATTGATCCAGATCTTTAGAGATGCAAAGAACTCCTGGTGACCAAGTTGGCAGCTCAAGTGGTACACAATACAATTATATCGCCTCCTTCCGATTCTCCAGCAGTTGGCAGGAAAAAAACTCAGCTTTCCCAAAAGACCCAGTGATGATGCAGAGGAGTCAATACAACATTTCAACATCTGATCAGGCCTAAAAGAATTACATATAGAACTAAAACAGTGCTTAGTCACTAATGATGCAGACAGGTGTGAATTAATAAAACAATTAGTAGAGTTTATTTAAAAGACATATGTCATGGTCAATAAGTTTTCTAACCAACACATCATAAAAATTCTTTATGTGAATAAAAAATAAAAAAAAATAAAAAAAAATAATGGAGCTGTAAATCACCAGTCTCTGGTAAGTAATTAGGACATAAAAATTCAGATCCTCTACCAGAGTAGGTATTATAGCCAAATAATTTGCAAGGACTTATTTCCAATAGGTTAAGATAGTTACCAGTCCTATGGAGCTGTATAGGGTATCCACTTAGTGGTGATCCTGAATGCAGTGGGATCCAACACACAAGACGAAAGGGTCCCTTTAAGGTTACCTCCACAGTGATTATTTGTTCTGTTTGTCCCAAGGTGGCTAGGCAAAGTCCCCACAAGTGTGTCTGAGTGGAAGATTAATGTCCAAGATCCAGAGTAGTGGTGTCCTGATGCATTTTGCTGTCTTATGGAAGCTTTATTAAAAGAATTGCCTAAAATGAATGACACCTCTACCATAACTCCATCTGATATGGTCACTATTCAAAGGATGGTTGAGGATTATTTTCATGACACCATACAAATAGTCATGCCACAGAGTTCCTTTTGACTACTGGATATGAAAAAAGGCATAAGCTGCGCACCATCTAGTGTGTACTCAGAAAGAGTTTTCAGCACAGCTGTGAACCTTATCAGCGAACAGAGCACTACTTCTTCAAAATGGGGAAAAGATGATGTTCATCAAAATGAACTACAGATTCCATGTGTAGGACCTTTAATGCCAATTACATCAGAGTACAGAGACTACTGTAATGGTGGATTCCATCTGGAATGAATTAATATAGTGTGAGGATAATGTACACACTGTTCATCAAAATGAACTACAGATTCCATGAGGAAGACCTTTACTGCCAATTACATCAGAGTACAGAGACTTCTGTAATGGTGGATTCCATCTGGAATTAATTAATATAGCGTGAGGATAATGTACACACTGATGAGGGTGAGCATGGTAGTGATTATAACATCTTGCTACTGCAGAGCTGTTTGATTAGCTGCCTTAAGCCCATTAGAAGCTTGATTTGTGGGGGCCCAAACAAACCAAGCACTTTATCCACAAAAGTGGCAGTCCCTGTCACTTAAGTGCTTGTTTTGTTAAACTGTGCATGTCCTTTTTAACATCCAACATAAGGGTGGGTGGGTGAGAAGGAGCCCCAAAGACAATTCCATCTTGCACCACTTTTCATTTCTGCCACTGTGCTTAAAACTGCCATGTGTTTGTACCACTGCTCTGTCGCTTAGTAACCAGCCAGCTTGCTACAGTCTTTGACTTAAAGTGGATGAAAACAATATTGTGAGCTGTAAGGTGTCCAGATATTACAGGAAATTAGTGGAAATTAATGTTATTGAGGATAATAACAATCTAGGAACAAAAAAATTGCAAATTATGTGATTTTAGCTTTTTTGTAAATTTTTAAAAATTTTTAAAATCAGGTTGGACGAAATCCAAAACTGAATCCAAAAACAAAACTGGATAATGGATTAGAACCAAAACCAGTAAAAATGGTCCGACACATATCTCTAATAAAAACGTGTCAATTTCTCTTTTACAATAAAAATAAACAAAACAAATAAATAAATAAAAACTCTACTATGGTACTCTAATTGTAGTAAGATTTATTCAATTTGTATTAAGGGGACTATGGGAATCTGCTATTATTTTGTATGTTGGTAGAATAATAAATATTCATCATAAAAAAAATCTGGGACAATACATTATTATTATTATTATTAGTAGTAGTAGTAGTAGTAGTAGTAGTAGTAGTAGTAGTAGTAGCAGTAGCAGTATTATTATTATTATTATTAATAATAATTTATTTTAAAGCTGCTACATAGTTAACACAATGATGTATTGGGAGTATACAAAGGACATTGAAACTTTGCAATGAAGGTACAGTAAATGTAAACTAATATATACTGTAGTTGTAAGAACACTGAGCAATAAATCAATGGAAGGATGTTCAGCACTAAGGGGGTCATTCCGAATTGATCGCTAGCTGCCATTGTTCGCAGCGCAGCGATCAGGCTAAAAATCAGCATTTCTGCGCATGCATATAGGCCGCAATGCGCACGCGCGTCGTACGGGTACAAAGCCCATTGTGGTTGTGCACAGGTTGTAGTGAAGTTTTCAGTCGCACTGACGGCCGCAAGAAGATTGACAGGAAGGGGGCGTATCTGGGTTTTAACTGATCGTTTTTAGGGAGTGTTTGCAAAAACGCAGGCATGTCTGAAAAAACGCAGGCATGGCTGGGTGTTCGCTGGGCGGGTGTTTGACCTCAAATCCAGACACGAATAGGCTGAAGTGATCGCAAGCGCAGAGTAGGTTCAGAGCTACTCTGAAACTGCACAAACTTTTTTTGCAGAGCTCGGCTGCACATGCGTTTGCACTTCTGCTAAGCTAAAATACACTCCCCAGTGGGCTGCGGCATAGCGTTTGCACGGCTGTTAAAACTAGCTAGCGAGCAATCAACTCGGAGTGACCCCCTAAATGCACTGTACCCACACCAAGACAGAGTCGTTGAAGAGGCTAAGAGATGAGACAAGGAGCACTGGTAACAAGGAAAGAGCTGGAGGCAAATATGAGGAAGAATGGCCCTGCCCTTGAGAGCTCACGTGCTAACAAAATGGATGACCAATTGTAGGATGAACTGGACAGAAGAGAAGGTCAGGAGAAGAGAGAATAGAGATTGAGAAGTAGGGATAACATACTTTGATGACGAGGTGTGTTTTAGTGAGAGCTTGAAGCTGATGAGACTGCAGAGTCACTAGAGATGAGCGCCTGAAATTTTTCGGGTTTTGTGTTTTGGTTTTGGGTTCGGTTCCGCGGCCGTGTTTTGGGTTCGAACGCGTTTTGGCAAAACCTCACCGAATTTTTTTTGTCGGATTCGGGTGTGTTTTGGATTCGGGTGTTTTTTTCAAAAAACACTAAAAAACAGCTTAAATCATAGAATTTGGGGGTCATTTTGATCCCAAAGTATTATTAACCTCAAAAACCATAATTTACACTCATTTTCAGTCTATTCTGAATACCTCACACCTCACAATATTATTTTTAGTCCTAAAATTTGCACCGAGGTCGCTGTGTGAGTAAGATAAGCGACCCTAGTGGCCGACACAAACACCGGGCCCATCTAGGAGTGGCACTGCAGTGTCACGCAGGATGTCCCTTCCAAAAAACCCTCCCCAAACAGCACATGACGCAAAGAAAAAAAGAGGCGCAATGAGGTAGCTGTGTGAGTAAGATTAGCGACCCTAGTGGCCGACACAAACACCGGGCCCATCTAGGAGTGGCACTGCAGTGTCACGCAGGATGGCCCTTCCAAAAAACCCTCCCCAAACAGCACATGACGCAAAGAAAAAAAGAGGCGCAATGAGGTAGCTGTGTGAGTAAGATTAGCGACCCTAGTGGCCGACACAAACACCGGGCCCATCTAGGAGTGGCACTGCAGTGTCACGCAGGATGTCCCTTCCAAAAAACCCTCCCCAAACAGCACATGACGCAAAGAAAAAAAGAGGCGCAATGAGGTAGCTGACTGTGTGAGTAAGATTAGCGACCCTAGTGGCCGACACAAACACCGGGCCCATTTAGGAGTGGCACTGCAGTGTCACGCAGGATGTCCCTTCCAAAAAACCCTCCCCAATCAGCACATGATGCAAAGAAAAAGAAAAGAAAAAAGAGGTGCAAGATGGAATTGTCCTTGGGCCCTCCCACCCACCCTTATGTTGTATAAACAAAACAGGACATGCACACTTTAACCAACCCATCATTTCAGTGACAGGGTCTGCCACACGACTGTGACTGATATGACGGGTTGGTTTGGACCCCCCCCAAAAAAGAAGCAATTAATCTCTCCTTGCACAAACTGGCTCTACAGAGGCAAGATGTCCACCTCATCTTCACCCTCCGATATATCACCGTGTACATCCCCCTCCTCACAGATTATCAATTCGTCCCCACTGGAATCCACCATCTCAGCTCCCTGTGTACTTTGTGGAGGCAATTGCTGCTGGTCAATGTCTCCGCGGAGGAATTGATTATAATTCATTTTAATGAACATCATCTTCTCCACATTTTCTGGATGTAACCTCGTACGCCGATTGCTGACAAGGTGAGCGGCGGCACTAAACACTCTTTCGGAGTACACACTTGTGGGAGGGCAACTTAGGTAGAATAAAGCCAGTTTGTGCAAGGGCCTCCAAATTGCCTCTTTTTCCTGCCAGTATAAGTACGGACTGTGTGACGTGCCTACTTGGATGCGGTCACTCATATAATCCTCCACCATTCTATCAATGTTGAGAGAATCATATGCAGTGACAGTAGACGACATGTCCGTAATCGTTGTCAGGTCCTTCAGTCCGGACCAGATGTCAGCATCAGCAGTCGCTCCAGACTGCCCTGCATCACCGCCAGCGGGTGGGCTCGGAATTCTGAGCCTTTTCCTCGCACCCCCAGTTGCGGGAGAATGTGAAGGAGGAGATGTTGACAGGTCGCGTTCCGCTTGACTTGACAATTTTGTCACCAGCAGGTCTTTCAACCCCAGCAGACTTGTGTCTGCCGGAAAGAGAGATCCAAGGTAGGCTTTAAATCTAGGATCGAGCACGGTGGCCAAAATGTAGTGCTCTGATTTCAACAGATTGACCACCCGTGAATCCTTGTTAAGCGAATTAAGGGCTCCATCCACAAGTCCCACATGCCTAGCGGAATTGCTCCGTGTTAGCTCCTCCTTCAATGTCTCCAGCTTCTTCTGCAAAAGCCTGATGAGGGGAATGACCTGACTCAGGCTGGCAGTGTCTGAACTGACTTCACGTGTGGCAAGTTCAAAGGGCATCAGAACCTTGCACAACGTTGAAATCATTCTCCACTGCGCTTGAGACAGGTGCATTCCACCTACTATATCGTGCTCAATTGTATAGGCTTGAATGGCCTTTTGCTGCTCCTCCAACCTCTGAAGCATATAGAGGGTTGAAATCCACCTCGTTACCACTTCTTGCTTCAGATGATGGCAGGGCAGGTTCAGTAGTTTTTGGTGGTGCTCCAGTCTTCTGTACGTGGTGCCTGTACGCCGAAAGTGTCCCGCAATTCTTCTGGCCACCGACAGCATCTCTTGCACGCCCCTGTCGTTTTTTAAAAAATTCTGCACCACCAAATTCAAGGTATGTGCAAAACATGGGACGTGCTGGAATTTGCCCATATTTAATGCACACACAATATTGCTGGCGTTGTCCGATGCCACAAATCCACAGGAGAGTCCAATTGGGGTAAGCCATTCCGCGATGATCTTCCTCAGTTGCCGTAAGAGGTTTTCAGCTGTGTGCGTATTCTGGAAAGCGGTGATACAAAGCGTAGCCTGCCTAGGAAAGAGTTGGCGTTTGCGAGATGCTGCTACTGGTGCCGCCGCTGCTGTTCTTGCGGCGGGAGTCCATACATCTACCCAGTGGGCTGTCACAGTCATATAGTCCTGACCCTGCCCTGCTCCACTTGTCCACATGTCCGTGGTTAAGTGGACATTGGGTACAACTGCATTTTTTAGGACACTGGTGAGTCTTTTTCTGACGTCCGTGTACATTCTCGGTATCGCCTGCCTAGAGAAGTGGAACCTAGATGGTATTTGGTAACGGGGGCACACTGCCTCAATAAATTGTCTAGTTCCCTGTGAACTAACGGCGGATACCGGACGCACGTCTAACACCAACATAGTTGTCAAGGCCTCAGTTATCCGCTTTGCAGCAGGATGACTGCTGTGATATTTCATCTTCCTCGCAAAGGACTGTTGGACAGTCAATTGCTTACTGGAAGTAGTACAAGTGGGCTTACGACTTCCCCTCTGGGATGACCATCGACTCCCAGCAGCAACAACAGCAGCGCCAGCAGCAGTAGGCGTTACACGCAAGGATGCATCGGAGGAATCCCAGGCAGGAGAGGACTCGTCAGAATTGCCAGTGACATGGCCTGCAGGACTATTGGCATTCCTGGGGAAGGAGGAAATTGACACTGAGGGAGTTGGTGGGGTGGTTTGCGTGAGCTTGGTTACAAGAGGAAGGGATTTACTGGTCAGTGGACTGCTTCCGCTGTCGCCCAAAGTTTTTGAACTTGTCACTGACTTATTATGAATGCGCTGCAGGTGACGTATAAGGGAGGATGTTCCGAGGTGGTTAACGTCCTTACCCCTACTTATTACAGCTTGACAAAGGCAACACACGGCTTGACACCTGTTGTCCGCTTTTCTGTTGAAATACCTCCACACTGAAGAGCTGATTTTTTTGGTATTTTCACCAGGCATGTAAACGGCCATATTCCTCCCACGGACAACAGGTGTCTCCCCGGGTGCCTGACTTAAACAAACCACCTCACCATCAGAATCCTCCTGGTCAATTTCCTCCCCAGCGCCAGCAACACCCATATCCTCCTCATCCTGGTGTACTTCAACATCTTCATCTTCAATCTGACTATCAGGAACTGGACTGCGGGTGCTCCTTCCAGCACTTGCAGGGGGCGTGCAAATGGTGGAAGGCGCATGCTCTTCACGTCCAGTGTTGGGAAGGTCAGGCATCGCAACCGACACAATTGGACTCTCCTTGTGGATTTGGGATTTCGAAGAACGCACAGTTCTTTGCGGTGCTTTTGCCAGCTTGAGTCTTTTCAGTTTTCTAGCGAGAGGCTGAGTGCTTCCATCCTCATGTGAAGCTGAACCACTAGCCATGAACATAGGCCAGGGCCTCAGCCGTTCCTTGCCACTCCGTGTGGTAAATGGCATATTGGCAAGTTTACGCTTCTCCTCCGACAATTTTATTTTAGGTTTTGGAGTCCTTTTTTTACTGATATTTGGTGTTTTGGATTTGACATGCTCTGTACTATGACATTGGGCATCGGCCTTGGCAGACGACGTTGC
Organism: Pseudophryne corroboree; assembly: GCF_028390025.1. NCBI lineage: Eukaryota > Metazoa > Chordata > Amphibia > Anura > Myobatrachidae > Pseudophryne > Pseudophryne corroboree. The sequence goes on along the minus strand of NC_086449.1, from coordinate 479,874,811 downwards.
TGGCATTTCATCGTCTCGGCCATGACTAGTGGCAGCAGCTTCAGCACGAGGTGGAAGTGGATCTTGATCTTTCCCTAATTTTGGAACCTCAACATTTTTGTTCTCCATATTTTAATAGGCACAACTAAAAGGCACCTCAGGTAAACAATGGAGATGGATACTAGTATACAATTATGGACTGCCTGCCGAGTGCAGACACAGAGGTAGCCACAGCCGTGAACTACCGTACTGTACTGTGTCTGCTGCTAATATAGACTGGTTGATAAAGAGATGTCTATGTAACTATGTATGTATAAAGAAGAAAGAAAAAAAAACCACGGTTAGGTGGTATACAATTATGGACGGACTGCCTGCCGAGTGCAGACACAGAGGTAGCCACTGCCGTGAACTACCGTACTGTACTGTGTCTGCTGCTAATAATATAGACTGGTTGATAAAGAGATGTCGTAGTAGTATGTATGTATAAAGAAGAAAGAAAAAAAAACCACGGTTAGGTGGTATACAATTATGGACGGACTGCCTGCCGAGTGCAGACACAGAGGTAGCCACAGCCGTGAACTACCGTACTGTACTGTGTCTGCTGCTAATATAGACTGGTTGATAAAGAGATGTCTATGTAACTATGTATGTATAAAGAAGAAAGAAAAAAAAACCACGGTTAGGTGGTATACAATTATGGACGGACTGCCTGCCGAGTGCAGACACAGAGGTAGCCACAGCCGTGAACTACCGTACTGTACTGTGTCTGCTGCTAATATAGACTGGTTGATAAAGAGATGTCTATGTAACTATGTATGTATAAAGAAGAAAGAAAAAAAAACCACGGTTAGGTGGTATACAATTATGGACGGACTGCCTGCCGAGTGCAGACACAGAGGTAGCCACAGCCGTGAACTACCGTACTGTACTGTGTCTGCTGCTAATATAGACTGGTTGATAAAGAGATGTCGTAGTAGTATGTATGTATAAAGAAGAAAAAAAAACCACGGTTAGGTGGTATACAATTATGGACGGACTGCCTGCCGAGTGCAGACACAGAGGTAGCCACAGCCGTGAACTACCGTACTGTGTCTGCTGCGACTGGATGATAAATGATATAAAAAATATATATATATCACTACTGCAGCCGGACAGGTATATATTATATATTATATAATGACGGACCTGCTGGACACTGTCTGTCAGCAGAATGAGTTTTATTTTTATAGAATAAAAAAAAAAACAACACACAAGTGAAGTCACACGACGAGTGTTTAACTTTTTCAGGCAATCACAATATAAGTATACTACTAACTATACTGGTGGTCAGTGTGGTCAGGTCACTGGTCAGTCACACTGGCAGTGGCACTCGTGCAGCAAAAGTGTGCACTGTTTAATTTTAATATAATATTATGTACTCCTGGCTCCTGCTATAACCTATAACTGGCACTGCAGTGCTCCCCAGTCTCCCCCACAATTATAAGCTGTGGGAGCTGAGCAGTCAGACAGATATATAATATATATAGATGATGCAGCACACTGGGCTGAGCCTGAGCAGTGCACACAGATATGGTATGTGACTGAGTCACTGTGTGTATCGCTTTTTTCAGGCAGAGAACGGATATATTAAATAAACTGCACTGTCTGGTGGTCACTCACTATATAATATTATGTACTCCTGGCTCCTGCTATAACCTATAACTGGCACTGCAGTGCTCCCCAGTCTCCCCCACAATTATAAGCTGTGTGAGCTGAGCAGTCAGACAGATATATAATATATATAGATGATGCAGCACACTGGGCTGAGCCTGAGCAGTGCACACAGATATGGTATGTGACTGAGTCACTGTGTGTATCGCTTTTTTCAGGTAGAGAACGGATATATTAAATAAACTGCACTGTCTGGTGGTCACTCACTAGTAAACTCTCTGCACTCTCTACACTTCTACAGTACTCCTCCTAGTCCTAAGATCCAGTAAATCTCTCTCTCTTATAATCTAAATGGAGAGGACGCCAGCCACGTCCTCTCCCTATCAATCTCAATGCACGTGTGAAAATGGCGGCGACGCGCGGCTCCTTATATAGAATCCGAGTCTCGCGATAGAATCCGAGCCTCGCGAGAATCCGACAGCGTCATGATGACGTTCGGGCGCGCTCGGGTTAACCGAGCAAGGCGGGAAGATCCGAGTCGCTCGGACCCGTGAAAAAAAACATGAAGTTCGGGTGGGTTCGGATTCAGAGAAACCGAACCCGCTCATCTCTAAAAGTCACACGCATTTCTTCTGTTTAAAGAAGCTGGGAAGTAAAATGATGTTCCGATAATGTTTCCAAAAACAGAACCACAGCTCATTTCCTTGGTAGCAACAATTTTGGGGGAACAAACATTGTGGATTCTTCTGAAAAAGCTTTTACCAGCACTAGATTATGATAGGCTGAGCTGGTGACAGTACAACAGGGAAAGCAGTAGTGTGATGTCCCCCTGTGTAGTGTGGGGTGCCCCTATGTAGTGCATGGTCCCAGTTGTTGGTGATCATCACAAGAAACTTCAGAAGAACTATAACATCCTGCAATAATCTCTACAAGTACTTAACAGATACACAAGCAACTATCTGATTAAGGAACAAACCCCCCCGATAACGTGGGCTTACTTTACATGTATGGCTATATGACAAAAATCTATTGATGAAACAACCCTAATGGAAACTGGCAGCATGGTATGTGGCTACACTTGGAAAACAACTTGCCTGTTTTGATTTACCTAGCATCTACAGTTGTTGTTATTATTATTATTATTATTATTATTATTATTATTATCCTTTATTTATATGGCGCCACAAGGGTTCCACAGCACCCAATTACAGAGTATATATGCACATAATCAAAACAGGAAAACAGTGACTTACAGTTGAAGACAATATAGGACAAGTACAGGGTAACTAAACATAACGACACCAGTAAATGACAGAGATAAGTTCCAGGTGGCCAAAAAACTGCGTGATTTGGGCAGTTGAGGATTATTAAAGTAAGAAAAGTATAAGCACATGAGGAAGAGGGCCCTACTCATGAGAGCTTACATTCTAAGGGGAGGGGTAGACAGACAGGGGTGACACAGATGGGGTACATAGAGAGCGTGGAACAGAGGGTTAGGATGAGTTTTGGCTGGGTTTGGTAAAGAAATGGGTCTTAAGGGCCTGTTTGAAGTTTTGTAGAGAGGTGGAGAGTCTGAGTGGAGAGGTAAAGAATTCCAGAGGAAGGGAGCAGCACGTGAAAAATCTTGGAGATAGGAGTGGTAGGAAGTAATCAGAAGACAGGAGAGTCGGCGTGCATTAGCAGAGCGAAGAGGACGGGTGGGAGAGTAAAGGGAGATAAGGTCAGAGATGTAAATGGGAGAGGAGTGGGTGAGTGCTTTGTAAGTGAGTGTGAGAAGTTTGAATTGGATTCTGAAAGGGAAGGGAAGCCAGTGAAGGGCTTGTAGGAGAGGGGAGGTGGACGTAGTGCGTTTGGTGAGGAAGATGAGCCGGGCAGCAGCATTGAGGATAGATTGGAGTGGAGAGAGGTAATTGTCAGGGAGGCCAGTTAGAAGGAGATTACAGTAGTCCAGTCTGGAAATAATCAGTGAGTGAATAATGGCCCTCATTCCGAGTTGTTCGCTCGCAAGCTGCTTTTAGCAGCATTGCTCACGCTATGCCGCCGCCTACTGGGAGTGAATCTTAGCATAGTAGATTTGCGAACGAAAGATTAGCAGATTTGCGAATAGACAGTTCTTAGCAGTTTCTGAGTAGCTCGAGACTTACTCTGCCACTGCGATCAGTTCAGGTAGTTTCGTTCCTGGTTTGACGTCACAAACACACCCAGCATTCACACAGACACTCCCCCGTTTCTTCAGACACTCCCGCGTTTTTCCCAGAAACGGCAGCGTTTTTTCGCACACACCCATAAAATGGCCAGTTTCCGCCCAGAAACACCCACTTCCTGTCAATCACACTACGATCACCAGAACGAAGAAAAAACCTTGTAATGCCATGAGTAAAATACCTAAATTAATAGCAAATTTACTTGGACATTTACACTGCGGACATTGCGCATGCGCATTAGCGACTAATCGCTCCATTGCGGAAAAAAAATAACGAGCGATCAACTCGGAATGACCACCCATGATCTAAGTGGCATCCTGGGTGAGAAAAGGTCTGATCCTGGAAATGTTTTTGAGATGAAAATGACAGGTTAGTGAGAGGTGCTGAATGTGTGGTTTGAAGGAGAGAGAGGAGTCAAGGATTACACCAAGACAGCGTACTTGGGGGCTAGAGGAGATAGTCGTGCCATCAATGGATAATGTGATTGTGGGAGGTGAGGTTGTGCGGGAGGGTGGGAAGATGATCAGCTCAGTCTTAGACATGTTGAGTTTAAGAAAATGATGGGACATCCAGGAAGAGATAGCAGAAAGACAGTTAGAGGTACGAATGAGGAGAGCCGTGGAGAGATCAGGGGAGGAGAGGTAGATTTGAGTGTCATCAGCATAGAGGTGATACTGGAAGTTAAAAGAACTAATGAGTTCACCTAAAGAGAATGTATAGAGAGAGAAACGGAGAGGACCAAGAACAGAACCTTGGGGGACACTAACAGTTAGTGGAAGTGGGGGGGAGGTAGCATCATGAGAGGAGACAGGGAAGGAATGATCAGAGAGGTAGGAGGACAGCCAGGAGAGGGCTGTATCGCGTAGACCAAGAGAGTGAAGGATTTGCAGAAGGAGAGGGTGGTCCACAGTGTCAAAAGCAGCAGAGAGGTCAAGAAGAATAAGCAGAGAGTAGTAGCCCTTAGATTTGGCTGCATGGAGGTCATTGCAGACTTTTGTGAGGGCAGTTTCAGTGGAGTGGAGAGAATGGAAACCAGACTGGAATGGGTCAAGCAGTGACTGAGAGGAAAGAAAGGCAGTGAGGCGATTATAGACAATACACTTAAGAAGTTTGGAGGCAAAGGGAAGGAGAGAGATGGGTCGATAGTTGGAGAGAGTGTTAGGATCAAGGGTAGGTTTTTTTAAGAATAGGGGAGACAAGAGCATGCTTGAAGGCAGAGGGGACAGTGCCTGATGAGAGGGAGAGATTGAGAAGGTGGGCAAGATGGGAACAGGCAGAAGGAGAGAGGTAGCGTAGGAGGTGGGAGGGGATAGGGTCGAGTTGGGAGGTTGTGGGGGGAGGAATGTATGAGGGCCATGACTTCCTCGCCAGATACATGGGAGAAATATTTCAGAATTGGTAAGAGGGAAGGGGAGGGGTTGCAAGGGTGGGTGGTGGCTGGTTGTTGGTCTGGTGGGATGTGATGTCCTGACGTATGGAGTCAATCTTGGATGTGAAATAAGTGGCAAAGTCAAAAGCAGACAATGAGGAAGGGAGAGGAGGTGGTGGTGGGCAGAGGAGGGAGTTAACAGTGGCAAAGAGGCACCGGGGGATGGAAGACTGGGTAGAGATGATGATTTTGAAGTATGATTGTTTAGCGAGGGAAAGGGCAGCACTGAAGGATGAGAGCATGAATTTGAAATGGAGGAAGTCGGATTTCCTCCACTGTCGCTCAGCAGTACGTGAGCATTTTTGTAGATATCTGGTGCATTTGGTGTGCCAGGGTTGAGGTGTTGATCTGCAAGGGTTAATAGTGGTTGGCGGAGCAACAGAGTCAAGGGCAGAAGTAAGAGATGGATTGTATAGGGATGTGGCTTGTTCAGGGCATGTGATAGAGAGAAGTGAGTCAAACAATGAGGACAGGGATGAGGTGTCAATAGCCTCAATGTTACGCTTAATGATGGTAGCCTTAGGAGGGAGAGATGGGGATGCAGAGATAGATAAGTTAAAAGAGAGCAAGTGGTGGTCAGAGAGGGGAAAAGGGGAATTGGAGAAATCAAAAATATCACTGGATCTGGTGAAAACCAGATCCAGTGAGCTCCCGTTCACATGGGAGGGTGAGGTGGTCCACTGGGAGGAAGAGGGGAGGTTAAGGAGTTTAGAGGCAGGTGATTTTGTGGGGTTATCGATAGGGAAAGACGTTGCAAGGCAGGAACAGCATACAGGAAGCTATCACCGGCGAGTCTGCAGTGTGCTGGCTCCCATAAAAAGACCCTGCTGGCCAATGACAGGAGGGCCAGCAAGACCAGCCCCCAGACCTTAATTACTAGTTGCCGTGCAGCTGCCCTGCTGCACGAGCAACTAATCAATCCTATCTGGCAACGGGGAACGCGGTCCGCCAATGGCGTCCCCGTTGCTATGGACCCAGCGGCTGAGGACGCCCGGCGTCCTAGTGTTGCCAGGGACCCGGCGGCTACAGTACACACGGCGTCCTGGCGTTGCTAGGCGCTGGGCGGGCAGGGAGGGAGGTGCGGCGGCCGTGAGCGTCGCTCGGAAGCAGACCGAGCGGCGCCGCGGACCGCGGCACCTAACAGTAGGAGACTGGGAGAGAGGGATAGAGGTGGTAACAGGGGACAGAAAAAAGGAATAGGAAGACAAGGATTAATGGGGGATGTTGCCAGCCTGGCCATAGTGTGGATGGGGTAAATAGTGGTAGCAAAATGAGAATAGGAGGAGGAGTGGTGGCTGAATGAGAGAGCAGTGAAGTTTGCAGAAATAAATACGATTTGCAAGTATTTAAAATGTCGTTAGTATCTACAGGTTAACAGTAAGTCAAATATTTGCTGTTAGATGGAAAATTACACAGTGTTGGCAAACCGCAAGTCAGTGTTACTTCATTAAATATGCTTCTCAATGATGCATTTGTTGTCCAGGTATTTGCAGGGTCAGAGTAGAAGTTGCATTGCAGGTGTTTTTGCAGAGATTAAATGTATAGTTTCCCGAGTAAGTGAGGATTGGAGAATATTAGGAGTGAAAAAACATTTGTAGCTGCAATCCAAGTATTGGTGGTTTGTGTAGGTTTTTTTGCAGTTGATTGGTGTTTCCTTTCAGTTTCCGTCCAGTAGAAGTCCAGTATAAATCACAGACGACACCCTTAGAAATTTTCTCCCTTTGAAATCTTTTAACCCACAATGATTCAGACACGCTGATTCAGCTAGACTACACACTAATATAAAGACCAACAAACATGTGTTTGTAAGCACATTGATTGTGCCCTTTATTATAAGACTTACACCACAGGTCTTGCATGTTTCCATTTTGAAACTGAATATCTTTAATGAATGCTTTCAGATTCCTTTTACAACTTGTGACCAGTCTTCACCTATAGCAGATCTCTATCCTATAGAGCAGTATAGGCTCATAAGTACTCAGTTAACCACAGGGTTCCATCTCCAAAACATATACTGGTGGGGGAAACCTGATCAATAGTATGCAAATTATATCATAAGCAGCCAGGTATATTACAGTAAACAACATAAAATGGAATGGTCAGTTACAGATCCAGGTTCAAGGCAGGCAGCAATCAAAACAGTGATAATACAAACCTGAGGTCAATGCACGTAGTAAACAAAGCAATTACGAACAATGCAGAGATCAGGGCAGGCAGTTGAAATATCAAAGTGCAGAAGTCAAAGTAGTCAACAGTCTATAAGAACCATAAACTAGCAGTCTTTGAACTGAATGGCAAGTAGTATAATCAAACAAATAGTATATGCAACATTGAGAACAAGCCAGACACATAGACACTATCACTGCCAATGAGAGGATGCTGCTAACAGCTTTATAAACCCACCGAGGGCAATTTAAGTGAGTCACTAAGCCAAATCCTGGATATAGTTATGAAGTAAATGTTAGTCTGAAAATAATGGAGTACATTAAAGTAACTCATTCAGTATAACGGAAATTGAAATGCATTGCAATAAGTGAAGCTGTCATTGGTTTTGTCTCATAATCTAGCCCTACACAAGACAATGGGCCTTATTCAGAGTTGTTAGAAAACCCAAAAAGTTAGCAATTGGGCAAAACCATGTGCATTGCAGGTGGGCATATGTAACATCTGCAGAGAGAGTTAGATTTGGGTGGGTTATATTATTTCTGTGCAGGGAAAATACTGGCTGCTTTATCTTTACACTGCAATTTAGATTTCAGTTTGAACACACCCCACCCAAATCTAATCTCTCTGCACATGTTACATCTGCCCCACCTCCAGTGCAGCATGGATTTGCCCTATTGCTAACTTTTTTGCTTTGCTAACAAACCTAAATAAGACCCAATATCAAAATCATGACTTGTGTTGCAACCTATCAAAGTCTAGGGCCATCTGGAGTATGTATGAAATGACATTCTTGATTCTTACATGTCCAGGCGCACAATTCTGTATCTGAAAAAATATATATACTATGGGCATAATTTAGCATGGGTTGTAGATGTGCAAAAAATCACACACCTACAACCCATTACTCTAACATGTAGGGGGGCACCCAGCACAGGGCAAGTCCACCCCACATACCAGGTCCTGCCCCCCTCAAACATGCAAAGGGTATCGCAAGACAGTGATGCTCACGCATGTTTAGGGTTCCCCCTGCCTACGCAGCCTGAGCTGTGAAGACAGACGGCTACCCACCATCTTTTTGATCACTGCGGCTGCGTGTGACATTATTCTGAAGAGAATGCATTTTTAGACCTCTCTCCATAGAGATTTCAGCAGATCAGTGTCTGAAGCTGAATTAGCCCCTATGTCCTTGATGAAGGCTCCTGTATGAAAATTTCTCAAATATAGTAAGTAACCCATTTTAAAGACACTGAACATGTCCATGGTACAATTGACTATGATGATTCCAATTTGAACTTTGTAGTTCTCTCTCAAATTCGCCTTTCAAGACTCATATTTCCTGTTCACACAACAGTTGTAAAGAAAAAACACCCACAAAGTAATAGTTTAAATATTTTTTTAATTATTTTAAACATATTTAGCATGCCCAGCATGCCAAAATTGCTTCTTTCAGAGTACTGACTGCAGAGTGAACACACTGGAGCTAATGCTACATGACTAGTAAGCCAGATGGTCTAGCGTATCTTGCATGAATTTGCATTGCGCATGACCAGAATACCATTTGCCTGCACTGTTTCTGCTTTATTACTTGGGTACAAAGTATAAGTATTTGTGATGTGTACCCAGCATTAACCAGGTGCAAATGCTAAAGTTTGAACCTGTATATGGGGGTCATTCCGACCCGATCGCTCGCTGCAGTTTCTCGCAGTAATATGGCCGGATCTGCGTATGCACCGGCGCCGCAGTGTGCCGGTGCATGCTGGGCGGCCGAAGGCCATTGTACCATAGCGATCGTCTCTGCCTGATTGACAGGTAGAGGCGGGCGCTGGGCAGGAGGGGGCTGGATGGCGGCGTTAAGCCGCCGTTTAGGGGCGTGGTCCAGCCAACGCAGGCGTGGCTGGACCGTTGGGGGGTAGGCTGCGGCGGCTGCAGGCCGCAGTGGCACACACAGCCGCTGCAACTTGGGTAGCGAGGAGGTTCTCCCGGCCCACCGCAGGAGCTGCGCTGGCCGGGAGTCACTCCTCAAATGCAAAAGCATCGCTGCTGTGCGATACTTTTGCATTTCTGCGGGTGGGGGGACCGGCACTGACATGCAGGGCGGACTAGCCCTGTGCTGGACGTCCCCCCGCATGTCTGAGTGCCTGATCGTAGCTGTGCTAAATTTAGCACAGCTACGATCAACTCGGAACGACTCCCTATATCTTACGATAGTTCCCACTTACATATGATCACAATTGTGTTTTCTATTTTGTGAATGCAATTAGTACAATATCAGCGATTTGTGACAAATTTGCAGACAACTTTACATCAAGTCTTAAGTGTTGAATGCAAAAGTGTACATCACTTTGTCATTGGGTGGCTGGGGAATCCCAGGTAAATTGGTGGCAGGCTAATAGCAGTGTAGGGGGAGTCAAAATCTTACATATAACCTGCTTTAAGCTCCAAATACTGTAGTACTGGTTATAAAACTAATTAGCATGCAGTGAATTCATTTTTGGAACTATTGCAACTAGGAAATAAAAGTTTTATTTTTCATCATATATTGCTTTAAAATAATTAACAAAATAAAATCAACACATCATTTAAGCATTAATAAGCTTTTAAAAACATTCCTTACATTATTATTAAAAGTTATTTATATAGCACATACATAATCCACAGCACTTAATCAGTCCCAGCCCCCTGAAGTTTACAATCTATACTATTCCCTACAACAGGGATGGGGAATCTTCGGCCCTCCAGCTGTTGTTGAACTACACATCCCAGCATGCCCTTCAACAGCTTTAGCATGGCCAAATAGCAAAACTGCAGCAAGGCATGCTGGTATGTGTAGTTCAACAACAGCTGAAGGGCCGAAGGTTCCCCATCCCTGCCCTACAACATGTGCACACACATAAACATTAGAGTTCATTTTTGTTGAGAGCCAATTAACTTAATTCACATATTTTTGTATTGTGGGATTAAACCAGAGTACCTTGAGAAAACCCACACAAGCGTGGGGACAATATGCAAACACCATGCAATTAGGGTTGTGGAGGGAATTAAACCAAAGACCACAAGGTCTGATACTGCCCCAGAAGCAGTCCTGATTTGGTCAAAATTGACTGATGTGTTTAGTACTGCGTATGTGCTGGATCTGCAGTGCGCAAGTCTCATGATGGTGCTGAGGCTTCGGTTACTGTGTTCTGGTAGCTGTAACTTGAATGACAGGGTGCAGGAATTTTGGGGTGGCGATGATAAGCGTTCTAAAAAACAAGAGTACGTCGGCTCCAGAGGCGTCACCGGGTGTGGTGACACCCGGTGCGCACCCTTGATATCACAGCCGCTCGCAGCAAAAAGGGAGTGTGGTTGCAAATAAAGGGGGCGTGGCCTCATGGGATCGTCACTCCGGGGCCGTGCCCAGCATCTCCAGAGATGCTGAGCTGTACTGGGCTGCCCCCGGAGACTGTCTCCCAGCGCTGTCGGGTCCTCTTCTATGACAGAAGCCAGGTGCTGTAGCAGACTTTTACACTGCAGCACTTGGCTCCTGTCACTGTGGAGGAGCCCACAATTTGGTGTCACCCCTTCCAGGCATCACACCTGGGTGCGGGTCGCACATGCCTTGTGACACCACTGGTCGGCTCCATTTTCTGGGTTTTCCGAAGCCAGTGGCCGCATCCTCGGATGAAGTTTCACTGGCTCCACTGGCATAGTTTCACTAGACATTATGGTGGAGATTCAGTTGTTTGAAAAATCAGTTGGGTGTCTGTTTCTTCCTATCTCATAGACAGGAAAAAACGGACACCCAACCGACTTTTCAAACATTTGAATTCCCCCCTCTGTGTAACATGAGGGTTACGCAGAGGTCCAATGCTGCAGCTGATGTTTGCAATGTTGTTCTGATGCTGCATCTTCGGACTCAGGCAGTGGATCAGAAAAGCAACAGTCAGTCCCTTTTTCCAAAAGGCGCCACCATGCCAAATACGTATATTTTAGACAAGGTCATTCACATATTTTTAAGGCATGACAAGATATAATGGCCTGCATTAGGCCGTCAGTGCTGGTATGCAGTAATGCTAACCATTACACCAACCATGCTACCTGAGATCCCCAATGCAGGCCATTATATCTTGCCATACATTGAAAACATGTGAATATGTGAATGTCCTTGTCTAAAACATACATATTTGACATGTCTATAAAGCAAGAAGTCACAGTCTATTACATTTAGTAGATGAATATTCTGTGTTTTTGTATTTATGTAAAATTAACTATGGGAAGAATTCTGAAAATTTATTTTTTTCCTATTTTAGAAAAAAAAAATTCTGTACAATTCTGTCGATTCTGATGTACCACAAAATAAGCCATATTTTTCCTGAAAAACACGTATTTACAGTAAAATCAGTTCTGGCTAAGAAATACAACACTGTGGCCAATTAGATCAATGACTGCAAGAAGTGAAATGTACTTTGGTCATGAATGGTGGGAAAAGTTCCTGTCTCAAAGTGATGCAGAAAATTAGAGAATTAGTCATTCATAGTTACAGTACATACAGAATCCGTTTACTGTGATGTGAACCATGTCACCAGGGACACTGTCATCTGCTTCCATTTTTTACATTGATTTTCCAATTGAATTAACCTGGTATAATAAATGTAGCAATTAACATCAATTACTTAATTCATCTCAAGTTACTGCAATTAGAGAATACACGGGTAAAACAAGGGAAAACATTGCTTATGGAGTGATGTTAGAAGGTACAAGAATGTATAACAGGAAAAATCACTTCTATAGTAACTCACTAAACATAAGTTAATATTGGAATTGCAAAATTCATATTTAAGAAAATATAATCCAAAACCAGTAAGGCCATTAGAATGACATGCATATGTCAGGTTCTGTGTAATAGCAGACCCTCCAACATGACCCACCCCACTAGGTACAAAATGCTCTGTTCCTGGACTTCCCTCTTAATTTATGATTTCCATCACCTGTGTTGAACTAGTTGAATGATAAGAAAGCTGTTTCTTCACAGGTGATGGCAATAATAAATTAAGAGGGAAGTCCAGAAACAGTGCATTTTGTACCTAGTGGGGCGGGTCATGTTGGAGGGTATGTAATAGGGTGAAAGTTTAAAAAAAAGTGTGAGTTTAGCGGTAAACTTGCAGATTTTTAGAACTTGCACATGTAATTGGCTGCAAAAAAATGCAAACTTTGGGGCGTAACTAGAACATCGTGGGCCCCATAGCAAGATCTTGAAAGGTCCCCCCACCGTTGTCACTACAAAAGTCCTTTAGGGGAGCAGGAGAGTGATAGAGAGTGAGGTAAGTGAGAGAGAGACATAGAGGGTGTCGAGGGAGCTAGAGAAAGAGAGAAAGGAGCGAGAAAGAGAGGGAGAGAGAGGGTTTCCTGTCAAAAGAGGGAATAAGATAAAGAGAGGGGAGAGAGAGAGGGTGTCAAAGAGAAAGAGAGAGAAAATAATGAGGGGATAGAGAGAGAGGGCATCAGGGAGAGATAGAGAGAGAGGATATCAGAGAGGGAGGGTGTCATAGACAGAGAGCGGGTAGGAGACAGAGAGGGATGGAAGCGAGTGGGAGTGAGAGAGTGTCAGGGAGAGAAAGAGGGAGAAACAGAGTGAGAGGGAGAGAGAGGGTGTAAGGAGAGAAAGAGGTGTGTCAGAGAGTGAGAGAGACTGTCAGGGAGAGAGTGTCTCAGAGAGAGAGAGAGACAGCATCAGTGAGAGAGAGAGAGAAAGCATCAGGAAGAGAGAGACTATCAGGGAGAGAGAGACAATGTCCAAGGAAGAGAGAGAGAGAGGAAGAGAGTGTCAAAGAGAGAGGGAGAGATAGTGTCAGAGAGAGAGAGCATCAGGGAGAGAAAGGGAGAGACAGTGTCAGGGAAAGAGAGGGAGAGAGACAGTGTCAATGAGAGAGTGTCAGGAGGAGAGAAGGAGAGATAGTTTCAGGGAGAGACAGTGTCAAAGAGGGAGGACGAGAGAGACAGTGTCAAGGTGGGAGGGTGAGAAAGAGAGAAAGAGACAGTGTCAAGGGGAAAGAGAGAGATTCATGGAGAGAGAGAGAGAGAGAGGGGGGCAGTGTAAGGAAGAGAGAGAGAGGGAGACAGTGTAAGGGAGATAGTGTGAAGAGTAAGGAATGAGGGAGGAAGATAAAGACAGTGTCAGGAGGGAGAGAAAGAGAGACAGTGTCAGGAGGGAGAGACAGTGTCCAGGGGGAGAGAGGAAGAGACAGTATCAGGTAGACAGAGAGGGAGAGGCAGTGTCAGAGAGAGATAGAGAGAGAGTGAGAAGCAAGAGAAAGGTTCAGGGGGGAAGAGAGAGGGAAGCAAGAGATATACTACCTCAGTGCAGCAGTGAGCCCAGGTCTTTGATGGGGGAGGGCACTTCACGGTGTTAGGCCCCACCCCATAAACACCTGCAAATCGAGGCACCTCACTGCTCTGCTGTGGCCGCAGGGGCCAGTCTGTCCCCGTATTTGCCACAGAGTGTGGTAGGGGAAGCTGGTACATCCTACAGCAGCCGTGGGGGAGCGAGGACATGCTATCAGCGATAACCAATCTGTCCAGCGGACGGGGGGCGATGGGGCAGCCGCAGGCTTTGGAGGCAGTCCACAGCTGGGTGCAGGGGGAGCTGTAGGCCCTGGAAATAGTCTGGGCCCTATAACAACTGCACCCCCTGCACCCACCGTAGTTATGCCACTATGCAAACTTTCATGTTACACGCAAATCCACTACTAACATGGCTGAAACTAGCACCCTGATGTTTCCCATGGAGAACAAACAATTTGCCCAGTGTAATATAAACTTGCACAGAGGTAGTAAAAAAAAAAAAATAACAGGCCTGTTTCAGCTAGGTGAGTTATACAGAAACATATATGTGTGAGTGCATGTATGTATTGCACTATCTATGGTATGTGTATCTTGTCTGTTTTGTAATATTTATTTTACAGGAGGACTACAGTTGCCAGTGGGCCTTTTAATGCCATGCATGCTGACACTTGTGGTTCTCCAAGTGTCAGCATGCAGGGAGGGCATGCTGGGACATGTAGTCCCACTGTAAAAAACAATATTAATCTAATTTTGCACAAATGGACTATCCACTCGGAACCCACTACCCAGGGGTGTCGTGGATAGCCACGGGCTTCTGCCCTGGCCTTGGTGTCCTGGGTCCTGGGATTGAGAGTGGTCCCCACTACCCCAGGAATTCCCAGCCTGGGCTGACTAGTTAGGGGTGATGAAAGCTTCAGCCACGGGACCTCATCAAGTGTGTCCCCTGGCTGTGACATTACCATCCTATTAGTGGAGCCAGATACTGGTTCTAAAAATATGGGGGACCCCTACTCATTTTGTTTCTCACATTTTTAGAACCAGGGTTGGCTCCAAGAAGCCAGTGCTGATTCATAAAATGCAGCAGAGACCTATACATTTCCCCCCCTTCCCCCGTATTTTAAGACCAGGGCTGACTCAAAGAGCCCGGGGTTGGTTATATTTTACTTGTTTTTCTGATTTTTAACTCTTATTAACTTTTAAATACAGAAGCATGCACGGATCTCACTTATCTGTGCATGATTCTGACAAACTTGCACCTTGTAATGAAATTTGCATTACAAGGTGCAAGCTTACCTGCTAAAAAAAACTTGCTAGGACTCGCATCTGTAATAGCCTTGAGATCTTCAACTCACAGGCTATTACATAGGGCCTAATTCAGACCTGATCGGAGCTGTGCGTTTTTGCACAGCAGCTGATCAGGTCTGAACTGTGCATGTGCCGGCGCCGCAGTGCGCCGGCACATGCCAGACAGCCGACAGTCGTCATAGCCCTGCAATCACCTCTGCCTGACTGACAAACAGAGATGTTTGCTGGGCAGGAGTGGGCGGGCCTGCGGTGTACGTTTGCTGGGTGGGAGTGGGAGGGCCGGCGGTGTTCAGCCGCCGTTTTAGGGGAACGGTCCAGGCAACGCAGGCGTGCCCGGACCGTGTGGAGGGTGGGCCACGGCGGATGCATGACATCACACGCAGTCGCTGGGACCCTCACTGCAACGGGTAGCTCCCTGAGAGTGCGCATGATCTGCGCTGGCTGGGAGCTACTCTTCAAGTACAAAAGCATCGCTGCCGTGCGATGCTTTTGTACTTGTGCGATGGGGCAGAACCCACTAGCCCTGTGCTGGGTGTCCCCCACATGTCAGGGAAGCTGGTCGTAGATGTGGTAAATTTAGCACACCTACGATCAGGTCTGAATTAGGCCCATAGTGCGAGTTGCAGTACAAACTCGCACCCTATTACATTTAGCCCAAAATTGCAGCCCATTGTTATCGATACAGATTCATGGAAAACTTCTAAATATTAGATTGATATAGTATTCTTGAAGTCATTTGAGTGGGGACACAGGAAGAAGAACTTTACAATCTCATGTTGCAGAGAGATATATCTAGGCCCTCACCATCTTGTTTGTATGGGCTGGCAGTCCATGTATTGCTACAGGTCTCTATTTGAACTGGCCATCCATCTGTCATGCAATGAGTATATAAATAAACAAGCCAAGGTGGTCATTCCGAGTTGTTCGCACGTTGCCGATTTTCACTATATTGCGATTAGTCGCTTACGGCGCATGCGCAAGGTTCGCAGAGCGCATGCGCTTAGTTATTTTACACAAAAGTTAGGTATTTTACTCACGACATAACGAGGATTTTTCATCGTTCTGGTGATCGTACTGTGATTGACAGGAAGTGGGTGTTTCTGGGCGTTGCACTGGTGCCCGCCACTGTCCAGGGGCCCAAAGCATGTAATGAGTCAAACTGACTCATTACATGCCGCTGTGTGCTGCGGGCAACCGCTGCCCGCAGCACACAGCCGCCCGGACAGAGAGGAGAGGAGCGCAGCGGTACGGGGGAGAAAGAGGAGGAGGGAGCCGCAGCAGCGCTTTACTACTGGTTGAGGCGCTGCTGCTGCTGTCCCTCTGCTTCACTATAGGCTGTCTTCCGAGAACAGCCTATAGTGAAGCAGAGGGGCAGCAGCAGCAGCGCCTCCACCAATAACACAGCGCTGCTGCGGCTCCCTCCTCCACCTCCCTCCTCCTCCTTCTCTCCTGCCCGGGAATCGTGAACAGAAGCTGCACCGAGGAGCCTGAGCCAGCGGAGAGGGTAAGTATAATTCTTCTTTCTTTCTTTCTTTCTTTCTTTCTTTCTTTCTTTCTTTCTTTCTTTCTTTCTTTCTTTCTTTCTTTCTTTCTTTCTTTTTTTCTTTCTTTCTTTCACAAAAAGGGGGACTGCCTGCCGCAATGTGTAAAAATGGGCGACTGCCTGCCGCAATGTGTAAAAATTGGGGACTGCCTGCCGCAATGTGTAAAAAGGGGGAATCTGCTTGCCGCTATGTGTAAAAAGGGGGTATCTGCTTGCCGCAATGTGTAAAAAGGGGGAATCTGCCTGCCGCAATGTGTAAAAAGGGGGAATCTGCCTGACGTAATGTGTAGAAAGTAGGAATCTGCCTGACGTAATGTGTAAAAAGGGAGAATTTGCCTGACGTGATGTGTAACAAGGGCACACTGTCTGCCGTTATGTGTAAAAAGGGGACACTGTCTGCTGTTATGTGTAAAAAGGGGACACTGTCTGCCGCAATGTATAAAAAGGGGGAATCTGCCTGCCGTAATGTGTAAAAAGGGGGATGCTGTCTGCCGTAATGTGTAACAAGAGGACACTGTCTGCCGTAATGCGTAAAAAGGGGACGCTGTCTGCCGTTATGTGTAAAAAGGGGACACTGTCTCCCGCAATGTTAAAAAAGGGGGAATCTGCCTGACGTTATGTGTAAAAAGGGAGAATCTGCCTGACGTGATGTGTAACAAGGGTACACTGTCTGCCGTTATGTGTAAAAAGGGGACACTGTCTGCCGTTATGTGTAAAAAGGGGACACTGTCTGCCGCAATGTATGAAAAGGGGGAATCTGCCTGCCGTAATGTGTAAAAAGGGGGATGTTGTCTGCCGTAATGTGTAACAAGGGCACACTGTCTGCCGTAATGTGTAAAAAGGGGACGCTGTCTGCCGTTATGTGTAAAAAGGGCACACTGTCTGCCGTTATGTGTAAAAAGTGTACGCTGTCAGCCGCTATGTGTAAAAAGGGGGAAGCTGTCTGCCGTAATGTGTAAAAAGGGGACACTGTCTGTTGTAATGTGTAAAAAGAGTAATCTGTCCGCCGTAAGGTGTAAAAGGGTCTCTACCTGGTGTAGTGGTGCTACTGTGCGGCGTAATTTGAATAATGGAGACTACTGTGCACCGTTTTATGAATTGGTATTATTTTGTGGCCACACCCCTTCCCCACGAAGCCACGCCACTATGTATTTTTGCGGGTGCCTACGGCGCGCACTGCCCCTGTTTTGCATGCAGCAGTGGGGCTCCGATGCCGTTTCTTGCACACAGTGCTAAAATGTCTAGTTACGGCACTGTTGCTAGGTATCCATTTCTCTGACCCTGAACAGGTCCCCCTCACCAGATCCTCTCCAGGGGTGAGGGGGTGGACTTGGATGGGATGGGGGACCCAAAGCATTTTGTCGCACCTGGGCCCACCGCTCGCTAGTTACACCACTGCGCGGGAGTGTCTGAAGAAACGGGGGAGTGGTTGGGCGAACGCTGGGTGTGTTTGTGATGTCAAACCAGGAACGAAAAGGACTGAGCTGGTCGCAATGGCTGAGTAAGTCTGGAGCTACTCAGAAACTACTAAGAAATTTCTATTCGCAATTCTGCTAATCTTTTGTTCGCAATTCTGCTAAGCTAAGACACACTCCCAGAGGGCGGCGGCTTAGCGTGTGCAATGCTGCTAAAAGCAGCTAGCGAGCGAACAATTCGGAATGAGGGCCCAAGTTCTTCAGGATACTAAATCCCCTTTTATATGCGATGATGTCAGAATCCCATCAGTCTGGATCCCGGCAGGCAGAATACCAAACCGGGCGGGGATCTGAGACTGTGACGAGTAGGTTACTGATAGGAGAAGGGTTCCACTGAGCCTACCCGGGATGCCACTTGGTGATGTGACATCTCCCATACTCCTTTGGGAACTGATTAGCACCAGTTCCTACTTTTCTGGTAATTGATTCATTCACAGCCATTCAGTCACCCTATTTTGAGTGTCCTTGTATATGTAGAATTATCTGTGTGCATTGTTTTATTGAATTAAAAATGCATTAAACTGGGCGTCCCCCCCCACATGTTTTTCATTACATGTAAATTGAAATGTCATTGGAAGAGCCCAGAGCTGTTGCATGTGTGTAGTTCTAAACTACAGGATCTTGAATTCCAATATCAGAGACTGAGACCCTAAGGGGTGATATTATTTACCTTACAAAGGAATATTGCCTATATATTGGTTGCTGTTCACTTTTCTTTGGCAACTTTGCTGCCTGGCTTCCCCACTTTCTCTCCTCCGACCTCCAATCTATCATCCTCTGTGACTTTAACATCCCTATTGACATCACTCATGCAGCTTCCACTAATCTTCTTGCCCTTTCCTCCCCCTTTGGACTTTTTCAATGAACCTCCACCCCTACTCACAATCCCGGCCACTCCCTTGACCTTGTCTTAACCCACCGATCTGATCTCTCTGACTTCTCTTACTCTACCTTCCTTTTCTCTGACCAACATCTGCTTTTTTTCACCCTCTCATCTTCCCCTCTTCTCTCCATGCCCAGAACCACCAATATCAGACGCAATCTCAGGTCTCTCGACACTGCTATCCTGTCCTCCCTCAAGCCTTTCCTCTCTCCTCTTTCCACCATGACCTGTCCCGACCAGACAGCCTCCTTCTATAACTCTTACCTAACCTCTGCTCTCGACACTGTGGCCCCCCTCTCCTCTGTCCCCAACCCTGGCATACCAAAGTAGCACTATTCTTTCAAAAATGTTCACGCTCCGCTGAACGCTTCTGGAGGAAATCTCACTCTCTGGCGGACCATTTCAAGTTTATTCTCTCCTCCTACAGCTCTGCTCTTTCCCTCACAAACCAATCCTATCTGCAAATATTCATCTCTTCTCAGTCCTCCAGTCAACGCCATCTCTTTGAAACTTTCAACACTCTCCTTCGCCAACCTCCTCATCCCCTCCCATTCTCCCTCACTGCCACTGACTTTGCCTCCTTCTTCATCTCCAAAATTAAGGAAATCCAACACGATATCTCCTCCCGTCACCCCTCTGCTGCCCCCCTACCCCATCATCCTTCCCCTCCATCTATCCAACCTTGTCCTCCTTCCATCCCACTACAGACAAGGAATTCCCCTCCCTCATCTTATCCTACCCCCTCAACCTGCCCTGTGGACCACCTCCCCTCCTGTCTTCTCCGCTCCCTCTCCCCCACTGCCTGCTCCCACCTTGCTCACCTCTTCAACCTATCCCTCTCTACCGGCATCTTTCTCTCACTATTCAAACATGCTCTAGTCTCATCTATTCTCAAAAACCCAACTTTGACCCTTTATCACCCACTAGCTACCGCCCCATCTCTCTTCTCCAATTCGCCTCCAAACTACAGGTCTACAGCCATCTCACAAGTTACCTTTCTGACAACTCCATCCTTGATCAAGTACAATCTAGCTTTCGCTCACTCCACTCCACTGAGGCTGCCCTGGTGAAAGTCACCAATGACCTGCTTTCGGCCAAATCCACAGACCACTTCTCTCTGCTTATCCTTCTGGACCTATCTGCTGCCTTTGACAGCATGGATCATCCTTTCCTTCTCCACACACTCCAAAACATTGGCCTCTCTAGCACTGTCCTTGACTGATTTACCACTTACCTCACTGACCGCTCCTTCTCTGTGTCTGCCTCCGTCACCACCTCACACCCTTCCATCCTTCCTGTTGGTGTCCCTCAGGGTTCTGTCCTTGGCCCCCTTCTATTCTCCCTGTACACCTTTTCCCTTGGTGTGCTTATTAACTCCTTTGGTCTTCAATACCACCTCTATGCTGATGACACACAACTCTACCTCTCCAGATCTGTCCCCCTCTGTCCTCTCTCAGGTTTCCAGCTGCCCCTCTGCCATCTCCTCCTGGATGGCTGAGCACCCTATGAAGCTCCACATGGATAAAACTGAACTCATTATTTTTTCTCCAGCCAGAGAAACACCCCCTACCAATATCTCTATTACTGTTAACAACAACATCATGTCCCCCATTCCCCAACTCCGCTGGTTGGGTATTACTCTTGACTCCTCTCTCTCCTTTGCACCCCACATCCAAGCTCTGGCACAATCCTGTTGGTTCCAGCTACGCAACATAGCTTGCATTAGGCCATTTCTCTCCCAGAGTGCAACTAAACTTATCATCCACTCACTGGTCATCTCACGGCTCGACTACTACAATGTTCTCCTCACTGGCCTCACCTGCTCCCATCTTGCTCCCCTCCAATCAGTCCTCAACTTTGCAGCTAGGCTTATCTTCCTCTCCCACCACTCTACACCTGCCACTCCCCTTCAACAAAATCTGCACTGGCTCCCATTCCCCTACAGAATCCTCTTCAAACTCCTCACCCTCACATACAGGGGTTCCACTGCTCCCTACATCTCCAACCTCCTCTCCCTTCATACTCCCTCCCGCCCCCTGTCCTCTATCCTGGTCACTGCTTCCCATGCTAGAGTTCAAGATTTTATCCGTGCTGCACCCCTTTAGTGGAACGCACTCCCCCGCTCCATTAGACTCTCCCCAACCTTGCAAAGCTTCAAACGGGCACTGAAAAGACACCTATTCATCAAAGCGTACCCTTCTGATGCATAACCTAGTCCTGGGGCTGCTCCTCCATCCCCCTGCCTCATGCCTTGACCATCTCTGCTTTGCTTACATCCTGCCATCAGGCTACCTCCCGCTTGCTTGCACCTCATGTCATCTGTCTGTCACCCCTTCCTGCTAGACTGTTAGCTTCTCAGAGCAGGGCCCTCTTTCCTCTTGTTGTCAAAACCCTCTTCTCTACACATTTCACTCACTGCCCTCTCCTACTCAGCGACCATCTTTAGCCGATTTTTCTGCTGCTGGTAAAAGCTCATCTCTGTCTATGATCCTAATAGTATGCTGATCACTTACTCACTACTTACATCTAAGCTGTATTATGTTTTGAGAATTGTGGTGCTCTTTGTTTCCTGTACTCTATTTTTATTATTTATTTACTGTAAAGTTTTGTTTCCCTATACTGTCCTTTGTGCGGCATAATGAAACACTTGTGGTGCTTTATACTGTAAATAAAATGTAATAATAATAATCTATATTTAATTTCAGTGCTGGTGAAGGGATTTCTCACTTCTTGTAATTCCACTTGTTAATTTGTATTGAGCTGACACTATGGTATACAGGGGAGTGCTATTCTAAAAAGTAACACTTGCACTTTATGCATTTATTATACCTTTGCTAAGGTACAGCATTACAACTGGCATGGTGATCATCCTCTGTACTATATTGTGACATAATATAATATATGGAAGATGTTTCTCTATTATGATATATGAGAGGTGTCTCTATATTATGACATATGGAATGTGGGTCTGTATATTATGACATATATGGAAGGTACTTTGTATATTATGACATATGGAAGCAGTATTCCTGTGTATTAAGACATATGGAAAATGTAACAGTATATTATGTCATAATGCACTATATTTCTCTTGGGGATTCATTTTTTTTATTGTAGCTAACAAGCAAAGTGTAGGCCAACCAACATAGAGAAGCAGCTCGCTTAGGTTTTTCTTTCATCCATATTCCTTAAGGGCCTAATTCAGAGTTGATCGCAGCAGCAAATTTGTTGGGAAAACCATGTGCACTGCAGTGGGGGGGGGGGGAGATATAACATGTGCAGAGAGAGTTAGATTTGGGTGGGTTGTGTTCAAACTGAAATCTAAATTGCAGTGTAAAAATAAAGCAGCCAGTATTTACCCTGCACAGAAACAAAATAACCCCCCCAAATGTAACTATCTCTGCCACACCTGCAGTGCACATGGTTTTGCCCAACTGCTAACAAATTTGCTGTTGTGATCAACCCTGAATTACCCCCTTAGCCCCACCTCCCCTTTAGGATCCATTTGCTGTACAACTCAGCCCTTTTTCCCTGAGCCAGCTAATCACATAGTGATCACTAGGAATACACTTGTGATTGAGTAAAATTCAATAAATTATGAAAGAAGACCTAAACATCACAGCCTTGCACGTATAGTACCTCTCAACTATCCTAATTTTGGCGTAAAAGTCCTGCTTTCCAGACACTGTCCTGATATCTCACCCCACAGGCCACAGTGTTCCCCCAGGGAAGCGGGGGGGAGAGAGGTTTGGGAGGCCCCTGCTCACTCATTGCTCAGCTTGGAGCAAGCAGTGAATAGACACTGTTTGCACACATGGGGTGTCTTTTCATTGGAGAGACTGGGGCATTGTGCAATACATCAAGAATGTGTGACACACATTATGAAAAGGAAACACAACTTTTTATGTTTGTGTATGGGGGCAGGGGAGTTGCTGACCAAGCACTATTTTGAAGCTACATTACTCTGTATTTATTTACTACGCGTGTGTCTCATTCATGTATAGGATTCCTGGCTCATGCACACATTCATTTCTTCAATAGGACATCTGTTGGTAGACTGAGGGTATTGCATGTTTAATTATTTAATAGAAAATTAATGGTTTGTGGAACTCTGACAACATGATGGTATGCGTTTTCTTGATATATCATCAACTGTGGGTTACAGTAATGGCATTGTGACGTGCCAGGTAACATGATAACACTTTCTACATCTATAAAAATTTAAAAAAGTATATAAACACAGTATAGCAAGTTAAATTATTTGACCCACAACAACAACTTCAATTGAGAAAAGATAAGTGTGTAACATGCTATCTTGTATTTTGTCCTTCTCTGCTTTGAACTGCTAAATTGCTCAAACTGAACTTGCATCAGATAGCATTCAGGAAAGATAGTATACAAGACAAAGAGAGTTTACACATATATAATGAGCTTTGTGTAGCAACCACAATTAACATCTGGACATTTTCTGTAAAGCTAACAGAACAGAACATCCAATAAGTTTATTCAGCTTACTAACAGTTACAAACATAATACATTATAAACCACAGACAAGAAATACCCATGAACCAAACATTATATATACGGAGGATAGCACACCTTGCAGACAGTTGGCAAGTAACTAATGGCCTATAAGAAGCAACTACAATTAACACTGTGATATTTTAACACTTACAGGACAACCAGCACCCACCTCCATATAACTTTATTCAGCTTTCTCAGTTACAAACAGGGCTAACCAATGATTAAGAATAACTAAGTTAAACCACAATTTCTTTATTCTGCACTTAAAATGCCAGGACACCTCCACTTTTCACACACCTGGCAGATATAGTTTGCAAATAACTAATGAGCTGTCTGAAGTAGAAGATAGAAGATAGGAGAAGTTTCCACTCCAGTGGCTTAACACATTGTAGCAACTTTAACAGCAAATACATTTGGGACTCTGGCATCTCTAGCTAGTTCCGTGCATCTAGACATGTCACTATTTGACTATCACAGTATATTGGAGTAAGGTCTGAATGCTGTTTTACCACTTAACTGACGATTTTTCCCTTCAAAACTGTTAATAACATTGTTTTTTTATTTTTTATTTTATTTAATAAAGTTTAAAAAGTATTTTTTTCAATATTTAAACATTATATTATGCACATCTGCAGAATGGATCTCCTCATCAAAAATGGGGGTACAGGGTGGGACGGCGCAGTCGAATGAAATCGGACCATGCCAGTTAAGTGGTTAAAGATACCTGTTTTTTGTTGTTTTACTATAATAAAGCTGTTTGAACTGTTTGCTTTATTTTGTTGTCATGCTGAACATGAATTCATCTTCCAGTTTCAGCTTTCTTGCAGAGGACACTGAAGATTCATTCACTGTCCATTTGATGCTAACAAGTGTTTGAATTCCTGTTAATAAGAGACATCCCATAACAAGACACTGTCACCAGACTTTACAGTATGGATGACTTTCTGTGTTAACACTGTTCTAAAATGAAACACTTTGCATTTAGATAAACAAGTTCCATTTTTTATTATTTTTTCAAATAGCATTTTTGTCATCATAGTTATTGATTTCTTTGTCACTGCGGCACATCACTGGTCACCAAAGATAAAGATATATTTCACACTTTATACAAGTTTTCACACTAATCATGTATTATTATCAACTTGACTATGCTCCAAAAGATATTTTAACCTCCATCGTGAGTATATGTTAATACCTTGTTGTCATTTGACACAAACTTGCTGAATTTGTCATAGGATTTTGTATATAACCATAAGACAATACACTGATGCTGAATTAATTGCAAAATGGGGACATAGAGCCACATGCATCTGGTTCCACATTGGCAATATATGTGCCAAATTTAAGTCAAGAGCAGATAAATATATACTGTATAAACCTCTGCATTAGAAACATATGCATCTCGCTTATGGAAGGTGTACTTACGACTTAATCAACGTAAAAAAAAGTGCTCGCTAAAACCCTCATTAACAAACACTGGTCACAATGAATTCATATTAACGCTTGTTATACAGGTTGAGTATCCCTTATCCAAAATGCTTGGGACCAGAGGTATTTTGGATATCGTTTTTTTACGTATTTTGGAATAATTGCATACCATAATGAGATATCATAGTGATGGGACCTAAATCTAAGCACAGAATGCATTTATGTTTCATATACACCTTATACACACAGCCTGAAGGTAATTTTAGCCAATATTTTTTATAACTTTGTACATTAAACAAAGTGTGTGTATACTGACACAATTCAGTTATGTTTCATATGGTCAGGCGCGTCTTATGGTCCGAAAAATACGGTATACCTTATACACACAGCCTGAAGGTTGTTTAATACAATATTTTTAATAACTTTGTGTATTAAACAAAGATTGTGTACATTGAGTCATCAAAAAACAAAGGTTTCACTATCTCACTCTCACTCAAAAAAGTCCGTATTTCGGAATATTCCGTATTTTGGAATATTTGGATATGGGATACTCAACCTGTATTAGTATTTATTATTATTATCCTTTATTTATATGGTGCCACAAGGGAACCGCAGCACCCATTACACAGTACATAATCAAATGAGCAAACAAGAAAACAGCACTAATGGGCCCTACACACTGGCAGATCCGCCGCCGAGCTGCCCGATGGCGGATATGGTCGCTGGGCGATCCGGCGGCGGGGGACAGTGACAGGGGAGTGAAGTTTCTTCACTCCCCCCGTCACCCGGCTCCATAGCAGTGCAGGCAAATATGGATGAGATCGTCCATATTGGCTTGCATGCACAAGCAACGGGGCACCAGTGATGAACGAGCGCGGGGCCACGCATCGTTCATCCCTGGTGCCTCCACACTGAAAGATATGAACGATATCTTGTTCATTAATAAATGAGATCGTTCATATATTTCAGTATTATCGCCCAGTGTATAGGGCCCATTACAGTTCAAGACAATATAGCACAGGTATAGAAAACCAGGGGTTAGGTGCCTTATCCTGTCACTACCTTATTATGCATTACACTCAGATCAACTGTGCTTATTGATGTAAAAAGCACATTTCCTATTGTTTTAAAGCAGCACACTAGCCTGATATGTAAAAGTTTCATTGTCTGCAATGCAGTGCAGTATTTGATAGGACAATCTATTAGTTGAACCCATATTGTCAATAATGACCACATTAGTAGAATTTGGATAATGATAATGGTGTTCTATGTTGTTGTTGTTATTATTACAGTATGTACACTAATATTATAATATTAAAGAGCCATATTAAAATTGGTTATTTGATAATGGTTACAAAAATGTGTTGCTACAGTTCCTCTATTTATTGTCTAGGGCAGTGGTTCCCAATCTTTTTTGAATCACGGCTCCCTGCAAATATTATATCTCCCCCACATGCAGTACACATGGTTTTGCCCAACTGCTAACAAATTTGCTGCTGCGATCAGATCTGAATTACCCCCTAATTTTGGATTGTGAAAATGGAAAGTGTTAAATCCATATGATATTTTAAAGTGTTATAATTTAGATACACTAAAACATTATTTCCAATAAAACCACAGTAATTACTTTGGTTTGTGTGAGAGGATATAGAATGGAAATACTCACTTAAATGTATCTTTGGGCCAAAATCAGACCTGATCGCAGCAGCAAAATATTTATCTAGTGGGCAAAATCATGTGCAGTGCAGGTGGGCCAAATATAACGTGCAGAGAGAATTAGATTTGGGTGGGGTGTGTTCAAAGTGAATTCTAAACTGCAGTGCAAAAATAAAGCAGCCAGTATTTACCCTGCACAGAAACAATATAACCCACCCAAATCTAATGCTCTCTGCACATGTTATATCTGCAACACCTGCAGTGCACATGGTTTTGCCCATTAGAGAAAGAGTTTGCTGCTGCGATCAGGTCCGAATTAGGCTCTTTATGCAATAACACCAATTGCTTAGGAAATAAAAGTCTGAAATGCCAAACCTTCTAGTCCAGACTTTTTGTTTGTTTGTTTGTTTGTTTGTTTGTTTGTTTTAAATAGTGATTTAGGGCCAGATTCAGAGGTGGATGTGGTTACATTCGCAATTGTGATTTTTTTTTTTAATTTGGGTATACGAAGATATGCAAATGCTATTTTGTGCTCCCAGAACATTCCCATGAGATAGCCTTTTGTTTTTTTTACAAACACTTCCGTCCACCTCCCAGTCACCACCCTGGCATACCCATAGTTGTGTGCCGCTGACTCTACTGCAAGCGACTCTGGGCACAACATTGAAAACTAGATATTTACCATTGTGTTCATCTCTGATTCAAGCCCTTAATGACCTGATACTAAGGAATGGTCTGTAAAAATCAAAAATGTTCAGAGGCCTATTTAACATCTGAATTTGGTAGGATGTGGATTTGGTCAATGCTTATTGTTCGAAGTCTGCTCAGTTTCGTAATTGCATTTTAATGATTTGATTGTGAACTTAAAATTAAGGTAAATGCACTTTCAAGTGGGGTATCTAATCTGATATTCCTGTGGAGGAAAATCCTTGTTTTGAGAATTCCCGACCCACACACAGGACTACAGGCAAGTTACAGTACCTGAGATTTCCTGGAATTATATGATTGCTTGTAAATTCAGTATCAATGGGTAAGATCACTAGATTTCTTTGTACTCACAGTCTTCCTGGTTATTTAGCTACAGTCGGACATCTGAATTTACCATTTTATCTAATTCTACATTTGCTCTCAAGGGACTTCTTTAATATTTGTCATATTACACTATTTTTGTTTTTATCTTTGTTTATGCAGTATGCTATTTGAATATTCATATTTACATGAAGTTGGGAAGAAATTTGATGGATTGGACCCCATACAAAAAATGTATTATCTCATTGTTATTGGGTTTGGTCATTTGATTAATTATCTCATTATTGTTTAATTAACTGATGACAAATGCAAGGAAGGGGTACGCTTTGTTTAGAGCTGTTCTGGGAAATGGTTTCAATTGAAGATTTAACCCTTATTTACTTATTCCTAGCATTCATAGGGGATTAAAGAAAAATTAGATTATTTTACTAACAAACAAAAATTGGCCCAGCTGCATCTGTAATTGTATCCTCATTGCTCAGTCAGAGGGGTCATTATGCATTCATCACCAACAATGCAAGCCAAAAGCGAGTTGATATCTGGAGTGAAGAGTGCTAGGACACATGGTAACCCTGTGTAACTACATAGCACCAATTTGCTGTATCTTCTCTAATGAGTGCAAAAGTTGCGGCCTTGCGCGGGTGCAACTAAGTGCGTCGGGAGTGCCCTTGCAGGTGCTTTGCAGTCACAATGACCATGGCTACATCTGTACTGTACCGCTTAGAAATAGAAGAAGGTATACGCTCTCAGGCTTTATCTTATTTTTTATTATAATCTATACTTTTTTTTATTAAAGAAGAACACCAACAGCATGAAGGAGACTCCATTTAGTGATACTATTGCCAACTCCTTTTCATTTGAAATGGGATCCAGTTGTGGAGAGTCTTCCAGAGATGGCAGTGAAGTATTTATTTTCACTTCTCTTCACATTATTATGTTGTTTTCAATCCTACCAGCTGTTTCTGGTAACAAAGGGGTAAAAGGGATACATGTATCAATTAGTAAGGCAGAGGTTGGTACAATATCAGAGATGCGCAGTGAAACGGATAAAGCTGCCTAGACTGACTGTTCGGTCGGGGGGGAAAAAACACCAATTCCCAATATGAGCAAAGGAAAATTATGAACAGAAGGTCACTGGTGCTGAATCAGTAGGATGTTTTTGAAGGCCCTGGCTTGGGCTAATTAAATATACAGTGATATATAGAACATGGATGATCAAATGAATATTAGGAACCCTCCAAGATAAAAGGGATAGTCGGTGCCCTGTGCAGCCGCTCCTAAGGAATGTGCCTGGAGCCGGACCTGCCCTCTGCTTCTTGCCATCAATCACTGCATCTCCTTGTCACCTATTCCCTTTCCGGGGGGGTGCAGAAATAAATTACATATTGGTGCGGGGGTGCACTTACCTCCGGATCCCCATGGTGGCTTCTCCATTAAAGTCTGGCGATGCAGTGTACTATGCCCCATGCTTTGTCCTGGCTGGCTCTTCACAGATGTATTACTGGGAGGGGTTGTGGCCATATTGAGCCTGCTGGGATATCCCTGTCTCCTCCCAGTAATGCCTCTGTGAAGAGCCGACTAGTACAGAGCATGAGGCATAGCATGCTGCGGTGGTAGACTTTCTAAAGGAGAAGTCACCGCAAGATCTTTCCTCCAATAACTTCAGTATCCAGTTTTAAATGATACTTGTACTTATATTTGGACTTCGCCCTTGGGACTCTTGTCTTTTAGTTAACATGTTTCCTTGGAAGACTAATATTCAAGTCTTAAAATAAAGGTGATTTTGAAATAACTACTAGTTTTATTGTTTATGTTTATATATGAAGTTTTAAATTGTTCACTGAGATGGGATGTTTTTTTCATACTGTACATGAATTTCAATTATTAATGTTAATTAAAAATTAGTTATTTGCTGAAAACTATTCATATGTACAGTACCAGTCAAAATTTTGGACACATCTTCTCATTCAATGGTTTTTATTTATTTTAATTATTTTCTATAGTGTGGATTAATACAGAAGACATCAAAACTATGGGGGTGATTCTGAGTTGTTTGCTCGCTAGCTGCTTTTAGCAGCATTGCACACGCTAAGCCGCCGCCCTCTGGGAGTGTATCTTAGCTTAGCAGAAGTGCGAACGAAAGATTAGCAGAATTGCGAATAGAAATTTCTTAGCAGTTTCTGAGTAGCTCCAGACTTACTCAGCCATTGCTACCAGCTCAGTCCTTTTCGTTCCTGGTTTGACGTCACAAACACACCCAGCGTTTGCCCAACCACTCCCCCGTTTCTCCAGCCACTCCTGCGTTTTGCAACCAAACGCCTGCGTTTTTCCGCACACTCCCATAAAATGGCCAGTTTCCACCCAGAAACACCCACTTCCTGTCAATCACACTCCGATCAGCACAGCGATGAAAAAGCTTTGTTATGCCATGAGTAAATTACCTAACTTTTGTGTAAAATAACTAAGCGCATGCGCTCTGCGAACCTTGCGCATGCACAGTAAGTGACTAATCGCAGTATAGCGAAAATCGGCAACGAGCGAACAACTCAGAATGACCCCCTATGAAAGAACACATATAGGGAGGAATTAACATTTTTGAAAAGTCGGTTGGGTTTCTGTTTCTTCCTGTCTATTAGATAGGAAAAAACAGAAACCCAACTGACTTTTCAAACAATTGAATATCCCCCATGGAATTATGTTGTAAACAAAAAAGTGTTAAACAAATCAAAATATTTTTATATTTAAGATCCCTCAAAGTAGCCCCTTTTGCTTTGATGATAGTGCTGCACACTCTTAGCATTCTCTCAATCAGCTTCATGAGGTAGTCTCCTGGAATGGTTTTGAATTAACCAGTGTGCCTTGTCAAGAGTCAATCTGTGGAATTACTTGCCTTCTTAATGTGTTTGAGACCGTCAGTTGTGTTGTGCAGAGGTAGGATTAGTACACAGTGGACACCCCTATTTGACTACTGTTGTAATCCATATTATGGCACGAACCACTGAACTCAGCAAATAGAAACAACAGTCCATCATTACTTTAAGACATGAAGATCAGTCGATACGGAAAATTTCAAGAACTTTGAATGTATCCTCAAGTGCAGTTGCAAAAAACAGTAGTGTGCAGTACATATACCTAAAAGTGACCAAAATGGTGTACCCATTGGGTGACAAACTTAAGTGTGACCCATTCCTATTGGGTGTTTAAAAAAAAAGAAAATATAATTCATATCTCTTAGCTACAGTACTCTGCACACTCACTTTGCCCATAGTTCCTTTAGAGATCAGTAGTGTCTCTGGTAAAATCAAACACCTCATCTAGGTGTCAGTCAATAAGTGAGGGATTTCCATTGCAAATGCAAATATATCTCATATGTGAATTCCTCCCACCAAAAATAATGGTCCAGCAGACATATATGACAGACATGGTTAATCATTTAAATAACACATGTCCAGTTGCTAATCATGACTATTCACTGCTTCATAAAGACTAAATATCTGATATCTGAATATACTGCGATATACAGTACATCTCCATATCAATGTCTGTTAAAAGGTTTTCCCTGGAGCAAAGAAAGATGTTACAGTCAGTAAAGGTTGTAGTCAAAGCTCTCACCTCCGTGGTCTGACACAAAAGAGCTTGATGCATTTAGCAAGAGCAAGCTGCTGGCAAACCATTTAAAAAAAACTAAAAATAACTAAAAAAATATCCAATGAAGCACACATACAGTATTTGGTGTTCCTGTAAATCTTACAAGTAAAATAAAATAAGGAGTAAGGTTGTGAAAGTAGCTGACAATAGAATCACATAACAATGCATAAAAAGACCTATACAGTATATTAAAAATACATTTATCCAACTGTGATATCAAGAGAAAGACATATGCTTCCCTGAAAAAACCCCACAATATAATAATTTATTAATAAATCATTTGTTTGCATAGAGTAAAAACATACGTTACAGTATACTGTACTCATAAAATAAATCACAAGGCAACTTGCAATTTTGGCATTAACAACTAGCCCATAAATATAATAGTGAAAGAGAAAATAATATAAAAAAAATTTAACAAATATTTCAATGAAACACACACATAGTAAAAAGGCCACAAAACAAATGGTACAGCCACCAATTTTCTACATTTATTGTGTCTTGATGCAAATGTCAATACATATGTAATGCCCCTAGAGGCATGTGAGTGTGTGGCTCTCAGTGTTGAAGAAGTTGGAAGTTCCACAAGTTTATGCTGTAGGCTCAGAGGAACATGTGTTAAGATTGAGCAAGGCTCTCAAGTTCACAATATTTCAAATATTTTAATGGATTTCTTAAAGAGAAGGTTGAGCACCTGCCCAAAATGGTCATTCAGAAAGCTTGGAGAAACATGGTATCTAAAAGTTCCTAAGAATAATGGTCTTAACACCAGAGAAGTGAGTGAGTGCTCCAATTTGGTCATCATGTGTGTAATAACTGAATTACTCTTATCATCGTCAGTGCATTTTTTACTTTTGTAGTTATTGCCATGCTGTAGCACAGTCACTCTCTCATTATGTGGCTACATGCATCACAATTAAAGCACACTGCATATATAGGTCTAGGTATGGAATTACTTTATATGCAATGCAGTGTCTGGTTTCTGACCTGGGTGTTATTGTTTCCTGCAAATGTTCTTGCTTACCATTGCTTAAAGCCTAATCACTGAATCTCAGCAATTGCTTTGACTTTGTGTCTCTGTAAACAGCAAATACGGTACAGTTACTGTAAAGGGTCCCATACACTTACGCGACATGTCCGTCTGACATGTCGCAGGCGATCACCCTGGCAACCCCCTGGTGGGCAGGATTACCCAAGATACATCATATGCTGTCCTTTTGCATACAATGTATCTTGGGCGATCCTGGGTGATCCCAACCATGCCTGCGGGGTCGGACATGATTGAATGTGCAGCACATTCAATCTGGAGGATCCGATCCGATGCTCACAGGAACGCGCATTGGATCGGATCGGAAACACCTCCAAAATGCCCGATTTCATCGATATATCGGGCCAAACGCCCGAAATCGGATTAAATCGGGCATTATCGTCCTAGTGTATGGGGCTCTTTAGTCTCCCAAATCCAATATACTTGGGACCAGAAGTGTTTTGGATATCTGATTTTTCCATATTTTGAAATAACTGCATACCATAATTTTGGGGATAGGACCCAAGTCTAAACACAGAATGCATTTATGTTGCATATACAGTGAATACACATAGAGGGTTATTCAGAGTTGTTAGCAAACCAAAAAAGCACACGAATGGGCAAAACTACGTTGCATTGCAGGTGGGCAGATGTAACATGTGCAGAGAGATTTAGATTTGGGTGGGTTATATTGTTTCTATGCATGGTAAATACTGTCTGCTTTATTTTTACACTGCAATTTAGATTTCAGTTTGAACGCACCACACCCAAATCTAACTGCCACCCTTTGCTTCCCTGGTTACCCACTGACATCCCCTGCCACCCTCAGCTTCTCCCTATCACTCTCTGCCCCTCAATGCCTCTGCCTCTCCCTGTCACAACATCACCCCCTGCCATTCACCATCACTGTCTGCTACTCACCATCATCCTCTACCCCTGCTCCGTGACCTTCTGCCAGGGCCAGCTCCAGGCCTACTGGCACCCTGAGCGAGAAAATTTCCAAGTGCCCCTCCCATGCATGCACGCTCCTAGAAAAGTGAGTGTGGACTCGTAATGTTATATTATCAGACTATAAATAAATATATTTTCACAACCCCTCTACACACACATAACGCCCACAGTAGTGTACTTTACACATAATGGGGGATATTTAATTGTTTTAAAAGTTGAGTGTTAAGTGTCTGTTTTATCCTGTCTATTAGATAGGAAAAAACAGATACCCAACTGACTTTTCAAACAACTGAATACAGCCTAAAGTGTCCAGTATAGTGTTAGATACACATAATGACCCCAGTAGTACAGTGCCAGATATACATATGCCCCCCAGTAATTCCAGATACACTTTATATGCCCCCCACAGTGCAAGATACACATATGCCCCCAGCAGTGCAGTGCCAGATACATAGTATATGCCCCCACAATGCCAGATACACATTATATGCCCCCACAGTGCCAGATACACATTATATGCCCTGATAGTGCCAGATACACATTATATGCCCCAACAGTGCCAGATACACATAATATGACCCCACATTGTCAGATACACATAATATGTCTCCACATTATCAGATACACATGTGCCCCCAAACTGCCAGATACACATGTGCCCTCACAGTGCCAGATACACATAATATGCCCCCACATTGTCAGATACACATGTCCCCACAGTGCCAGATACACATAATATACCCCCACATTGTCAGATACTTGTGTTCCCACAGTGCCAGATACACATGCCCCCAGAGTGCCAAATACACATGCTCCCCAGAGTGCCAGAAACATGTGCCCCCAGAGTGCCAGATACACATTTCTCCAGAGTTCCAGATACATGTGACCCCAGAGTTCCAAATACACGTGACCCCCAGAGTGCCAGATATACGTGCCCCCCAGAGTTCCAGATACACGTGCCCCCAGAGTACCAGGTACACATGCCACCAGAATGTTAGATACACATGCCTCCAGACTGCCAGATACACGTGCCCTGTAGCGCTGCTCACTGCCGCAGGCCTCTCCTACTGCTCCCGCTGCTGCTGCACCACTGCTTCTGTATGAGGGGAGGAGAGCATGTGCCTCTCCTTCCACTCATTCTCATCTCTGGTGGCTCCCTGCCTGAAATCGGCCGCCGGTCCATCAGCCAGCCAAAGATTGTGTCCAGAAGCAGCTGTCGCTGATGTTCCGCAAGCTCTGATTGGGTGACGGACTGGCGGCTGTTTTATAATTGCGGCCGGCTACTGGCCGCCCATAGGAGTTGGCGCCTTGCGCAGTTTCTCCTAAGGAACGTGCCTGGAGCTGGACCTGCCCTCTGCTTCTCCCCATCAATCACTGCATCTCCTTGTCACCTATTCCTTTTCCGGGGGCAGTGGCGTTTCTTGCAGCGGGCGAGCTGTGCAACCGCACGGGGTGCCTGCCATGGCACTTTGTGGGTCCTTGTCTCCCTCTCCTCCCTCTTCCCGAGCACTCCTGCTCGTGGGGCGGAGTTTCGTGGAATGACGCGGTTGCGTCGTGACGTCTCAACACAATCTTGTCATTCCGCGAAACCCCATCCCCTGAGCAGGAGTACTCGGGAGAGGGAGGAGGGGGAGACAAGCTGGAAGGAAGAGGCAGCCAGTGCGAGGAAGGAGAGGCGGCCCGACTCAAAGAGCGGGAAGATCCTCTTCATATGTAAGTAGTCTCTCGCTCTCCACCCCTCCCTCTACCTCCCCCCCCCCACTTGACACTTGCCTGCCGTACTGTGTAAAATGGGGACACTTGCCTACATAATGTGTAAAATGGGGACACTTGCCTACATAATGTGTAAAAGGGAGACACCTGCCGTACTGTGTAAAATGGGGACTCTTGCCTGCCGTACTGTGTAAAATGGGGACTCTTGCCTGCCGCACTGTGTAAAATGGGGACTCTTGC
The DNA here is from genome assembly GCF_028390025.1 of Pseudophryne corroboree. NCBI lineage: Eukaryota > Metazoa > Chordata > Amphibia > Anura > Myobatrachidae > Pseudophryne > Pseudophryne corroboree. The sequence goes on along the minus strand of NC_086449.1, from coordinate 479,839,640 downwards.
CTGCCGTACTGTGTAAAATGGGGACACTTGCCTGCCGTACTGTGTAAAATGGGGACTCTTGCCTGCATACTGTGTAAAATAGGGACTCTTGCCTGCCGCACTGTGTAAAATGGGGACACGTGTCTGCTGTAATGTGTAAAATGGGGACTCTTGCCTGCCGTACTGTATAAAATGGGGACTTTTGATTTATTTTTTTACCTATTGGGGCCGTGATGATATCAGATGAGGCCACGCCCATTTTAATGAGACCACGCCCATTTTAATGAGGCCACGCACCCTTGCTGGGAGCGCGTGCATGCTTTTTCTTTTTATAGCTGTGGGGGGGCGCATTTTTAAATCTCGCACTGGGAGCCAGATTGGCTAGAAACAGCCCTGCCGGGGGGTGCAGAAAAAAATTACATATTGGTGCGGGGGAGCGCTTACCTCAGGATCCCCATGGTGGCTTCTCCATTAAAAAGGCTGGCGCTGCAGCGTGTTATGCCCCATGCTCTGTCCTAGCTGGCTCTTAACAGATGCATTACTGGGTGGGGGCGTGGCCATGTTGAGCCTGCTGGGATATTTTCGTCTCCTCCCAGTAATGCCTCTGTGAGGAGCTGACTAGTACAGAGCATGGGGCATAGCATGCTGCGGTGGTAGACTTTCTAAAGGAGAAGTCACCGCAAGAACTTTACTCCAGTAACTTCAGTATCCAGTTTTTAATGATACTTGTACTTATATTAGGACTTCGCCCTTGGGACTCTCGTCTCTTAGTTAACATGTTTCCTTGTATGTCTAATATTCAAGTCTTAAAATAAAGGTGACTTTGAAATAACTACTAGTTTTATTGTTTATGTTTATATAGTATATGAAGTTTTACATTTTTAATTGAGATGGAGTGTTTTTTTCATACTTGAATTTCTATAATTAATGTTAACTAGGTGATTCATCGCGCCCTATGGGCACTCACACCGTCGTGAGGGGCTATACCCCTTAACCCTTGCACACTCTTGTGGCGTGCAATAGTTGTATTATATGGAGAATTACCTCCAATCATAATTGTGTGAGTGGTTAAATATTGCACAGACAAAGGGTGTGCGATGGTTAAGGGGTCGTAGCCCCTTGCAATGGTGTGAACAGCGCATGGAGAGCCTGATAAATCACCTAGTAGGTGCTGTGGTTGGGAGAGCGGCAGGTGTGGGGGAGACACGGATGGGGGCCGGGGGAGCCCCGGGTGGGGGAGGGATGGTTGTGGAAGTGGTACGGGTGGGGGAGGGGTGGGTGCCGCTGGTGGGGGCCGGAGCCACCGCAGGTGCGAGGGTGCTGCGGGTGGGGCGGGTGAAGGGGTGCTGCAGGTGGGGGAGGGTGTCCGGAGCCACCGTGGGTGGTGGAGGGGGGGTGTGTGCGGGTGCCGCAGATGGGGCCTGGAGGTACTGCGAGTGGGGGAGGCGCGGGTAATGCTTCTCCTGCTTCTCCTCCTGGAAGCAGCTAGGCTGCTGTCCTCCCTTTGGCAGTGGCTCTCCCGGAGACTCGCACAGCAGCCAATCACTATTGTTAGCGCTGGTGTCCCAACGCACCGCATTACAAGGAAGAAAATGCACTCAATAAACTACAGCTCCCAGCAGCCCTTAGCACCTGAATGCTTCGGCGCTTAGGGTTGCTGGGAGCTGTAGTTTATTTAGTACGTATACTTCCCTGCAATGCGGTGTCATGGGACACCGGCGCTAACAATAGTGACTGGCTGGCAGAACTGACTGGCTCGCTGAATCAATGTAAAAGGTGAGAGTGCTGTGCAATGTCAGTGTCCCGACATTACCCTCCACGATATCACACACTCTATCTGTTACATTAGCCATCTCGGGGGTTCCAGGACGGCTGGCCAGGTACTGTGGGGCAGATTTATTAAGCTCGGTGAAGTGATAAAGTGGAAGGTGATAAAGCACCAGCCAGTCAGCTCCTAACTGTCATTTTTCAAACCCTGCCTGTGACATGGTAGTTAGGAGCTGATTGGCTGGTCCTTTTTTCACCTTCCACTTTATCACTTCACCGAGCTTAATAAATCTGCCCCTGTGTTGCATAGTCAAGGCCTCTGGGGATCTGTGCATGGCTGTGGCGGGGAGGCACTTCTGTGACATCACGCGCAGCGGATGCTCCGTGGCTCAGAGAGTATGCGGCACTGGAAGGGCTATGAAAGCCTTCCGCTGCGCCGCTTTCACACACATCTATGCCAGTGGCCGCAGCAGCTTTTGTTCCACGTGCGCTGTGGCTAGGGATTGGGGATTGTTGATGCCGGAGGAAGCAGGCGGACTGGCAGCAGGACATAGGGGGCTATTCCGACCTGATCGTAGCTGTGCTAAATTTAGCACAGCCACAATCACTTACACTGACATGCGGGGGGATGCCCAGCACAGGGCAAGTCCGCCCCACATGTCAGGCTGCCCCCCCTCCCCCCGCACAAGTACAAAAGCATCGCACAGCGGCGATGCTTTTGTACTTGAAGAGTCTGGCTGGTAGCTACTCGTCGCTGACCAGGTTGCAGCTGCTGCGTGTGACGTCACACAGCCGCTGCAGCCCGCCCACCTCAATGTCCAGCGGCACGCCTGCGTTGGGCGGACCGCAGCCACAAAACGGCGAGCAAATGCCACCATGCCGCCCCCTCCTGCCCAGCAACCACCTCTGTCTGTCAATCAGGCAGAGTTGATCGCTAGGCAATGACAGCCGTCGGCTGTCAGCAATGTGCCGGTGCACTCCGGCACCGGCGCATGTGCAGTTCTGACCTGATCGCTGCACTGCGATGAACTGCAGCGAGCGATCAGGTCAGAATTACCCCCATAGGACGCTGCAGTAAAATGATTTGTTTCCCCCTATCTACAGCGCACAGACTTGCTGCAGATGCAGTGGCACACCATCCAGCTGTTCATTTTTGGCAGGTACAGTACCTTTTTTTTTTTTGGTCTGTACCGATGTTTGGATCTACAAACTTCCAGTTAAAGTATAGGAAAAGGGGCGTGGCCATGCTACTGTACCCGTGGCCACGCCCCTTTTCGAATTTGACGCAATTTTTATGTGTAAATTGTTGGAGGGTATGTTGCTGCAGATGCAGTGGGCCTTTTTTGGGGTGTGGAGCTGGAGCTGCAGCGCCATCAGCCCCACTGTTAATCCTGCTCTGAGAACACACAGCAGAGCCTCCCATTGGATGTAACCTGTGTGGGAGGGCGTTTCTATCCCAATCAGCTGTGGACTGGGTGTGATAGACCTGCTGCTAACCCAATGAGAGCTCCTAGTCATGCCTAGCGTTAGCCACATAGTCATAGAGTGACAGATCTGGGCAATTGTATAGGAGATTAAAAATTAGTTATTTGCTGAAAACTTTTCATATGTACTGTATATCTACTCTTCATTGTCATAGTCTTCACATAAATATTTCTGATGGGCAAGTCTAAGCAGGAATGACATACACACAAACTACATTCCCTTCCCTCTAGCTCCTAAGATACAGTACTGTATATCCTTCCAAATTCCTTTCTCAGTCATGATTTTTAGTGCTGCATCCTAGGACGCAGCATCAGATCACTTGCGACTCCACTGGCCAGCTGCGTAACCAATGGGATCACGCAATCCAGTCGTCACAACCCCTAAAAGATTCCAGGAAGTCTCCAATGAAAGAAGTAGATCCTGGCCTCGGTACTCCCCAAAACATTTTGGAAACTATATGCCATTGCTGCCCCCCTTCCCCAAACAGCGGCAGACTGTCAATCAACTGACATCTGCAGCCATTCTGCTTCTGATGACGCAGGACCCATACTGCACATGCGCTGTACTGGTCCTACACATGCGCAAAGTACCAAACATCAGTACTGTACTTTGCGCACAGCGAAGTAGAAACATCGGGACATGAATCAAGTCCATTGTGCACACTATTGTGTATACTGTCTTTGCAGTCACCAACCCTGCAGTTCCCAGTTTAAAATCTCATTCAGTCATCTAACCATCTTCTTCCCAACATATCTGCATTTTTCCCTATAACGTGCAATCTGTCCCTGTTGTTTAGTCTGTAGACAGTTCTCTAAAACCCCCAAACTTCTTTCCAGCACCAGCCTCATTTTATCTTCACTAAGCTAACACTGCCTTTCAGGCAAACTGTTGATAGTAGTTCAGAAAATTCTACCTTGGTGGTCCTTGCTATTAATTTAAGGAACATTTCATTTCTATATCTAACTTTGTCATTTTTACTGATATGTATCATGACTGCTGGGTCCTGGAAGACTTTCCCAAAAATGTATTGAACCAACACACAATATCCAATCTCAAAAACCTTTTACACACCAGGCTCACATTTACTGTACTGGTGACAGATTACTCCTAATAATTGAAGCTGATGTGGTACACAAGTTAGACAGTTAAAAGATTTATTAAGTCATTAGGTCGACACCATATGGTCAACAGCCAAAAGTCTGACAGGGTCAAAATTTCAACAGTCAAAAGGTCGACGGGGTCAAAATGTCAACACACAAAAGATTATTATTTTTTGTGTGCTATTTTGTGTGTGGGGGGGTTTAAATCTAAATTTTTTGAAACTCGTTCGCTCGCCATGCTTCAGACTTGGTGGCTTGCTCCACTTCGCTCGCTACACGGTTATAGGTAATAGTTTGGGACATGGATGGTAAATGAAAAAAAAGTTCTAAAACCATGAAAAATAAAAAAAAAGAGGTGTCGACCTTTTGACCCATTCAACCTTTTGACTCTAACTTTTGACCCTGTCGGACTTTTGACTATCGAACATATGGTGCTGACTTAATTATTTAACTGTCTATCTATCAACCGCCTTCCAATTTCACCCTATTACCAGCACTGGTCTCTTCTTTACTGGAACTGTCCTTCGGTTGCTAGTTCTCCAACTATGCAACTCTTGAACTGACATCTCCAATATGAGACAATCTGGCATATTTACTTGGGTGTGTCATATGAGGACTATCACTAGGACTGGCACTCTTATCTACTGTACTTCTAATTGTGACAGAACTACTTAAATTGCTGAAGCCATGTCTTCACCACTGAATGAAACCAGTGCCTGCTCAGTGAGCAGAAATCTCTTCTCCATATTGTCATAGAACATGGCTAGTTGCTTATTTATCAGGACTTCCAACTCGATAATATCTTGCACATAATTATTCACCCTTCAAGTGCAGTCATAGCACAAAATGTAAACCAGGTGGTATAATTAGTCATGGTTTTGTACTGACTGCAATTACTTAAGCTATACGGGAATACTTACTTCAAAATGATTAGTTGCTTTTAATTAAGTCAGCATGAATATAGTACTAAAAAAATCTATATAAAGTTATAGAGCAGGGGCGGATTTAGGGGTCAGGGCAACCCCCAGGTACAAAGGTAATAGCTACCCCATTATAAGCCCTCATTTGATTATAGCCAATTTATTATAATGATAAAAAGCCAAGAACTATTACTTTTGGTTTTGCTTCAATCAGGCACACATATTTACTAAGTAGGACAGCTTACAGGGGCAGTATGTGCATGTTCTACCCAGTTACACTCCACATACGATGATGTATGGGTCATTAGACATATACTCTAGTTGCTGGTAAATTTTGTACTGACATTACTAAATTGAAGTGCAACCAAACCCCCCCCACCCCACCCCACCCAACAAGTGCACATGCCTCACATGCCCATTGGGAAATTGGCAATTGTAGACACTAACAAAGAAACAAAAGAAAACAGTAAGAGTACAAAACTGAATAATGTCCTTCTACAGTCCCCTACCACAAGGAAACAAGTAAGATATACAGTACTTTGTTTTTTGTACTGTACTTCCTATGCTGTGTTGAAGAACTACTGTATGCCTTTACATCAAACTATATACTTATCAGGACAAATTCACTTTCAGACCATTAAGTTGATGTAAATAGTGAATTGATAGGCTTCAGTTACAATACATTTTGGCTCAGTGCACAAAAGAACTGCCCCCACTATAAGCACAATTTAATATTGCGTATGAAATGAAATATACATAAAACTTGCAAATGTATTAATATATACATTGTTTTAAATTATTTTTTGTTTTATTTTTATTTGGTTACACATATAGTAGTTTATAACCTGTAGTAGTCACAGCTATAAACACTGTGCATCAAGAAATATGGGTTGAGTACGAAATCACGGCATTCACAATCCCGACAGTCAGCATGCCGACAGCAGCATACCAATGGTGAAAATACTGACTGATCCCGGTAAGTATTTAACCTACCCCTACTCCTAACCCACCCACCCACAGCCTAACCGTAACCGCCCCCTCCCAAAGCGTAACCCTAACCTTCCCCTCCTGCCAGAGGCGGATTGGCCATAGGGTCTACAGAGAAGATTTCTGGTGGGCCAGCACACCCGTGGGGCCTGTTTTGTTTGAGGACATGTGGTCCTTTTTATAGACATAATGAATAAGATGCAAAATAATTTGCATATATGAAAATTACTTTGCCACTTAGCCTGTGATTGCAGATTATCTAGTGCCTGCTTGGCTGACATATAAGATTGAGTGAATAGTGATTGGGATACGGTTGGTGTAATAAGCAAGAAAATATATCTTTCTAAAGAATGATATAGTTTCCTAAATTCTGAAGGTGTATCATATAATGTGCTCATAATATTTAATTGTATTTCTTTTTAACTTCCCCCTTGTTGCTGGACATTCCCACTATCTGGAAAGTCTTGGGGGGGAGGGTACTGCTTCCATGCCCATGGCTAGACCTTACACCGCTGGTGCTGCCCATGTGGGGCCACTAGTACAAATTTTTCCAGGGCTGCTTTTTGTTCCCAATCCGCCCCTGCCTCCTGCCATCTAATCCTAACTGCCCCCCCCCCCCATGGAGTCTAACTCTAGCCTTCCCCACCACTGCATCCTAACCTTAACCCTCCCCATAGTGCCCAACACTAATCCTGACCCCAGTACTTAAGGGATCTGTCAGAATTCTGCTTTCACTATTCTCACTTGAATCCCTGACCGCATCTCAGAAATATAACAGTTGTTCTATTGACGTTGTAGTAAATTTGTTGTATTTTTAATCAAGAAAAGCTTATAGTGCTTCTCCCTTTGCTAAGCAGACATATGTGAAATTATCAAACAGCAGTAAAGCAAAAGGACTAGATGTCAACCAGTGCAGAAAAGCATAATTAAAAATCCTTGTCAAAAATATTAAGTGAATTTGTCAAGATTGTGCTTACTAGCTATCCCCAGGTTCAGTTATGTTTTGCTGTGGTGTCTCCATTCGTTCACATCACTTCTGGTCAGGAGCCACAAAAGTCCATTGTAAACCTCAGCAAAAGATATCGAATGGAGAGGAGAGAAGTGTAAGGAGGTTTTGCCCTGTAAATTATTGCTGCTTTAAAAAAATGGGCAGCCTCGCACAAAAGTCCCGCACCTCCGGAACTCAGAGGATATTACATTTAGCCATTGAAATTTATTTTGGATCCCTATTAGTACTTTTCAATTCTAATTCATCTGTAGAAATATTGTATCATGGTGTATGGTACTACACATACTTCATATGAAGCAGATGTACATTTCATGTTGAAGCATATTGAGGTTCCATTTGATAACCATATTGTACTCATAGAGGGGTGGGTTAATAGATTTCAAAGTTTGAGGATACCATGTGTAGAAGAGCTACGGGAAGCTTTGTGTTCGAAAGATCACAAGTCAATTACAACATAGTAATTCAAAGTGGAATTATTTTTGTGCAGAATCAAAATATGTTACTTTGGGCTCGGGGTACAAAACATCAACATTTTGGGTCCATGGCCAGGAAACTTCCCTGACCTTAATCCTATTGAGATTTGTGGTCAGTCCTCAAGAGGTGGGAGGATAAACAAAAACCCATAAATTCTGACAAACTCCAAGAATTTATTAGGCAAGAATGGACGGCCATCAGTCAGTATGTGGCCCAGAAGTTGATTGACAGCATGCCAGGGTGAATTGCAGGGCCTTGAAAAAGAAGGGTCAACACTGCAAATATTGACTATTTGCATAAACTTAATGTAATTGTCAATAAAAGCCTTTGACAATTACGAAATGCTTGTAATTTTACTTCAGTATACCATAGTAACATCTAACAAAAAGGTCTAAAAACACTGAAGCTGCAAACTTTGTGAAAACCAATACTTGTATCATTCTCAAAACTTTTGGCCACAGCTGTAGAAACTATGGGCCTGATTCATGTTTGTAAGTAAAGCAAAAAAAAGCAAGTAACTTTGTATCTGGAACAAACCATTTTCCATGGAAGGGAAGCAAACAAATTGATTTTTTTTTCTGAGCAGGGTAAATACTGTCTGTTTTTGCATGTTCACCAATAATGTTAGAAAGCTTAGTTTTTACACTGCAATTTAGATTTCAGTTTAAACACAGCCTACACAAATCTAAATCTCTGCACATGTTACAACTGCCCCACCTGCAGTGTAACATGGTTTTGCCGAGTTGCTTGCTGTTTTACTTTATTTACAAACATGCCCAATGTGCAATATGGAGTGAATTAATTATAGACAAGAATAATATTTTATGTAGATATGTGTCCTCAATATGCCATGTGATGCAAGATGCCTGACACGAGTGAGCTGCCAGGTCTCACAAGACTCTGCTAGCACTTGGTGTCTTTTTACCTGAAAATGCATCTTTGTTGCAATGCGATACAACTAGGACATACTGTACCAGGAGACTGTGCTGATTAAATTGATATGTATTCTATATCTGTTTACAACTCAGCCTGTATACTGTATGTAACATGGCATAGAAATACGCAACGGACATTGCATCATAGTGTGGTACCTTGATAGTTGTTTTGTCAATGTGGAAAAATGTGTTTTAGATGGGATGCCTAGTTTTGTGGTACATTCCTTTTTTCTGCTTTGTGAAACTTTTGCCACTGCACTAAGCTGGGCTTCAGGACTTGAAGGAGTTACTGCAGCCAGGGCTCTATTTGTGCTCACAGCTGAGAGGCACTGATTGGACAGGGTGTGTGGAGTCAGGAAAACGAGGAGGGGTTGAAAGCCATGTGCTAAGAAAAGGAAAAGCAAGAAATAGGTCTGCAATTAGCTGGAGTACAGAGTCCCAGGGTTTAGAGAATGAAGCTGCTCAGCTGAGCTAAGCTGTACTACAGAGAAGATATGAGATACCAGGGGCAGACTTTGCAAACCCCCATCCCTGCAATATTTATCTGCACAGCGTGGCTGCTATTGGAAGAAGCCTGTAACAAAGACACTTCCTCCAGGGGGCAGGAGCCTGCATAGAGACTGAGTGCTTGAGATTCCAAGCAGACCTATTACAAGCAAGCGAGACTTATGCTCAATGTTGGGGTGATGAACCTTATTCACTGCTTGTAGCACAAAGTGTTCCAGTCAGACATCAGCACTCCTTAGCAGCTACAGCCTCCCATATTGACTGCTGCATTACCATTTCCTTATTCCAAAGTACAGGGGGTGGAACAAAGACTGTGTATAAAGCCCTGTCACTAATCTGAAACAGAACATACTTTAACTGTTCTAGAGAAGTATTACTCCAAGACTGATTATTTTGTTTGCTCTGCTAAGTAAGCAGTACTGAGAGAAGTGTGGCTGGCTGCAATTTACTACAAGCATAAACTTTGCTCCTTGTAGTACTCAGGGGGAAACGTAAGGGAGCAAAGCGATCTAGCGACTCTATCTTGAAATAATTCCCTGTAAGAAATACACATCCAGTATGCCCTTGTTATTGTGATTAGTACCCATTTCTGCTGGTCCGCTGAACTTACCGTGGAATAGGCTATGCAAAAAGAGGATACTTCTGGTAATCTCGAAGTTAACAAGCTATATAGTCCTCCTACCTGCCTGTCCTGCCAAAGCAACGATAGATAATGCACTTAAAACAGTGAGACATTACCGCCAAAACCACTTCACCACAAGGAACTCATTAGTAACACAGCCACTTAAACCCTAAGATCACCACTAACATAGTTGCATATAAACTACTAACTTACCGAGTGGAACAAAACCCTGAGCACAGGTTAATATGTTTTGAGACGTACTTCTTTTGAAACACTTTGAATTATACGGGTACCCGATAGTTGCATGCAGGTTTATCTTAAAGTCTATGAGCATGTTATAACTTTAGGTATTGAATGACATGTATTGATATACTATGTATGTGAAGGAGTAAAGTATACTTATCTATAGACACCTTGAGAGTTGTAGAAATACATTTTCTGTACTTGAAGAGAGGCAAATTGAATATGCATTGTTTTGTTGGAATATTTGAACTTTTTGTTGATGTACATGCACGCTCTCTGAAATTAACTCTTCTTGTGGCTTTATAAACCGTGACATTAACCATGTGTATATGTTTATGTTTTGTCTAACCTTGATTACTTCTTTTTGTGGAAAATAAAAAGCTGTGAAGCCAAATTCAGTGTACTCCTGTTCCTGAGGTGAAATAGCATTCTTTACATCCACCGTGGTCATGAGCCGACCAAGAAAGGTAACCTAGAGTATTTGTCCACCAGATCCCATCCAGGTCCTTAGCCCTCGCCCCGGGTGCAACATTTGGCATCATACCGAACAGGATTCATAAGCATAATTACGAAAAACACTGATAATAGACAAGATGTCACAGGAACAACCAGCTGCAGGAGATGCGCCAGCTGGCGATAATGCTGGAGGACCACCAGCGCCACTCCCAATGGCACAGATTAACCCAATCACAATGCCATACTACTTTTTGGCCCCATGGCTCTCGACCTACAGCGGTGAACCGCATGGCCAAGAAGGAAACACCCTATTGGACTTTAAAAGTAAACTACAGGTTCCGACTATACCCACTAAGTGATCAATAACAGGTGGAAATCCTGATAGGCCAATTGAAAGTCTCAGCACTCAGAGAAGTGACCTCATGGCCATCAGGCAAGAAGAAAAAAATAGACAAGATTTTACAGAGACTGGCCACCACTTTCGAGACACGAACATTATCGGTGCTGAAAATGAAGTTTTACTCCCATAACCAATGCCCAGGAGAAACGTTATGGGATTATGCCCTGAGTCTACAGGAAGTTCTATGACCGATACTGGCCATTGATGCCAGAGGGATACGGTATACTGACGAGGCACTAACAGCTAAGCTTATCGAAGGATCGACAGGGGAGAGCACACAAGCACAGCTACGACTACTGAAACTACAGATGCCAAATTGTTCATTCCTAGACTTAAGGAGGCCGCAATCAAAATCATAGGCTCCAATACTTCCCAAAGGTCAGAGTTTCCGAGATGCCGGAATTCCAGGAACTCCCATCTTCCCGGGGAACAATGCAACCGGGTGGGAAGAAGACACAGAAAGACAAGGATACTGCACTAAAGGGGGTACAGACCCCAATCACAGACCTTTTGCAAGCGGTAAGAAAACAGAAGCTTTGACTACGGGGATGGTGTAAATGCAAAGAGAGATACAGAGTATGGTAAGACCACAAAACCCTGGTCCAGGCGAATCTGGGTGGAGGTCGGGACGGAGAAGGCAAACACCCATCTAGTGGGAACCACCTCGAGGGAGTGGAAGGAGACCAGCTGATCAAGTTGACTTTTGAGGTAAACCAGTCTGCAGAAGGTGTCGGCATGCTGGCCACATCAAATGGAAATGTCGCTATACAGAGCCTTTAAACTCCAATGCCCCAAGCCTCGGGGGACACAACAATAATAAGACCAACCTCTGAAGAAGGATGGCCCCACTATGGCAGGCAATGCCATATCAATGTAGATGAGTTAACCGACATATTGAATACCGACACTCCAGTCCACACAAGGAAAGTTTCAGGAAAGGTCGCCTGATTCCATGTGTGGCATGGGTATGGATTCATCAATCATGATTACACCAAGCAATATATATTCACAACCACAGGAAAACACCATTGTAGCCTAGGAGATGGAGAAATTGTGGAATTTTACATCATCAGTGGAGAGAAAGGTCTAAGGGCAGTCAATGTCAGTGGTCCGAGGGGTGCTCCTGATAAGGGCAGCAGGTATGCAGCAGATCACAGACGTTATTGGTGCCATCCACACCATGAAAATCCTCCACGCCACTACCAATACCATGATGAGGGAGCGTGTCCCACAGAGACAGGGTATGCGGCAGAAGGTGCAAATCAGAGACTATTTGAATGCAGTCAACATGATCCTAATGCAGAATCACGGAGTTCATTATTGAGAAGAACAACTGACCTAGAGGAACCAAGTGGATGTACACAACGAAACCTACAAGAAGCTGTTCTGCCATCTCGATGTGGACCTACAATGATGGACGACACCAATTCCAATATGGCCTACCTCAATCAGGCTCATGCAAATGCCACTGATCAGGACCGAGACATAGACATAATAACCCACAATGCCACAGAGGCAAACTGGGGATCTTTTAAATCTAGTGCATCAGATCCAGGTATGCCCATCACTGAACCTCACAATTCTGCAGAAACCCAGGGGGAAGCTAAAGAGGCTGGAAAATGGCTCTTCCCAGAGTGGCATCATCCTGACCAAAAGTACACTCCATGAGTGCAAAATAATTAATCTCCCTGTTGCAGCAGGTGTCGAGAAAACCAGGGAAGAGGCGCGCAGGGATTTCTGCTCATTAGTGATAGACCCTTCTCATGTCTGATTTGTAATGACTATACTAATGAAAGTACCTGCAATCCAATATAGTTTAGGTTTATAAATTAGTAATGTTGTGACGCAATGAACCTTCTCACTATGTAGAGTTCTTCATTCTTGAGGACACACATCTTTTAAGAGGGAATGAATTTGGTACCCCGAAAGGTGGTTTGTCAATGTGGAAAAATGTGTTTTAGATGGGATGCCTAGTTTTGTCGTACATTCCTTTGTTTTGCTTTGTGAAACTTTTGCCACTGCACTAAACTGGGCTTCAGGACTTGAAGGAGTTAATGCAGCCAGGGCTCTAATTGTGCTCACAGCTGAGGGACACTGATTGGACAGGGTGTGTGGAGCCAGGAAGAGGAGAAGAGGTTAAAATCCATGTGCTAAGAGAAGGAAAAACAAGACATAGGTCTGTAAGTAGCTGGAGAACAGAGTCCCAGGCTTTAGAGAAAGAAGCTGCTCAATGAGTGAGCTGAGCAAAGCTGTACTACAGAGAGGATATGAGATACCAGGGGCAGACTTTGCAAACCCACAGCCCTGCAACGTTGATCTGCACAGCGCGGCTGCTATTGGAAGAAGCCTGTAACAAAGACACTTCCTCCAGGGAGCAGGAGCCTGCATAGAGACTGAGAGCTTGAGATTCCGAGCAGACCTATCACAAGCAAGCGAGACTTATGCTCAATGTTGGGGTGATGAACCTTATTCACTGCTTGTAGCACAGAGTGTTTAAGTCAGTCATCCAGACTCCTTAGCAGCTACATCCTCCCATATTGACTGCTGCATTACTATTTCCTTATTCCAAAGTACAGGGGTTGGAAAAGAGACTGTGTATAAAGCCCTGTCACTAATCTGAAACAGAACATACTTTAACTGTTCTAGAGAAGTATTAGTCCAAGAATGAGAACTTTGTTTGCTCTGCTAAGTAAGCAGTACTGAGAGAAGTGTGGCTGGCTGCAATTTACTACAAGCATAAACTTTGCTCCTTGTAGTACTCAGGGGGAAAAGTAAGGGAGCAGCGCCATCTAACAATTCTATCTGGAAATAATTCCCTGTAAGAAATACACATCCAGTATGCCCTTGTTATTGTGATTGGAACCCATTTCAGTTGGTCCGCTGAACTTACCGTGGAATAGGCTATGCAAAAAGGGGATACTTTCGGTAATCTCGAAGTTAACAGGCTATATAGTCCTTCTACCTGCCTTTCCTGCTCAAGCAATGATATATACCGCACTTAAAACAGTGAGGCAGTACCGCCAAAACCACTTCACCACAAGGAACTCATTAGTAACACAGCCACTTAAACCCTAAGGAAACGTAAGGGAGCAAAGCCATCTAGCGATTCTATCTGGAAATGATTCCCTGTAAGAAATACACATCCAGTATCCCCTTGTTATTGTGACTGGAAGCCATTTCAGTTACTTTGGAAAAGGCTATGTAAAATGGGATACTTCCGGTAATGCCGAAGTTAACAGGCTATATAGTCCTCCTACCTGCCTGTCCTGCCCAGGTGACGATATATAACAGTGAGACATTATCGTCAAAACCACTTCACCACAAGGACCCATTGGTGACACAGCCACTTAAACCCTAACAGCACCACTAACTTATGGGGTCATTCCGAGTTGATCGCTCGCTGCCAATTTTTGCAGCACAGCGGTCAGGTAAAAAAATGGCAAAACTGCGCAGGCGTATGCACCGCAATGCGCAGGTGCGTCGTACGGGTACAAAGAGGATCGCTGCTGGGTGATAGATTTAGTGAAGATTCCATTCGCACAGCCGAACGCAAGGTGATTGACCGAAAGAGGGCGTTTATGGGTGTCAACTGACCGTTTTCTGGGAGTGTTTGGGAAAGTGGAAGTGTGTCCAGGCGTTTGCAGTGCAGGTGTCTGACATAAATTCTGGCAACAAAAAAACTGAAGTGATCGCAAGGACTGAGTAAGTCCAGAGCTACTCTGAAACTGCACAAAATGTTTTTGCTGCACTCGGCTGCAAAGGCGTTCACACACGTGGGTGGCGACTATGCGTTGCACGGCTGCTAAAAGTAGCTAGCAAACGATCAACTCGGAATGACCCCCAATGTTACATATAAACTACTACCTTACCGAGTGGAACAAAACCCTGAGCACAGGTTAATATGTTTTGAGAAGTACTTATTGTCACAACTGAGGGCCTGAGCTGACGGGAGGCAGCCTCAGTTGTAGGGGCTGAGATGTACCGGAACCTGGGAGGTTGTATCAGACCCCTGGACATGTAAGTAACATGAATAATAACTGCCCGAAGGCGTGACCACGACAACTTGGATAAAAGTCAATGATGTTTATTATGACAACTCCGCAACACAGCAGCAGTAAAAGAAAACGTAAAAGTCAGCAAAGAATAAATACAGTTCCTGGGTACTACAGGATGGCAGGAGCCACAGGGCACTGGTAGTGTGAGATAGTTCTTATGATCTTCTAGATGGAAAGTCCTTACCAGGCCCGACTGTAGCAATGGAGATAACCCAGGATTGTGCCAGCTGGTGTTCCAGGAAAAGCTGGGTTGCTGAAGGTAAAACAGCTGCTGTGGATACTGGCTGGAACCAGACTGTTGTTAGCACGGAGTGGATACTGGCTGGAACCAGTTAAATAATAAATGAACTTGGGAGCGGTGAAATCTGAACTGAAATGTAGAACTTGAGAGCGGAGAAATAATAATACCGGTGGAGAGTGGTAAAGTGTAGAAAGGACACCGGCCCTTTAAGGGAAGCTGTACTCTGCTGGAAGCTGAGCTGGAAGCAGGTAATGTTGTAGCTGGAAACAGATGAATCCACAATGGATTGGAGAGTCAGGCTACACCGCAGGTGGAATGCTGGTGCGGGTCTCTATGGTGGAAGTCTTGAGACAGGAGCTGGAACCTGGAAGACAATCACAGGAGAGAGACAAACAGGAACTAGGTTTGACAACCAAAGCACTGACGCCTTCCTTGCTCAGGCACAGTGTATTTATACCTGCAGCAAGGAAGGGATTGGCTAGGCAATTATGCAGATTAACAATACTGACTACAGATTGGAGGAAATGATCAGCTGACAGAATCCAAGATGGCTGCGCCCATGCAGACACTTGGAGGGAAGTTTGGTTTGTAATCCATGTGGTAATGAAAACAGTAATGGCGGCGCCGGCCACTGGAGACAGGAGACGCCAGGCTGACAAGTGCACATCCAACCACGCGGACACAGCGGAGGCCGCGGCTGACGCCATGCCAGATGTAATAAGGCGTTACTGTGACAGCGTCTCAGAGAGACAGGAGAGGATGCAGGAATGTGAACATTAGGATAACAGATGGGATCCGGTCCTGGAGCGCTGAGCCAGCCTTAGGAGGCATCTGATGGGTAAGAAATGGCGTCCAGATACCCGGATCGTGACAGCACCCCCCCCTTTAGGAGTGGCCCCAGGACACTTCTTTGGCTTTTGAGGAAACTTGGAATGGAATCTCCGGACCAAGGCAGGAGCATGGACATCAGAAGCCTTGGTCCATGAACGTTCCTCAGGACCATAACCCTTCCAGTCAATAAGATATTGTAGTTGACCGTAACGGTGACGTGAGTCCAGGATCTTGGCCACTTCATACTCAACGCCTCGTTGAGTTTGGACTTTCGGAGTTGGAGGAAGTGAGGAATGAAACCGATTCAAGATCAGCGGTTTCAACAGGGAAACATGGAATGTCCTGGGTATTTTTAAGAAGGGAGGCAACTGGAGTCTGTAAGCAACAGGATTGATGACTTGTTCAATCTTGAAAGGACCGATATAGCGAGGTGCAAACTTCATACTGGGAACTCTTAACCTCAAATTCTTCGTGGATAACCATACCCGATCACCCACCTTGAGAGCAGGAACTGCTCGACGCTTCTTATCTGCAAACTTCTTGTACCTGAACGATGCCTTGAGCAGAGCTGATCGTACGCTCTTCCAGATATTGGCAAACTGATGCAAGGTGATATCCACTGCGGGAACAGAAGTTGCTGGAAGCGGTTGGAACTCAGGAACTTTAGGGTGGAATCCAAAGTTAGTGAAGAATGGTGTTGAAGCAGATGAAGAATGATACTGGTTGTTATGACAGAACTCGGCCCAGGGAAGTAATTGAACCCAGTCATCTTGAGAGGAGGACACATAGATGCGGAGGAAGGCCTCCAAGTCCTGATTCACCCTCTCGGTTTGACCATTGGTCTGAGGATGGTAAGCCGTGGAAAACTTTAGCTTGACTTGGAGGACTTGACATAAACTTCGCCAGAATTTGGCTGTGAATTGAACTCCTCGATCTGAGATAATTTCTTCAGGAAGACCGTGGAGTCGGAAGATCTCTTGTATGAATACTTGAGCCAACTTGGAAGCTGACGGAAGACCGGTGAGAGGAATGAAGTGTGCCATCTTGGTGAACCGGTCAACTACCACCCAGATGGTATTGAACTTGTTGCACATGGGTAAGTCTGTAATGAAATCCATCGACAAGTGGGTCCATGGTCGACGGGGAACGGATAGTGGAACCAGTTGCCCCGCAGGCGACTGGCGGGATACTTTATGTTGGGCACACTTTGGGCAAGATGCAATAAACTCCAAGACGTCCTTTTTCAGAGTTGGCCACCAATAGGACCTAGAGATAAACTCCAGGGTTTTTTGGATACCTGTATGTCCGGCAAAACGGGAAGCATGGGCCCAATGCATGAGCTTCTTCCTTAGCATCGGCTTCACAAAACTTTTCCCTGGTGGGGGCGTAGAGTCCATCCCTACCGTGGAGAATGCCAACGGATTTATAATAGGATGCTTGTCTGAAGACTCTGACTCATTTTCTTGCTCCCATGAGCGGGAAAGGGCATCGGCCTTGCGATTCTGAGAGCCCGGACAGAACTGGAGTTTAAAGTCGAACCTGGAAAAGAAAAGTGCCCATCTGGCCTGACGAGGGTTGAGACATTGTGCGCCCTTCAGGTATAAAAGGTTCTTGTGGTCTGTAAGTATGGTGATTAAATGAGAAGCTCCCTCCAACAGATACCTCCACTCTTCTAGAGCGAGCTTGATGGCTAGCAACTCCTGGTCGCCAATGGCATAGTTGCGCTCAGCTGGGGAGAACTTCCGGGAGAAGAAACTGCAAGGATGTAAATGGCCATCTTTAGCCCTCTGAGATAACACCGCTCCTACTCCAACGGAGGAGGCATCCACCTCTAGGATGAAAGGAGAGTCGATGTCAGGCTGTTTCAGGACAGGCGCAGAGATGAACCTCTGTTTTAAAAGGTGAAAAGCTTGCATGGCTTCTTCAGACCACTTGGACGGGTTAGCACCCTTCTTGGTGAAAGCAGTAATAGGCGCCACAATGGTGGAAAAGTCTCGTATAAACTTTCGGTAATAATTGGCGAACCCTAAGAACCTCTGGACCCCTTTGAGGGTTAAGGGTACCGGCCAATTCTGAATTGCTTGTAGTTTCTCAGGATCCATCTCTAGTCCGGAACCGGACACAATGTACCCTAGAAACGGAATGGACTTGACTTCAAAGACGCATTTTTCTAATTTGCAATAGAGATGATTGACACGGAGACGGGACAGAACCTCTTTAACCCAAAAACGATGTTCCTCTAGATCGTTGGCAAAAATGAGGATATCGTCTAGATAGACCACGACATGACGGTATAGAATGTCTCTGAAAATCTCATTGACAAAATGCTGGAAGACAGCTGGAGCATTGCTCAATCCGAAGGGCATGACGAGGTACTCATAATGTCCGTCACGGGTGTTAAAGGCGGTCTTCCACTCGTCACCCTCACGGATCCGGATGAGATTGTATGCACCTCGCAAGTCCAGCTTCGTAAAGATGGTAGCTCCGCTAACTCTGTCAAAGAGCTCAGTAATCAGGGGTAAAGGATAACGGTTCTTGATGGTAATGTCGTTCAAACCTCTGTAGTCGATGCACGGCCGCAGACCACCATCTTTCTTTTTTACAAAAAAGAAGCCTGCGCCGGCTGGGGAAGAAGAAGGTCGAATGAACCCCTTTGCTAGGTTCTCTTTAATGTATTCCTCCATAGAATGCGTCTCAGGCAGAGACAACGGATAAGTTCGGCCTCGAGGTGGAACCTTCCCTGGAACGAGATCAATCGGGCAGTCCCATTCTCTATGAGGAGGAAGGATATCAGCAGAAGCTTTACTGAACACATCCGTGAAATCTTGATATGGAGGAGGTGGAACATCAGACGACCTGGGGGAGGAAGAACAGACAGGCAATACTTTAAACAAACATGTCTCTGCACAGGAGGAACCCCATGCCAGGATTTGCGTAGTCGTCCAATCAATTGTAGGATTGTGAAGACGGAGCCATGGAAGGCCCAGGACCACAGGATGTGTGGCTCTTGGAATCACTAAAAGTGAAATAAGTTCGGAATGAAGAACTCCCACTCTCAGACGAACTGGTAGAGTCCTTAGAGCAATAACAGTATCAAAAATTTTACTGCCATCCACGGCAGTTAAGGAAAAGGAGGAAGGAAGTCTCTCGGTGGGTAGGGACCACCGTTTAACATAGGCTTCAGTAATAAAGTTCCCAGCTGCTCCGGAATCAAGGAGAGCAATGACGTTCCGATAACGTTGAGCAACTTGAAGCGAGACTGGGAGATTACAATCATGAGGAGATGGAGAGGAGATCATTACTCCTAGCCGGCCCTCTCCTGGGCGAGCTAGGGTTTGGAGTTTTCCCGGACGTTCGGGACAGGCATTGATGGTGTGAGACGGAGCTGCACAGTAAAGACAAAGAGACTCAGAGAGACGTCTTCGGCGCTCAGCAGGAGTTAAACGGGAACGGCCAATTTGCATGGGCTCATCTTTAGATGGTGACAGTTGACGAGGAGGAGGAGCAGAAGATTTTGGAGCAGATGATCTTCCACGCTCAGTTGCTCTCTCTCTGAAACGTAAATCAACTTTCGTGCAGAGTGAGATTAGCTCATCTAACTTAGAAGGTAAGTCTCTGGTAGCTAACTCATCTTTAATAAGCTCAGATAAGCCATGCCAGAATGCAGCATACAGGGCCTCGTCGTTCCATGCCAGTTCGGATGCCAGGATCTGGAACTGTATCAGATATTGTCCTACAGTACGTGACCCCTGGCGTAAACGGAGAATCTCGGATGAAGCTGAGGTTACCCGGCCTGGCTCGTCGAAGATGCGCCTGAATGTTGACACAAATGCAGTGTAAGAAGATAGCAGGGTGTCGGACCTCTCCCATAACGGTGATGCCCAGTCAAGGGCGGAGCCACTGAGAAGAGAGATGATGTAGGCAATTTTTGTACGGTCACTGGGAAAATTGCCAGGTTGTAGCTCAAACTGAATCTCACACTGGTTGAGAAATCCCCTGCAGAATCTTGGAGATCCGTCAAATTTTGCTGGCGTTGGAAGATGAAGACGTGGAGCAGAAATGGGTAAGGTGGGTGGGGTTATAGCTGGAGTCACTGTGGTTGACGCACCAGATGCGCCTGATCCACGGAGGGTTGTCTGAATCCCATCCAGCCGAGTAGAGAGATCCTGGAGACAGCGGATGATGTGGCCCTGTGCAGCCTCCTGATGTTCTAGTCGGGCTGCCAGTTCTTGCATTGGCCTGGCCGCTTGATCCTGGTCTCCGGCTGGATTCATTAGGTCAGTGCTTACTGTCACAACTGAGGGCCTGAGCTGACGGGAGGCAGCCTCAGTTGTAGGGGCTGAGATGTACCGGAACCTGGGAGGTTGTATCAGACCCCTGGACATGTAAGTAACATGAATAATAACTGCCCGAAGGCGTGACCACGACAACTTGGATAAAAGTCAATGATGTTTATTATGACAACTCCGCAACACAGCAGCAGTAAAAGAAAACGTAAAAGTCAGCAAATAATAAATACAGTTCCTGGGTACTACAGGATGGCAGGAGCCACAGGGCACTGGTAGTGTGAGATAGCTCTTATGATCTTCTAGATGGAAAGTCCTTACCAGGCCCGACTGTAGCAATGGAGATAACCCAGGATTGTGCCAGCTGGTGTTCCAGGAAAAGCTGGGTTGCTGAAGGTAAAACAGCTGCTGTGGATACTGGCTGGAACCAGACTGTTGTTAGCACGGAGTGGATACTGGCTGGAACCAGTTAAATAATAAATGAACTTGGGAGCGGTGAAATCTGAACTGAAATGTAGAACTTGAGAGCGGAGAAATAATAATACCGGTGGAGAGTGGTAAAGTGTAGAAAGGACACCGGCCCTTTAAGGGAAGCTGTACTCTGCTGGAAGCTGAGCTGGAAGCAGGTAATGTTGTAGCTGGAAACAGATGAATCCACAATGGATTGGAGAGTCAGGCTACACCGCAGGTGGAATGCTGGTGCGGGTCTCTATGGTGGAAGTCTTGAGACAGGAGCTGGAACCTGGAAGACAATCACAGGAGAGAGACAAACAGGAACTAGGTTTGACAACCAAAGCACTGACGCCTTCCTTGCTCAGGCACAGTGTATTTATACCTGCAGCAAGGAAGGGATTGGCTAGGCAATTATGCAGATTAACAATACTGACTACAGATTGGAGGAAATGATCAGCTGACAGAATCCAAGATGGCTGCGCCCATGCAGACACTTGGAGGGAAGTTTGGTTTGTAATCCATGTGGTAATGAAAACAGTAATGGCGGCGCCGGCCACTGGAGACAGGAGACGCCAGGCTGACAAGTGCACATCCAACCACGCGGACACAGCGGAGGCCGCGGCTGACGCCATGCCAGATGTAATAAGGCGTTACTGTGACAGCGTCTCAGAGAGACAGGAGAGGATGCAGGAATGTGAACATTAGGATAACAGATGGGATCCGGTCCTGGAGCGCTGAGCCAGCCTTAGGAGGCATCTGATGGGTAAGAAATGGCGTCCAGATACCCGGATCGTGACACTTATTTTGAGACACTTTGAATTATACGGGTACCCGATAGTTACATGCTGGTTTATCTGAAAGTCTATGTTATACTTTAGGTATTGAATGACATGTATTGATATACTGTGTATGTGAAGAAGTAAAGTGCACTTATCTATAGACACCTTGAGAGTTGTAGAAATACATTTTCTGTACTTGAAGAGACGCAAATACTTGAATACGCATTGATTTGTTGATATATTTGAACTTATTGTTGATGTACAGTACATGCACACTCTTTGATATTAACTCTTGTGGCTTCATAAACCGTGACTTTGACCATGTGTCTGAGGTGAAATAGCATTCC
The DNA here is from genome assembly GCF_028390025.1 of Pseudophryne corroboree. Taxonomy (NCBI): domain Eukaryota; kingdom Metazoa; phylum Chordata; class Amphibia; order Anura; family Myobatrachidae; genus Pseudophryne; species Pseudophryne corroboree. Next base: position 479,817,764 of record NC_086449.1, on the reverse strand, counting down.
TTACATCCACCGTGGTCATGAGCCGACCAAGAAAGGTAACCTAGAGTGTCTGTCTACCAGATTCCATCCAGGTCCTTAGCCCTCGCCCCGAGTGCAACAATAGTACTTTGTATACATATTCAGACTCTGCCACACACAGACGTACTAGTGGCAATTTAATCAGCACAGTCCTCTGGTGCGTCCTAGTCACATCACATCGCACTTTCCGGGTACAAAGACGTCTTGTGCTAACAGAGTTGCACGGAACCTGGCATGCCAAGAGCGGCTGCTTGGCACGACTACAGCAATAATGTATGAGGAATGGAGAGGACATATCTGTAAGACCATTATTTGAACAGCAGAGATCTTGTCCAATCTGAATATATAAATATAGTGCCATATTGCAATATGGATGTCTTAGTATGTTAGAAGTTCGGTTTGTCATGTATATTAGTATTTACATTTACAATAAGGCAAGTCCTACTGTAGGGGGCTTTTATGCAGCATTTCTAGGAAGGGTTTTAGACCAGTTACAGCTATTACAATAATGTCTCGAACAAGCACATGTTGTGTAATTGAGTGCTGTGTTATTGAGCATGTAGCATTGGGCTAGTGATTAAGGGATATGTGTCATATTGTTGCTGCAAGAGTTCATATTAGAGAGAAGAGGGTGCGTCTTGTGGTTATTGGTTTATTTGATGTAAAGTCTACATTTGATACCATAACTGATGAATAGGTGTAGTGGACACATATGGAAACCCAAATGTACTATGTGTGGAGTTGTGCCAGTAACATGAGGTGCCTGGATCCAATCTCACTTCTCCCCACATCCCTGACTGCTAAGGATGCTGTTGGATGTCAGCTTATGCTCCATTATGTATTAACAGTAGGTGATAACTAAGAGTCGTGAATTTCTTACCCTGTCCTGCTCTTACTGCTCTCATCAGTGTTCAGAATGATGGTGGGGGAGTGGATTTGTGCAACTTGCATAACAATGCTGAATATTATATTCTTATCTACACTGGGTATGATAAACAGGACACTTAGGAGTATTACATCTTGTTTTTTGGGGGTGATATATTTATATTTTTTGGGGGATCCACTACCTATATGGTATTATACTCTAACAACATATAAGTTTGTTTTGTATTTTCTTCTTTTTAGAGGTGTATTTCCATGGTTGCACTAATTGTGTGAAAATAACCCACATCACAGCCTTGTTAAATGCAAACTTTATTTTTACATCTGCTCATTTTTCACTATCTTATCTATATGATAAAAAATATTTATTCATATATTTATTTCAAATGTACAGGTCACTGTGCTGCACATAAACACCTCTCTCAACACAGGATACCCAGCTCAAAGGTTGACAGGTGAGGAACTGTCTATAAAGAAAACAAAGAACCTAGGCGCTAATTTTTACGGGAAAATTAAATATATTTATATATATATATATATACACATGCAAGTGTGCACATGTACATCCAATTTAATCGTATCTCTTTAGTTCCCGTTCGCTGCTGCAAACAAACTTCTGTATGTTTGTAATTGTATATAAGAAATAAGAAAAAGATACAGCAGCGCCTGGGATCAACAGAGCATACAATATAGCACAATTAGTCAATTAATTACACATGCAAATATAAGTCACCGAGTGTCAAATCAATCCAACCCAGTCAATAATGCACATAAATGTTTTAATATAACACAATGGAATTGTATTTAAAATATACTGTGCACAGTATTAAATTAGAAAGATGCTTTGAAAAAGCCAAAAGAGAGAACATATAAAACATAAACATAAAAATGTGTCCACTATTGAACACAATAGTATAGCATATATGATATCACGGACCTGTCTCAGTTAGAAAATGTGATCATTAAGAAACACTGTTGCGCAGTTTAACTTGAAACAATGACTATGAGAACAGTGTATAGTCCTCAACAATGTATAGTAATAAATAAATTCGGACAGATATCTCAGTTTGTCAAGTCCATATATATAAAAAATAATAATAATGAGTAATGTTCTGTTAAATGATGTTCATGCAGAGAAAAAATGAATATGAATACTTGTTCTCTGAAACATATACGTGTGGCGTCCCACCGTATTGTTACCTGGTGAGTAATAAAAAAAAAAAGGAACCGATGGTCAGATTAACCACACCTCGTGTGGCTGCTGAATAGATAGAGAATATCGAGACCGCTGATCCCTGGTTGATTGACAAAGGGAAAGGTGTGAATACTGAACGCCAGACTGCGCTGGCCTGAGAAATCACCTTATGACGTTCTCACCGGAGATTTCGTCCCATAAATGGTGCAGATGATGGCCGCCAGACTGCGCTGGCCCGAAGGATCGCCTCACACCGCTCTCACCGGCGGACCCGTCCTGCGGCGAGGAGGAGTCAAGCTGGAATTAGACACCTCACGTCGACCCACCGGGTCAGATGGAAACGATGAGGCCGATGTGCTGCAGCGGAGATCGGCTTGCTGTGTCTCATAAGCACCGATCTGAGCTTTCGTGTCGGTTCAGACCTCTGAATGTCAGGCAAGAGGTTTTGCATGTATCAGGTGTCCCAGGTGGGAACAATGAGGAGGAGTGGTTGCATATAACAGGTGAGAACTTCTGTTGTTTAAAAGCTATCACAGTAAGCACCCTTCCTATCAGTGATGCACCTAGAGGTGGTTTCTTCTTCTAGGGGAGTCCAGAACCCCCCTCAGCATCTTCTTCTGCAGAGGTGCTGAGAAGGAAATGTTTATGAATGGCGAAGGCAGTCTGTAACTCCGCCCGCCTATCAGGTAATGTCAGCATGCAGTTTCTTGTTTGCTCCATGCCTCCTAGGAACTGCTGCTGCTGCTGAGGAGCTGAGTATGAGATACAGCCATTTGTTGATTCCTTCCTTACAGCTATAGGTAAGAAACTTCCGTAATGTATATTTCAACCAGCATAAAACATGAAGGGCAATAAATAGTGGAAAACTGCTCTAATCAAGCTGGTAACAATCCCCAGGTGCTGCGGGAGGGGGTTACTCTAGACAAGAAATACAAAAGGGATTTTTCCCACGCACTCTGCTGGCTGTTAGTAAGAAGAGCTATATACTATGTAATAGGAAATTTAGAGCTCTTCGTTACATATGTTTTGCAAAAGATATGATAAGCCTCCAGGCCACTTCACGGCTGCTCTATTACTGGAGGTCCCTATCTAAGCATAGGTCCAGGGCTTGGACCCCACAAAGTCGGCTCAGGCCCGACCACCCCAGGGCAGCACACCATTGAAATACTAAAGTGTTAATATGTGTTAAGAAAGAAGCAGAAGCTATGGGTTAGAAAGTGCTACAAAAATAAGGGTGTTAATAAAATACTCAAAAGAGTAATGTTAGTGAAAAAATAGGAGTGTTACATAAGTGCTAAATAAATAATATGGCATGCTACCCCAAGGTGGCCCAGCCCCACCAGACCCGGGGGGTACCACTCCCCAAACCCATACACAGCATAATAATAACAACATCCACTATGGGTCATACAATTGCTTAATGTATGGCCACATGATAATGGCACATACAGAACATATCCAGATTGAGAGCTAGTTTACCTGGAGGCACCCCTGTATCCTCCAAATGGCACCACAGGACCCAGCATGCCCTCCTAATGCTGGCTCCATCTATGCCTCTCTGAACTGCAATAAATAGTGGAAAACTGCTCTAATCAAGCTGGTAACAATCCCCAGGTGCTGCGGGAGGGGGTTACTCTAGACAAGAAATACAAAAGGGATTTTTCCCACGCACTCTGCTGGCTGTTAGTAAGAAGAGCTATATACTATGTAATAGGAAATTTAGAGCTCTTCGTTACATATGTTTTGCAAAAGATATGATAAGCCTCCAGGCCACTTCACGGCTGCTCTATTACTGGAGGTCCCTATCTAAGCATAGGTCCAGGGCTTGGACCCCACAAAGTCGGCTCAGGCCCGACCACCCCAGGGCAGCACACCATTGAAATACTAAAGTGTTAATATGTGTTAAGAAAGAAGCAGAAGCTATGGGTTAGAAAGTGCTACAAAAATAAGGGTGTTAATAAAATACTCAAAAGAGTAATGTTAGTGAAAAAATAGGAGTGTTACATAAGTGCTAAATAAATAATATGGCATGCTACCCCAAGGTGGCCCAGCCCCACCAGACCCGGGGGGTACCACTCCCCAAACCCATACACAGCATAATAATAACAACATCCACTATGGGTCATACAATTGCTTAATGTATGGCCACATGATAATGGCACATACAGAACATATCCAGATTGAGAGCTAGTTTACCTGGAGGCACCCCTGTATCCTCCAAATGGCACCACAGGACCCAGCATGCCCTCCTAATGCTGGCTCCATCTATGCCTCTCTGAACTGCAATAAATAGTGGAAAACTGCTCTAATCAAGCTGGTAACAATCCCCAGGTGCTGCGGGAGGGGGTTACTCTAGACAAGAAATACAAAAGGGATTTTTCCCACGCACTCTGCTGGCTGTTAGTAAGAAGAGCTATATACTATGTAATAGGAAATTTAGAGCTCTTCGTTACATATGTTTTGCAAAAGATATGATAAGCCTCCAGGCCACTTCACGGCTGCTCTATTACTGGAGGTCCCTATCTAAGCATAGGTCCAGGGCTTGGACCCCACAAAGTCGGCTCAGGCCCGACCACCCCAGGGCAGCACACCATTGAAATACTAAAGTGTTAATATGTGTTAAGAAAGAAGCAGAAGCTATGGGTTAGAAAGTGCTACAAAAATAAGGGTGTTAATAAAATACTCAAAAGAGTAATGTTAGTGAAAAAATAGGAGTGTTACATAAGTGCTAAATAAATAATATGGCATGCTACCCCAAGGTGGCCCAGCCCCACCAGACCCGGGGGGTACCACTCCCCAAACCCATACACAGCATAATAATAACAACATCCACTATGGGTCATACAATTGCTTAATGTATGGCCACATGATAATGGCACATACAGAACATATCCAGATTGAGAGCTAGTTTACCTGGAGGCACCCCTGTATCCTCCAAATGGCACCACAGGACCCAGCATGCCCTCCTAATGCTGGCTCCATCTATGCCTCTCTGAACTGCAATAAATAGTGGAAAACTGCTCTAATCAAGCTGGTAACAATCCCCAGGTGCTGCGGGAGGGGGTTACTCTAGACAAGAAATACAAAAGGGATTTTTCCCACGCACTCTGCTGGCTGTTAGTAAGAAGAGCTATATACTATGTAATAGGAAATTTAGAGCTCTTCGTTACATATGTTTTGCAAAAGATATGATAAGCCTCCAGGCCACTTCACGGCTGCTCTATTACTGGAGGTCCCTATCTAAGCATAGGTCCAGGGCTTGGACCCCACAAAGTCGGCTCAGGCCCGACCACCCCAGGGCAGCACACCATTGAAATACTAAAGTGTTAATATGTGTTAAGAAAGAAGCAGAAGCTATGGGTTAGAAAGTGCTACAAAAATAAGGGTGTTAATAAAATACTCAAAAGAGTAATGTTAGTGAAAAAATAGGAGTGTTACATAAGTGCTAAATAAATAATATGGCATGCTACCCCAAGGTGGCCCAGCCCCACCAGACCCGGGGGGTACCACTCCCCAAACCCATACACAGCATAATAATAACAACATCCACTATGGGTCATACAATTGCTTAATGTATGGCCACATGATAATGGCACATACAGAACATATCCAGATTGAGAGCTAGTTTACCTGGAGGCACCCCTGTATCCTCCAAATGGCACCACAGGACCCAGCATGCCCTCCTAATGCTGGCTCCATCTATGCCTCTCTGAACTGCAATAAATAGTGGAAAACTGCTCTAATCAAGCTGGTAACAATCCCCAGGTGCTGCGGGAGGGGGTTACTCTAGACAAGAAATACAAAAGGGATTTTTCCCACGCACTCTGCTGGCTGTTAGTAAGAAGAGCTATATACTATGTAATAGGAAATTTAGAGCTCTTCGTTACATATGTTTTGCAAAAGATATGATAAGCCTCCAGGCCACTTCACGGCTGCTCTATTACTGGAGGTCCCTATCTAAGCATAGGTCCAGGGCTTGGACCCCACAAAGTCGGCTCAGGCCCGACCACCCCAGGGCAGCACACCATTGAAATACTAAAGTGTTAATATGTGTTAAGAAAGAAGCAGAAGCTATGGGTTAGAAAGTGCTACAAAAATAAGGGTGTTAATAAAATACTCAAAAGAGTAATGTTAGTGAAAAAATAGGAGTGTTACATAAGTGCTAAATAAATAATATGGCATGCTACCCCAAGGTGGCCCAGCCCCACCAGACCCGGGGGGTACCACTCCCCAAACCCATACACAGCATAATAATAACAACATCCACTATGGGTCATACAATTGCTTAATGTATGGCCACATGATAATGGCACATACAGAACATATCCAGATTGAGAGCTAGTTTACCTGGAGGCACCCCTGTATCCTCCAAATGGCACCACAGGACCCAGCATGCCCTCCTAATGCTGGCTCCATCTATGCCTCTCTGAACTGCAATAAATAGTGGAAAACTGCTCTAATCAAGCTGGTAACAATCCCCAGGTGCTGCGGGAGGGGGTTACTCTAGACAAGAAATACAAAAGGGATTTTTCCCACGCACTCTGCTGGCTGTTAGTAAGAAGAGCTATATACTATGTAATAGGAAATTTAGAGCTCTTCGTTACATATGTTTTGCAAAAGATATGATAAGCCTCCAGGCCACTTCACGGCTGCTCTATTACTGGAGGTCCCTATCTAAGCATAGGTCCAGGGCTTGGACCCCACAAAGTCGGCTCAGGCCCGACCACCCCAGGGCAGCACACCATTGAAATACTAAAGTGTTAATATGTGTTAAGAAAGAAGCAGAAGCTATGGGTTAGAAAGTGCTACAAAAATAAGGGTGTTAATAAAATACTCAAAAGAGTAATGTTAGTGAAAAAATAGGAGTGTTACATAAGTGCTAAATAAATAATATGGCATGCTACCCCAAGGTGGCCCAGCCCCACCAGACCCGGGGGGTACCACTCCCCAAACCCATACACAGCATAATAATAACAACATCCACTATGGGTCATACAATTGCTTAATGTATGGCCACATGATAATGGCACATACAGAACATATCCAGATTGAGAGCTAGTTTACCTGGAGGCACCCCTGTATCCTCCAAATGGCACCACAGGACCCAGCATGCCCTCCTAATGCTGGCTCCATCTATGCCTCTCTGAACTGCAATAAATAGTGGAAAACTGCTCTAATCAAGCTGGTAACAATCCCCAGGTGCTGCGGGAGGGGGTTACTCTAGACAAGAAATACAAAAGGGATTTTTCCCACGCACTCTGCTGGCTGTTAGTAAGAAGAGCTATATACTATGTAATAGGAAATTTAGAGCTCTTCGTTACATATGTTTTGCAAAAGATATGATAAGCCTCCAGGCCACTTCACGGCTGCTCTATTACTGGAGGTCCCTATCTAAGCATAGGTCCAGGGCTTGGACCCCACAAAGTCGGCTCAGGCCCGACCACCCCAGGGCAGCACACCATTGAAATACTAAAGTGTTAATATGTGTTAAGAAAGAAGCAGAAGCTATGGGTTAGAAAGTGCTACAAAAATAAGGGTGTTAATAAAATACTCAAAAGAGTAATGTTAGTGAAAAAATAGGAGTGTTACATAAGTGCTAAATAAATAATATGGCATGCTACCCCAAGGTGGCCCAGCCCCACCAGACCCGGGGGGTACCACTCCCCAAACCCATGGTGTGCTGCCCTGGGGTGGTCGGGCCTGAGCCGACTTTGTGGGGTCCAAGCCCTGGACCTATGCTTAGATAGGGACCTCCAGTAATAGAGCAGCCGTGAAGTGGCCTGGAGGCTTATCATATCTTTTGCAAAACATATGTAACGAAGAGCTCTAAATTTCCTATTACATAGTATATAGCTCTTCTTACTAACAGCCAGCAGAGTGCGTGGGAAAAATCCCTTTTGTATTTCTTGTCTAAAACATGAAGGGGACAGTCTATCAGTAAAATAGTGCTGTAAGTGTATTTAGCAGTAACATATTGTTTTTAGTTTGTGGCAGTAGAATGTGGTGGTGGTGGTGGTGTCAGTGTGTGTGATGTGTGCATGTGTGTATGTGTATATTCAGCAAGATGCAAATCGTTTTCAGCAGAAAACATTGCTCCATTCATAAATATACATGGGAGGCAGTGAGATTATAATGAATTGTGGGGAGAGGCAAAGTGTAGCAAATAGCTGGGTTTCTTTGGAAACACATGCAGTATATGAAATCCTTCGTTTGCCCCTGCCTAACCCCACAATTGGGGGTTTTCAGCTTTTTATTTATGTTAATCCCTTCTTCTGTGGGGCAAGTGTAAAACACTGTCCAAATCTTTAAATCAGACGTTACCAATGGTAGCTTACCATGTGAGTGTCACGCCTGAGAGTTGAGGCTGACCTGGGGAAGCCTCAGGCGTAGGGTCAGACGTGTAGGTAAACCTTAGAGGCAGTATGAGATTCCTGAACATGCAAGGTACTTTAGCACAGACGCCCGAAGGCCTGACCTGAACGACAGAGGAGTAAAAGTGTAAGCTCTTTTATTGTACGCACAGTTCAGGTAATCACAACGGCAGATGATGTATGTCACAATACTTGGCAAGCAGTAATCACAGTGTACTCAATGCAGTAAAGCTCCTCAGATATGGTAGTAATGAAGTACGCTGTTAGGTGTAGTATGGTATCAATATGGTACAGTCTTGGAAGACACAATGATGATATAGTCCATAGATGAAAACAGCTAACCACTGTACTGCAGAAATTAACTGATACTGACCAGGAGATGAAACAATGGAAGTGGGAGTCGATGGCAGAGCACTGAGGTACAGTAGGCTGAGAGCTGGACGGACTGCCAAGGGTGCTGGGTGGAACTGGCAAAGATCGTGAGTGCTCGATGGATGCACACTGATGGTAACAGACTTCGATGTTAGGGCACCGATGGTAACAGAGGTCAATGTTGGAACACCGATGGTAACTGGAGTCGGTGTTGGAACACCGCTGGAGTCAGGCGGCACCACAGGATGGAAACTGGTGCAGGTCTCTTTAAGTGGAGTAAGGTCACAGGAGCTGGAATACCTGGAAATAGCATGCAGAAATAACCACAGAATGCAGAGACCTCCAACACTGGGTTAGACAACCGTAGCACTGACAACCAGGAAGTCCTGGTTCAGGATACTTATACCTGCTGGGAAGCAGTAATTGGCTGGGCAATTAGAAAGGATACTGTGTGCAGCGGATTGGCTGTGGAAAGTCATGTGACCAACCCAAACATGGCTGCACCCATGTTTGGATCTGGAGGGAAAAGTCTATTTGTAGACAGCATGCTGAGGCTTACAGAAATGGTGGCGGCGGAGGCCACAGAGAGCAGGGCACACCATCCACTAGGACAGGAGAGGCATGCTGGTTAGCTATCATGTCACCATCACCAGGATCGCTGAGGATAGACTGTGGAGATGCCGTGCAGCGCACTGCATGCAAACAGCGCAGATGGAATCCAGGTTTGGAGCACAGGGACAGTCTGAAAAGGGACTTGGATGGTAAGTGTGCTTAGTTACCCGTGACAGTGAGTAGATGACAGAAAGTACAGTGTGCCAAATAAAAAATATATTACAGCAGGGTTTCTCAGCTATGGTCCCAATGTCCCCTAACAGGTCTCATTCTCCAGACCACCAGCAGGTGTGCCAGTGCATGACCAACTGTCACATTTCACTGAGTAACTGTTTGGGGACCGAGTTTGAGAACGACTAGCTTATTGTAACCTATACTGCACCACTACTGATACATTACCTAATTGTTAGATAAATAATGTTAAACAAATATTATATCCAATATACTCATGGCAAATGGGAAAACTCCATGCTGGTTAGCGATTAATATAGTAATGTTAAATCATGTTTTTACAGTTATCTACTGGATCCCAAGTCCAGAACATACAAAAGGAATGTAGCCAGTTAAGCACATCCCCCCCCCCCATTTAGCCCACCACTGCAACGCTATCCTCTTCCCCATTTGAGCTGCTGAGAGCATAACTGTAGACAGACAAATAAATGGGATAGGTATGGGATCCCGGTGCACGGGATACCGCCTGTCACTATAACGACAGTGGCATCCCGTCCTCCAGAATGCCAGCATCTGTGCTCGCCATGCTGCAGGCATGGTGGCTCGCTTCGCACGCCACAGGTTCTAGTCTTCCTCTATGTGTGTCATGAACACCCACAGAGGTTGAATCACCTACGTTACCGGTATTCCAGTGGTTGCATTGTACCCCAGTCGGGATTCCGACGTCTGTATTGCGACCGCAGTTAGGTATGCTATACACATGCCCAATAAATAAAATATCACATTACAAAAGGGAAATAACAACACATTAGACCTGATTCAGAGATGTACGCAACCCTGATGGTTATTGCTTTGCGCAAATGCAGATCAGTGAATGTGACGATGGTTGCACTGCCCCTAGGCTGGGACCGTTTGGGTCTGGTGAAGGTGAGTGTTGTAAAAATCTCAGTAGACAGACCATCAAATGTGACATTAGCATAAATTTGCAATAGTAGCTGCCACTACTGCATTAGCGTCCACCTTGCCAGAAGTATTTCTGAGTTGCCCTTTCGGGGTAAGGGTCAGTTTAGTTCTACCAGTTCTGCTAATGTAGAAACAAATTAAAAGCTTGAAAATGCATCAATTTCATTAAACTATTTTTACAAAAGTTTAAACACCTTTATACATTTAAATACTTTATCATGGTCGAACAAGGGGAGCAGGCATGAAGGTACAGGGAAATAGGGAAAATGGGTTGTAGGAGGAAAAGGGGTTAAGAGGGGTGAGACATAAAAAAAGGGGGACAGAAGCACACAGGAAAGGCAGGTAATTATATGGCAAATATCTGTATGTCAGAATGTAAAAATAATCCAATCAGGCGCATTCTCTTACACCATCATTGATAAGAGAGAGCTCCTGATTGGACATGTACTATCCGTGTTCACCAGAACACTAACTAAATTTGCGCATGTTGATCCTCAAGAATGTTCTTTGATCCTCAGGGTTTATATGTTTATTTGACATATGGATTAGCACTCTCCAATTTGTATTGAAACAAGAGCGTGCATTATATTTACACAGAATGACACTGGTACCCACCAGAAAGGGGTACCAGGAGGGGTTATTCAGTGATACTTAGCATTGGGACAGTACTCTTTAATTGCTGGGGTTTGCAAAAAAACAGCAAATCAGATTCAGTTTTTAGCCTCCAAACCACAGGATAATAAATAAACTTAATCTGTGGTAGTTCACAAACTGCAAACTAAACCACATGTTAGCTCATTTCATCTATAATCGCAAAAGTTGCATTCACAACACAACAAAAGCATATTCACAAGAACACTACTAGAAATTTTTATTTGCTACTTTCTGAACTGTTTAACTTGTATTTTCACTTTTTTATTTTCTAGAGATTTAGCATTTGTAACAATACACCAAAAGAAATGTGTTTGGGGTTTTTTTTGTATCTCATTATTCAGATTACTTTTATTCCTTTAACCTCACAATATATAAAAGTGGAGGGATGTAACTGACCCCCATAAGAGGCATATGTACTAATATGCTAGATACTATTTGAAATGCAAATATGCAATAAGAATTAGTTTCCCCGTTTACAATCTAACAATATATTTATTTCATTATTTATGCATGTATTTTTTTATTATTATTATTATTATTACTACAACAACAACAACAACAACAACAACAACAACAACAACAGTGTTTATTATATAATAATAGATACTATCCATCATAAATAGAAAGCTTATGAGGCAGGTGGCTAAATATACTTAGGAGCGTAGTTCAATAAAAATTTGAGAGAAACAAACACCTGAGCTTTCCCTTTATGTGTTTATATGCTATTATGTTTTCACACGTCCATTTACTTTTAAAATATAATTGCTCTCTTGTAAATAACACTGTGGTTTAGCTTTGTCCTATCATGTGCTTTCTTCTCAATGCAAAGTGGCAAATTGTAGGCTCTTTATGCTGATTGCAAAGTCTTTCCTAAAGGGACCCTCTGTTCCTCCTCCTTTGCACCAATTGGTAGTGCAGTCTCTTGAAGCATTAATGACAAGTCAGAGAAGATGTCTATGGGGTTGAACACTACCAGCTGAACTGTCACTTACGATCACCACTATTCACACCACATGAGTGATTTTACATGTGACATTAGAAAGAATAGCCTAGTATTACAGGAATGCCAAGTTATGGTACAGTGTTCCTAATAGCAAACAATAAATGTGTTTTTGAAAAGAAAATTGCATCTGAATCTAAATCTTCACCACCATGGCATAAAAGCCTGTTTGTGTACCGTAGTTCTACAAACTAAGATAATTGCAAACTTCATTCTGGTATGTCGATTATATACAAACCTATTTTTCTACTTAAACTTCTTAAGATTTAATGAAAAGTTTAATCATTTTGCATGTTCAATTCAAAACATGGTTTGAGTAATTTACAGTAATTTACAGGTATTCTCAAAAATGCAATTTTGCAATTAGATTTTTATTAACTAGCAATCAAACTAGCTTACTTATTTTGTTTGCGTTTGACTTTTAAATGGTTATAGATAGATAAAGCTATCTCTATAAATACTGTATTTTTGGCTTCATCTATGAACATGGTCTTGTACTACTGTACCTTCTTAACTAACTAAAAGGTATTAAAAATGTACATTAGATGTTATAATTCTAGTTTGTGCCACATTTTTGTATAATACCACCCTGTTTTATCACTTTTTTGTCTTTGCAAAGCCTCACAAAATCAAGCAATATTTGTTTAATGTAAACTTTGACAAGTTGTGCAGCATTCAGGAGCTTTATGATCTTTAAATTACACAACACAATATTCACAGGGAGTAGGACTCCCTGTAAAAAAATAGTGCGCTGCCTGCACCAAATAAAAGAGACAGATACTGTTATCATACAGAATAAAATATTCTCAGAAAAAAACCCTAATATTTAATCATTAAAATTTATTCCATAAATAGCTGCCACATGTAAATACTTCATCAATACATATTAAGTATGGCAAATACATAAAACCTGTTCAATATATAATTATAAAAAGTCCATAAAAGACTGATATAGATGGTACTTAGAATTTACGAGGCTGACACTTGAATCCAATAGGAACAGCTGTTTGATTGTAATGTCCACTGGACTATTATGTAATAGCCAGTTATTTGTAGTGTCCACTGGACTGTATTATATACCTAGTTAATTATCTTCAAACACCATAGGTGTTCATGAGTCCCAGCTTTATATGATATCTTAAATACTGTGTGCACACACTGATATAATGAAATGGGTGATTACCATATGGATTTGATCATTACGTCACCTCCACATCAGAATTATTTCCACTGATCCAATGATTTGCCTCCCTCTGCTGGTGCCCATCCATTATTGCAGACTATCTGGAGATGGATGTTTACACTGGGGACATCTGCAGAACTCAGACCCCCTCTACTGGTTGTTTGTGGTCTTATCAGCCCCAGTGATTATTCTGTGACGGATGTAGCTGGCGTGCCGTCAGTAGTTGGAGGTGATCATTCACAGCTCAGTCACAATGAAAACGCGTTTCTCTGCCTATATAACAACTCGGCGGCTTCCTCAGTTCAAATGACTGAGCTTCATACACTCCGTTTATATAACTCTCGGCAATTTGTAATTCCCGTGCCGATTTGCGCATGCGCACTCGACCATGCGTTCCAAGCCTCGTTTTTAATACAGCCCTTATATGGACTCCGGAGGCCATTTTACCAATCTATATCAAGCCTCTCTCTCAGATAATTATTGTATATCCAAGCCTCGTTTTTACGTTCCGGTAGCAATCTTTAATAAGGAACTTTATGCTTTATATTCCACGCCTCAATCTCAGTACCAGCAACCATCTTTAATATTATTACGATATCTCCTATATATATATATATATATATATATATATATTAAATAACACATTCATATGACACACATATAAGTTCATCATATTTAGAAAAAAACAATTTATAGACTATAAGCATAATTCAATAAGTATAAATGGGTATACAATTTGAGTTGCACAACCCATTGTCACAAAAGTGTGTCATAAGAAATATGTATATATGTACATTAAGGAAGAAATATATACATGTACATACAATAACCAATATATATATAGTACACATATTAAAAATATATATATTAAAAATCTACATACATTAACCTATACATATGTATATATATATATATATATATATATATGAATGAAAAAGATAAAGTCGCGCATTAAAACAATATAGTCTCTGAGATATATCCGTCCAAATGTATTATTGCTGCAGTCCTCCTTCAGGAGTAAACCTGTACTCCTCAGCACATGTGAAAAAGAAATCAATGGAGGGCGCAATGGTGAGTGTAATCATCAAAAGTGCTTTACTGGCAAAGTTTTCACTCACATACATTGAAAGTAAAAGGTAACCAGCGCAGTGTAGACAACTCGTGTAGCCTCCGGATGGCATACACCGATGTGTAGCGTTGCTCTAGGAATACCAATAGCCGCTCTGGACATCCAGCCGCACGGACAACAAACGGACCTCACACGCCGCTCATCTGGGCACTGGGTCCACGTCACAAGTCTTGCTGGTCACGCCCAACGCGTTTCGTCATGGGACGAAGCTGGCTTGGTGAGCTGTTTTTTTTCCAAAACCATTGGAGTGCCGCCCTTTACTTTACTCTTGTCTGCTGGGCCTTGTGGTGCCACGGGAAGGCACCCTGGTAATTATCCTTTGCCGTAGGAGTGCCGGTCGTATTCAGAGCTATATATATATATATATATATATATATATATCATAAAACATACATATATGTACAAAACACATATATGGAGGTCTGCATACCCCCACATATATCCGTAATCTGTCTCCATCTCCATCTCCTACTAACTCAAAGAACCATATTATTCAATTAATCCATAGACTTTAATCACAATTTAGATATTACATAGATGTTATTTTACTCAACTGAGTCATTTAGACCCTGAGGAATCAGGGTTTTCAAATTGAATATCCAATAGTCTTCTTTCTTACATAACCGTCTGAATCTGTCCCCTCCCTTCCCAGTTACTGGAAACTGTTCAATTGCAGTAATAGTAATATTTTATTGGATATTCAATTTGATATTCAATTTGAACACCCTGATTCCTCAGGGTCTAAATGACTCAGTTGAGTTAAATAACATCTAAGTAATATCTAAATTTTGATAAGTGGCGGGTGGGAGATATTTGTACTGCACACGAGTGACTCGCACCGTGCATCATTATGCTTAATCTGTTATTTTCCCTTTGCAGCAAAAAGTATTATCCTCAGCGGTGTAGTACACTATTAGTAATTTACTGCTCCTAATACTAGTAGTTTACTAACAGTAATACTAATCCTAAATACATAGTATACTCAGGGCCGTAACTAGGTGTGTGTGGAGGGGGCACTGCACATAGCGCTGCATGGCAGGGGGAGCTGTTGGTGGCACTTGTCAGTTATCTGTTTTAATTCCTTTTACTTGCAGCTTCCCCCCTTTTTGAAGGCCAGAATCTCCTGACCGCCCCTGTCTTCTACCCACTCTCCTTCTGTCGCTAATACCAATACAACATTCATGAATTCAACATGAGATTTCTTTCTTATTCAGTCACACTGTCCTTTATTACATTTCAAGATGATGACATACCCAGGATTTGAACCCATAGCCTTTGGCATTACAGTCAGACAATCTGTTCACTGAGCTGAGCTATCTGCCCTTGCATAGAGAGGCAGATAATTCTAAGATAGAGAATTCTAACAACTTGAAGTTTACCTTGTACTTTGTGAAAAAATGATCAGCATTATGTAGTGTATGGCTGCAAGAGATTGGATGTGTGGCTGCACACTACATAGATCTGCTCAATTGCAAAGCTGATTATTTTTTACAAAGTACCAGTAGCTTCATATAGTATTCATAGGTTTTATACAGACAGTGTCGGACTGGGGCATGAAGTGCCCACCGGGGGAATTCTTCTATAGGGGCCCATGCTTAAAGGTGTAGCCAGGTTCCAGTGGGGGTGTGGCCAGCCACCACAGAGGTTTGGTTAACCATTACATGTTCTGCGCCCCTTGGTAAATATATAATAAACCAAATTATTGTGAAGTATAATGTAACTAGAGATGAGCGCCTGAAATTTTTCGGGTTTTGTGTTTTGGTTTTGGGTTCGGTTCCGCGGCCGTGTTTTGGGTTCGAACGCGTTTTGGCAAAACCTCACCGAATTTTTTTTGTCGGATTCGGGTGTGTTTTGGATTCGGGTGTTTTTTTCCAAAAACACTAAAAAACAGCTTAAATCATAGAATTTGGGGGTCATTTTGATCCCAAAGTATTATTAACCTCAAAAACCATAATTTACACTCATTTTCAGTCTATTCTGAATACCTCACACCTCACAATATTATTTTTAGTCCTAAAATTTGCACCGAGGTCGCTGTGTGAGTAAGATAAGCGACCCTAGTGGCCGACACAAACACCGGGCCCATCTAGGAGTGGCACTGCAGTGTCACGCAGGATGTCCCTTCCAAAAAACCCTCCCCAAACAGCACATGACGCAAAGAAAAAAAGAGGCGCAATGAGGTAGCTGTGTGAGTAAGATTAGCGACCCTAGTGGCCGACACAAACACCGGGCCCATCTAGGAGTGGCACTGCAGTGTCACGCAGGATGGCCCTTCCAAAAAACCCTCCCCAAACAGCACATGACGCAAAGAAAAAAAGAGGCGCAATGAGGTAGCTGTGTGAGTAAGATTAGCGACCCTAGTGGCCGACACAAACACCGGGCCCATCTAGGAGTGGCACTGCAGTGTCACGCAGGATGTCCCTTCCAAAAAACCCTCCCCAAACAGCACATGACGCAAAGAAAAAAAGAGGCGCAATGAGGTAGCTGACTGTGTGAGTAAGATTAGCGACCCTAGTGGCCGTCACAAACACCGGGCCCATCTAGGAGTGGCACTGCAGTGTCACGCAGGATGTCCCTTCCAAAAAAACCCTCCCCAATCAGCACATGATGCAAAGAAAAAGAAAAGAAAAAAGAGGTGCAAGATGGAATTGTCCTTGGGCCCTCCCACCCACCCTTATGTTGTATAAACAAAACAGGACATGCACACTTTAACCAACCCATCATTTCAGTGACAGGGTCTGCCACACGACTGTGACTGATATGACGGGTTGGTTTGGACCCCCCCCAAAAAAGAAGCAATTAATCTCTCCTTGCACAAACTGGCTCTACAGAGGCAAGATGTCCACCTCATCTTCACCCTCCGATATATCACCGTGTACATCCCCCTCCTCACAGATTATCAATTCGTCCCCACTGGAATCCACCATCTCAGCTCCCTGTGTACTTTGTGGAGGCAATTGCTGCTGGTCAATGTCTCCGCGGAGGAATTGATTATAATTCATTTTAATGAACATCATCTTCTCCACATTTTCTGGATGTAACCTCGTACGCCGATTGCTGACAAGGTGAGCGGCGGCACTAAACACTCTTTCGGAGTACACACTTGTGGGAGGGCAACTTAGGTAGAATAAAGCCAGTTTGTGCAAGGGCCTCCAAATTGCCTCTTTTTCCTGCCAGTATAAGTACGGACTGTCTGACGTGCCTACTTGGATGCGGTCACTCATATAATCCTCCACCATTCTATCAATGTTGAGAGAATCATATGCAGTGACAGTAGACGACATGTCCGTAATCGTTGTCAGGTCCTTCAGTCCGGACCAGATGTCAGCATCAGCAGTCGCTCCAGACTGCCCTGCATCACCGCCAGCGGGTGGGCTCGGAATTCTGAGCCTTTTCCTCGCACCCCCAGTTGCGGGAGAATGTGAAGGAGGAGATGTTGACAGGTCGCGTTCCGCTTGACTTGACAATTTTGTCACCAGCAGGTCTTTCAACCCCAGCAGACCTGTGTCTGCCGGAAAGAGAGATCCAAGGTAGGCTTTAAATCTAGGATCGAGCACGGTGGCCAAAATGTAGTGCTCTGATTTCAACAGATTGACCACCCGTGAATCCTTGTTAAGCGAATTAAGGGCTGCATCCACAAGTCCCACATGCCTAGCGGAATCGCTCCCTTTTAGCTCCTTCTTCAATGCCTCCAGCTTCTTCTGCAAAAGCCTGATGAGGGGAATGACCTGACTCAGGCTGGCAGTGTCTGAACTGACTTCACGTGTGGCAAGTTCAAAGGGCATCAGAACCTTGCACAACGTTGAAATCATTCTCCACTGCACTTGAGACAGGTGCATTCCATCTCCTATATCGTGCTCAATTGTATAGGCTTGAATGGCCTTTTGCTGCTCCTCCAACCTCTGAAGCATATAGAGGGTTGAATTCCACCTCGTTACCACTTCTTGCTTCAGATGATGGCAGGGCAGGTTCAGTAGTTTTTGGTGGTGCTCCAGTCTTCTGTACGTGGTGTCTGTACGCCGAAAGTGTCCCGCAATTTTTCTGGCCACCGACAGCATCTCTTGCACGCCCCTGTCGTTTTTTTAAAAATTCTGCACCACCAAATTCAAGGTATGTGCAAAACATGGGACGTGCTGGAATTTGCCCATATTTAATGCACACACAATATTGCTGGCGTTGTCCGATGCCACAAATCCACAGGAGAGTCCAATTGGGGTAAGCCATTCCGCGATGATCTTCCTCAGTTGCCGTAAGAGGTTTTCAGCTGTGTGCGTATTCTGGAAAGCGGTGATACAAAGCGTAGCCTGCCTAGGAAAGAGTTGGCGTTTGCGAGATGCTGCTACTGGTGCCGCCGCTGCTGTTCTTGCGGCGGGAGTCCATACATCTACCCAGTGGGCTGTCACAGTCATATAGTCCTGACCCTGCCCTGCTCCACTTGTCCACATGTCCGTGGTTAAGTGGACATTGGGTACAACTGCATTTTTTAGGAGACTGGTGAGTCTTTTTCTGACGTCCGTGTACATTCTCGGTATCGCCTGCCTAGAGAAGTGGAACCTAGATGGTATTTGGTAACGGGGGCACACTGCCTCAATAAATTGTCTAGTTCCCTGTGAACTAACGGCGGATACCGGACGCACGTCTAACACCAACATAGTTGTCAAGGACTCAGTTATCCGCTTTGCAGTAGGATGACTGCTGTGATATTTCATCTTCCTCGCAAAGGACTGTTGAACAGTCAATTGCTTACTGGAAGTAGTACAAGTGGGCTTACGACTTCCCCTCTGGGATGACCATCGACTCCCAGCGGCAACAACAGCAGCACCAGCAGCAGTAGGCGTTACACGCAAGGATGCATCGGAGGAATCCCAGGCAGGAGAGGACTCGTCAGACTTGCCAGTGACATGGCCTGCAGGACTATTGGCATTCCTGGGGAAGGAGGAAATTGACACTGAGGGAGTTGGTGGGGTGGTTTGCGTGAGCTTGGTTACAAGAGGAAGGGATTTACTGGTCAGTGGACTGCTTCCGCTGTCACCCAAAGTTTTTGAACTTGTCACTGACTTATTATGAATGCGCTGCAGGTGACGTATAAGGGAGGATGTTCCGAGGTGGTTAACGTCCTTACCCCTACTTATTACAGCTTGACAAAGGGAACACACGGCTTGACACCTGTTGTCCGCATTTCTGGTGAAATACCTCCACACCGAAGAGCTGATTTTTTTGGTATTTTCACCTGGCATGTCAACGGCCATATTCCTCCCACGGACAACAGGTGTCTCCCCGGGTGCCTGACTTAAACAAACAACCTCACCATCAGAATCCTCCTGGTCAATTTCCTCCCCAGCGCCAGCAACACCCATATCCTCCTCATCCTGGTGTACTTCAACACTGACATCTTCAATCTGACTATCAGGAACTGGACTGCGGGTGCTCCTTCCAGCACTTGCAGGGGGCGTGCAAATGGTGGAAGGCGCATGCTCTTCACGTCCAGTGTTGGGAAGGTCAGGCATCGCAACCGACACAATTGGACTCTCCTTGTGGATTTGGGATTTCAAAGAACGCACAGTTCTTTGCGGTGCTTTTGCCAGCTTGAGTCTTTTCAGTTTTCTAGCGAGAGGCTGAGTGCTTCCATCCTCATGTGAAGCTGAACCACTAGCCATGAACATAGGCCAGGGCCTCAGCCGTTCCTTGCCACTCCGTGTGGTAAATGGCATATTGGCAAGTTTACGCTTCTCCTCCGACAATTTTATTTTAGGTTTTGGAGTCCTTTTTTTACTGATATTTGGTGTTTTGGTTTTGACATGCTCTGTACTATGCCATTGGGCATCGGCCTTGGCAGACGACGTTGCTGGCATTTCATCGTCTCGGCCATGACTAGTGGCAGCAGCTTCAGCACGAGGTGGAAGTGGATCTTGATCTTTCCCTAATTTTGGAACCTCAACATTTTTGTTCTCCATATTTTAATAGGCACAACTAAAAGGCACCTCAGGTAAACAATGGAGATGGATGGATTGGATACTAGTATACAATTATGGACGGGCTGCCGAGTGCCGACACAAAGGTAGCTACAGCCGTGAACTACCGCACTGTACTGTGTCTGCTGCTAATATATAGACTGGTTGATAAAGAGATAGTATACTCGTAACTAGTATGTATGTATAAAGAAAGAAAAAAAAACCACGGTTAGGTGGTATATACAATTATGGACGGGCTGCCGAGTGCCGACACAGAGGTAGCCACAGCCGTGAACTACCGCACTGTACTGTGTCTGCTGCTAATATATAGACTGGTTGATAAAGAGATAGTATACTCGTAACTAGTATGTATGTATAAAGAAAGAAAAAAAAACCACGGTTAGGTGGTATATACAATTATGGACGGGCTGCCGAGTGCCGACACAGAGGTAGCCACAGCCGTGAACTACCGCACTGTACTGTGTCTGCTGCTAATATATAGACTGGTTGATAAAGAGATAGTATACTCGTAACTAGTATGTATGTATAAAGAAAGAAAAAAACACCACGGTTAGGTGGTATATACAATTATGGACGGGCTGCCGAGTGCCGACACAGAGGTAGCCACAGCCGTGAACTACCGCACTGTACTGTGTCTGCTGCTAATATATAGACTGGTTGATAAAGAGATAGTATACTCGTAACTAGTATGTATGTATAAAGAAAGAAAAAAAAACCACGGTTAGGTGGTATATACAATTATGGACGGGCTGCCGAGTGCCGACACAGAGGTAGCCACAGCCGTGAACTACCGCACTGTACTGTGTCTGCTGCTAATATATAGACTGGTTGATAAAGAGATAGTATACTCGTAACTAGTATGTATGTATAAAGAAAGAAAAAAAAACCACGGTTAGGTCACTGGTATATACAATTATGGACGGGCTGCCGAGTGCCGACACAGAGGTAGCCACAGCCGTGAACTACCGCACTGTACTGTGTCTGCTGCTAATATATAGACTGGTTGATAAAGAGATAGTATACTCGTAACTAGTATGTATGTATAAAGAAAGAAAAAAAAACCACGGTTAGGTGGTATATACAATTATGGACGGGCTGCCGAGTGCCGACACAGAGGTAGCCACAGCCGTGAACTACCGCACTGTACTGTGTCTGCTGCTAATATATAGACTGGTTGATAAAGAGATAGTATACTCGTAACTAGTATGTATGTATAAAGAAAGAAAAAAAAACCACGGTTAGGTGGTATATACAATTATGGACGGGCTGCCGAGTGCCGACACAGAGGTAGCCACAGCCGTGAACTACCGCACTGTACTGTGTCTGCTGCTAATATATAGACTGGTTGATAAAGAGATAGTATACTCGTAACTAGTATGTATGTATAAAGAAAGAAAAAAAAACCACGGTTAGGTCACTGGGATATACAATTATGGACGGGCTGCCGAGTGCCGACACAGAGGTAGCCACAGCCGTGAACTACCGCACTGTACTGTGTCTGCTGCTAATATATAGACTGGTTGATAAAGAGATAGTATACTCGTAACTAGTATGTATGTATAAAGAAAGAAAAAAAAACCACGGTTAGGTGGTATATACAATTATGGACGGGCTGCCGAGTGCCGACACAGAGGTAGCCACAGCCGTGAACTACCGCACTGTACTGTGTCTGCTGCTAATATATAGACTGGTTGATAAAGAGATAGTATACTCGTAACTAGTATGTATGTATAAAGAAAGAAAAAAAAACCACGGTTAGGTGGTATATACAATTATGGACGGGCTGCCGAGTGCCGACACAGAGGTAGCCACAGCCGTGAACTACCGCACTGTACTGTGTCTGCTGCTAATATATAGACTGGTTGATAAAGAGATAGTATACTCGTAACTAGTATGTATGTATAAAGAAAGAAAAAAAAACCACGGTTAGGTGGTATATACAATTATGGACGGGCTGCCGAGTGCCGACACAGAGGTAGCCACAGCCGTGAACTACCGCACTGTACTGTGTCTGCTGCTAATATATAGACTGGTTGATAAAGAGATAGTATACTCGTAACTAGTATGTATGTATAAAGAAAGAAAAAAAAACCACGGTTAGGTGGTATATACAATTATGGACGGGCTGCCGAGTGCCGACACAGAGGTAGCCACAGCCGTGAACTACCGCACTGTACTGTGTCTGCTGCTAATATATAGACTGGTTGATAAAGAGATAGTATACTCGTAACTAGTATGTATGTATAAAGAAAGAAAAAAAAACCACGGTTAGGTCACTGGTATATACAATTATGGACGGGCTGCCGAGTGCCGACACAGAGGTAGCCACAGCCGTGAACTACCGCACTGTACTGTGTCTGCTGCTAATATATAGACTGGTTGATAAAGAGATAGTATACTCGTAACTAGTATGTATGTATAAAGAAAGAAAAAAAAACCACGGTTAGGTGGTATATACAATTATGGACGGGCTGCCGAGTGCCGACACAGAGGTAGCCACAGCCGTGAACTACCGCACTGTACTGTGTCTGCTGCTAATATATAGACTGGTTGATAAAGAGATAGTATACTCGTAACTAGTATGTATGTATAAAGAAAGAAAAAAAAAACCACGGTTAGGTGGTATATACAATTATGGACGGGCTGCCGAGTGCCGACACAGAGGTAGCCACAGCCGTGAACTACCGCACTGTACTGTGTCTGCTGCTAATATATAGACTGGTTGATAAAGAGATAGTATACTCGTAACTAGTATGTATGTATAAAGAAAGAAAAAAAAACCACGGTTAGGTGGTATATACAATTATGGACGGGCTGCCGAGTGCCGACACAGAGGTAGCCACAGCCGTGAACTACCGCACTGTACTGTGTCTGCTGCTAATATATAGACTGGTTGATAAAGAGATAGTATACTCGTAACTAGTATGTATGTATAAAGAAAGAAAAAAAAACCACGGTTAGGTCACTGGTATATACAATTATGGACGGGCTGCCGAGTGCCGACACAGAGGTAGCCACAGCCGTGAACTACCACACTGTACTGTGTCTGCTGCTAATATATAGACTGGTTGATAAAGAGATAGTATACTACTAATATTATATACTGGTGGTCAGGTCACTGGTCACTAGTCACACTGGCAGTGGCACTCCTGCAGCAAAAGTGTGCACTGTTTAATTTTAATATAATATTATGTACTCCTGGCTCCTGCTATAACCTATAACTGGCACTGCAGTAGTGCTCCCCAGTCTCCCCCACAATTATAAGCTGTGTGAGCTGAGCAGTCAGACAGATATATAATATATATAGATGATGCAGCACACTGGCCTGAGCCTGAGCAGTGCACACAGATATGGTATGTGACTGAGTCACTGTGTGCTGTGTATCGCTTTTTTCAGGCAGAGAACGGATTATAAATAAAAGTGGTGGTCACTGGTCACTATCAGCAAAACTCTGCACTGTACACTACTGAGTACTCCTAATGCTCCCCAAAATTAGTAAATCAAGTGTCTAAACGGAGAGGACGCCAGCCACGTCCTCTCCCAATCAATCTCAATGCACGTGTGAAAATGGCGGCGACGCGCGGCTCCTTATATAGAATCCGAGTCTCGCGATAGAATCCGAGCCTCGCGAGAATCCGACAGCGTCATGATGACGTTCGGGCGCGCTCGGGTTAACCGAGCAAGGCGGGAAGATCCGAGTCGCTCGGACCCGTGAAAAAAAACATGAAGTTCTGGCGGGTTCGGATTCAGAGAAACCGAACCCGCTCATCTCTAAATGTAACATATGTATAATGCATAAATCCAGTGCACTAGGATAATCTGGAACTTGATCCCTAGAGGAGGAGGGCCCACAGGCAGTAGGGCCCACCGGTGGTTTCCCCTGTTCCCCAATGGGCCAGTCCGACCTTGTATGCAGAATCAAATACTGTTGCACAATGAGTAGAGTGTTTGATTAGAATGCAACAGGTTATAGGTTTGAATCCTGGGTATGGCAGTATATTAAGATGTGTTAATTAATAAAGGGTACTGTAACGAATAACAACGAGCTCTCAAGTTAAGTGCATGAATGTGGTAAAAAGAGGAATTGTGTCCAAATCCATTTTCTTGCACTGGTTTACAGTGGTATGTATGTGGGAAGGGGCATCATAGCATGGGCTTTCTCTGGAATCAGTCTTGTCATGCCCCTTCCCCACGAGGCATGCACCTTATGTCCCTATTGAGAAAAAATATTTGGAGGGGGGCGCCAATTCTCTTGCACAGGGCACCAAAAAGTCTAGTTACAATTCTGAGTATACTATTAGCATTTATAACATTCAGGAAAAAGTACATAAACTGAGTATAAAAGCACAAAACAGAGGTCTTCTACTGTAGAACTGTCTTTTGCCTTTATCCCAGATTACAGTAAGTACATTTTCCTGACCTTTGCATTTTAATAGGGTAATAGTATATTAATTCACTAATAGTATATACTAAGTATTTGGGAGTAGTATAACACATTAAGATGGAAAAACTCACATGTCATGGCTAAATTGTAAAGTCTTGCACACCAAACAGGACTATTTGGGGATTTGAGGAAAGGTGTACTGTATGTAGGCATTTTATATTTATGAACACACTTCTAATGTTCTGGTAACAATAATATAAGACTGTATAAGCCTGAAGTGGATTGAGCTTCAAGACTGACATTGTTAGACAGCATACAAGCATTCAGTTGGTATGGGATACATTTTTTTAGCTGATCTATGCAGTCATTTTTTTAGATAAAAACTAAAGAATGATGAGCTTACTATGGAACAAATAAAAACAGGTTTTATTTTGTCTATTCTTCAATGTACAATGTACATGGTGTTAATTAACGTGGGGATCCGGACTATAGATCTACAATGTCTAGGTCGATAGTCAATAGGGCGACACCATATGATCAACATGCATTATGTTGACATTAACAAAAGGTCGACATGGACAAAAGGTCGACACTGGAAAACATTGACAGATATGAAATGTTGACATGTTGAAATGGTCAACAAGACAATGGTTGACACGCATATGGTTGACACATGTTTTTTTTTTCTCCATGTTTTTGTACATTTTCCATCCTTGACTATCCATGTCACAAATCATACCCTTTAGTAACCTGGTGGCAAGAGAAGTGGAGCAAGACACCGCACCTGAAGCGTGGTAAGTGAAGCAAGGGAACTCATTTCGACAAATAGTGGTTCCAGAAAGAAGAACTATCCACACTAACAGCAAAAATGCAAAAAAGTGTGTTGATCATTTTTGAACCAACCATTGTCATGTCAACCTTTTGACCCTGTTGACCTTTTGTCCATATTGAACTCTTCAAGTGTCGACCTTTTGTCAATGTGGACCTTTTGTATGTCATCCTAATGACTGTAGACCTAATAACTGTAGACGTACTATACCACACTCTATCAGGTGTTCCCAACAAGATATCATAGCTGTGCACATGATTTGTAACCTATTGATTTTTATGTGATTATTTTATAGCCTATGGGATTTGAGGGATGTTTCCTGAAGGAATGGTTTTATAAGGCGAGGGCTGGCCCAACTGAGGTCTCTTATTCCTTGGATTTTCAGTGACTGTGGGCATAATTCAGATGTGATTGGAGGTGCTATCGCAGATGCTTACATGGAAGTGCAGTAATAGTACTAAAGTGGTAATACAGCAGGAGCTGTCTGGTATAAGTAGACGCCTCCTGCATACTGTAGTGATCTGTGCTGCATCCAGCATTGGATCACCTGCAACACCATTGACCGGCTGTATGACCCATGGGGTACACCAGAGCCGGATTAAGGGGGGGTCACAGGGGGTCAGTACCCCAGGCCCTCTAATCTTAGGGGGCCCCCCTGACCGACGATCATCAGCGCTGCTGAAAGATGTTTTTTTTCTTCGTTGCGTGTATACAATACACGGCTGCTCCAGCTCCCTACACTGTCAGGCGGCTGACTGCCTGTAGGGGGAGCTGCAGCGATAACGAGCAGCTCCTCACAGGCAGTACACGAACGTGCCTGACTCCTGAGTCTTCTTTGAAACAGAGCCGTCCGGGTGAGAGCAGGCAGCGGCTGCTGCTGTCTCTCAGTCTCCACTGACTCTGCAAGCAGCCAGGTGAAGAAAGGGCCAGTAGGCCATGTGGCATGCTGTCCCATATACTGCAGCAGTTTGTGTGGTGAGTAGCATGTGATTGAATGGGTGGCATGCTTCCTCTTAATGGTGTGTGTCATCACAGTGTGTGTATATATGTATATATGCTGTGTGCATGTAATATAAGTATGTATATATGCTATGTGCATGTAATATAAGTATGTATGTATGTATGTATGTATGTATGTATGCATGCTGTGTGCATGTGTACTATGTGTATGTATCATGCTGTGTGCATGTATAGTGTGTGTGTGTGTGTGTGTGTGTGTGTGTGTGTGTGTGTGTGCATGTACAGTATACTGTGTGTGTGTGTGTGTGTGTGTGTGTGTGTATGCATGTATACTTCCTGTATGTATGTTTACTGTGTGTGCAAGTATACTCTGTGTATGTCTGTATGTATGCTGTGTGTGCTGCGTGTGTTTGTTTAAGTATGATAATGTATGTGTGTGTGTGTGTGTGTGTGTGTGTGTGTGTGTGTGTGTGTGTACAGTGGTCTGACACTCAGGTGCTTCTGTATTTAATTGTAATCCGGTTAAAAAAAGTCAGGAGCCCGTAGCATCGACACATTGGTATACCGTGACCTTGTATATAGTTTTTTTTTTTTAAATAAAATCTGATTGCCCCTGCCTTTTTTTACCAGGGGAAAAAAAAATAAAAGCTATCTATCATATAGTGGGGGCGGCACTCAACGGACTTCATAAGGCAAATACTAACGTATCAGAACTTTATTCCTTCATCAGAGTTCACTGATGAAGGCTTAATGTTCCGAAACGTTAGTGATGTGGTTGGTACAGTGATTTTTGTTTGCCTTATGATGTCCGTTGAGTGCCGCCTCCACTATGTCTGCTATTAAATCCTCATGGGCCATTGTGAATATTGCTGAGAGTGCCGGGCACTTCTGCATCTGTATATGTATGTAACTATATATATATATATATGCATACAGTACACACATGTACGGAAACCCCCCAACGAAAATCCTGCGTTTGCCGCTGCCCCAGCTAGAGCTGTTCTGCCTCTGACACAACCGCCCCCTGCTGTCTTGCACACTGAAGTCACGCTGCATCGCTGAGTGGCAGCACGAAGGGTTACGCAGCTACTGTACAGTGTACAGCAGTAGCAGCCAGTAGCAGACCACACCTCCTCCCAGACCAAGCGGATTGAAGCAGAGAATGAACAGACCTCTGACTGCAGCTGATAAAAAGTGGCAAAGGTCAAACAAGGTAAGAAATCTGGATTTTGAAAAGGCGAGTGACAATCCCACACAGTGATACCAGTAGCATGTGTTTCAGTGTGCACTGTGCAGCAGTGGGCTGGGGGGGGGGGGGCTACATATCATGAAGGCTATGTCATCTTCTGTGTGAATGTATGCCATGAAGTGTGTATGTCAGTAAGTGTGTTTGTGTCAGTGTGTGTATTTGTGTCAGTAAGTGTGTTTGTGTTAGTGTGTGCATGTCAGTAGGTTTGTGTGTCAGTAAGAGGTATCAGTCAATAAGTGGTGTCTATGTCAGACAGTCAGTCAGTCAGTCGTATCTGTGTGAATAAGTGTGTTGTGTGTGTCAGTAAGGGGTATCTGTGTTAGTAAGTTTTCTCTGTGTCAGTAAGGTGTGCCTGTAAATATGTATGATAATGTGTCAGTAAATAGTGTCAGTAGGGGATATCTGTCAGTAAGTGGACTCTGTGTCAATAAGTGTGTGTTTCAGTAAGTGTTTGTGTCAGTAAGGGGTGTCGGTAAATGTTTGTATCAGTAACTTGTATCTGTATCACTAAGGGGTGGCTCTCAGTATGCATATGCCAGTAAGTGGTGTGTAAGTAAGGTGTGTTTGTCTGTGTCAGTAAGGGTGTCTGTTAGTAAGTGTTGCCTGTGTCAGTAAGCGGTGTCTGTGTCATTAAGTGTATGTGTGTCAGTGTTTGTATCAGTAAGATGTGTCTGTGACATGTCAGTAAGTGGTATCTGTCAGTAAGAGGTGTCCATGTCAGTAAGGCAGTGTGTGTGCAGCTATGGGGGCAGTATGTATGTGTGCAGCTATGGGGGCAGTATGTGTGTGTGAAACTGCGTGCAGTTGAGGGAGGGGGGACCTACACTGATGGTCTAAATCTGGCTCTGGATGTGGGTACAGCGAATTGCTGTAGTGGGAGGAGCAGGCACACACATAATGGACATAACCAGGGGGGTAGTTCTGATAAGAGGGCCCCCCTATCTAAAGTACCCCAGGCCCCCTGAAGGCTTAATCCGGCCCTGGGGTACACACAAGTTGGCCGCTGCAGATTCAAGAAAGAGGCCAAGAAATCTATATCCTCCGACAGAAATCCTGGCATCGTCACTTGTCTAAAACGGAGGCTACACACCTTTTTTTTGAAACAGTGGACATCACTGCCCTGTCCCTACCCCCAAACGGCAGCAGACTGCCAATAACTGCCAGTCTGCAGCCGATCTGCTATCAACATCGCAGACCCGTACTGCACATGTGCAGTACAGGTCCGGCGTACAGATGGAGCCACGCTAGTCGTGGCTTCGTCTGTGACTAGGCGTGTCCGCCCAGGTGCGCCTTGTGCAAAGAGTGTCCCTGTCTGCCTGGGCATGCGCGCCAGCAACGGAGATGCGCCCCATTCACTTGAATGGAGAGCATCTCCGTCCACACGCCCGGACAGAGACTCTCTGAATGGGAACGTCTCTGTGCACTCCCGGCGTGACTAGGAGGACGGATCACCTAGTCACGCCGGGAGTGCACGTTTGCGATGGAGCTGCCTCAGATGAGTGCGGCTCCATCTGTATGCACAAAGTACCAAACATTGTTACTTTGCGCATGAGCTGTACTAACCTCAGGACCTGTGTTACAGTGTACTATGATATTTTCATCTGTGGTTTCCTGATTCTCTTCTTTCTGTACATGTTTCTTGTCTCATTTTAGTGGCTTTCTTTGTATGGACTGTGTTTTAATTCCTCTTTCACCCATGCTTCTCTAGTCTATACTTCTATCTTTACCTTTTCTCCTTTTATTATCCTCTCATTCCCTTTTTTCTTCAGTTGCCTTCCAGACCTATTCAGCTGCCCCCAGCCTGACACATCACCTATCCCCACGCAGGAGGCGCCGTGGGGTTTTCTGACCTGCATGTAGCAACCACCTCTGCTTGGGATGCTGTTTCTGATACATTATGTTTGAGGCATTCTGTTCAGTCTGGCCTGTTTTTTGTCCACATAAAGACATATTATTCTCAGTACACCACACAGTAATACCCCATATACACATTACGCCACACAGTAGAACTGCTCAGGGCCGGCTCCAGGCCTACTAGCACCCTGAGCGAGAAAATTTAAAAGCGCCCCCCCCCATGCGCGCGCCGAAGGCGCACGCGCTCCCGTAAAAGTGGGCGTGGCCTCTGGAAAAGTGGGCGTGGCCTCATAACTTCATATCAAACTATAAATATATTTTCACACAATTAGCAGCCTTACACATAGCCACAGTAGTGTTCCTTACACACAATGTCTCCAGTATAGTGCCAGATACACATAATGTGCAGTGCCAGATAGACATGACATGCCCCCCAGCAGTGCCAGCTACACATGACATGCCCCGCAGCAGTGCCAGCTAGACATGACATGCTCCGCAGCAGTGCCAGCTACACATGATAGTGTTCACTTTTTAGGGCATGGAGCTGATCACAGGGAGGGCACATTTTTAAGTTAGGAGGGCAAAATGATGTACATACTGCTTGTTGTTCCCATACCTATATGCCAAAGCATGGACAGTGCGCGCCGAAGACGCGCAGCAAAAATTAAGGGGAGTTACTTCGTGGGGAAGGTACGTGGCCACATAATAGTGGCAATTTGCATTACACCACACAGTAGTGCAGCTAATACACACTGCACCAGGTAGAACCTCTTATACACTTTACGCAAGGCACAGCACTGAGACACATTGCACCAGGGAGAGCACTGAGACACATTGCCTAGCCACAGACGCCTAGCGGGAACACTACATGACATGCCCCCCAGCAGTGCCAGCTACAGGTGACATGCCCCCCAGCAGTGCCAGCTACACGTGACATGCCCCCCAGCAGTGCCAGCTACACGTGACATGCCCCCCCAGCAGTCCAGCTACATAAATGGCCACACAGTGCCAGATATGCACCCACAGTTCAGATACAAAAATGCCCCCAAAGTGCCAGATACATAAATGCCCCCACAGTGCAGATATGCCCCCACAGTGCCAGATACATAAATGCCCCCACAGTGCCAGATACATAAGTGCCCACACAGTGCCAGATATGCCCCCACAGGGCCAGATACATAAATGCCCCCAGTGCCAGATACATAAATGCCCCCAGTGCCAGATACATAAATGCCCCCAGTGCCAGATACATAAATGCCCCCAGTGCCAGATGCATAAGTGCCCACACAGTGCCAGATACATTATTGCCCCCCACAGTGTCAGATACATTAATGCCCCCACAGTGTCAGATACATTAATGCCCCCCACAGTGCCAGATACATTAATGCCCCCCACAGTGCCAGATACATTAATGCCCCCACAGTGCCAGATACATTAATGCCCCCAGTGCCAGATATGCCCCCACAGTGCCAGATACATAAACGCCCCCAGTGCCAGATACATAAACGCCCCCAGTGCCAGATAAATAAATGCCCCCAGTGCCAGATATGCTCCTACAGTGCCAGATAAATAAATCCCCACACAGCGCCTGATAAATAAATGCCCCCACAGTGCCTGATAAATGAATGCCCCCACAGTGCAGATATGACCCCACAGTGCCTGATAAATAAATGCCCCCACAGTGCCTGATAAATGAATGCCCCCACAGTGCAGATATGACCCCACAGTGCCTGATAAATAAGTGCCCGCACAGTGCCTGATAAATGAATGCCCCCACAGTGCAGATATGACCCCACAGTGCAGCCCCCACATAATGCCATCCATAATGCCCCCAATACCTGCTGCGCTGGGAGGGGGAGGAGTGCTGCTGTCTGAGGGAGCAGGGCCGCGGGTGGTGTGGCGGCGGTACGGGTGGTGTGCGCTATGTGCGCTGCGCTGGCGTTTGACGTCAGATGCCGGCGCCGCACAGCGCACAAGGACACAATAGGCCGGGCAGCGCAGCACAGGGCCGGCTCCAGGAACGAAAATGGCGGCGCCAGCGCGCGGCGCCCATTAAGGGTGGCGCCCCGCGCGGCCGCTCAATTCGAACGTGCCTGGAGCCGGCCCTGGAACTGCTTATACATGTTTTGCCACAGTAGAGCCCCTTATACACATTATGCCATAATAGAGCCCTTATACACATTACACCACAGTTGAGTCAATATGGAAGCAGCTATATTTAACTATTTACTTGTTCAATTCAAATAAATTAATAACTAACATCACAGCTGGCCAGCATCGCTCTCTGAGTGAGCGTGCTAACACTGCTGTTTTCCCTGTTTGGTGGATAGACACATGTATTATAGTAACAATGGAGTCTGCACCCCCTGTATTATAGTACCAGCAGCATCAGTGCCACCTGTATTATAGTAATAGGACACTACAGTGCACCTGCACAAAAATAATGCAGCACCAAAGTCTGTCCCGGCTGTACTATAATAAGCCATCAGTGCCTGCTCCCCATGTAGTACAGCAACCTAAAACCAGAGCTGACTCATCCTATAGAATAATAATAATAATAATAATAATAATAATAATAATAATAATAATAATAATTCCATTATCTTTATCTGCTGCTAGATATAGCAACTGATGCTCTCTGTTCTTGCTTCCTTGTGGAACTGATTAAAGGAAGGCAGAGCTCAGACCAAGGGAAAATGGCCGTAGCTTCCAGCTTAACTATATGACCAGTGAATAAATTGCTGCCAGGCTGGTGTACACGAAAATGTCCACCTACCACCTGCAGTGGTTACATATATTGTAATACTCTTAACATAGGGTATTACAAGTGCATTTCAGATAGAAGCGGCGGGGCCATAGGGAGATCTTGCAGTGCCCCAGGCGGTTGCCCTGCTTGCCCACTACTAGGACTTCCACTAGTAGGCTCAGAGTGTAATTTTAGGTTTTAGGCACAAGTGAATTTAAGGTGTGAAGGCTCTATGCGTAAATTATAAGAATAAAGAAACTAATAATGCAGCATTAATGGAGTATTATGGAAGATAGCTTGCTAACACTAATAACTCAGCTGTAGCTGCTGTCAATTTATTGAAAATGTGTATATATTGTTTACTCTTAAGGGTCAATCCAATTGCAGTCGATATTTTCGCTTCCATGAGTTAGGCGACAACAGCACTTTTTTGTTTGCAGAGCCATAGGGCTGTTCACATAATAGTGTGAATTCGGGCTGCGAGAGGTGTGAGATGCAGTGCCGTTGACCACCATGTCCATGCCGTTGCAACGGCAACTTGCAACCATGGTCTGCAATTGGATTGCCCCGACCTATTCTTATATCATTCCTATTTCAGCACTAAACTGGAATATTCCAATTTAAGTAATATGTGTCTCCTGCACATTGCATATATTGGGGTATATTTACTAAAATTCGTATTTTCCCGTTTGAGGTCAAAGTTCAATCACGAATGACATCGAAAGTGTAAAGTTGCAACTTTTTGAATTTATTATGACTAATTTACTAAGCTGTCGTATTCTGCATTTTCGGTTTTACCGATGTCGATGTCATTCGTTTTTTTTGGCAGTGATTTACGTGAGTGACTAGTAAAACACTGCCGACTTTAATACAATGAATCTCGGCCATATCTGAGAGATCCGTGCTGGGCTTCATTGTGCACCTTTGTAAAAAATGAAATCATTGCTAAATTAAAAAAAAAATTGCGTGGGGTCCCCCCTCCTAAGCCAAACCAGCCTCGGGCTCCTTGAGCCGGTCCTGGTTGAAAAAATATGGGGGAAAAATGTCAGGGGTTCCCCCATATTTAAACAACCAGCACCAGGCTCTGCGCCTGGTCCTGGTTCCAAAAATACGGGGGACAAAAAGCGTAGGGGTCCCCCGTATTTCTGAAACCAGCACCGGGCTCCACTAGCCAGATACATAATGCCACAGCCGGGGGACACTTTTATATAGGTCCCGGCGGCCCTGGCATTACATAACCAACTAGTCACCCCTGGCCGGGGTACCCTGGAGGAGTAGGGACCCCTTCAATCAAGGGGTCCCCCCCTCCAGCCACCCAAGGACCAGGGGTGAAGCCCGAGGCTGTCCCCCCGATCCAAGGGCTGCGGATGGGAGGCTGATAGCCTTTTTGACAAAAAATTAATATTGTTTTTAGTAGCAGTACTACAAGTCCCAGCAAGCCTCCCCCGCAAGCTGGTACTTGGAGAACCACAAGTACCAGCATGCGGTGGAAAACCGGGCCCGCTGGTACCTGTAGTACTACTACTAAAAAAATACCCCAATAAAAACAGAAGACACACACCTTGAAAGTAAAACTTTAATGCATACATCCACACCTCCATATACACATACTTACCTATGTTCACACGAGGGTCGGTCCTCTTCTCCATGTAGAATCCATGGTGTACCTGTTGAAAAAATTATACTCACAAAATCCAGTGTAGATGGCTCCTCTTTTAATCCATTTGTAATCCAGGTACTTGGCAAAAAAACAAAACGGATACCCGACCTCGCACTGAAAGGGGCCCCATGTTTTCACATGGGACCCCTTTCCCCGAATGCCAGAAACCCCCTCTGACTTATGTCTAAGAGGGTTCCATCAGCCAATCAGGGAGCGCCACATTGTGGCACCCTCCTGATTGGCTGTGTGCTCCTGTACTGTATGACAGGCAGCACCCGGCAGTGTTACAATGTAGCGCATATGCGCTCCATTGTAACCAATGGTGGGAACTTTGTGGTCAGCAGTGAGGTTACTTTCGGTCAACCGCTGACCACAAAGTTCCCATCATTGGTTACAATGGAGCGCATAGGCGCTACATTGTAACACTGCCGGGTGCTGCCTGTCATACAGTACAGGAGCACACAGCCAATCAGGAGGGTGCCACAATGTGGCGCTCCCTGATTGGCTGATGGAACCCTCTTAGACATAAGTCAGAGGGGGTTTCTGGCATTCGGGGAAAGGGGTCCCATGTGAAAACATGGGGCCCCTTTCAGTGCGAGGTCGGGTATCCGTTTTGTTTTTTTGCCAAGTACCTGGATTACAAATGGATTAAAAGAGGAGCCATCTACACTGGATTTTGTGAGTATAATTTTTTCAACAGGTACACCATGGATTCTACATGGAGAAGAGGACCGACCCTCGTGTGAACATAGGTAAGTATGTGTATATGGAGGTGTGGATGTATGCATTAAAGTTTTACTTTCAAGGTGTGTGTCTTCTGTTTTTATTGGGGTATTTTTTTAGTAGTAGTACTACAGGTACCAGCGGGCCCGGTTTTACACCGCATGCTGGTACTTGTGGTTCTCCAAGTACCAGCTTGCGGGGGAGGCTTGCTGGGACTTGTAGTACTGCTACTAAAAACAATATTCATTTTTTGTCAAAAAGGCTATCAGCCTCCCATCCGCAGCCCTTGGATGGGGGGGACAGCCTCGGGCTTCACTCCTGGTCCTTGGGTGGCTGGAGGGGGGGACCCCTTGATTGAAGGGGTCCCCACTCCTCCAGGGTACCCCGGCCAGGGGTGACTAGTTGGTTATGTAATGCCAGGGCCGCCGGGACCTATATAAAAGTGTCCCTCGGCTGTGGCATTATGTATCTGGCTAGTGGCTAGTGGAGCCCGGTGCTGGTTTCAGAAATACGGGGGACCCCTACGCTTTTTGTCCCCCGTATTTTTGGAACCAGGACCAGGCGCAGAGCCCGGTGCTGGTTGTTTAAATATGGGGGAACCCCTATCATTTTTTTTCCCATATTTTTTCAACCAGGGCCGACTCAAAGAGCCCGAGGCTGGTTTTGCTTAGGAGGGGGGACCCCACGCATTTTTTTTTTTTAAATATCACTTTCCCATCCCCTTCCCACTGATAAACATGCACGGATCTCATGGATCCGTGCATGCCTATCCAAACACGGGGGGAAAAAGCAGGTCTGGTTTTTT